>NC_139222.1:75515864-76715864 GCF_055691185.1 Crinia signifera | reverse complement strand
CAGCACCTGCTGTCATGTGAATTATTGAGGATGATGTGAATATAAGCAAATGAAAGACAAAAGGCAAAGAAATGTGCCAGAGAACCAGAGAAATAGTGCAATTAATAAAGTTCCTATTTCGTATTACACAAAAACATTGCAAGTGTATTTACTTTAAAATAAGCATAAAATAAATTGACTACACTGAAGGAAGATTTATACCCCAGATAATGCCACACTTTTGGTATACAAAAGCAGGGCAGCACTATGGAATGATAATGTGAAATTAATGCATTGCATAATCTGTACTAGATTGCATGAGTATCTGAGATATACCGTAAATTGGGTTTGCTTAATTTGACATTAATATAAACAAACATATATAAAAATATTGTGTATCAAGCTTCAAAAAGTGATAAAGTGGAGAGTGATAAACAACCAGCCAATCAGCTCCTACCTGTTATTCTTCAAACCCAGCCTGTGACAAGGCAGGTAGAAGCTGATTGGCCCCTCTAATACCTCTTTCACACAGAAAATTAAATTCTCGGGTGAAGCGGTTCCACCTGGGAATTTCCTTAAAAACATTGGTTATTTTTATGTGCGAAAGGGTCGATCCGGATCTTAAACTCCAGATCTCCGACTCTGCAAAAGACCAGGGTCGGGGACCTGGAGTTTAAAATCCGGATCAGCCCTTTCACACACGCGAAAAACCCTGTGTAATAGAGGAAATCTCTGGGTCTAAATGTTAGACCTGAAGATTTCCTCTCCTGTGTGAACGGGGGTCAGAAAGTGGCAGCTGAATAATCCGGCGCTGGAAAAGCGGGGTAAATGCTGAGTTTTTCAGCAGCCGCTGTCTAAAAGCAGCATTATTTATCACTTTTTGAAGCTTGATACATCTGAGCCTTAAGGCTATTTCACACGCTCTGTGCAGCACACAGCAGTTTACAATGGTAGGGATGGTCACAGCCCAGCAGCTGTCTCTTACAGTGGTGGGATCCGGCTGCAACCGGGCGGCCGAGCCGTGGTCGTCCTATGTGAATGGACACAATCGTTTCCATTAATAACTACAGTGTGTAGCACGGCATTTGGCCGTGCGGGGTTTCGCTACCTGGCAGGTGCTGGAGTGTGTGAAAAAGCCCTTAGACTCTGGGGAAAAAAGCATTTTATCCCAACTTTATTCCCTTTTTCAGGTGTTTTGCTGCAAAAATTATTCTCTTGAAGGTTAGTGGCTTAATGGCGTTCTGCTTATGATTAGTGAATATTATTTTTGATTCAACATAAAAGCTGCCTACTAGGAAAAAGAGTTGGAAATATAAAATTATCAGAAGAACAAAACGTGTATTTTACCTGCATGATTATAAACTTAGGAAATATATTTAAAATAAATAGAATGAACCAAAATCATTACAATAATTAAATAAATAATACTCCATACTTTTTTATATAGAAATTGCTCATTTTAATTTAAATTATGTAATATCATGTAATTAGATTAATCATAGAGTTGGAAGCCAAACTGTTTCTAAAAACAACATATGAATCTAAGATTATAGCAGCATTCTCATTAATAATCAATAGTATTACATAAAGTAGCATAAAATACAGCTCCTGTCTCTCACTTGCACGCAGCAGTGCACAATTAAGAGTTAATTATGATAGTTGTAACTTTGATTAATTACATTTACATTTGTAGGTTATAATTGTGGTGAATTTGCTCAGATTTATCGTTGCACACAATTCAGTTAAAAAATACTGGATAACACCTATGGGTGTGTAAGCTGTGTACATACTGTACCAGTTACTGTATCTAAGGGTTGTATAATGAATATAAAGTGTGTTTAGGGTAACAGAAATGAGATATTTACTACATTCCTTTTGTGACAAATGTATTTTTATAAATGGACAATGTACTTCTCGTTTTGAGGAAAATGGGATACAGCTAGCTTTCCAGCATTCAGATCTGGCTCTTCAACACCATTCACAATGCTGGCGACAGAATCTCATCTGTTGGCATCCCAAATGTAAAAGAACATTATGCCAGGGCTGGTTAGGATTAGGCCATGGTGGGTATGTTTAGGCAGTATATGGGAGTTTAGGGTTAGGCTGGGGAGGGGAGGGGGAAGTAGGTTAAGCAGGGCCATTGATAGGTGGGTCAATGGGGACAATTGTACCGGGCCCTGAATTTGTGAACAGCCCCAAGGTTCTGAGGGGCTCAAGGGCTGTAAATATGGCTGCGACAGGGTAGTGTCTAGAATTGGTTATAAAGGCACCTGATGGCCACCTGCCCCCATGGATTCCTGGAGGAGAAATTAACTGGACAGCTATCTGGTCCCTCTTGGTCCTGGCTACCAATACTATTGAGTTAAGTGACATCATGCAACATCCTGAACCGCATAAAATAAAATACTGCACTTTCCCATCTGCCGTTCCCTGTTTGATCGCTGCAGTGACGATGGTCTATCCACCAAGGCGGAGCAGGACTCCAGGAGAAACACAGGTAGTGTGGACTGGAGAAAGCAAGAAAAGTGAAGTAGCGCTAATGACAACCAATCTAGTGGATAATTGATTAATAGGCCTAATGCACCCAGCTGCTGACCATTAGGGACTACCAATTCTCGTGAAGACAAGAACACAGACACAGAAAGGCAGCGCTCGGGTTTTTAGGCAAAATAAATAGCCAGTTCAAAGTTTTTTTAAAAAGAACATGTATTGTTTTATAAACACACAAGAAAGATATATATAAATTAAATAAAAAACACACAAAATAAGAAGCAGTTAAAATGCAAAATTTATTAAAAAAATGGATCTCATAAGGTACCGGCCGATACCATAAATTAAAAATAGATTTATATGTAGATACTATGTGTGTATATATATATATATATATATATATATATATATATATATATATACACACATGTATAACCCACCAAAGTAGTCGGAATGAGCGCAAAAACTAAAAACAAAGTACCAACAGCACCCTAGGAATTAGTGGGTTAGGGTTCATTTTGCCATGGGTTAGTTCCAACTTGATTTAGTCAACTCTCCAGAGAAAGTAAAAAACAAAAATCTTTTTTCCATGCAGTTAGTCTGTTAATGAGAGATTAGTAAACATGCGCTTCGGGAAACAATGGCATATTCACAGGTGCCCACATAACCGATTCCAGCGGTATAGGGAATATACAAAGAAGCTTCCACAGTTAGTTTTCCTCAAACCTGTGTCCCGATTGGTGGGGGATATACCCCAGCCTTCATGGGTATCCAGTCACCACCTCCGCTGCATCCGCAGAGTATAGCATACAGCAGCGGAGGCTGTGTATGCTCCCCCTGGCCAACCTGCGGACGCTGCGGACCGCAGGTTGGACATCCCCATTCATGTAAATGGGTGCCGGGTCAGATGACCCAGTGTACCCATTTACACCGCCCTCTACACAGGTCCTAGCTGTGTTCTACCCAGTTCAGGACCTGGGTAGAAGTCCCATGTAAAGGGACACGGTATGACCCATTTACACCACCGCTGACCCGGGTTTTTGCGGCGGTTTAAAAGGTGTATCAGTAACCAGGAGTCCAGAATGCACACAGCACCTCCCTACAGCAGAATTATAACCGGTCTCTGTTAGAGGAGGTAATGGCAATTTAGACATGATCTCTCTGTGGAATCCAATGATGCATACAGCAGGCGGGGAAATGCGTAAGGGCTCCAACCCTATCACTCATTTATGCACAACAAGACGATTTCAATATAACCTGCAGAGGATATGGCAATAATACCAGTGCTCACTCTGGATAAAGTTGCACACCAGGACATTCAGCGGCCGCAAGTGAGAGGCACAGAATTAAATAATCTGTGACAACCTGTAAGGTATCTCATTTACTGTCTGGCCAGACATAAATTGGAGTACTTGTCTCATGGTACGACTATCTACGTTTTGTACATTAATTTCCCAGTCCCATGTATACTTAAGTCAACAAAACATGAAAAACACTAAAGACTTATGACAACCTTTTTCATGTTGACCTATTCCATGTGTTTACTTTTGACTGTTGACCTATAGTTGTCAACCGAACTTCTGTTGGCCCAAAGACCCATAGCCTATCAAGAGACATCCTGAGCAAAGTTGTTTAAATAAAAAGTTAAATTTAGAGGGGCCACATCCTAGTTGGTGGCCACCATGTAGATGTCTGTGGTCCTGACAATGTTGAAACCTAAACAAAAACCTTATTCTTGTCAAACTATACCACAATGCCAAATTTGGTGGAGCCTACAGTAGGTACAAAATCCGTACGATACTCTACATAAACGGCAAACAAACAGACACAACACTTTCTAGCTTATTATATGGAAGGTGTTTATCTATTGATATACAGAAATAAATGTAACTGTTTTGTATACATTCACTACAGCCTTATGGAATCCTAATCATTCTTGCAAGGCGGGAAACAATGTACTTTATATGTTTTTATGATTATAGCTTTTATGTTTGGTAAATCTGAGAAAGAAAGTGACACATTTTAATAGAAATATTTCTAAGTATTTTACAACATAAGCATTTTTTTTTAAATAAATTCACTCTCTTTGGTATAATTGGTGCTAGAACACAGCACAGCCTTATGCTCTGATGATTCAGTACTTGATACTTAAATGGTGAGAAGGGGAGTAATGGAAGACTTTTGTAGAATGGAGACTGAAAATGTTAGATGCTTTGTAAAAGAACCTTAATGTTCTTGAGTAATTGGACCATGTTGTGAATAAAGTTATAAAAAGTAATATTTGATTTCAAAGGTTTCAAGAAGCATTCAGGTATAACTACTGGCATTACAGTTTCAAACAAAATTATGAAGTGTTCAAATTCAACATATTTTCAAAAATATTAATCTACAAATGACGATGGAAAGTTGTATTCCCATATATTATTTTGCATATTGCTCGTAAAACATTAATTTTGCCTACGCGTTTTAAGTTAACAGTTTTCTTGTAGAGCTTTCCACAATAGCTAATGATTTTACAAAAGTTCAGTGCTGGGTTAATTAGATGCTTCTTTAATTAATTACCTGACAAAAAGATCAGGGGTGCCAAGAGGATCCTGAATAGCAGTATGCCAAAGGGGAAAACATTTAAAACAAACCATTTAACACGGGATATGCCCAGGTAGTTTTATCCTGAGCCCTAGTGTTTTATTCCTTTTTCTCTAAAATTTTGATCTCTGTGCTCATTGAAGCTTTACACCCAGGTAAATCTGAAAAGTTAATTAGTCTATAGTTCATTAAAGTAAAGACCATGCTGAGTTCTATTTTTTGTAATAAGTACCAAAACACTTCCATTTACACATATCTATAAATGTATACATTATTTGGTCATTTTTGGAAGATCTGATGATATATATATATATATATATATATATATATATATATATATATATATATATATATATATATGTGTGTGTGTATTGGAAGTCCAAATGGGCACTGCCACTTAAATTAATTATGTCCTTAGCATGTATGTTTTCAGCTGTCTCCACAGAGCCAGACAACGCCTCCAATGTCCCACTGAAATATGCAAAAAAAGAGGAGAGGGAGCACCAAATGAGCAATAGTTTTAAAACGGTTTTAATGAAATGTCAAGTTCACATACATTTAAAGTTAAAAGCAATCTGCTTGCCAATAATGGAATCCATGATAACACCAAGCTGACAGGAGAAACACGTACCAGCCTTGCAGCTTTGTTGGTATGTTCAGTTGATCAGGACAATCATGGAAAGCGTTGTTGATCAGAGGCCACTCCCAACATGTTTCGTCACTGTAGGACTTCCATCAGAGGGGACACCCTACTCTATACTACACTCAACATTAGCTCTACTCTAACACATATTGTATCTAGCTCAGAACCCCTATGTAGAGCAATTTTGTATGAGGTATTGTAAGGTCCCTTTTCTCCGTCTTCATCAGGGTAACTCACCACATTCAAGAATATTATCCTGATTATTCTGTTCTATTGTGATTTCACCATCAAAGTTTCTTATTTCTGAGTCAATGGAACTTAATATATTTACATTAATTCTTCATGAGTTAGAATAAAGTGTAAGCTACAGTATAATAGATTTAATGCTAAATTATCTTTCTAGGTGTCTTTACTACAGTATTTAATTTCCCGACAATATAAAGAAATACTGCAGTATAAAATACTGTAAATAACATTGTGAGGTACCTAGCTAAATCACTCCAATAAAATACTGTAATAGTTACTTATTTTCAATAGTAATACAGTATATAAAAACACTTGAGATTGTGAACATAAATAAGCAACGCTATATAACAAGCTTTTAAACAGGTGAGCAATGTGTAAAAGCAGTAATTATCTCTGAAGCATACATGTCAAATACAGGTGAAAACACAATTAGTCTCATCTAGCAGCGGGGATGGGCATGTGGCGGCCAGCATCTTCTAGGTCATGTGGCCCTGCATTCCTGTTAGCACACGCATGCGTGCCGCATTAGAGGCTCTCTTAAAGGGGCTTGTAATTAATTGGTGATGTCATCCTGGTATCTGCAGCAGGCTCCTCCTTATGAAAGGCACTTTCTGGGAGACAGTCTTTGCCAGAGTATTGGCATTCACACCTGCTCCAGCATTCTCATTGCTTATGATCTCCTGATTACTACAATATTTACTGACCTCAACTATCTCCTAGACCAATTTTCTGTCAAATCCTCCTGTACTGCATATTGTTGACCACCCATGTATGACCCAACCCGATTTTGGATCTGCCTACATTTGCTCCTTTGGTGCCTGTTTGACTACCAGACTCTGACCCAGCTAGATGACCATTGTAGTGCTCCACCCTGTTATCCTGTCAGACTATACCAGCTCCAAAGGATGAACCTGGAAAGAGGGCTGCAACCATTGCGTCAGTTGCAGCGAAGCCCAAATCCTGCTTGGAGGGGTCACTAGCGAATACCACCAAAATGGTAAGACTCCCAGCCTCTATATCAAGTCTAGTCAATTTCTGACTTGATAATTCCTCACGTGAGTTTGAGAGTTTTGACAGAAAACTCTGGTCCAGAAAAGGAACATGAATCCCACCCTCTTTTTTAGGAGTTACTGGGGCATTTACTTGTAAGGGTAGAAAAGCAGGTGCAAGATCAAGCACAGATCCTGCAGTGCCTGCAAACCCTGATCCAGTTGATAGAGGCACCAGTGGTCGCTGCTTCATTTCGGATTCCAAATCCATCAGAATTTGATGGGAACCCCAAGGATTGTCGAGGTTTCCTGAACCAATGTTCTTTTCAGTTCGAGATCGAAGCTTTGAAATTTACTTAAAAAAGAGACTGTGGCATATATAATCTTTTTACCATGGAGTAAAATGATCCTCTTGTCAACCACTGTACCAACTTCTTAAATGCTTTCAAGAAAGTTTTCGATGAACCCGGTCAAGTCTCTTCGGCTTCTTCAGCAATTCTTTGTTTAAAGCAAGGAACTCAGACCGTGGGTCATTACGCTGTACAGTTTAAGGCAATGGCTTCAGAGGCTCTCATATTTAATCAAGGATGAGCTTGCATCCAGGGAACTTCCTACATCTTCAGACAACTTGATCTCCATGTGCACCCGAGTTGACCCAAGTCATAGGGAAAGATTGCAGGAGAAAGAGCAGTCTTGTCACTTTAACTTTAAGCTAGCTCTTTGCTTCACATCCCCAGAACCTCCTCCAGAGGAACCCATTCAAATTTGGAAGGCTAGTCTTCCTGCCGAAGAAAATTCAAGAATAATTTATGTGGAGAGTCTGGTCATTTTCATTCTTCTTGTTCCAAGTGTCTAGGAAAGAGGAAATCCTAATTGATTAAGAGGTTGTCATAGGTGTATTACAGCATACCCCAACAAGAATTTACTCATCAAAATTTACCATCAAACTAAAATTGTCAGATCAACAGATGCCAGATATGCTTAAAGCCTTTCTAGAGACAGGAGCGGACAGTAATTTCATAACTGCCAAGAGCATTCATCAGTTGGGAGTTGAACGTCAAACTCTTCATAGCGTCCTGTGGTTTATTGGAGTGGATGGAAATAGATTAACTTTAACCATCATACGGTTTTGTACAGTCAAGGTTCCCATGTAAATTGACATTCTACATAGGGAACTAATCTCTTTTTACATGCTCCTTCAGTGGAGTATTACACTATCCTGGGTTTGCCCTAGTTATGTGCATTCACCAATGCTGGATTGGAATAAGCCACAAATTCTCTCCTGGGGCCCTCAAAGGTGGTTATCAGAGGTTAAAATTCTAGTTTAATGTCTATTTTAATGTCACTAACTTTGAGTTCATCCGCTGTGTCTTGAACATAAGATGGATAGCTTGTCAAATGGTTTCTAAGGTGTTTATAAATAAAAATACTTGCTCTTGCTGACAATCCTTCAAGACCTGAGATGATAGGTCATCCCAGCAGTTCAACAAGGTGTTTGTGCACCTTTTGGTAACAGCTAGAAGGTTGGCACTTTTGGATCTGTTACAGTAAAGAAATATCTTTCATTTTTGTTGATTATTCCATTTTTGAATGCATTTCTATGATTCTACTATAGAGTTGTTGTAGGTTCTCTGTTGGATCAAATACAGATTTGTTATAAAATAAGATGTTATTTAGTTGTTTGTGGGCCTCTTTTTCAAATAGTTCTCTAGGTCATGTTTTTATTTCACGTAGGGCTTCTCTTTCCTTGCAGCTCAGGTTTCATACAGAAAGTAATGGTCAGACCGAGAGGTTCAATCCAGGTTTGTAAAAGTTTTTAAGTATATATGTATCTGCTAACCAAGATAATTAAGGCTCTTTGTTACCATGGGCCAAATTTGAGCAAAACAATTTATTTCATAAGTCTTCTGGTTATTCTCCTTTTTTCATCCAAAATGGGTTTTATCTAACACTTCCTGAACATAAATCTTGTAAGTCTGTGTCTTTACCTGCAGTACAACAAGCTGTAAAGTGATATTTGGGCAGGATCAAAGAAAAAACTTCAGAACGTTATTAGTTAATTTCCAATCAAAAGAGCAGGAAGGGTCCACATTTTAATCCTGGAGACCGAGTTTCGTCAACTAAAAATCTTCGTTTGAATGTGCCTTCCATGAAGTTGGCCCTGAGGTTTTTTGGTCCTTTTCAAGTATTTCAGGTAATCAATACGTTGGCAATTACACTCAAGCTATAAAGGATCTGAATGTATTTCATATATCAATCCTTAATCCACTTTTCATTAATCATATTCTGTTTCTAAACTTTCTCCTTATGCCATTCCAGTGGGATGCCAAAACAAATATGAAATTAAGCAGATTTTGGATTCTATAGTGTATAGAGGGTCAGTCCAATTGTTGGATATATTGGTAGGGTTTTGGTACTGAGGAACGTTTCCAGGTAAAAGCTTCTAATAGCAAGAAATTAGTGAAAATATGCGCTAGAAGCATCCTATAGGAGCATTTCTGAATAAATGTATTACCAATACAGTATATCACATACAATACCACAAAGAAAAAACTTCAGTGTGTTTATTGGCGCTGATCACAGTTAGAGTTGTCTAATGGAAAAGTCTCTCTCAATAAGGGATTACCCAAAAGAAAGCAAATACAATATAATAGTATTATTAAGTTCCAATTCACCAAAAAAGCAATCAAGTACCAAAGCGTTAGGACTCAAAGTGGATGGTCTACTGTTTATGGTAGACTGGTATCACAAAAGGGAGGATACTGTCGTCATAACTGGATCAGACATGTCCACTTCCTCCATTTTTACTCAGTGCATAAGACAGAGGAAATGAATCATGGTGTAGCACAAGTTTTAATTCACAAATAATTAAAAACAGGGGTATCTGGCAGTACAAGACTCTCTACATAAAAATATGTACAACTTTGCTGTGTTTTGAGCAGCCCTGTTTGATAGGGACGTTTTATGGTAAGAAATAGGAGCACTTGTAATTAATATTAATAATGAATGTGCTTGCCTGTAGCGAAAAAAGGAGGGAGGAAACAGTTTAAAAAGGATTCAAATGCTTAATGCTATATGTTTACAGCACTTACGTGAGAGGCTTTGGAGAAGGAATATGGGTAAGCGGCACCGGGTATCACGCATCGTGACGTCCAACTACACTTTCCCTACAATACCTTTCATTTTACTTGCAGGGTCTGTGTAGTGTTTGTCAGAGTATCTTTTTCTGCGTCTCCATCTCCCAGTTGCCATTTTCCTCTGCTCCGGTGTGAGACCGGAAGTTCGGGTGATGTACTTCCGAGTATCGGTATGGAACTTTCGGCCCTTACATCCAATGCATTTTGATTATCGCACTATATGACAAGGATGCCAGGCCTCTCCTGGTTCTTCCTTTTATTTAAAATGGAAAAAAACTTTGTTTCTTTGGGGGGGGGGGGGGAGCGGTAATGGGACAGAGGGGAAATGGTAATTGAAAGGGCGGAAAGCACATGGTTCATTGTAGTATGTTGTATTTTGAGGTTATTTGAAGATTATTATTTTAAAAGTGCATTCACTTCTAAGTTTAAATTTTACCTTTATGGTGTAAGGTTTTTTTTTATATTATACTTTAAAAGTTATAAGAAGGTGGAAGATACTTATTGTTATAGAAATGCATTTAGTTCTACAGTATATCAATGTTTAACCCTGCTGGTGTAAGGGTTTTTAGTTCATACTGTATATCCACTTTGTCTCATTCTTCTTTAGTTCTGTTGTCAGGTAACCTCCATGTCAGTGTGGGGTGATTTTTTGGATTATTGTGAATTTTAGCACAGAAGGGTCTTTGTTGTGATATTTCAGTAAATGGTCCAATACACTGTGTGTGGCTTTAGGAGTTCGGCAAGTCTTATTATAATTTTTATTTTTATTTGTCCTATGTACTGATATCTGCAGGGTCATTCAAGCAGGTAGATACCGTATTTTTCGGACTATAAGACGCACCTGACCATAAGACGCACCTAGTTTTTAGAGTAGGAAAACAGGGAAAAAAATATTCTGAACCAAATAGTGTAACAATTGAGATGAAGATTGCAATCTAATTCTTCTGGTCAGTTTTTACGAACATGAAGTTAGCTGGGGTTTTGAGTACTGAAAGTGGGTATATTAAAGGCAGGAACAACTGCGCTCCACTTATCACTTCTAAGTGAAAACAAATAAATTCATCAGTTATTTATGTAAAAATCAAAGCAGAGTAGTGTGGGCTGAGTGACCGTAACATTGCACTTTATAGAGCATACACATAGACACACACACATAAGAGCCAGCGTACACACACACGCACAAACACACACACACATCAGAGCCAGCATACACATAGACACACACACACTGTAGACAGTATTGTAGACACAGACCCAGTGGTTCCCTGCATCCAGGCTCTCAGCTAACGCTGCCCGCGGTGCACTCCTGTGGATGGAGGTGGGGAGCAGGGGAGTCACATGGTGCCGGCTCTGCTGCTAGGTTCTGAGAAGCGGGCGCTCTGCTGCCACGCTCTCAGATGTCAGGCTCTGCTGCCGCGCTCTGAGATGTCGGGCTCTGCTGCCACGCTCTGAGATGACAGCGCAGCAGCAGCAGTATCCAGGACCCGGCGCTACCCGCACACTCTGTCTGGGCTCTCCCACCCAGCGCAGTGGGAGCGCTGCCCCTTACGTAAGCTCCATGTAAGCTCCAGCTGTCTGCTTCACATGTCATATTCGGTCCATAAGACGCACATAGTTTTTCTCACACATTTTGGGGGAGAAAAAGTGCGTCTTATGGACCGAAAAATACGGTAACTCCTATGGTATGGCAGTTTGTTTGTTGTTTTAATTTGTATTCTTTTCTTGTTTGATTGGATAGAATAGTTTGTGTTGGTTTCGTTGCTTTTTACCATAAGTACAAGACTCTCACCAAATGTGGTGGTCCACAATGAAATTGCAGACAAACAAGGCATGATGGGAAATCATCAGGCACCCCTGGTGGGCCTTGTTATCCTCACAATATGCAGAGTCCTTCTATCCCGATGTTCCCCCTGGTGGCCAACCGGTTTTGATATGTGGTATATCTTTTTATAAGGCATAAAATCACCCTGACAGACAAGCTGTATATAAACCCCCTCATCCAATTGAGCAAGTAAGGCCTAATATCATACATAGAGTATCTACAGGTAAAACCTAATTAGGTTATCTGGATTCTTCCCACATGTTTTAGGTTGAGCAGAGAACGGGGTTTAGAAACGCTAATCTCTGCTCTTTCAGCCACTTCCAGTTTCGGAAATGGAAGTGACCTACTGATTTTACTTCCAGCAGTAGTGATGAGTGCGGATCGCACAGGTACTTCTGGATGCTTTTCACCTGTTCGGAAATAGCGGAAGGTTCATTCTCCTTTAGTATGGCACTTGGGGGAGAGTGTTTCCATAATAGCGTCCATACTATTGAAGCACAAAAATGGAGACTTTGATATCATGATCACTCTCCTGAGACATTTTGCCTCAAAAATATAAAATGCATAGGATTAAAAACAAATATAATGCTACGGAGACAAAACATAAAAAAAATTAAAAACATCTCAAAGGCTTACATGATCAAATTATAAAAACCATTTAATTTCAAAATATTTGTTTAGACCTGTGGAATTTAAAGTACTGTAGTCAAATATCATAGTCATTTCTGATCTTGCCAATTTCATGGAGAGGTCGCCACCTCTCATATCTGGTGTCACTTTGAGTAATTCATAAAAGTTTTTTATATCTTTAATATCGCTGTTATAATTTTTTTTAATGATAATATATGAGTTTTATATTACAAAGATGCTCCGATGTTCTAATTTTTAATGGTCTGCTGGTTCAACCTACTGTATTTAGAATTTTTTGCAATTGCACTCTATTGTATAAATTACATTGGATGGGATCATTTAAAAGACTCCAGAGAAACGGTACTGAAGAGTCTGTATATTTAGATCAAGCCGATGAAATGAAGAGCAGATTCATTAAAAGTGGGTATAAAGAATGTGAAATTTATATATCCCTTGATTAAATCCTGACTTTGGATAGAAATACCTTGATTCACAGTGAGAACATTAAGGCTAAAAAGGAAATAAAAATTAAAATGAAAGATTTAAATGGTCTTTTGTGACAGATGTCTCTTTCCATCATTTCCAAATTAAAAAGATCCTAAAACAACCCTGGGGTCTACTCAAGCAGGACCCTGTGATTGGATCAGAGATCCCACACAATCCAAATTGTATTTTTAGAAAAGCTCCAACTTTGAAAACCAAGCTTGTAAAAAAGCCTTTGTCTAACATCCTCAAAAAAATCATTAGTGACGTCAAAATGTTTTACAGATGTGGGTCCTGCTTTGGGTGCAAGAACATACTGTATTTCGGAATTAAGGTGACCGAGGTCATAATAAACGGGAAAAGGTGCAATATCAGGGATGTAATTTATGCAATTGAGTGCAACTACAAGAAATTCTATATAGGACAAACCAGCAGGCCATTAAAAATTAGAATACCGGAGCATCTGCATAAAATAAAAAAAGCCTGGAAATCATGCATTATCATTGTACTTCAAAGAAATTCATAACAACGATATTAAAATATATATTTTTTTATGCTTTACGCAAAGTGACACCAGATATTAGAGGTGTGACCTCTCCACGAAATTTCAGAAAAATCAGAAATGACCATTATATTTGACTAAAGCACTTTAAATCCCACAGGTCTAAACAAAGATTTTGAAATTAAATGTTTTTTATAATTTGATCATTTTAGCCTTTGTGATGTTTTTACATTGTTTTTTTTTTCTCTGTAGCAATATATTTGTTTTTAATCCTATGCATTTTATATTATTAAGGCAAAACTGCTCAGGAGAATGCTAATGATATGAAAGTCTCCATTTATGTGCTTCAATAATACGACCGCTATTATGGAAATACTCTCCCCAAGTGCCAAACCAAAGGAGAATGAACCTTCTGCTATTTCTAAACAGGTGGAAGTAACCAGAAGTTTCTGTGTGACCCACACACATCACTTCTGCCGGAAGTGAATGGAAGTGTCATCGGCGGTGGAACGCATAGGTCACATCTGCTTCTGGGACAGGAAGTGTCGAAAAGAGCTGAGATTAGCATTTCTAAACCTTTTTCTGCTCCACCGAACACACATGGGAAGAATACGGATTACCTAATTAAGTCTTAGCTGTAGATACTCTGTCTGGTATTAGGCCTTACTTGTTCAATTGGATGAGGGGGTTTATATACCACTTGTCTGTCAGTTTGATGTTATGCCATGATACAGATATACCACATATCAAAACCAGTCATCCACCAAATAGAAGGACTTTCTGTATATTGTGTGGATAACAGGGACCACCTGGGATGCCTGTTGATTTTCCATTGTGCCTTTTTGTCTGCAATTTCATTGTGGACCACCACATTTGGTGAGAGTATTTTACTACTTGATAACCCTGTTTTATTATTTTGCATTAAAACTTGTGATACGCCATGATTTATTTCCTTTGTCTTATGCACTGAGTGAAAAAGAAGTGAATGTGTCTGATCCAGTGGTGATGGCAGTGTCCCCTCCCCCCTATGCTATACTAGTCTACCATAAACAGTAAACTATTTGCTTTGGTACGAGTCCTAGCGCTTTTGTGAATTGAAACTATAATATTTCACTATTATATCATATTCTCTTTCTTTTGGGTACCCCCTTATTGAGAGAGACTTTCCATCTCTAAAAGTTATCAGAGCTTCTAAAGCTTCTAATGTTCATGCCCCTCAACTATTTCAAAGATTTCATTGGAAATTTCCTGACAAGTCATTTATGGGGAGTTTGGAGCCCACCTCTAGGGGAGGAGGATCACAGTTCACAGCTCCCTGGACCACTGGGTGTTCTTCCAAGGCGTGGGTGGTGATGGCAGGTGCTCAGGTGGGCATCTGGTTCTGCCTAGGCTGAGATCCCCAGCAGCGGGGATGACCAAGCAAGCGGCTCCCTGTGGTGGCCGGGTCTCATCGAGCAGCAAGGATAGGCATGTTGTTGGCAGCGTTTTCTGGATTACTTGGGCACGCATTCTTCTTAGGGCACATGCACTGAATTAGAGAATCTCTTAAAAGGGTAGCATACATAATTGGTAATGTCATCCTGGCGTCTGCTGCAGGCACCTCCTTATAAAAGGCACTTTATGGCAGACAGTCTATGCCAAAGTATAGGCATTCACACTTGATCCAGCATTCTTGACCTTGGCTGTCTACCTGACCAATCTTCTGCCAAATCCTCCTGTAATGTGTATTGTTGACCACCTGTGTATAACAAAGCCTGAATTTGGTACTGCCTATGTTTGCTCCTTTGTTGCCTTTTTGACTAATAGATTCTGACTTGACTAGATGACCATGAGAATTCCAGTGCTCCTCTCTGTTATCCTATCATAGTAAAGCGGCTCCAAGAGGGGAACCTAGACATAGGGCAGCAACCAGTAAGTCAGATGCAACAAAGCCCAAATCCCACTTGGAGGGGTCACTGATGAATTCTAGACTACGTGCCTCTATCAGGTCTTGCTAATACCCAACTTGGTAGTTTCTCATGCGTTTAAGAGTTGTGACACCTGCATGCAAATTACACCAACATGTTTTCAGCATTGTGAATCTGTAACCTCTCTGAAAAAAAACA
This sequence comes from Crinia signifera, assembly GCF_055691185.1. Classification (NCBI taxonomy): domain Eukaryota; kingdom Metazoa; phylum Chordata; class Amphibia; order Anura; family Myobatrachidae; genus Crinia; species Crinia signifera. The sequence continues at coordinate 76,700,252 of NC_139222.1, read as the reverse complement.
GAAATCTCACCAATGCTCTCTCTCAAACTACCGTCCCATCTCTCAAATTCCATGCACCTCCAAACATCTTGAAAGACTTGCCTACACTCCCCTTACACACTTTCTTAACTCGCACAACTTATTGACCCGCTTTAGTCAGGTTTTCATTCCCAAGGTCTTAAAGACACAGCCAGCTCTTGGTTCTCATCCTACCTATCTAACCGCTATTTTAGTGTTTTTTTTTTTTCCTCTTCGCTACCTCTTTCAGTTGGAGTACCTCAGGGTTCAGTTTTAGATCCTCTGATTTTCTCAATCTATACCTCCTCTCTTGGCAAACTAATCAGCTCCTTTGGATTTCAGTATCATCTGTATGTGGATGATACCCAGCTCTACCTATCCTCCCTGGACCTGTCCCCATCTGTATTGGGCCGTGTCTCTGAATGCCTTTATGCTGTTTAATCCTGGATGTCATCTTGCCACCTAAAACTTAATATTTTTTAATATTTCAAAAACAGAATTAATAATATTTTTGCAAATAAATAATAGTTACCTACCTGAAATCCCCATTGCTCCTACCTCTCTAGCTTGCTGCCTAGGTGTTATCTTTGACTCTGAACTTTCCTTTGTTCCCCACATTCAATCATGTCTTGAAATCATACCACATGCAGCTAAAAAACATATTCAAAATTCACCCTTTCCTTATACAAAACACTGTAAAAAATCTAATCCGTGCTCTCATCATCTCACGCATTGATTATTGCAATAGTCTCCTTAGTGGCCTTCCCCAATACAGACTCTAACCACTACAGTCATTCATGAATGCAGCTGTGAGGCTAATCTTCCTAGCCAGATGTTTATCGTCTGCAAAGCTACTCTGTTAGTCACTTCATTGGTTACCTGTATTCTACCATATTCAATGCTAAATCCTTTTACTTACAAACAAAGCCATAAACCAAACTACACCAACATACATCTCTTATCTCAAAATATCTTCCAACCCAACCTCTACACTCCACACAAGATCTGCGTCTCATCCACACTCATTACTCACTCCCATTCCCAATTTCAGGACTTTCTTCAGGCTGCACTCTGCGGAATGCCCTCCCAAGCACAATAATACTCTCCTCCAGTCTTCAAACCTATAAGCGTTCCCTGAAAACTCACCTCTTCAGGCAGGCTTATCAAATTCCAGAACCAGCCACTTAACCTTCATATACCATTCCTATCTAATCACATCCCCACTATACAGTCCACACACATCCACTCTTTTCTTCACATTTTCCATCCTCCTGACCCATGGGCATACTGATGGGTCACCGTATCTTGCAGCACACCAGGAACCTTTGCATTCTGGTGGACTTTATGTAATAAAGAATTTCTATCCTTGTGTATCACTGCCTATTTCCCTATAGATTGTAAGCTTGCGAGCAGGGCCTTCATACATTTGACTGTCTGTAAATATCCAGTTTGTTGTATCACTGTCTCCTTTGTAAAGCGCAACAGAATATGCTGCTCTATATAAGAAACTGTTAATAAATACAGATGGAGCAGGGCTCTTCGTTGCAGGGGATGGCGACGCCATCCACCATCCCCCGCCACCCGCCATCTGTATTTGCGAAAGGGGACGAACGTGCGGGCGTCCCCTTCCGACGGCTTCCCCGGGTCCCCGCCGGCTTGTCAGCGGTCACCCGGGGTCCCCACCGCCTCCCCGCACCACTCCCCCCTAACCCTGTCCGTCTCCCTGAAGTGGAGACGGACAGGATCCCGTTGCCCCGGCGCACGGACACTGAGACGCGCATGCGTCTCAGCCAGATGGCGAGCAGGGCTGCTGGCGGATCGCCAGCGGTGACGTTCTGGCGATTCACCAGCAAAGATGAGCCTGGCCCCATCTGTAAATAATAAATGAATTGTGCTCTGTATCAAGACTGTATATGCTTGGAATCAAATGAGTCTATATAAGAGATCCAGAAGGAGGAGTGTGTGGTCTGTATTAAAGGGAATATTTGTTTATTTTCATTTCAAACTCTGTAATTATTGTTCTTTTGTGTTTCACTCTTTGCACAAAATAAAAGCTCCATCATTAAGATACATACAGATAACAGATCAGGATACTAATGCCAATATTCCAACATATGGAATCCTGACAGGGGGCAGATGAGTATACAAACCACTCCCCCTGACCCCCTAACCCTCTCTTCTAGCAGTATAACCCTCCCCAATAAATTAATTAAGCTGTATTACAAACTCCAAATTGGTTGTATAGTCACTGTTTCATTTATTGGAAAACAACTCCGCATGACTCTACAACTTTCTGTAAGATTTTGCTTTCCAATGTAAAACGTGTATGACCTAAAGCATTCATTGAGCTTCCCAGTTTTTTCTCTATTTCACACTCTTCCACCTTTGTTTGTGGAGATCCAAATAAAGAGTTGAAAATAAAAAAACCTTTAAACACCAGAATGAAATCCTCCACATGGCATCACTTTCAAATCTCTTTACAGATTTTTTGAACACATAAATACTGTATTTCACAGTACAGTACCACAAACTTTGTCGAAGTGTAACAATGTCTTGCTCTTTCTCTGTAAGAAGCACATCATCTTTATTCTCTCTTTTCAGCATAGATATAAAAAAGCAACCTCCGCAAGGAGTGTAGGCATTACTGCCAATTTGTGGTCTGTCCAATTTCAGCTTCAATCCTCAACCTTTTCTTTATTTTCTCTTGTTTCTTGTATTTTTTAAAGAATATAATTCAAACTCTACCTTTTAAACAAATTGATTTAAACACAGTTTTTCTTCAGAATAATTTTTATTTGAGGCACACTTACTGTATCTCCTCCACAAAATACAATTATTGATATGGGCAAATTATTCCATGCAGAAGTAGTCACAATACAGAGACCAAACACAATGAGGCTGATTCAGACCCGTTCTTAACCGTCCGAATTTGTCCTCATCCCCGATGGTTGGGATTTGCGCATGTGTTCGCTCAATAGTCGGAGGTATGGAGAGTGCAGGGGGCTGGAGCAGGGGAACAGCCAATGTTTTATGGGCCTTCCCATTAAAACGCTGGGCATTTCCCTTCACGTACAGGCATGTCAATGCCGGCTTGGGGTGGGCGGCTGACATTACAAGATGTCAGTGCTCGCCATGAATTCTGCCATCTCTGACCAAGGTAAAATACTAGAATGACTTTTTTTTATCTGCGAACGGGAAAAAAATCATTCAATGTTCGGCGATTACCTGTTTGCTCGGTTGTGAACATGTGTAGAATCAGGAAAGACAAAATTAGTGTGTACCCAGCGCTGGACTGAGTAGCAGCTGGTCTATTGTAACGGGTTAACGCCCTAACCCAAATGGATACACAGAACAAAAAAAGTTTAACAATGGACTAGCGCTGTATTAGACAACAAGTGAAGGTTATCTTAAATGCAACAGAAATCTTCCTGATGCCGTATAGAATTGAACTTACAATTAAATTCAATCAGGTGTGCCCGTAATGGTTTCTTTATATCGACTTCAAAAATAGCAGGGAATACCGACATGAAATGGACTTACATGAAATTTCTGTCTCGCGTACACATCAAAGGTTTCTTTGCCAGTGGATGACCATGGACATCAGGAGGCAGGTAAGAAGAAATGTATTCACAATGATCCCAAGGATCCAAACGGTAAAAAGTTTAAAAAGTGCCAGAGTGAAGCAGAAGCAGAGTGGGCAGACGTCCGGCGGCTTTCCCCTTGATATTCGGCGTGCTGCAGACAATGCTGGGAGAGGAGGTCCGTGTAGCGCCGCTGTGATCCGTCCCACTGATACTGCTGGATGCGGCCTGATCAACGCGTTTCGGATATTTAAGTATATCCTTTTTCAAGATGTGTAGAATCAGGTCAATTGTTTATTTTACTCTTCTTTAGAATTATAAATGCCTTTTTCTCCAGGACATCGCTGAGGGACACAGCATTTAGACAAAAATTTATTTCAGCGTCTCACAGAGAAGATCTAAAAACTTTAATTACCTCCTTTAAACATTTTGTTTTTGATTGTATTTATACAATATCTGCACACAGTATATACGTAAAAATCTTTTCTTTACTGTTTCGCAATTTGTGTTAAGAAATTATTCTTAACATCGCACACCACTTTACTTAATATGGCAGACATAGAACTATAATTTCAGCTTGTATTACAGTTACAGGTACTCTTCCTTTAATTGCATTTGTAGAGTAAAACAACATTTAGCAGGCTTTCTAACTTATCACCTCCATTAATTTCATAAGAGTCATGTTTTCCCTATTATACTTCTACTGTGAAGCACGCCTCCTCATTTTCTCTCTACGTTGCTAAAGCAATCCACATATTTCTGTGTAGATGTCATTTGTTCACATTCTCGACCATAATGTCATAATCTGGGGTATTGTGCAAAGTATATTGGTCAGTGGTGCAGTATTTGGGGAACCTTTGGCCCTCCAGCTGTTGTTGAACAATGCATCCCATCATGCCCTGCTACAGTTTTGCTACTTGACTATGTTAAAACTGTTGCAGGTCATACTGGGATGCATAGTTCAACAATAGCTGGAGGGCCAAGGTTCCCCAAAGGGCCAAAGGAACCCCCAGCGTTTAATGGGCATCCCTCATGAAAACGCTGGGCATTCACTTGGGAACGCAGGCATGGTATTCCCTATGCCCGGGGCGGTTGGCTGGCATCACGTGACGTCAGCTCCCTCCCCGTGTTTGGCGGTCATCTGCTGTAATATACTGTAAGTCAGTTGAGACTGACTTTTTAGACTGACTTTTAATTCTGAAACCAGGAGAATTCATTTGATGGTGAGCTACCATTGAATAATATCTCCTGCTAGCAGCCGCATGAGTCGGGATGTATTAGCTAACATATCCCCTTGAATGCTACCATGGGGATTCGGACGGTGGAGCGGGGTGCGTTCATCAGGGTGGCATTTACCTGCTCGCTAAGCAGCAAATTAACACTTCTTAGTGAGCTGGTCTGAAATAGGTCTTAATTGAGTAGTTGTATGAGTATCCATCTCTTTTTTCTTTTCAAATGTAGGAGAGGGTTTAATAGTGCAAGGTATTAGTCAGCGATGACAAATGGCTAACTTAATTATCGCTTATGTCTTAATTTAATTATGCTCATGGTCTACTTTATCTATGACACCATTGCTTGTCTTTCTTCCCCTTTTAGAATGTAAACTGTCATGAGCAGTGCTTTTCTGTCCTTATCTACTCTACACTACTTAAAATGATGCTTAACCTTTGGGTTTTAGAACCCTGTTTCTTATTTCAGTATTGTGACTGCAGATGCAGAAATGTTTAGAAACCATGTCTTGTACTGTGCAGTAGGTCACTATTTTCTTGTGCTTGTGTTTATAGGCACTGCACAAACCTTGTGGCACCACATAAATAACGTATAGTAATCCTAAATAATAAAATTTTAGAGATTAGTCTATTGTATATCTGTCAAGCTATAAGACAGATACTATGAATCTTGACTGTAGATCATGTACCCACTTATTCCTTTCAATTAGTTCTTACATTAATATAGGCTTTTATTTTTATCGCTTTTCCTTTTTGACTTGCCTCTTTTATCCAGGTAAAAATCTAAGTGTGTAGAAGATGGTAAGACTTCTGCACCTTCAGTGTTCAAAAACAAATAGTAACAAACCTTGATTGTTTCTTATATGTGCGTACCAATAATAACAATAAATCTCAAATGTATCGTCTTCTTTCACTACTTATTCTCCATCCTTCTTCAACACTTCCCATCAGCCGGATTCATAGAAGCATTTTGCCATGAGGGAAAGTTTCTGGAGATGTTCTTACTATACACTCAGAAAAAAAAGTATATGTACTGTATATATAATATATATTCTCATTACCAATGTATATACTTAAGTGCTTGTGTATAGTAGATAGAAGAGTGACCTTGTGGCTACTACTGTGTATTGCACACAGTGATCACCCTGTGATATAAAAATTGGTACTTGTGTATTTTCACAGCAGCAGCTTACACTACGCTTGAAGCTATGCTATTAGCGTAGCCCAATGGCTGCCTTACTTGTGTAGTTTCACGGCAGCAGCCTAAGCTACGTTATCAGCGTAGCCCAATGGCTTCCTTACTTATGTAGTTTCCCAGCGGCAGCCTAAGCTACGTTATCAGTGTAGGCTGCCGCTGAAAAACTACACCAGTAACTACCGTACTGTTGCCGGGAACTGCATCTCTGTTCCCAGCGTCCCTGGCAAGCCTACTCAGCGCCTCTCTCACACCGCCGATGCCAGCATGATCCCCTCTCTTTGGCGGAGAGGGGATCATGCTGGCGCAGGCAGAGAGGCACTCCATCTGATGACACGCAGAAGCATCTCAGATGCTCCAGCAATGAGACGCTCCTGTGTCTGAGTAGCTATTACAGCAGGGTATAGCAACCCTGCCTACAGGGTTAGGGGTTCTGTAGCGCCTTTTCAAACCCCCACTATCCATGACAGCCCGAAGTGTGGCAAGCAGACACGTTCCACGTCCACCTAACCTTTTCATACCCCCACTATCCACACCAGTGTGGAGGTTCCACGTCCACCTAACCTTTTCATACCCCCACTATCCACACCAGTGTGGAGTTGACTTTTTATAGTGTGGTGAGCGCAGCGAGCCACCGAGGATTACATGTAAGGTAAGCTGTGCTCACCACACTATATAAAATCAACTCCACGCAGACGTGGATAGTGGGGGTATGAAAAGGTTGGGTGGAAGCGTAACACGTACCCTCGCAGGGCTCGCTGCGCTCACCATGTTTCAGGCTGCTGTGGATATTGGCGGTTTGAAAAGGCGCTACAGAACCCCTAACCCTGTAGGCAGGGTTGCTGTACCCTGCCATAATAGCTACCCCGACGCAGGAGCATCTCATTGCTGGAGCGTCTGAGATGCTCCTTCATCTCAAACAGATGGAGCTGTGGAGCATGATCCCCTCTCTGCCAAAGAGAGGGGGTCACGCTGGCACCAGCAGTGTAAGAGAGAAGCTGAGTAGGCTTGCCAGGGACGCCGGGGACAGAGATGCAGTTCTTGGCAAAGGTACGGTAGTTACTTGTGTAGTTTCATGGCGGCAGCCTAGGCTGATAACGTAGCCAGGGACGCTTAAGCGGCCGCAGGAACACTATGCTGATGGCATAACTGCCACCGTGAAACTACACAAGTACCTAAAAATTTATAAAAAATGTATCAGTGAGTATCAAATGTATCAGTGAGTAAACTCACACAAGGATTAATCATATCCTGGTGAACTTCCCATCAGGTGCCATCCAGGAACCCTTAAAACCAAAAAATCTCCCAGCAAGGGAAAGGCTCATAGAGTGATATTGTTTTTAAAAATAAATTTATTTAAAGCAATACACATACATCAGATGGTAACAGTAAAAATGGACTTGTACAATAGCGTAAAAAGATTTTCGCTTATCTGATTTGATGCCAGCGGAGATGGAGAGGTAAGTATTACCCAAAAGGGACATACATTGGGGAGGTATAAATAGGCTGGGTAATCTAGTTAGATTGACTGGCATCCAGAAATATGATCTTGCTGTGCGCGGGACTCCTGCGATGTCATGGCAAACTTCAGAAAGCTTTTCTGTCTGCTGTCCAATTGTTACTGTGCATGTGTGAGTATTCTGTGGTCCTGTGAGAGTGCTCCCATATGAGCACACTGTCACCACCACGTCTTACTATTTGCTGAGATGCTACATATTTTGCTGATATGCTACATCATGGGTTACCATATGCATGCGCGGGAAATGGCATAGACAGACATTTCAGGCATAAAATACATTTACCATGATCAAATAGAAATGATTTGGCCAATAGGGATAAAATTCTGCATAACTTATCATTTCAGAGAAGAAAAGGGACCTCGGTAAACTAGAGGTACTGTAGTATTGAAATATAGAGAAGTGAACCTTTAACCTCTAAGGAATAATGAGGATTTTAAAATTAATGAAACAACACTAACTAAAAAGAGGGAGAGGGTTGAGAAAGAGGAGGTTCAAAGAAAGAATAATTTTTTCGAGATAAACAAAATTATCTAAATAATACAATTAAAAAATGGAATAGGAGCACAACAAAATCTAGGAACTCTAGGAGTAGTAACTTCACAGATCATTCCAATCAACAGTAACATGAGGAGGGATGGAGTACCATCCCATTTAAACCCCAAATACACAATTATAGAAGACCTGTTATACCTAGGTCAAAATAATTACCCATTGGGAACTGGTATGCAGCCCTTAACTTCCTGAATTCAGAAATTGATATTGATTTTTTTCTTGCCAGGAACTCCTCATTGGAGAGACAGATACAGACAAAATTCAATAAACGAAAGTGTAGATATGGCCTCTGCCTTTACAAAGAACCTTAAGAGAAGATGAGGCAGAAGATCAGGGAGGTCAAAATCAGATAAAAATAAACTGGAATTAACAAACCTAAAAGACAATGGCATTTTTAATTTATCAAGTAGAACCTTGCCCAACTCAGAGGTATACTCTGAGTAGGGGCCTCTCTTCTGCAGCCACTGCCAAGCAAAACAACTTTCAACTTTTTATTGGTCTTAATAAGTTTGTCCATAAATTGACACTACAAAGGCACTTTTTAAGAAAAGACACATCCATTGTAAAGAATTTTGAAGCTAAAGATAAAAGAAGAAATGAATCCAAAGATAACAAATCAGGACTAAAAAACAAATCCAAATACTACCCTAAAAGAACCTATCCAGAAGTAGCCAGATAAAACTTTTTTTACAAACTGGTTAAGAAGGATATGGGGGAAATTTACTAAAGGAAATGTTTGACATTTACTATCCCGAAAATACGGCAATTCGTATTTGTATTGATAGCACATCAATACGACTACGAATTGCCGTATTTTCGGGATAGTAAATGTCAAAAATAAGTGTATTTCTGGATACAAATACACCTATTTTTTTACAAATTTCCTTTAGTAAATTTCCCCCCTATGTGTCAAGATCCAACTGGGAAAACCCAGATAACCTTACAAACTTTGAAATAAAGGCCCTGAAGAAGCTAACGGAAGATAATGGTGATATTGAATCGGGAGGATTATGAAAATGAAGCCCAAAGAGGATTCAATGACAGAAATTTCTATGTAAAATTGAGAGATGATCATTCAGAGGATTTTGTATTGGACCTTCGTATAATACTTCTAGTAGGTCTTAGGAAAGGATGAATATATAAATAAGGATGGCCTTAACTGTATGGAGATTGTATATTCTCCACATACTTGCATGAGTTTCCTCCGGGTACTCCCACATTCCAAAAATATATTGGTCGGTTAATTGGCTCCTAACATTAAAAAATGAACCCTAGAATGTTTGTGTGCTTGTACATGTGGAAGGGAATAATAATAAAAATCGCCCATTGTGTATGAGCCTTAAGAAACGTCCAAAATAAACATTGGAGAATTTTAAAACTGGACCTTAGGACCTAAAGTAATCTTTAAGAGGTCTAGATATCTTAAATAGATTTTAGCACCAAGCATGTTGAAAGCCATTCCAAGCAAACCACCAACACTTGGCTTAATACCACTAGTTTATTTAGATGTAATCAATGTTGCATCTGTAAATTTGCGCATAAAGATGGAAAACAGGTTGCTAATCATGATTCAACGATTTTCCATAAAATAAAAAAAGATGAGCTGCCTCACCGCATATGTAATCTATTGCTTGGAGTGTACACGTGGATATAAATATATCAGAAAGACCAAGAGGCCATTAAAAAATCAGGATACAGGAACATGTTAGGGCTATTAAGAACAAGAATGGAAAAATCACTCAATCCCCAGTTATTTTTTAAACAAACATAATTCCAATCATGATCACTTATCTTTTAAAGCTATAGAACATGTGGATCTGGGAGAAAGAGGAGGAGACGGGGACAATAGATTATCCCAAAGAGAGATGTTGTGGATATTTATTTATTTATTTATTTACAGTTTCTTATATAGCGCAGCATATTCTGTTGCGCTTTACAATTGGAAACAACAGTGATTAAACAAACTGGGTAGATACAAACCAACATGGAGGTAGAAGGGCCCTGCTCGCAAGCTTACAATCTATGTACTCTCTGAACACAATGTCACCGATTGGTCAATTGATTTTTATGAAATCGCACCTTTCCTCTGAGCTTTATATATAAAATCATATCCATGCTGCCAATTATCCCTGTTTTCCATTGTTTTATTTTGTGCCTTTTTATATATCTGTCTTTTACTGTATTTATTATATAACAGCCCCTAATTGCAACTTACATTGTGATGGTTGCTTTCATATTATTATAATAGGCTTACATGGTATGGTAGATATATAGCCATGTTTGTATCTGTGCATGCTCCTAATATATATTATTTGTTACAAAATACATTTCCCTAGACGTTGCTGATTTCCTATCATTTAGGGACATATTAAATAATCCCCATGTACTAAAATGATGTGTCATAGTGGCCTGATATATAATGTTTCTGCTACTCCTCAAAATAGTTTCTATTTGAGCATAGTGAATGTATTTTATGTCTGGAATGTCTATTGATACCACAGTGTTTCCCACGCATGGTAACTTAGTAACTCAGTAAAATACGTAAAACCTAGTGGCACATTGCGCCAATCCTGCGCATGCGCGACCGAACTCCTGCAAGGTGGGTTCGTGCATGCGCACAGAGCACACACTGTACACCAAAATGTGGTGGTGACAGTGTGCTCACATGGGAGCACTCTCGAGGGACCATGGAGTGTTCGAACATGCGCTGTAGCCATTAGGCAGTGGACCAAAATGCTTCCTGAAGATTGCAATGACATTGCGGGAGTCCCGCGCATGGCAATATCATATTTCCTGATGCCAGTCAATCTATTTAGACTACACAGCCTATTTACAGGTATATATATCTTCCCAATGTATGTCACCTCATCTCTAAGGTTATCCCATGACATAAGAAAAGGGACAAAACCGGTTGGGTAATACTTACCTCTCCATCCCCGATGGCATCAAATCAGATAAGCAAAAATCTTAATATGCTATTGTACTGGCCCATTTTTACTGTTTGATGTATGTGTTTTGTTTAAAATAAATGTATTTTTAAAAACAATATCACGCTATGAGCTTTTCCCTCACTGGGAGCTTTTTGGTTTTTAAGGTTCCTGGATGGCACCTGATGGGAATCTCACCAGATTATGATTAATCCTAGTGTGAGTTTACTTCCATACGTTTGTTTATAAATTCTTATATCACAGGGTGATCACTGTGTGCAATACACAGTAGTAGCCCCAAGGTGACGATGTTCACCCTTCTATCTACTATACACAAGCACTTAAGTGTATAAATTTGCACTTATTATATAAGTTATATATATATTTTTCTGAGTTTAAATTAGTATAACCTTCCTGAAACTTTCCCACATGGCAAAATGCTTCTATGAATCCAGCTGATGGTAAGTGTGGAAAAAGGAAAGAGAATAAGTAGTAAAAGACACCGGAGACACTGGAACGTTTGAGATTTCTCAATATTATTGGTACACTCAAAGAAGAAACTAACTAGGATTGTCACCATTTGTTTTTGAACACTGAAGGCGCAAAAGTCTTACCATCTTCTAAATATTTTTATGGTCCTATGGAAATTAGACCAACTTGAAGACTTTTGCTGGCACTGTGTATATTCTGGAGTGTTTTATCATTTGTTCACTATATTTATTCATTGACTATTGAACTGACTGGTATTCACGAAGTGAGGGCTAGCACTATTAGTGTACTATACACTACAAAATATAAAGGTATAACGCAATGACATGTTTCATCATTGTGACTTGAAGCCACAAACATATTGCATACTGTACAATTTATGAATCATGCATTTTAATAACTTAACAAAACTTGTTAAATAGTCCCTTATCTGATCGCTCTCATTTAGCCTTTTTGATTGGTTATGGGCTAATCCCACTGAATTATCAGTTCTATGAAGGTCTGACCGTTCAATTTAATTCTTACTGCTATCTTCAACTTCTTATATCCTTATCTCCAGTTCCCTTGAATTCAATTTAAATGCCTATTTCATGTATAAACCAAATTGTAAAATAATTACTAGATGTCTCTAAATTGTGTGTCTCCACCTTCCATAAAACTTGCAAGATATTTTTTCTATTAATGTTGTTAATTATTTAGCTCATTTTTTATTTGTTAACTTGTTTGGTTAGCAGATATTAGTCCGCTGCATTTCAAAACCAATTTAAAAAGCTTTAAACAAAAATATTTTGTTTCTGAAAGTTGGCTACTAGTTTTTAATTTGGTGATAAGAGTTTCCATATTACTGTTAACCCTTTGCAGTCCATTTTTTTTTTTGCAATTCAGTCTCGTTTAGATGGGTCTAAATTCATTGTAATTTTTTTTACATTCAGAAATGGTCTATGTTGAATGATGTTAATGTTCCTCTTTTAAAGTGGCTCACCATTGGATCAGCTACTACCGCTAGGGCTGCTTAGCCTGACTAGATGTTGGACCTGTTTACGGGAAAGGGGAATTGGGGAGATACCGATGCACAAGCATTAAACACAAATATGAGTGCTGATATAAGTAACAAAATAGAAAATCAACAATCATACAATGGGGTGCCTTGATACCTTTTTGAAATGGCTAGTGGAGGTGCTCCCCTGAGAGTATATGAACATACAGGTAGAAGAAAGAAAAAGTACTCTCTTTTTCTGGGGGCACTGCTTTTGAAAATAAGTTTCTAAAACTTAACTTTTATTATTATCAAAATTTATTAAAGAATAAAATGGACACACATTGACACTAACAATACATCAAGAAACACATATTGAGAGTACACAACACTACTGGAGTGTTTGCACCTAGGTTACCTTTCAGAAAAAAGTTATTTTGTAAAAATCACAAGTATGGTGTGCATAAGAATTCAATATGCACCCTCAATTTTTCTGACAAGGAAAAGTGGCACATCATTGGATGGATATCTCAAGATATCTTTAAGAAACACACTGCCAGATAATTTTTAAATTGTGCTAGATTAGGCTGTCATACTCTAGGGAGACAAAGTATAACAAAGTATACTGAAATAATGAAACATCAATATATGAACAGTAGCAATTATCAAACTACTTTGTTAAGGAGTTTGATTGGTGTTGAGTTTGACAATATAGCTTATTTACTTGGGATAATATATCAGTTAGTACCAAAGCAAACAGTATTTACCACAAACATTGTATATAGAACATGCATATTCAGATGAGATTTGTAACACTGTTGCTTATCAAATGAGAAAGATTCCAATTGGTATCAATACCATACTGCAGACAATCTGTACTAAATTTAAATTGTTTGGACCTCTGGAAAGTATTGGAGAGGCTGGCTCTATATATTAGCTGGCAGTCACTCCTGGGTCACTTTGAACAGGAAGGAAAGAAAAGGAGGCGGGATTTTGCCATGATAAAGTAGTGAGAGATAAACCCTCTGAATCCAGGACTGCTGCTTCTTGCAAAAAAACTCGGGGATTTGCAATTACAAGTGAGCGAGTCCTATAGGGTCTCAGTTGATAGGGTGAAAGGGAAGCTACAACTGCTGTCCTGGAGTATGTAGGACAGATCCCTGATAGTAGACCAGTGCAGGGTTTCTGACCGCACGCCCTGGATGAGTGTGTACCTGTGCAGGGAGAGTGCACAGAGAGGCTGGTGAAGAGATCCCTGATGAGCGGGTGTGCGCTGCTGCTCACCACTTGCAGGGTGTAGAGGTGGAGAGTGAGCAGCACCCCCGGTTAGAGCAGGGGAATCCCTGGGAAGGGAATAAGGAAAGAAGGGGGGACAGTCTGCCTTGCGAGTGCTGCTGCGCAGTGTCCCACAGAATAGAAGAGCGGAGAGTATGTGTGGGTTGCGCTGTGCAGGAGGGTACCTGCCAGTGTCCGACCATACTGGTAACTCACGCTGTCAGCACCGTAATCAGTGTGATGCGTGTCTGCTTCCATTTGGCCAGGAGGAGTGTGCTTCAGCTTAGATGCGGTGCTGCAATAGAAAGTACATGCCATCAGCAGCTGATCATGACACTGCCTATGACAGTGAGGGAGGGTTTACAGACGGCCGTTTCGCATGGCTGCTTCATCATTGCTGATCTCTGCCTCCTTCCAATATCCCTTTTATGCTTATCTTAATTGGTTAATAGTTGCCAATAATAGGTTTTGTATTATTCAATCCACCTATTCTGATAAGTGTGACCTTCAATGATGGTGAATTTATAGGCGGTATTGTATTTTATTGGTACTGGGGGAGGAGAGATATAAAATGTATTAGAAAGTAGATGAAAATAAAACATTTATTTAGGTATGAACCCAATAATCAATTAGTGCCATTAAATTATTGTTCCTAATGGGAGTTTTCAAAAAAGTATATGAGTAATAATTGAATGTATAAATATTACATGTGGTGTATAATTGGGGACAAGGAAAGTTGAAGATAATATATATAAAAATGATATACAGGAAACAATCTTGTATGTATGTACACATGGTCAAGGTATTGTTAATAGTAAGGAGAGAAGGATGTTATTGAACATTACAATTGTGTATGGAGATTGGTTTGAGACTATCGTGTAAGAGAGTTATTGTAACATAATGGGGTATCTGGTGTCAAAATGTCCACTTATTGATACACAGAAAAATATTGAATAAAGAAAAAAACAGTTGCGTCTAAATATCTATCAGGAGGATGACTATGGCCCTTATTCTGGTTGGTGCGGTAATATCCGCATGCGTTCGTGCCGCCAATGTTTTGTGTCTGCGCATGTGCAGAGGCGTCTCTGCGCATGTGCGAGCGGGACGCATGGCCAAATTCCGCATGAAATGTGTACACTATGAACAGGGGGTGGAGAGGGGTGTGAAGGGCTTTTTAGGCTCATTACCATATGTTTACACCCTGCGTTTCATGGGTGTTCCCATGCAAACGCTGGGCGTACGTATGGTAATGCGGCCGTGACGCACGTGTAGGGGGCGACCATCGAATGATGGGGGAGGTTCCCTAAAATGGAGGAGGTGTATTCATGAGAAATACACATGCGGTCCGTTCGGACAGCTTCTTACCGCGTTCGGACGGAGTTGGCGATTCGTATGGAAGGCGGGGTTTAGGACGCACGGTGCTGGCCGCATATTCGGATCCGGCCGCACCAATCAGAATAAGGGCCTATGTTCTAAGAAATTATTTTGTTAACTGGAGGGTGTTTTTCCAAAATTGTTGAGTATTCTCCAATTGTTTAATTAGAATCAATGAGACAGAATGAAAGAATTATGCATGGTAAAAATAGAATAGAGGTATTCCAGTATTAAGAGTGGGGGGAGGGTTTTGTACAATGTATGTATGGGGAAGAACTAGGTATAAAATATGACTATATTGTGGTTGTATCTGGAAGTAGTGTATGTCTTTTGTATGTGCTTTATGTGATTTAATAAATAAAGATTCAATTAAAAAAGATTATGTTCACTATCACTATCTTTTGAACTTATATGGACTTTTCTTTTACTTGTTTTTTAAATCGTATTGATCATACTTTTTTTTTTTTTCATCACGATACAAAATACCAAATAATCATCACACTTGTAAGCATGTATATGTCACAGCCAATCACAGTTGGTGTAATTTGGAGCCACCAACTATTCAGACATTCTTGTCTATACTATACATCAAAATGCAAATATTTACATAGGTTGCGCATGTAATTTCAGCTAGCAGCTATGGTATGGTTATGCTGTGTACACTTCCAAATATTAATGTATAGAAAGTGTCCCTATATAAGCCTCTAGCGGCTGGACAGCAAATAAGTAGTATTTTAGACAAGGTGTGCTCCCGCGGTGCAGTGGATAGGGAATGGAAAAAAGGGGGGGGGGGGGGGGGGAAGAGAAAAAAAAAGGAAAAGGTTTTTTTTTGAGAGAGATGGGAGGGAAAGGAGAGTCCAGATATGAAAGATCTGACTATGCCCACAGGTCATGGGTGCTCCCACCGACTTTATATACCCTTGACAATGGCGGGATTGTCTGGTTGGAGGTTGGGAAGTCCCCTTCCCCCTCTCACAGGCGGCCCTTTTCCAATTGTCAGCTGCCACCGGATAAGGTGGGCTTTTATGGGTATTGTGGGGGAGAAATCCTGCCTATTGTGGAGTCAGTGAAAATGGGAATCAGTGTTACCCTTGAGTGTGCAAGCGGCTGCTGCCCTGCTTATTATACCTATCACCTGGGGTGGAATATTGTATCAGAAAAGGAGAGGTCACCCGTCTCCTATAATACCTTCTGACGCCCCAAGATAGTTGCCATCACATTAGTTGGTGGACTTTTCCAGGTATAGCGGGTGAGCGGGCTTAAGGAACACAGGCGGGATTTACTGCAAAGACCCCGTAGTGGGATACTGCTATCAGGTATTCCCCTGAATAGACACGTCCAGTGCAGGGTAGGTTGGTAATAATAACAATATCCTGATGAGTGGTCCCCCGAAGAGGAGAAGATAGTAATGCTGTTCAAGGTGTGCTGCTGTCCTCCATATGTGTACAGATGTGCACAGTGGTGGAGGGTGAGCATCACCTGTCCAGCTGAATGAGTATAGGTGGGGGAATTGAGGTATATGAGGGGGAAATGGAAGATAGAAGGGTCAGAGTGTGGAGAAAGGTAGTTAGGGTAGGGGGGGCGGAGGGTTGCGGGAGAGCAGGTACCTGTATTTAATACATCATGTGCTGGCCTGCATGCTATCCGGCATCGAAGCCATCCGATGAGAGGGTTTCAGCCCCTAAGATTACTGCGGCTGATGAGGCTGTGTTGACTGTGTTAGCACCTCGTGTGCTGGGTACTGTCCTGGCTGTATCCGTAGATGCCCGACTGCCAAGTGCACTCCGTGCACTCGGTATCCGTCAGGTAGCCGGTGTTGCTGGGGCGGCTGCTGCGGCTCAGGTTGTTTAGTGTGTTGTGTCAGCGCCGCTCTGATCTACTGCTGCTGCGGCTGGTGCGTGGTGTGCGCTCCGTGCACCCAGTGTCCGCAGAAAGACAGAGGCTGCCGGGGTTGCTGGCAGAGGCTGCCGGGGTTGCTGGCAGAGGCTGCCGGGGTTGCTGTGACGGCTTCAGGGTGTTCACCATATTACACCATATATTGTCATCCTTAACATATTTTCACTTAAGCTTCAACTGATTACAGCTTTGTAATCACTATCAAAGAGTGCCCCAAAAAAAGAGAGAGTCTTTTCTCTTCCCTGTTTCCTTAAAAAAAAAACCTAGACAGATACAAAAACCATGAATAAAAAGATGAATTAATGAGTAATGCCGTCAGCATTCCTTCCAACCTTATGCATTGAAATAGTGTGATGTGTCCTATAACAATTCAATCTTGCCCCCATAAACATACCGCCTATCCATCAGAATACTTTGGCCACTTTTATGGCTTTTTATAGTTCACCCGAAAAAAATTTAGACTGGTGCCAACGTTTCCAAATATTATAAAATTTGGCATAAGTGCCGCGTGAAGCAAAAACATCTCTCTCATGTTCATATGAAACATTTACTAAATTAACCCATTCTAAGAAGTCAGGGCCTTTTTGTGCAAGCCAATGTCGTGCTATTACCACCTTGGCTATTGCTGACAGGTTCCCGGCCAGTTCACCCACTTCCCTTGACATATCCTCTATACTCCACACTCCCAGGATAACATTGAACCCTGTAAGAGCTTCCTTAGGTACCCCTATATTCGACATGACCTGAAATATCCGTGCCCAAAAGTCTTGCACCAGTTCACACTCTAAGATAAGATGCCAGAATGGACCGCTCTTATCTCCACATTTAGGACAACGATCGGTTCCTGTTCCGCTGAATTTTTTCAGTTTCACTGGCGTTATATATGTCCTATGTAGTATGTTGTATTGCACTTGCTGGATTCGTATAGAGTTAGTGGCCCTTTTAGGGACTGCTAAAGCCACCCTCCAGCTGTCCTCATCTATCCCCGAGATATCCTCATCCCATTTTTGCCGCAAGTGCCGTAACCCTTCCTCTTCCATCATTGGTAGCAGATATCCATAAGATTTTGCAGTTGACCTTGGTACATTAAATTCCTGCTGAAGTTGTTCAAACAATTTGAAAGTATTATTTTGATATACCTGTCCTATTGATGATACACTGTATCTGGCCCATATTATCCCAACCTCCTGTTTCTTAATCTCCTGTGTCGTAGCTAGGGAAAAGATGGCAGTCTCTGGATCTATCCCCACATATTTACTCATCTTACAGATCCCCCTCCATATTTTTATAGCTTGTGTTACAATTGGAGGGAACCTGTAACATGGACCTTCTCGAAGCAACATTTGTATCGGTGTACTCCCGGGATCTAAACCTTCTACCAACTTCCCCAGTTCATAGCTTCTCCCTCTCTTACCCATGAGACTACGTGTATCAGTTGGGCCGCCCAGTAATACAACTTAAAATTCGGGAGTGCAAGACCTCCACTTTCTCTATCCCTCCACAAAGTGGTCATTTTAATTCTGGGACGTTTATTCTGCCAGATGAAGGAGGAGATAATACTATTTTGTTTCCTAAAGTGCTCGTCTTTTTTGTATACTGGTGAGTGTTGTAATATGTATAAAAGCTTGGGAAGCATAACCATCTTGACCAGGTTGACCCGGCCTATTAGAGTCAGAGGAAATTTAGTCCAACATCTACACTGTTTCCTCGCCCCCATAAGAGCGGGAATGATATTATCCTGTATGTATTCTTCTGTATTTTGGGATACAAACACCCCAAGGTATTTAAATCTCTATACTATTTCCATGGGAGGATTACCCAACCTTTCTCTCTCAGGGTCATTATCCCCTACCATCAACAAGTTCGATTTTTGCCAATTAATTGTGAGCCCTGAGTATTTCCTGAATTTGTGAATTAGTTCAACAACACTTGTCAGCTATTTACAAGGTTCTGACAGCCCCACCAGGAGATCATTTGCATAGAGGGATACCAGAATGTACCTTAGGTCATCCCCTATGCCCCATCCCATCAATTTAGTCCTTAATAGACATGCTAGGGGCTCTATCGCTATGGCAAATAATAGGGGGGAAAGGGGACATCCCTGCTGGGTGCCTCTAAATAATGAAAAAGAGTCTGAGGTATAGCCATTGATAGATACCCTTGCCTTTGAATTCCTGTACAATAATTTCACCTGATTAATTAAACCTGTACCAAACCCGAATGTCCGGAGGGTATCCCAAACATACCGACATTCCACCAAATCAAATGCTTTGTTTGCGTCGAATGACGCAATCCCCACATTTGACCTTTGGGTATTAATTAGCATATTTTATATTGGAGAAAACCCTCCTTAGATTAATCATAGTGGATTTTCCCCCGATAAATCCTGTCTGATCAGGGTGTACAATGTCATTAATCACTTTATTCAACCTGTTGGCCAAGATTTTTTTTAATATCTTTGCGTCTGTTGGAATCAACAAAATTGGTCGATAGGAATCTACCTTGTCTGGTTCTTTACAGCTTTTTGGTATTACCACAATTGATGCCTCTACCATAGAGGGAGGCAACTTATCTTCTGCAACCATATCCGTAAAAAGTGCCTGTAGAAGTGATTTAATTACCGTTGCTACCTCCTCAAGCTCTATCGTGGCATCTAGCATCTCCTGCGCACCCTCTGAGAGTTTTGGGAGATCCGCTGACCTTAGGAAGTTGCTCATCTCCCCCTGGTCCATCGACAGATGGGATCTATAAACTTCACCAAAATGTGCAACAAATTCTTCAACTATTTCTGGAGTAGAGGTCCGTACTTCTCCCGAACTCTTCACTATTTTTGTGATTACATTTGAGGGATTAAGGAAGGAAAATTAGAGATAGCGCTGAGCCAGGTATATATATATAACTATTATTTATTTTCCAATAAAAATAAATTTAACTTATATAAAAAACATTTAGTATACAATTCAATTTGAGGGATTATCCTGTTTTACCAGTTATGGCAAAAATTTCGCTCCTTTATCCCCACTAGAGTACCATTGATGAGCATTCGTCTTCATCCTACAACTATTCACCTCCTGCACATACTCTACCCAGTCTGCATTAGCCTTTTGGCAAAGTTTCTAGATTACTATTCAGATATATGTTTTCTAGATGAACCGATCTTGCCTCTAGCTCACCTACTTTTTCCCTATGATTTTTTTTAGAAAGGCATTTTTTTTATAAATAACCCTCTCAAATAAGCTTTAAATGCGCCCCAGGTGTAACTACTCAGTGCAGAGCCTTTATTTAGTTTAGTTTAAAAAAACATCAATTTCACCCTGCAGCTCTTCCAAATCAATTTGGGATGACCAAAATGTCTGAAGTTTCCAATATCTAGTGAACACAATCTTAATCAATCGATGCAGCAATATAAAACTTTAAAAAAAAAGACAGACAAGTCCCATTTAACATGCAAGCCTCATGTATGGTGTCAAACAATTGAAAAGACAACCCTTCACAGGTCTAAATGGTGTGTGGATAATCTTTCCCAACGCCGGGATGGTGGAGTAATTGAGGTGGCAAGGTAGTATTTCAATGTTTGTAAAGTTCCACTATTTATGCAGTCTCCAATTACTAAAAATTCACCAGAAATCTTAAGTGTTTGCACTCTATTACGATTTCTGGCTGAAAAATGCACGTTACAGTACATGTGCGATCTGGTGCAAATTTTTTTTAGCTGTCTAAAAAAATTGCACCCTACTGCACCTGATGAAGCTGAGTATCCTCAAAGAAAGGAATTATTTGCTGAGAACACCGTGATAACCCAATGCTTTATCCCAACAATGTGTTGGGACTTAGGGCCTTATTCTGATCGGTGCGGATTTCTCCGCATGCGGACGTCCCGCCGATGGTTATCGTCTGCGCATGTGCAGAGGTCACTATGCGCATGTGCAGGCGATTTCGCCGCACGAATTCTTTACACGCCGCACAGGGGGCGTAGAGGGGCGTGAGGGACTACTAAGCCTCATTACCCTATGCATACGCCCCGCGTTTCATGGGCGTTCCCATGCAAACGCGGGGCGTATGCATGGTAATGAAGCCGTGACGCGTGTGTAGGGGGCGGGCAGCTGACATCGCCGGATGTCAGCTGCCCGCCCCCATACATGATTTCACACGGACAAGTGTCCGTGTGGTCTTGGGTGGTGGGACCTAGTGGAGCGTGCGGCCCTGCATTCGATGTTCGGCGACCATCGAATGCAGGGGCTGCTCCCAAGATGGAGGAGGCGTATCCCCGTCCACTTTCATGCGGATCGCCACATATCCGCGTACGGACGGAGGTGGCGATCCGTATGGAAGGCGGGGATTCGCCTGCACGGTCGTGGCCGCATATTCTGATCGGGCCGCACCGATCAGAATAAGGCCCTTAATTACTTTGAAAGCATATAATGATGCTACAGGGCAAAAATAAATCCAAATTGGTTCCTCCTTTGAATAGCCTGAAATAACTCATTGTGGACCCACATACACACAATAGTTAAGGAAAGGTGGGGAGGATTATGATCTTACAAATATTTTCAATACAGATTTAGCAGCTGTCAACCAGCCTGTCCGATGACCAGATCTCATGCTGGCACTGGCTGGTGGACGGCAGCTTCATCTGACAGGGACGCACGAGCATCTCACTCTCTTGCACGTCCATGTCAGCAAGGCAGTTGGGAGAGACTTCCCATCTCCACTTCAGGGAGATGGGCAGGGTGCGAGGGCAGGCTGTGGCAGAGCCGGCGGAAGGCTGCTACAGCCTCCGACAGGACGTCAGAGTCTCGTGTGCATGCGCCACCTCCAGTCAGAGGATGGCGGCTGGCAGGGATTGATGATAGAATTGCCAGGAGCAGCTCAAATTAAATTTGCTCCATTTGTAAGTGTCATTAGTAGTTGTGCCTGGCTAACATACACAAGGCCCTTGAATTGGTCACAAATTTGTTTCCGTTCTCAAGTCTGTAGGCTATCATTTATACCCATTCTCTGCATTTCTTTACCAAATGCCAATGTGTATTTTTTTATTATGGGTCTGTAATCTAAATTTAAAGCCATGAATAAATAGTAGCTAAAGAGAGCATTATTTTTGTAGAAATTTCAGAAATACCTAATGAAGGAAATATTCAAAATTTCTCTTTGTATATGCAAAGTATTACAGTAGACCTCAGGCCCAATAATTATGCATTGGGACTATGGTTTCAGATGATTTACCAATCTCCAAAAAACTGTTTTGTGCTTGCCCATGTTAGCTAAACCCATCAGTAGACAGTCCAAGGTATTCAATCCTTCTCTGGAGCATCACTGCAGGGAATCAATTGAGACTGCCCAGCAGGCAGTGTAAAATAAAGATTATGGTTACGTAACACACTTCATCGGAGCAGGCCCTCAACATACAGTAGCTGTTGTTCTTGCGAGAATCTGTTCATATCATGGTCTATAAGAATTTTACATTTAAAGTCCTCCACTGTCATCAGTAACAATTAGCAAACATAATGGTCAATTCTGGATTGCTCCTACCGATTCGAAGACCCAGCCCCAATGGTCAGGGTTTGTACATGTGAAAACCCTGACAGAGAACAGCTTAGGGGAGTTACACACTCACCAGGCCATTCACTGCGGGGAGGGAGGGCCAGCGGCAGACACAGGGCCGGACCAGGGAAAAGCCATCAGGATGGGGGGCCTGCTGCGTTAAACCACTCCTTAATAGCAAGGGACCACTGCTTAGCGAATGGTACTGAATTGCCCACTTACTTTTTTATTACCTTTGATTATGCACATTGTAGAAAGTGATGGTAAAATGAATTTATGTATCTAACACTGATTGTGCATGAATAGTTATTATATGACCTGCACATTTCATGAACTCATACTCATGTTATCTTTTCATGAGAAAAAAGATTGAGGTGAGAATGTTCGAGAAAGTGATAAATATTTTTTTTTTCTAGTTCATGTGTACAGTATGCAATGTTTATTTTATTTTCTTCAACCTCCGAGTCATTTTGCAATCTTTCTCACATCTTACATGAATAGGAGCAACTATTGCTTGTAAACAAATTGCACTTGCCTTTTGTGTTTGGGGTTTCTTGTTCGCGCTCTAAAATTTATGTTTTTATTAGTAAAGTTTTCTATTTTCATTTTGTAACCAATCTCTGTCTGAAGACATCCTCACAATTTACATATTGATGACCTGCAGAGGGCTTCTCCCACAGACATTGGTTTAACAAAAGCAGAAAATGCTTCTGTCCTTTTTTTAAAGAATCATTTAAGAAATGTAAAATCTCTGATGCTTTACTAAGTTGTTACGGTAAGGTTACATTATTTGATTGAAACAGTAGCGAAGTAGTAACAGTAGCAAAGAGATAAAGGATGATGTTGTTGTGAAAATACTAAAGCTGCAATCAGTTTATACCATGGCGGCAATATGTTATGGAGGCTACATGTGAAATTTTAGGTTGACGGTGAAAAAAGAATGTTTTAATGTAAAAGACATTGGGATATGGTAACTAGGTCTACAAGCATTTGGTCAACACCACTAGTTCAAAATGCATGAAGGTCGACATGACTGAAGGTCAACATAGGGTTAGGTTGACAGGGTCATTATGATGACACAATCATTAGGTTGACATGGGGAAGGTTGACAGTCAAAAGGTCGACATGGGGTTTTTCCACTTTTGAGCTGCCATGTGCTGACAGGCGACATTTCCTAAATGATGAGAAGCAAACCTTATGTGAAGTAAATAACTTTTTTTATTTGGCTATTAAGTACTATTTGAGTTAATGCATCTTTGATCTTTGAGTCCTATTGGGAGAAAAGTGCTATATAAATATTATTATTATTATTATTATTATTATTATTATTATTATTATTATTATTATTATTATTATTATTATTATTATCTGAAAGATCTATGACCAGTCCAGCGGAGTATCACTCTGTGCTGATCCAAATTACTTAGGTCAGGGCCGAAACTAGGGTTTCCGGTGCCCGGGGCAAGGCAGTCATTATGTTTCCCCCCTCCCCCTGACTTGGGTGGAACCAAATGACTGCCTTGCCCCTGGCGCCCGAATCTGAGCGAACCCTGAGCCCACATACCTATGTTGTGCAGTGGGGCCCGGGGACGGGGCTTTCACTTGCAGTAAGCTACGCTATTTGCCTGTTGGCAGGAAGTGCTGCTGATTTTGAAAAGACTTGCTGGATGCTGATTGGCTGAGAGAATTCAGCCGATCAGCGTCCGGCAACTCTTTTCAAAATCTGCTTCCTGCCTGGCAAATAGCGTAGCTTGCTTCCAGCTGCCGCTAAGCCTGTCTCCGGATCCCTGCTGCCAGTCCCCGGACCCCCGCTGCCCAGACCCGACAGACCCCCATGCAGCATCCAGGGAGCGTGACCCCCAGCCCCCCTAGTTATGGCCCTGCTGGGGTTAAGCGTGTCTTTTACAGACTTTCCTTACCACAGGTCCCTCACCTTGAACCTCTGGTCAGTCACAGGTAGCTGCAGCGGACTTAGTGGGATGGATAGGTGGGTAAATTGAGTGAGTATAAACTCAATTTACCCACTTATCCGTCCCACTAAGTCCACTGCAGCTACCGGTGACTAACCAAAAGGGTACTTGTTTCCTAGCACGGCGCCCATCGTGGTACATCGCATGCCTTAAGTTAAGGTACTTAAGGCATGCGATGGACGCGATGGACCTGATTTTCTGTCTTTAACTGGCTCAATTGCCGGTAAAAGTGAAAATCGCGTTGATCGCGTCCATCGTGGCCCCTAATAAGAGGAGAGGATTCCAAATAAGAGGAGAGGAGTCCCTTAAAGATACCCCTAACCCCAGTAATTTGGGTCATTGCAAAGTGATACTCTGCTGGACTGGTCATAGATCTTTCGGATCAAGACACATTTACTAAATCAGATAGTACTTAATAGCCAAATGCAAAATGTATTTACTTCACATATGGTTTGCATCTCATCATTTATTAACATTCAGCGAATTAAGAGAGCGCAAGTTTGAAATCTGTTATTTAGTAGTTATCCCTAGGAGAGTGGACATCTCCTCCACATATGAAGCACTCCATCAATTCAGGCACATTAAATTGAGCGCAGGCACTTAATCAAACATTAAAGCGGTATTTCATGCTCTTCCATACACTAGGGCCTGGTGGGAGAATAAATGAGTGTGCCTGAAGCATGGCAAGCACAGCGAGCCAGGTGAGGGGACCCAATGCACTTATTTAGTGTCCATATCGACTGTGTCGACATTCAGGCAAAAAAGTGAAAATTCCCATGACCTTTTGACTGTCAACCTAACCCCATGTCGACTTTCAGTCATGTCGACCTTCATGCATGTCGACCTAGTGGTGGCAACCTAATGCTTGTCTCCATACCCAAAGACATTTGTTCAAGAAGCAGCATAATGTGTTTGTGCACAGAATAGTCTGTAGTATGGAGATATATTGATGTTTGTGGAACATATACTGTACATTGAGATTAATATGGAATATTCCGGCATAAGGGTTTTCTTACATTATTAACCTTATTTGATATGATGCATACTGTAGCTATATACAGAAGTGTTTGTTCTGTACTGAGTGATTCATGTTGGTTCATAATAATGATGATGATGATGATGACATTTATTTCTATAGCCCTTTTCTCCTGCAGCACTCAAAGTTGCTAAACAGACATCAAAACATTATTACAGCAAGTAGAAAAACCAGAACCTGTATACAACAATAAGCATTATGCATGGATGGGGCAAACATGAAAAGTCAATATTAGGGCAATACCACCAGGGAGGAGAATAATCTTTTACAACAGCCTCAGTCTCTTATTACCATAAAGCAATCAATCAGATTCTACTTATTCCTTTAGCGCTATCTGGAAGATAACTGCTGGATTTTGATTGGCTGCCATGGGCAACAACTCACTTGAGTAAATATATTTCCCAAGAGCACATTAACTATAACATACTGCTACAGGTTGTACCTCTTCTATGACTTCATTCAGCATCAATATGCATTATAGGTTAATCACCATTATCAGCACTTGACTCAGACCTATATTGATTTTAGAATATCAGTTAATTTGCTCAGGCATTGCTACTAAATAAAATCATGTTAAATGCTGTCACACTTGCATTAAGGCATAATATGTAATTAATGGAAATGTTGTCTGCTGTATTCAGTAAAAACAATACTCAAAAAACACGCACCTTAATAGACACACACACACACAAATACACACTTTTTTCTGTGATATTTGTTAAGCAAATGGTAAGAGTGATGCATTTCTAAAATAGCCATTTAATTATCATTCTTGAATTATTTCAGGCAGTAAAAAAAAGTCCTAAAGTCATAAGTACAAAATAATTTGTTGTGGTTAAAAATTATAACACAAACCCTTAAATCCTGTCAGCTCCAGAAGTTCAGCCACATGGTGCAAGTGGATCTGGGGCCTTTGAGTGCCAAGTGAATTTGTCAAATAGGTGTGAAAATTGCCAAGCAAACATTTTGTATTAATCATAATGACCTGTAATGGTTAAATAATGCAGAAAATATAAACTTTTTTACAAAACATTTTTTTTATTTGAATTTATGTAACAAATTTGAGTGATGCTGGCATTCTTAGAGGATATTTTGCACATCTCTCACAGAGATGTTGGCCATTAAAGGGTGTTACATAACAGAACCAAATAAGTTTTCAGTGTGGGTGGATCATGAAGGCAAAGTGCATCATAATTCTATCCATCAGTCATTAAATACTTAATACAGTTCCTTGGGTTTGTGTAACTTTCATTGTGAACATGTGTATTGCCTACTGTATGCAGTGTCTATTGTTTTATGACGTTCATTAAACTTTTTTTGTAAATGCTGTTAATGTTCCATATTGTAGCTATCATTACTAAGGGTCAGCGGTGTCAAGCTTCAAAAAGTGATAAAATGGAGAGTGATAAACAGCCATCCAATCAGCTCCTAGCTGTCATGTTACAGACTGGGTTTGAAAAATGACAGGTTGTAGCTGATTGGCTAGTGGATTATCACTCTCCACTTTATCACTTTTCAAAGCTTGATACATCTGGCCCTAAAAGAGGTATGTGGCCAACTTATCTTACATCTTAATGAATAATACCATTTAGGTAACCAAATTATATATGCAGTAAGGTAATAACTAACTACACCATTGTGCGCCTGCCAACACATAATTTGCTTTATCATAAACCCTCCCACCTTGCAGGGGGATTTCATTCTTTGCCAGAGAATTGCCTTCTCTCTCTCTCTCTCTCTCTCTCTCTCTCTCTCTCTCTCTCTCTCTCTCTCTCTCTCTCTCTCAGGTCTCTCCTTAATTTGTAAATATATTCAAATTCTGGAAGAGTAGGCATTTAATAAAAAGTATTACAGGCTTGAAGTTCATCGGAATTAATTTAGTTTGCTCGCTCATCAGCTACTGTACATAATAAACTCAGATTATCTCAAACACAAGTCACATATATATAAAACACATATGTAAATCCCATATTCATTGACTACTAAGCATGTCACATGTAAAATGATGCCTTATTGATTGACTAAATATGAATGTCTGTATTAAATAGTAGTCATAAAAGGTATCCACTCTATTGGACTTTGGTCACTATACTCTGTATCATAGGTTCTCAAACTCGGTCCTTAGAACCCCACACAGTTCACATGTGATATATGATTCCAGTTAAGGTGACAAGGGCAAATGTACTTACAGTAAATGTACCAAGTTGCTTTTTTCTTTTTCTGTAGCAGGGGAAGAAATCTATGATACTCCAGCATAAGTAGGCAAAAGGAAATCATGATGTTGGCATCAACTTTTTTGATGCATCGGATTTCAGAACTAATTACCTACAGCTTTTATTTACATGGATCCAGGGTAACACCTACAGTAACGCACAATACTTTATTTTGGGATAAACTCCTATATTAAACTTGTCTTCATATTAACAGAAATATTCCTACTGTATGTAGGGTTTCAGTTCTTTTGATTTGGAGAGATCTTGATTTAGATGAGAGTGCTTGTCTAGAGGGCAGGAAGCTAAGTAGACATAATGATATCAGTGGCAGTGAAGATAACCAATATATGCAATCATGATAATAGGAACTTGGCAGTAATCGCCTGATGCAAAGATCTGAGATGGCACCAGTGCAGTTTCGTTCTGTGATTAAGGCTGGCACTGGAATAGTTTGGGATTGAGATCAACTTGTGAATGGATTAGTACATCAATCCAGGTTGTAACTGGAATTTCTTGGAAATGGGATTGGTACTGGAAAGGCTTGGCAAAGGAATCCAGGCTGGAACTGAAAGGGCTTGGCAAAGGCATCAGGGCTTAAACCCAGACTAGTACCAGAATATCATAGCACATAATTTCAGACTGTAATCAGAATAACTTGGCACAAAAAAAACTGTATAGGTAAACAGCAACACAGGTACACAGTGAGAATTGTTAATGATTAACTGGACACCTAGTGATAAATGTTAAGTCGTTTTATCACTTTCTCCTTGCTCATTGGTGAATGTGGTCAGCAATAGTGACCAATGTGGTCCAATAGCCTGTCTGCAATCTGCTGAGCATGGCCAACATTGTGGTGCCCAGAAACCCGAGCCAGCAGATCCAGGACCAAAACCCCACAATGGCAGAACTTCCAGTGGCAATAGGTACCGGCTTCTGGGTGGTCAGCCCTCAATATGGTACTGATTAATTAGGCCTGGAGACCGGGACAAAAGGGGCACAGTTGTATTAGGCCCTGGAAGGTCTCATGGAATTAATGGATAACTACTGACTGCACCCTGCTGTTCACCACAATGGCACTACAATGTTGGAAAATTGGTAGCTAGAATGCCATGTGTGCATTGCGAAGGGTGGGTTCTTTAATGATAGCAAATATTAAGTAAATCATCTTTCCAGTTGTTTGAAAACCCTGTCAATGAATTCAAATGTGATTTACTCCACTTCATTAATATAAATGGATCAAAAAATAACTTTTTACTTGTGTCCCTCCTTGAAAAAAAAAATCACAAATATTTTGGTGTATTGAAATTAATGGCTGGTAGTGTAGCTAAAATACATAACTTTTAGAGATTCTCTCAACAATCTGGTAAAAAATTAGGCAATTGCACCCCAATTCCAACATTATTGCAATTACTGTATATAGAGCCAAATATGTCAATACCACCCTATAGAGCCAGCTCATAGATAAGGCCCATCTTCTGGAATTATTTAAGTCCCATAGTAACTGAACTAACTGGTACGAATGCTCCATGCCCAAATGGTCATTTAGCAATAAATTTGGAGCCATTCTCCTCCTCATCCCTTATTTCACTTTCAATATGCCTCATACCATTTGTTTGCTCACACCAATAAGGATCAGCTAATGGTAGTTTCCTACCACCCAATAACTTTGCTCAATTTTTGCTAAAATAATGGCCAATTGATTACAGTCTACTCTCCCAGACCGCCTTATTTGCCATCAGTTAGGTTTGTAAGGCATTTGCCTCCTTAAAGCTTTTGACACCTTATGAAGTCACACAGCAGTTTGGAAAGGACCCGTTTGTTTAAATAATTATTTTTATACATTTTATTCCTTACCCCACTCCACTTTAATACTGAATGGCATGTGCGGAGGTGACTTAACTATGAGTAAAGAGAGGCACTTACTAGGGTTACCCCCCGTTCACTTTTGCTTTGTAATTCATCTTTGAATCCATTTCTTTGTCTGATCCAGCAATGACTGGCAATTCAAGGGATTCGTATTGGTCACAGAGAGCTTAAGGTAACATCAATTGCTGATGATATTTTGCTCTATTTCTCTAACCCCTCTACTTCCCTAATGCATTATATATCGTTTGACTTCAGAGCAAGTTTTGGACTGCATATTAACCAGCTCTCCTATATGTGTAGGGACGGTCTCATTATGATGGGTTATTTTCTTAAATTATTTTACCTGTTGCAATCTCTCCTCCTGTTGATTACTTTAACAGATGCAATATTACTTAATTATGTCTTCAATTATTTGATTTAATATAACAAATAATGTACCTTTTCCCTTATTTACATATAGTAATCAATGACACATGGGGAAGTCAATTCACCTAATATAATCCATTATAGCAGTGCAGCTTTGTGTCACCACCTTCATGAGTGACTGCATTGTACTAATGGTTACTTATGTTATTGGAGTCTGTTAAATCACATTAATTAATAAACCTATGGACAATAAGTCATTTATGCAGTTTATGTAATGCTACGCAAACCTGTTATCCTTTATTCCTAACTACGGGCATACCTAAGCGCAGGGTATCTTCCCAGCATTTGTGACGCTATAGTAATTCCCTTATAGCGGTATCTTTGGCAATAACAATGCACTCACACAAACCTTAATATATATCAAGGAGTGTCTCCAACGCTCTGTCAGCTCTCCATAATAATTTAGACAAGACTGATAGATATATGTAGATCAAAGGTCCAAACCCCTAACCTTATGTATTTAGTCCCTAGCGGACACACATGGGTAACAAAATAGTACAATATTACATATTATACATTTTCAGTTATAATATTATAATGTTAAGTAAAGAAGGGAAATCAAACGTAAGTACAATCAGCTACAATACAACCACACCAGGACAAAGACTAACACTTACCGTCTTAACTCGCAGCGCCTTCCTGGACCAGTTTGAGCACAGCATACTGAGTTCCTGGCCCAGGGAGCACCAATATAAAGGGATTAGACAATAGGGTTTTGAAGGTCTTCCATTGGTCAAGGGGTCAGTTTTCACCTCTTCTGATTGGCACAGTAAAGATGCACAGGTGAGTCTTTGTTCTACGCTCATCATCATGTCCTGGGGCTCATGCTGTGCAACTGGTTTGAACTGGACATTGTATGTCCCCTTTTCTCATGGCAATACGTTTGTGTTTCATATCTATGGGCCATAACTTGTAGCTGATATATGCTGTTGTCTTCAATCAAACACTAGAGCGCTTCGAGTGAGCTACTAATCATACAGATACCAAACTCAATGGGAAAAGAATGTGTTTTAACATGAAACTAACATTTAACATAACATTTTAAGCTTAATGACGATTTTATTATTTGTGGATATGAGCATAAATCCATGTGTATCATTATGGCTGCAATTAACAATCGCATATTGTCCTGCTCTCCTCCGAACGCCCTTTACATAAATATGCGAACGCAAATGGTGGCCACAATATTCTAACGTAGTGTAGATGTAGTTTACCTTGGATAAATCTAATTTACCAGATGTATGGAATTTTAATATTCCTTTCCACATCCAGGATGTAAGAAGTCCCCCCTCACTTTAAGAGGAACTATTTTACACGGGATACATGCCAGGTGTGGCATATTCCTGAAACACAAAATTGGCTTAAATGCTCATCATTATTTTCCCTCTTTTTGCGCAATACAAAATTTCAGTTGAGCCATGCCCGTAACCTTTATCTATTGTGGTACAGCTAAGGTAATATTTTAATTATGTGTCAATTATAAATCTTGAATACGGATTCTCACATTTGATCAGGCTGTGCACAAGTTTTTGCATCTAATCCCTTTGCATACTATCAGGCCCAACAGGACACTAGACAAGCTACCAGCCATCTCTGAGTGGGATTTGGAAAATCCCCTGAACCCTACCAGTTGTTTCCTACATGTTGACTTATACTATACTAACACACAGGACTGCCTCAGTGGTTACACAAGTTCCTACACATAACAATGGTCACTATGCTTAAGGCCATGGCTGGTTCTTGTTCTTTCCTCTTAGCTCTCATAGAAGTCTATAATTGAAAACTTACCATAGGGCATATTAGGTCACATTGTATTGTTTTTGATGGGTTCTTTTTTTTTCTGCCATACAGTATATGGAATTTCTTCATCAGGGACAATGCAGATCTTTGTTACTGTTTATGGTCTTTCTGGATTAATGCCAGACAGTTATACTCTTAAGTAATAGGTTATTTTTGTGTATTATTTTGCTAAATAAGTAGGCAAAATAATAAAAAGGTACAAAATGTTTTAATGTTTGGCTAAATTGCATAATGATTTGCTCAGTGCAGACACAATTCCAATGTTTTGTTTTTTTTGCCCAATGTTGTGGTATTTACTGCATTTGGTTAATAATTTCCTTCCACACATACCTGGTATTCTTCTTATCACCATGTCCTTTGTAGCACACTGTTCCTATTGCCTGTAATGTTCATTCTAATAACCTGCACCCTTCAAAACCAATGCAGTTCCTCTTTCCTTTCCTGCTTGGGGTGTCGCTCCCTGTTCTTGTTCTCCTAGAAAACTCTGGTTTCTATATCAATGCTGAAATACAGACAAGTCTTTGCTAGGAGCACCACAGCAGTTAGACACCACAAGTTTTTAAAGGTGCAGTCTGCTTGACAGGCAACATAAATGAAGATGGTGCTTTGTGGGTTCTAAGGCCATTTTGATTGTCATGTTTATTTTTACATCTAGAATATATCTTATTTTTGCTGGTTTAAAATGAAAAAGCTCAGCTGCCTTTTGCTTGTGGGATATATTAATATTCTGATTTTAAAAGCCACCCACCAAGTTTTCCTGCTCCTGCCGCTTTGGCAGCTGAAGATAAAAGTCTGCTTGTCTTGAGCTTATCTGTGATACTTGTTCACCAACACAGATATAAGACTGTGAAGCTGAGCCAAGCTTTCAACAGGGAACTTGACAGGAGTAGGGGGCAGGAAATCACACAGCGCTCGGGGGTGTTTTTCTCACTTATATTTTCATTTAAACTTCATAATGCATTCTCTCAATGTATACTGTATGCCAGTACCTCTAGTTTGTGTTTTTATACTGAGCTATATGCACAGAGTGTTTTTTTCCTGTAAGTAAAAATTGTAACATTCATGTCTTTTAATGCCCTTTTTTATTTCAATGTAGACCCTAATCTTACCATATGTAATTAATGTTCTTTCTAGCACCCTGCATCTTTTAAAACCTGTGCAGTTCTCCACTTCCTGGGGTGTCGCACTCTGCATGTTGCTACAAAGACAATCTGGTCTGCATATCAGTACTGAAATACAGGCCACATTGTGCTAGAAGCACCACAGCAGAGAGCGACACCCCAGGCTGAGAAGACGCACTGCACAGGGTTTGAAAGATGCAGAGTACTAGTATGAACACTATGTACTAGTGTTCATTCTAGCACCCACTATCTTTGAAAACCCAGGCAGTTCCTTTGCCCTGCCTGGGGTGTCACTGTCTGCTGTGGTGTTTCTAGCACAGGTCTGGTTTGCATATCAGTGTTGATATACAGACCACACTATGCTAGAAGCACTACAGCAGAGAGCGACACCCCAGGCAGGGAAGAGGAACTTTGTGAGTTTTCAAAGATAGCGGGTGCTAGAATGAACACTGTACTATTATGATTTTGGTGTATGCACAGTAATAATGATGATAATATTTTTATTTAGAGAGCACTCTTCTGAAGGCACTTAACAGATAGAATAAATGTAATACAGTACAGGAACAACTAAGCACATAAAAACCTTTCATAAGGGAACTACCGAAGTGCTTGAGCAAACAGGAAAGTCTTAAATCACAAACATGTTACTAAACTAACAAATTGGGAACACAGCTTTTTCCCAGTGATACTTGTCTTTTTGACACCGCCATCCTCCTAAATCTCTATTGGGATTACAACAGGGGTCAAATTAACTGCAATATGCTTTTCACTGCTTGATAATGTTGTTCCTGGCAATGAGGATTAGCAAAGCCATAGATGATCTTCTCCATGTACCTGCATATAATTTAGATT
This sequence comes from Crinia signifera, assembly GCF_055691185.1. Lineage (NCBI taxonomy): Eukaryota > Metazoa > Chordata > Amphibia > Anura > Myobatrachidae > Crinia > Crinia signifera. The sequence goes on along the minus strand of NC_139222.1, from coordinate 76,666,416 downwards.
TTTATGGCAATATCAGTTCACTATTGAAAGTAATGTAATAAATGTACCTCAATACTGCATAAAATATCACCTCCACCTACCTTGATAGTGGTTAGTGGTGCCATTAGTTTGAAGATAGTCAAAGGAAAACTTAGTGGCTAGATCTGCCGCTGAATTCCTACACACGTAAGTACGTTGGTTCCTCAGGATAGCAGTCTAAATAGAATATGATAATTCCAGATAATTGCTTCTGAGATTATGGCCCATTTATAGATAGTTTTTTTTTATTGTTCTAGTGTGGATATTTTTCAATTGATTGCATCTTCTTTCGCTAGCTCCTCTGATCTGAAGTGAAGGTACAGAATTTGGATGGATTTCTTAAATATTACAATTTTCCGCTTCGACTTAAGTATGTGAGTTTTGCGGATCCAAAGTACTGTAGTAGATGAAAATTAAAAGATTAAAATAATGCCTTTATGGCTTCCCAATTATTTGCTTTCAATGCATATTCTGACTGCATTATATTCCCCTTGGAATGAGCAAAACAAGAAGAGGGGAAATAATAATCTGTAGAGTGTGCACTCCTGAAAGAAAACTTATTTTATTAAGGACACATATAAAGGGGCGTGGCCTAGCAAGAAGCAGGATGTGGTTTCCCTGGGCTCTTATATATACCTATATAACATAGGATTTTCTACCTACTTGCCTGTTTCTCCTTCCCTGCGAACCTCTTATCCTCTCTGCCGGTGTCCTCTGGAATGTTAAAAGCCATGCTGCAGAGCCGGGGGACTGAGTTGGGCCTCCCTGCAAGTTGCGGCCCTTGCCTAGTGTAAAGCCTCAGCCTCAAATAACAGCGGTGTCTATGTTTCTAATGGACAAATGGCCGCTAGCTTCATTGTCTAAGGTTGAGATACTACCTATGTCATGGTCTGACCATTGCCCTATTTTCGTTACTTAGGATCTGGGTGCTCACAGAGTTGCTCCGGGTCCGCAGAGATTAGTAAACCACATTATGTCTCAGCCAGAGGCTCGTAGAGCCTTACACTCCTCCGTGTCTTTATTTGTAGACTCCAATCACCGCGAGGAGAAGACTTTTTTAAACAATGGGGTTCTCTTAAGGCTGTGGTACAGGCTAGATTAGAGGCTGCCCATAAGAATGATCCTGTTAATAAATCCCTTTATCGACTTCTTATACAAGCAAGAGAGAAGGTTAACACTTAATACTTAATTTGTCCCACCTCAACCAGAGGTTCTATGTTTTTGGGAATAAGGTGGGCCACCTGATATATCTGACACTCTCTGAAGATGTCTGTGAGTCTATGGGGGACATTTAATAGAGTGTGATTTTATTGTAAGCTTTACAAATTGCACCTTATCACATTTTCATGAAATCAATTTAATGGAATGCGAATTTCCGGTTGAAAAATGCAATATGTTGTGATGTGGCGCAATATTATGACCTCGTCATGTGTAAATTTCTGACCAACTGGAATGCGATTTCAAACACTACCTTACCAAAACAAAAAAAACCACACCTATTGGCCCAACTAAATCCCCTAGAATATGCATCACACACCCTAAATAATGGGGTTTGGCATAATTTTGACCTTTGAAAGGTAGTGAGGAGAGCAGCATGGACAGGAGAGAAGGAAAGCGACCCAGAGACAGCAGCAGTGAGAGCGGCAGCATGGTGCCAGGGAGGTTGAAAGAGGACCAGCAGGAGGAGGCTGTTACAGCAGAACACAAGAGGAGGAGCAGGAGGACGAAGTTGACTGGCAGGAGGAGGAGGAGGTTAATGCTGGGCAGGATGAAGATGAGGAGCCCATAGATGAGGAGGAGGAGGGTGAGGATTAGATGGATGGGGCTTGCTGGGACTAAAATAAATAAACTAAATAATATAACTAAATAATAACTAAATAAAAGCACACTGACATATGAAAAATAAAACTTTATTTCATATAGAGCCCATTCATCCATACTTACCTATCTTGATCCTGTGGAAGGAAAATATACTCACTGGGCTTATCGGGTGAAGATCGGGTCCTTTTCACTCCTGAAGTAGTCCGCAAACAGTGAGCTTCTCACTCCGAATGTCGCTATTGGCCGCATAGTGGCCAATCAGGAGCTGCTAGGCCGTAAGATGGCCAATAGCGGCATTCGGGAGGAGGAGCTGTAGGATGTAAACAAACATCATGTGTCTCCTCCTGTCAGTTTGCGATGGTCCAGGTGGTCGGTTTATTTTTTTGCCAAGTACGCTGGACTACTTCAGGTATGAAGAGGACCAGATCTTCGCTGGAGGAGCCCCGTGAGTATAATTTCCTCATGGGAGGTACGGGATGTCACACCTACACATACACACACACACACAAAGGAGTACATTGTCACACACAGCAGTGAGAGATGGGGGTTACAGGGTGTTACACACAGAGGGTTAGGAGTGTATACTGTCACGTACAGTAGGAAGGGGTTACTCCGGTCCCATAGAAACTGCATCCCCCACACAATCTGTAGTTATGCTACTTCTTGCCATGATAAATGGAAAAGCACTAAACTAAGTGATATGAGATAAAGAAAAAGAACACACTGGTGATTGAGCGCTGAACTGAAGTCTATAATCACTTCAAAATGCTTCTGTTTCAAAGGGAATACCCAACCCTTCAAAATAGAAAAACAGAAACAAAATCAAATAAAACAGTGTTTTTAGATGAATAAAAGGATTTTAAAAACACACTATTGGCCAATTTAATAATAACAAGAAATAATGACAATAAAAAATAAGGCTTAAAACACTATGCATTTACATCAATCGTCACCACACAAAATGTCCTGTTTATTGATGTGCTTTCTGCTTGATTAATCAACCTCAATCATGACCATTTGTTAATGTAGCCAACAGTAGTTTGTTAGTTTTGTAATTTAAGCACTGTTTTATCAATGCTGTCAACGTTGTTTATATGTTGAAGAAAGACATTCTTGATTTGAGTATTGTATAGTTTGTGATGAATTGAGCCCACACACTGCATTCAAGTAAGTCTTAGTCTATATTTTTTCATAGCTGGTAAACAGCATAATAATAGGAATAGTATCCTGCACAGGACACAAGTAGTTACATGTGAATTATAGAACCAACTAAACAAATAATATGCTTGTATATATACAACAGATTTGGTGTTGGAGGTGCTCCCAGGAATTAAGTACTAATATACTTAAACAAAGAGAAACAGTGGTCCATAGGTAATGGGCCACCGTTCAAAAGAAGAATTCCTTTTTGGAAGCACACTTTTGAAAGAGTAAGAATAATGTTAAATGAGTGAGATAATACTTAACTTTTATTTCCAATTATTTTAAAATATTGATAACTCTATAATTTCATGTGTTGCACAATTTGCCATGAAGAGTTAAATAAGTAATAATGAAAAAAAACCACTCAAATTTACTATATATTTCTGTCGACACAATGACAAATTTTAGCATATAGTTTTGTCGACACAGTGGCAGTTAGTGGTGTTATTAAATGATCATATACGGTAAGTATATGATTAATTAGGGTCCTTAATAGGCCCGGCTGATGACACGTCCAGAATCTGTGAGAGGTTTATACTGCTAGCACATCTTATATACCAGAGAGAAGTTTTGGTTAAGCTAGGTAAAAACACTTAATCACAGACATACCCGTTGATAGTACATATAATATTAGTACAAAAACAAAAAATGAAACCATTAATGGCATATCAGGTATCATTAAGGGTTGGGAAAGCAAAAGTACAGTGAGATAGATTCAATTCTTTCTGCTGCCCAATGTCTTCACAAATAGGAGCGGACAGAGGGTGAGAGAAGAGATTGATGCACTGATAGAAAAACAGCAAATGAAAAGAGGACACTTCTGTAAGTGGTGTTAGGTCCACCCCGGTACTATAGCATTGCGGGGCGGAAATGCGCCACCAGAAAGTCTCTCTTCCACGGAAAAAGAAAAAAAGAAGAAAGGACAATGATACTGAGGACAATAATATTTTGTTCTTCAATTGGGTGAATTCAGTATGTGTAGATGTTTTAAATCTGATTGCGACAACCAAAAAATGATGGATTACATCTCTTGCTGCAGCATTTATTAATGGAATGCATCAAAGTCGAAGTGCTGACGATTGTCAAATAGCAGGGTATAGTTGTTCTGTCGACATCAATGTGTGTAGTCGACTTGGCAATTAATGTACCAATAATTTGAGACAATGAATCAGGCTGTTATAGCAAACCATTAAGACATATCTATTGCTGCTTTGATTTATTAATTATAGTGTGTCAATGTCAAAATACTGATGACTGCCAAATAACAGGATATGTCGACACCAATGTGTGAAATTGGCTTGGGAATCACTGTATCTATAAAGCAAGATTAAATCCTGACCTACTATCTTGCAGTACAGGTTGTTTAATTATAGCACGATGCTAAAACATTATTAGCAACTAGATAGCAGGGTATAATTAACCAATAAACCTGTGTGTTAGGTTGACAGAGAGTCACACCAGTTAATGGGAAGGGTAAATCTAACCCAATATCCTAAAGTGTAGGCTTCTTAATCAGATTAAACAACAATTATTGCCAGATAGTAAATATGTGTAAATACCGCATAAATGAAATAAGGATGTGGCCCAAATCAATAAACAATATCAGAAAATTGGCAGGTATAAAGATAAATCGGTAATGGGCTGTACAAGAAGGAAGGGAGAGAACAGTGTTTAATTGCAGGGATCAATTACCGCCGACCCGTCATCTATGAGCGGACGGGAGGTGAGAGAAATGAAGCCGGCACACTGTAAGAAAAGATAAGGAGCGGTGTGCTGGGACGGACGCTGTGTGTGGCGTTAGGTCTGCCCTGTTACCAAAGTAGAGCAGGACCGAGATGCGCCGCCAGCGTGTCCATCGTACCCTAAGAAGGAAGCGGGGAGAGGGAGGATACCTGAGATACCAGCGGGTAACTGGAGCAATGTCAGGGCTGTCAGTGTCCCGATGCTCGGGGAGCTTCTGCAGCCTGGTCAGCACTGTCAGAACGCGTTTCACCACGTGGGCTTGATCACCTGAAAGCCCCTCAGAACGCGTTTCACCACGTGGGCTTGATCACCTGAAATCAAAGCAGCAATAGATATGTCTTAATGGTTTGCTATAACAGCCTGATTCATTGTCTCAAATTATTGGTACATTAATTGCCAAGTCGACTACACACATTGATGTCGACAGAACAACTATACCCTGCTATTTGACAATCGTCAGCACTTCGACTTTGATGCATTCCATTAATAAATGCTGCAGCAAGAGATGTAATCCATCATTTTTTGGTTGTCGCAATCAGATTTAAAACATCTACACATACTGAATTCACCCAATTGAAGAACAAAATATTATTGTCCTCAGTATCATTGTCCTTTCTTCTTTTTTTCTTTTTCCGTGGAAGAGAGACTTTCTGGTGGCGCATTTCCGCCCCGCAATGCTATAGTACCGGGGTGGACCTAACACCACTTACAGAAGTGTCCTCTTTTCATTTGCTGTTTTTCTATCAGTGCATCAATCTCTTCTCTCACCCTCTGTCCGCTCCTATTTGTGAAGACATTGGGCAGCAGAAAGAATTGAATCTATCTCACTGTACTTTTGCTTTCCCAACCCTTAATGATACCTGATATGCCATTAATGGTTTCATTTTTTGTTTTTGTACTAATATTATATGTACTATCAACGGGTATGTCTGTGATTAAGTGTTTTTACCTAGCTTAACCAAAACTTCTCTCTGGTATATAAGATGTGCTAGCAGTATAAACCTCTCACAGATTCTGGACGTGTCATCAGCCGGGCCTATTAAGGACCCTAATTAATCATATACTTACCGTATATGATCATTTAATAACACCACTAACTGCCACTGTGTCGACAAAACTATATGCTAAAATTTGTCATTGTGTCGACAGAAATATATAGTAAATTTGAGTGGTTTTTTTTCATTATTACTTATTTAACTCTTCATGGCAAATTGTGCAACACATGAAATTATAGAGTTATCAATATTTTAAAATAATTGGAAATAAAAGTTAAGTATTATCTCACTCATTTAACATTATTCTTACTCTTTCAAAAGTGTGCTTCCAAAAAGGAATTCTTCTTTTGAACGGTGGCCCATTACCTATGGACCACTGTTTCTCTTTGTTTAAGTAAACAGCATAATAACACAGTAATGATGGTTACAGCAATTGCACCATACAGGTCACAGCATAGTGTAAGAACTTCAGGAAGCTCCCATGGTCCCTACCGTAGCCCACACCCCGGCCTATCCCTTGGGCAGCCAATCCACCATCAAGAGCATTTTCCTTTAGCCCTGGTAACACTTGTTCAGGTGCTACTGCTATAAAACCTTGTCTGGATAATACACATTACTCACATGTGGATAGATGATGTCTCTGCCATGATTTATAAATAGCATGCATTGTTATTGAGCATAATAGAAATAAAATTATACTTGAGGTGCCCATACGTGGTACATTTATTGTATACAATTTGGACTAGATTGCATCAAATACAATGAGATACAATCTAGTACAAAGAGTATGTGCAGCACATACTTTTCGAGTTGTGCGATGATGTGTGCAGGAGCGCGCATCTCATCGCACCCAACAATTGTACCGCGTTTGGCACCTTTTTTCCCTCCACATTCCATGGAGTTCCGTTGTTTGTATTGAGATAGGCTGAGAGAATGTCCCCTTGAGCATCCTGGAGAGTTTCCCCCTTCAAGGATCACCTCTACTAAGGATAACATGTACTAAGCTTGAAAAGTAATAAAGTGGAGGATGATAAACCACCAGCCAATCAGCTCCTATCTGTCATGTCACAAGTTGTGTATGAAAAAGAATGATTGGATGTTTGTCACTCTCCAATTTTATCACTTTTCAAGGTTTAGTACTGTACATCTTGCCCTATGTATTTGATGTCCAACTGGCCAAAAGGTATTGTAGAGTCTGTTCCCTTTTATTTGTTTCTCTGCTTGTGTGGAGCTTACTCAGAAGTGTGTTACAGACAGAATAATACTGTTTTCATGAGCCCTCCCATGTTCTAGATTATATATTAATATAGCGGCCACTGCCAAATAGAATACCTACTTTAAGCCAATTGTCTTCTATTCTCCTATGTCCAGTTATCATGATACTAAGAAGTTAATTTACTAAAATGGCAGTTCTATTGAAGATGGGAAATTTTATATATATATATATATATATATATATATATATATATATTCTAGAAGGTTCTAAATAAATATCAAGTAGAATCTGATTGGTTTCAATCGGCAACATCTCATTTTCAATAGAACTCACATTTTAGTAAATTTACCCCAGAGTGAGGAACATTATCAATCACCATCCCAGTGTATTCACTCCAGTAAAAGCCAGCACAGCAGCTTCAGTTCAGAGTACAATGCAAATTGAGGATCTGACATCACCATGGTAAATGGAAATTGTATGTACAGTAGCTGTGGAAATCAGAGACCTTGCCATTGTTGTAAGGGCAATTGTTTCATGCAGACAGTGATCCGCTGACCATTTTTCCCAGTCACCTTACTGTTCTATTAAGTAATAGTCATTTAAATAATGCGGCAAAATGTGTAATCCCCATATGATGGCACTCCTTCTCTACCCTCACTGTGTTAGACTGGAGTAACAGAATTGATCGGTATATGGAAATGCATATACATCTTTTAGAGACATTTGGTTTAGTTGGATGGATTTTAAAGAATCCTCTACATTCAAGGAGGCCCTTTCACTTAACATTCCTCAGACCCACGGGTTGGGATCTTTTGGTCTACAGCATGATGGTCGACACCATTAGGTCAACATGGGAAAAAGTTGACATTGGTCTATGTCGACATGGGAAAAGGTCGACATGGTTTTAGGTTGAAAGGTCATTAGTTCGACAATGTCTAGGTCGACAGTCAAAAGGTCAACATGGGGTTTTTCACTGTTTTTGTACCTGAATGTCAACACAGTCGACATGGACATAGTTTAAAGTTCACCGCATCGCGTACTTATTCTTCCACCATGCTCTAGTGGATGGTAGGGCATGAAATACTGCCTGTCGGCACATGGCTCAAAAAACAGTGAAAAACCCCATGTCGACATTTTGACTGTCAACCTAGACACTGTCGAACTAAGGACCTGTCGGACTAATGACCTTTCGACCTAGAACCATGTCGACCAAGACCCATGTCGATGTAATGGTGTTGACCTAATGACTGTCGATCATTATGCTGTAGACAAAATGACTGCATCCCAGACCCACTTGGGTAATCTTCTGTTAATATTCTATTTTCTATTTGACTACTGCTTATTTCTGTCATTTTTGTCATGTATTAGATGAGATCTTTTAATTCTACTATAACTTTATTAATTCTTCTATATTTCTACACTTTTATCCTTTTCCGGTTCTCGTTTATCACTTTTCTCTTCTCTTGTCCCTTCCCTTTCTTTGTTACTTTTGACTCTTCCCTCTTGATACTGTATTTGTGAATTCGGTTTGACGTTTTTCTGTTGATATAGCATCATTTTTTTAAGACATGTTTGTCCATAGTCCTATCTGTATATTACTATTGTTATATCAATATATTTGGAGAAATATTCAAATGTTATCGGAATTTTCCCCTTTTGTCTTGTAGCGTTTTCTATTTATTATCATTATTTTAATATTGCTAAAGGAGAACATTCTTTAAATGCTTTTTTTTTTTAAATGGGCCATGTTAAAATATAGTCGTCTTTTAGGGGTGGGGTTTACGGGAAGTTTGCGCCGTGGACAATGGGGGGTTTCCTCGCTGCAGAAGTGTAGGGTACACTACCTGTACCTATTATAGTGGAAAGGAGGGGGTTTTACACCTTGCGGTGTCACTCTGCGCTGGGAGACCTCTATGGATGTTGCCTGTATTATTGTGACGTAATTGTAGTCAGCATAAATGGATAACAGACGTTGGAATTCAAACTTTAGATGACATTTATTAAATGTTGTAAAAACAAACAATAAACAATACAGTAAGATTAGTGGTTATAAAAAACACAAATTCATATACTGACTTAAATATGTGTCCTAATACCGGTACACACAGAACATAGGGAGGGTTGGGATAACACACTGGGGGTGGGTATTTAAAGGGGGGGGGTGCCTGTGGTCCTCCGAATGCTCAGGCTGGTGTAGTAAAAGTTTTTGCGGTGCCTCTATGGGCTAATAGTACCTCTTTCAGTTAAAGAAGGAGCAAGGAAATGTCTGCCGGCAGACTCCCGTCGATTACCCTCCTTTTACTCAGAGGGATGATCAGCGGGTCCAGGTGCTTGCGATGCCTCGACTAGTTTCGCCAGAAGACTGGCTTCTTCAGGATGGTCGCAGTCACTGGTACATCTCCCCGTTCCTCCATAAATGGTGGAGGTGTGGGCGTTACCGATGGTGCTAGGTGTGGCTTCTGCCTAAGCCTACACTCATTGGCTATGCGGGGGGTGGTAGGCGTCCCCTCCATTTGCGTGTCCAATCCGTGCTGCCTTAATGTGCACAAAGGTGATATGGTGTGGGAATCTACGTGCGGGCAGGTGACGTCACTGCCGCCCTTAGCTCTTCAGACTTCCGCCCTACTCTGGGCCATGCCTCCTCTTAGACGCTGTGCTGTGTATGCAGCCTGCTTGCATAGTTTACTGGCCGTTTCCATGGTGACGCTCGTCGTAGCGCTGACAGACGCTCGTGTCTGTTATCTGAGCCGTGCTTTCTGCAAGGGGGTTCTAGTTTCTCCCAGCTTGTAGTCCCTCGTACTAGCTTTATGCACGGGGGTTATTTTGACACAGTAGGGAATGTTGGGTGGGTAAGAGGAAATCGGGGTATACGTGTGCATATAAAAAACTGATAATAGCTAACGTGGTGTAAAGTATCTAAGCCTCAGCCTCATACTTTGAGGGGGGGCGGAGGGGGGGGGTAGGGGATATTGTGAACTTATGGTGCCAAATGTGGCCCTGTTTACATAGACCTATACGATAAAGAACTCTCCCGAGGTATACCTCGGTCTCTATAGCACATACTGCTACGGAGGGCAGGGGGTTTATCCCACCCTAGGTGGGTGTGCGTATCTTGCATCCGAATAAACACTGGGTGGTACCTTGGGTGTGGGTAGCAGTGTTGTAAACCCGCAGGTATTACCTGGGTACATGGATGGGGGTGATAACCTTTTGCCTGCAGGTACCAGCTGTGGCATTTAGGGATTGTAGGTGTGTATCTGTTATACACATAATGCATAATATTCTTGTGTGACTGTACGTGTGTGGATATTACTAAATACTTGCGTCTGGTGGACTCGTATATATATATATCCATTCAAGGCACACATGAGCAAAACCTACACATAAAAAATTATTCTAAAAACAATTTTGATACACATATAATAGACATATTGAACATTAACACTTATATAAAAGCTTATATATATATAAAAAAGTTTTTAGTAAAAAAAAAAGGGGTTCATATATGTAAAAAATATAAATATATATATAAAAAATATATATATAAATATATAAAAATGTATATATATAAAAAAAAAACATGGATCTTAAAATTTCTATGACATTCGAAATGGAGCGTGAAGGGTTTATGCTGGATGAAATGCGGAGGACGGGGGGAGGATCCAATGGGGGGGGGGGGGTTTGTTGCATATGTCCTGTGGTTTTCATAAAAATGCTGTGATCTCAAAGTCCACATTCATCCCCTTGGGGGCCAGGGTACCCATATAGTAAATTAGTTTTGTTTCTTCTTTTGTTAGGATATGGTCCTGGTTTCCACCTCTCCATGGTACAGTCACTTTTTTAAGGCCACAGTATTTTAGGGAGCTTGGGTCAATTTTGTGTTTCTCTTTATAGTGTGCCGGGACACTGTGATTTTCTTTTCCATTTTTTACATTACATAGGTGCTCCTGAATTCTCAAATGCAACTTCCTCTTTGTCTTGCCGATGTACTGTATGCCACATGGGCATTCCAGGAGGTATATGACTCCCGCTGTTTTACAAGTGATCCGGTCCTTAATCTCAAATACTTTTCCATTTGCAGATGATGTTATTTTCGGTACTCTTTACCTAGAAGGGCGCCCGTCGCGGGCATCGCGGGTACATTTATGTCTGGCCGCGACGCGACTGACGCGATGCCCGCGATTTCCCATTGAAACCAATGTTATACTTGGAAATCGTGTCGGTCGCGTCGCGGCCGGCTATAAATGTACCCGCGATGCCCGCGACGCGATGCTCCCGATTTCCCATAGGAATCGATGTTAAAAGGCGCGATGGACCCGATTTTACTGTTAAATGGCTCAATCCACCCGATTTGGCCATAGAAATCAATGTTAAATGGGCCACAGAGCCCATTAACCCTTAAATGTCCCCCCCAATTTTTAATGCCACCCCACGATCCACGCCAACCCGAAGCGTGGCGAGCGCAGCGAGCCCGCGAGGGGCGGCGGTACGCGTCCTCCGACCTTTTCATGCCCTACTATCCACTAGGGCGAGGTGTGAGAATATAATAGTGTGGCGAGCGCAGCGAGCCACCGAGCCCGAAGCGTGGCGAGCGCAGCGAGCCCCTCGAGGGGACGCGGATACCTTCACAGTTATGCGCGTCCCCTCGCGGGCTTCACAGGTGTCCGTGGCGAGGCGGACACCTGTAAAGCCCGCCAGGGGACGCGTCTACCTGTGAAGGTATCCGCGTCCCCTCGCGGGGCTCGCTGCGCTCGCCACACTATTATATTCTCACACCACGCCCTAGTGGATAGTAGGGCATGAAAAGGTCGGAGGACGCGTACCGCCGCCCCTCGCGGGCTCGCTGCGCTCGCCACGCTTCGGGTTTCCGTGGATCGTGGGGTGGCGTTAAAAATTTGGGGGGGACATTTAAGTGTTAATTTGGCCTATTTGGCCCCAAATCGGGTCCATTGAGCCATTTAACAGTGAAATCGCGGTCAATCAGCCGTTTTAACATTGTTCCCTATGGGAAAATCGCGGTAATCGCGGTCATCGCGGGCATCCCGATTTACCCGCGATGACCGCGATGACCGCGATTTTTACCCCCGACGACCGCGATTTCAATCGCTGGCGCCCTTCTAGGTAAAGAGTACCTTATTTTCTTCTGAATCTTTGTGTCTGTTTGGTGTGTTTTCTTGCACGCCGTACAATCAGCACACCTGGAGAACCCTTTTGTGTGCGTTATTGATCTTATATTCATGGTGGGAGTGGGGGGTTTTAGGTAACTTTGAACCAAAGATTTCTTGATCGTGTCTGTTCTTCTATAGATCACTGGGCTGGTTAGGGAGGTATTCCTTCAGGCCTTCATCTGCAAGTAGTATGGGCCAGTGTTTAAGGAGGCTCTTCTCCAGCCACTTGCTCTGTGTCGAATACTCCGAGATAAAGGTTAGGTTCCCATACTCCTTATCCTCTTTTCCCCGGTCTTTGACCCGCAGCAGGTCTTCTCTTTTCATTTCTCCAATTTTCTTTTTTTCTTTTTGTAGTATATGGTGATCAAATTTTTTCTCTTTAAAGTTGTTTATCATCTGTTGACTTTGTACTTGATAATCTTCCGCTCTTGAGCAGTTTCTGCGGATCCTCCTCAATTGGCCTCCTGGGATGTTCTCAATCCATTTTCTATGGTGGTTACTGGTGGCCTCTAGATAACTGTTGCAGTCTGTCTTTTTAATATACGTTCTGGTTTCGATTTTTCCATTCTCGATGAATATGTTCAGATCTAGGAAGTTGATACTCTCCGTACTGATGTTACTGGTGAATTCCAGGTTTACAGTGTTTCTATTTATTTTCTCAATGAACTGTTCCAGGCTCTCCTCATCCCATATGATAATGACTTCATCAATATATCTTCCCCAAAAATGTCAGGTTTTGGCTGTGGTTGCTGGGTTTCCATATGGTTTCTGTCTCCCATTGCGCTTCGAATGTCATGGAAATTTTAAGATCCATGTTTTTTTTATATATATGCATTTTTATATATATATTTTTTATATATATTTATATTTTTTACATATATGAACCCCTTTTTTTTTACAAAAAAGTTTTTTTATATATGTAAGCTTTTATATAAGTGTTAATGTTCAATATGTCTATTATATGTGTATCAAAATTGTTTTCAGAATAATTTTTTATGGGTAGGTTTTGCTCATGTGTGCCTTGAATGGATATATATACGAGTCCACCAGACGCAAGTATTTAGTAAAATCCACACACGTACAGTCACACAAGAATATTATGCATTATGTGTATCACAAATACACACCTACAATCCCTAAATGCCACAGCTGGTACCTGCAGGCAAAAGGTTATCACCCCCATCCATGTACCCAGGTAATACCTGCGGGTTTACAACACTGCTACCCACACCCAAGATACCACCCAGTGTTTATTCGGATGCAAGATACGCACACCCACCTAAGGTGGGATAAACCCCCTGCCCTCCGTAGCAGTATGTGCTATAGAGACCGAGGTATACCTCGGGAGAGTTCTTTATCATATAGGTCTATGTAAACAGGGCCACATTTGGCACCATAAGTTCACAATATCCCCTACCCCCCACCCCCCCTCCGCCCCCCCTCAAAGTATGAGGCTGGGGATGCATCTATCTAAAATAGCGTTTTTAGATACTTTAGCTATTATCAGTTTTTTATATGCACACGTATACCCCGATTTCCTCTTACCCACCCAACATTCCCTACTGTGTCAAAATAACCCCTGTGCATAAAGCTAGTACGAGGGACTACAAGCTGGGAGAAACTAGAACCCCCTTGCAGAAAGCACGGCTCAGATAACAGACACGAGCGGCTGTCAGCGCTACGACGAGCGTCACCATGGAAACGGCCAGTAAACTATGCAAGCGGGCTGCAAACACAGCACAGCGTCTAAGAGGAGGCGTGGCCCAGAGTAGGGCGGAAGTCTGAAGAGCTACGGGCAGCAGTGACGTCACCTGCCCACACGTAGATTCCCATACCATATCACCTATGTGCACATTAAGGCAGCACGGATTGGACACGCAAATGGAGGGGACGCCTACCATCCCCCGCATTGCCAATGAGTGTAGGCTTAGGCAGAAGCCACACTTAGCACCATCGGTAACGCCCACACCTCCACCATTTAAGGAGGAACGGGGAGATGTACCAGTGACTGCGACCATCCTGAAGAAGCCAGTCATCTGGCGAAACTAGTCGAGGCATCGCAAGCACCTGGACCCGCTGATCATCCCTCTGAGCAAAAGGAGGGTAATCGACGGGAGTCTGCCGGCAGACATTTCCTTGCTCCTTCTTCAAGTGAAAGAGGTACTATTAGCCCATAGAGGCACCGCAAAAACTTTTACTACACCAGCCTGAGCATTCGGAGGACCACAGGCACCCCCCCCCCTTTAAATTCCCACCCCCAGTGTGTTATCCCAACCCTCCCTATGTTCTGTGTGTACCGGTATTAGGACACATATTTAACTCAGCATATGAATTTGTGTTTTTTATAACCACTAATCTTACTGTATTGTTTATTGTTTGTTTTTACAACATTTAATAAATGTCATATAAAGTTTGAAATCCAACGTCTGTTATCCATTTATGCTGACTACAATTACGTCACAATAATACAGGCAACATCCATAGAGGTCTCCCAGCGCAGAGTGACACCGCAAGGTGTAAAACCCCCCTCCTTATGTTAAAATATGCCAGTGTGTTAAGTTTTGTGGCATGCTTATATTATAACTTTAAAAAGAAGGGTATTGGAAAAAGTGCAGCAAATATTCATGCAACAATAGTATTTATGCTGAAAACACTTGAAGTCTTAAATAAATCATAAATTAATTGTACCAACAAAAAAGAGCTTTTATTGTTGACGCAGATAACACAGCACAACAACAAAACACTCAGTTGACACAAAGGTTTTTCACATATTTAAATGACCTGAAAGGAGGTGGTAATGCACTAGGGCGCTACACCAGCATGTGGCACACTTGTACCTGGTTACTGTTCTGAAGTGATGTTACAATTATTTTTGCGAATAAAAATTATAAACTAGTTTTTCACATGACTGTGGCTTCAGGTGAAATGTACAGAATCAGGAAATCCTAAATGTCAGTGAAGATAACACAACAAGCAGCAGTTTATTTGGCTACAGGCATTCAGCCATTCAACGTTCTAAAGTGGGTTATAAACGGCAAAAGCTTATGTACACCGCATTGTCTCATTGCATAAAAGACATTTCCCTGTTTTCCTTTAATATTGCAATTTACATTTTTTCTTCTTCAAAAAAGATTCAATTTATTTCCGAGCTTGTGAATATTAATTTTTCAGTGTACATTGTATGCAGAACAAAGCCATTGTTTACAATTAATCTCCAGTGTGTGTGTAACATTCTCGTTCACATTTTCAGTACATCTGTACAACAACCATGCCGTTTTTTGGCGAGATATTATTAGTATGACCTTTTATTGAAAAAAGTTTTTATATTCCTCTCCTGCCAGAGGGGGAAATGCCATTCATTGCAAGGTAAAGCAGAGCATTTCCCTGAGGCTGTAAAGGTGTTAGCTTGTGCAGTTTTATATCTTAAGCAATATTCTGTCCTCTATTACCTCTGTCGATAGCGTGATGGGGACATTATGAATGGAAATTGAGTCCCTCTCTTCTTATCTGGCTTCAGCATATTTACTCACAGGGGACCGGTATGGCATCCTGGATGACTTTGCAATGCTAAAAGGGAGAAAACGGCAATTCAATGATCATTTAGAAAGTATCAGCTTCTGGGCACAGGTTGTCGAGGAGGATAACAGAATAAGGCTACTAGCTAAAGTACGTGGCTTGTTATTTGTTAAAGATAGGCTAATAGGGGATTTATGTAGAGTAAGATAAACCTTTAACTGCAGGAAACATGGCAGAATTCTTAATGGTTAGCCAAACAGAAGGCCAAATCCACTGCGTTCAACTCAATTTAAAGCATACTTACCGACATACTTTTCTCCACTTTGGGAGGAGCCTGATGAGACTTTCAGCAGCATTTCATGGGGCGGGAATGGAGCCCTGCCTCAAGCTCCACCTCTATTACTATAAATGCAATGATTTGCTGGTCTACAGGGAGGGAGTGGGGCTAAACAATGCAATACCATTTAGCCCCACCCCCCTCACTAAAGACATACGGATGCCGGTATTTGACCGGCGGGGTAGGAAGATGCTGGGGAAATGCAGGGGAAAGGCATGCGGGAGGAGAAGCACATCACTGAGCAAGAGGATACAGTATTGCGTTCTTGATTTACATTATTGCTGGTACCATTGTTCAGCTGGATACTAAAAGGTTAAAAGTGATTCAACAATTGTAAGGTTTATGCCAGGCATGTCCAAACTGTGGCCCTCCAGTTGTTTTGAAACTACACATCCCAGCATGCCTTGCCAAAGTGTTAGCATTCCCTAATAGCAAAACTGTAGCAAGGCATGCTGAGATGTGTAGTTTTACAACAGCTGGAGGGCCACAGTTTGGACATGACTGGTTTATGCAATTTGTACAGACCATTCTTCAGCAATTATTCAACCGTAGTTGCTCCCATCACTCTTACCACAAAGTCACAAATTACCAATATTTGCCTCTTTTAGCTGAAAAGGTTTTCTCTCTTCTGAAACAGCTCTTACTTGTTTTAACACATCTACAGTATGTCCTAATCAGCTTTTCTTTCTAGAAGTTGATGCGTCTAATATTACAGTTTGGGCTGCACGGTCTCAAAAAGCGCGATAAGTAATACACCTGTGGTTTCTTCTCCAGAAATTCACATAATTGTTAAAAAATAAAGCTTGGGCATCATCTACTCAAAAGAGCAAAATTCCCTGTGAAGGTCTTCACTGACCATAAAACTCTATTTCCTCATATTATACAAAAGTTTTCCCACAGCAAATTGAATGACCGTTTCTTCTTACTGAGAAGAGCATCATTGCTGCTCCACTGTAACTATATATTTTATATTTAATGCTCACATCTATGTTTACAATTCCCTTGAAACCTTTTAGGTGGGGTTACTGATTTGATTGTATGTTTGTGTTTTATTATTTTTTTCCGTTTCTTAGTGAGCTCTTATTTAATATAACATATAATAGCTCATTTTGATACTACACACACAGTTTTTAGAAATTAATTGGATTTTTCTAAACAGAAAATGTGGTACTTGTGAGTTATCCGGGCGTCCGATTTTGAAATCGGGTCGGATCGGGACATCGCATCGCATCGCATGCGACCATCGGATGCGATGCGATGCGATGCGATGCGATGACCCGATTTTTCCATAGGAATCAATGTTAAAATGGACTGAGTCCATTTTAACATGGAATTCAATGGGAAAAAGGGTCCTTTTCATACCCCTACTATCCAAGTGGGCATGGAGTTGGATATAAACCTGTGGCGAGCGTAGCGAGCCACCGAGCCCGAAGCGTGGCGAGCGTAGCGAGCCCCGCGAGGGGACACGGAATACCGTCCCCTCGCGGGGCTCGCTTCGCTCGCCGCGCTTCGGGCTCGGTGGCTCGCTACGCTCGCCACAGGTTTATATCCAACTCCATGCCCACTTGGATAGTAGGGGTATGAAAAGGACCCCTTTTTCCATAGGAATCATTTTAACATTGATTCCTATGGAAAAATCGGGTCATCGCATCCGATGGTCGCATGCGATGCGATGCGATGCGATGCGATATCGCATCGCATCGCATCTGATTGTATGCCTTAACTTAAGGCATACAATCAAAAAATCGGACGCCCGGATAACTCACAAGTACCGAAAATGTTCCCTAATGGTGGTTGATATTAGTTCGCACCTACAGTGGAATGAGGATGAGTACAATATCTGAGCTTTGTGATAGGTAAAGTGAGTTAAGCAGAGGATCACGATTTGATATTTTGGTTGACTTACTGTATTAGAATTTGCAGCAGGCAGGGCCGCCGAGAGGGGGGAGCGGGTACTAATTACCCGAGCCCAGGCTTGCTGGAGGGTGCCCTGGTCCGACCCCCTCCCCCTCTGTCCCTCCTGGGTGGAAGCAGCAGCACACACCTGCAGCATTTGCAGGCTCAGCATGAGTGTCTCACTGACAGCATAAGAGCTCATGCTGAGGCTGTAGGTGTGCTGCTGGGGGGGGGGGGGGAGATAATATCACCCCCTCCATAACTTGAGAGTGTTTTTTCACCCCCCCTCTAGACATTTTGGGGGGTGTGGCCTAATCATGGGAGGTGGCCATGCCTCCCGCAGTTAGACCACGCCCCCAAAAATTTACCAGAGCCCTACATACCTCTCGGCGGCCCTTGTGGCAGGAGTATGAATTGTTTTTGCTATATTTACAAAGCATACTGTATGTGGCTGAAAATTGGATTTCACTAAACATATTTTAAAGTTTTTTGAGTGGTATAAAGTCTTTATCCATTTTTAAAAAATAGTTGTCCTGGCTTTATGGCCTTCAGGTTAAAATACAGAAAGCCCTGTGGATTTGAAAAGCACAAGTAGGTTTATCAAACCATTACAAATGAGTTACAATATTCTAGACCTGCTGTGACTTTGCTGAAATGTCAGATGCTGATAGATTATGAATGGACAAGTCCCTTTATAAATGAGGCCAAGTTGTTCTAAGCTACCTTTTTTATCTGGCTGTTTTTCTAGTAAATTTGTCTTACAATTTATCTTCCTTAATGAGCAAATAACCTTTTAGAATACAGTAAACCTAAATTCATGTGGGACGTGATGACCAGACTCACTGTAGTGTATTGTCCTGGGAGTGAATTTATCTTGTTCGGTGCCTGTAATTTTACGACAATTTTTTTTGTTTAGTAATTTTAGTTTTCCTCATTCAGGATGTGTAGGTCACATGTTTTTGGACAAGTGCAGGTGAATGTAACTTCATCTGTAGAGCAGTCCGATAACAGTTATAAGAAAAATGTTCTACTAGCGAATGCATTAATGATGAATTTATGATTTGTGTAAATTGTAGAACGGAGTGTTAAAATGACATACTAGATCGACTTAATGCATTATACAGTACATTTATTTTATACACAAAACATGAGATTAACAATAAACAAAACACAATTACAAAAATGTTTCATGATGAACCATGAATGAAGAGAAATATAAAGCACTAATGCATGAAATTATGTTCAGAGTGTCAGTTTATGAATAGCAATAATCTCTATTATGAGGAGGTGATGCAAATCAAAATGTTTCATTTACTAAAGAAACAGTTCAAAATGCACAAAGTGCTATTATAAATGTAATAAATGTGACCAAAACATAACAATCATCCCTGCATTTCTATTAATAAACTCACAAACAACATACACATACAACCTGATGATAGTATTGTAACTGCCAAATGAAAATGTTTCCTTCTTTAAATAAAGTGATAAGAGACCCAGGGCCATGCATCTCTATCTCCCTTCTACACGGTTCGATGTAGGGGCATTTTCAAAGCAATCTAGTGAGATTGCTTAGAAAATGCCATGAAATCACCCAGTGTAGGCCCCATTAGTTATTTGCCTGGCCACGCTGAGTAATGTATCCAAACGTGCCACAACCCACCCTCTACAGACCCAGTAAACAGGATAAAAAGGAATGCCACTCCTTTCACAACAAATCAACACAAAAAATGTGGTGTTTTGAGCCAAGATTAGTGTTATGGTATATAACTTTTTATTTGTTTTAAAATTCAAATGTATATACATTATTGCAAAAAAAAAAAAATAGCAGCATCCATAAACAAAAAAGAAATATATAATATAATAAATAATAAAGAAGTCTCTGTAAACAGGGCTGTAGACATCCTAGACAGGCCCCGGTAAAGATGGGATGTGGCCTAATCACTGAGATTTGACCATGCCCTTTTTTAAACAGCCCAATAAAAAAAATCAGATTCATGAGGGGATTCGGATTGAGATCACTTATCCACTTGCAGGCAGAGGACCAAAAAAGAAAAATTAAAAGAAATCGAACTGCG
The DNA here is from genome assembly GCF_055691185.1 of Crinia signifera. NCBI lineage: Eukaryota > Metazoa > Chordata > Amphibia > Anura > Myobatrachidae > Crinia > Crinia signifera. The sequence goes on along the minus strand of NC_139222.1, from coordinate 76,646,425 downwards.
CAATGACAGGAGTGAAATTAATAATATGGCATTTATTAATATTTGCCTCCCATAAGACACACAGGGGCAGATGTACGAAGCAGCATTAAGTGCAAAAATGCACTTAACGCTGGTTAACTGGGGGGGATTACGTTTATGCTAATGTATCACTAGCGCACCTAACGTGCGCTAGTGACAGCCCACCGAGTTACGCTCGGCCGGCCTGTCCCCTGCAATCCCCCCCAGGGATTAACGGCCGGGGCAATGTATTAACAGCCTATCCCCCACTGTGGGGTCAACGCTATCCCTGCTTCTGGCTCGGGCTGCGCAGGAGATCTTGCGTTTTTTACAAGATCTCGCGCATGCCCATTAGAGCCGGACAGGGGGGGGGAGCACACTGAGCATGCGCAGGGCGCCGGGGGAGCCAAAAAGGAGAGCCGTTAACACTGGGCATAACGGCTCTCCTTATCGGCTTGGGGGGGGGGTTTAATACTTTAGCAGATAATGGGTGCCTGCTTCTCCTCGTTATGCAGGAGAAGCGGGACCCGTTATTTGAGAAGCGCTAAGGGGGGGGGGGGGTTAGTACATCTGCCCCACAATATCACAAATACACATAAAACATGTACATGGAATAAAAGAAAAAAGACACAACCGGTTGTGATCAATTGGAACACTAAAAGTAACAATAGTTTAAAAGTTAGTTGGGTACTTGTTTCCTAGCACGGCCACCACGATTTCTATCGTGGTGGTCGTGTCGGAAAAAATCGCGTCGGGTGCATACCAAAACGCACACGACGCGACCGACGCGATGTACCCGATTTCTCCATAGGCTTCAATGTTAAAATATTTTAACATTGAAGCCTATGGAGAAATCGGGTCCATCGCGTCCATGGTGTGCCGACGCAATGGACCCGATTTCTCCATAGGCTTCAATGTTAAATTATTTTAACATTGAAACTGAGTACATTTAACATGGAAAAAAAATTTAAATGGCCCAATATGGGCCATTTCTCATTGGCTATGGCCCCGGCATGTGTGTAAAAAATAATGGCCCCCCATTGTGGCCGCCACCCCCACGATTGACGCGAACCCGAAGCGTGGCGAGCGCAGCGAGCCTGCGAGGGGCGGCGGTGCGCGTCCTCCGACCTTTTCATTCCCCTACTATCCACGTCAGCATGGAGTTGAGAATATATAGTGTGGCGAGGGGACGCGGATACCTGTCAAGCCCGCGAGGGACGCCCCTCGTGGGCTTGACAGGTATCCGCGTCCCCTCGCGGGGCTCGCTGCGCTCGCCTTGTTCGGGCTCGGTGGCTCGCTACGCTCGCCACACTTTATATTCTCGACTCCACGCCGACGTGGATAGTAGGGGAATGAAAAGGTCGGAGGACGTGCACCGTCAATCGTGGGGGTGGCGGTCACAATGGGGGGCCATTATTTTTTACACACATATGCCGGGGCCATACCCAATGAGAAATGGCCCATATTGGGCCATTTCCCATTTTTTCCTATGTTAAATGCACTCATTTTCAATGTTAAAATATTTTAACATTGAAGCCTATGGACAAATCGGGTCCATCGCATAGGCTTCAATGTTAAAATATTTTAACATTGAAGCCTATGGAGAAATCGGGGGCATCGCGTCGGATGCGCATAGGCTTCAATGTTAAAATATTTTAACATTGAAGCCTATGGGGAAATCGCGGGCATCGCGGGCATCGTGTGCCTTAAAGTTAAGGCACACGATGCCCGCGATTGTGGCCGTGCTAGGAAACAAGTACCGTTAGTTGTATTAATTAAGCATGCATCTTTCTTATAATTAATAGTTAGTCACTGAGTGGAAGTTGGATTTGCTTAACTATAGCGGCTTGTTAGTCAAGCAGTTCCATGTCACAGGTTTATCATAAATGTTTGTTAGTATAATTAATTTGCCAGACATTATAGCAAGGGTACCTTACAGATGTCACCTTTCACTTCTCATGCCACCCAGTTGATGGTGCTAAGTAACCTTTAGTACAAGTTTATCCGGAGTAGCTTTGAGATGCTTGGTGTATTATTCTGTCTTCAGAGATGGAATCCCTCCTGTACATTTACTGATCAGATCTACCAACGTGTTTTCCTGCCTCTTATTACAGTGTCTTTTATTGTTTATTTTTGCAGGCATAGGAGACTGCTGCACTCAGTAATAGCAGCTTCCCTGCACCCACTGGTGTGGAGGACTACCCAGGCCCAGATCTGATGGAGGAGCCCAGTGGGACCCCATTATTTGTCAGTAGAAGCTGTAGCAGCTCTTCTCCACCCATCTCATGCTGCTGTGTGCTGGGCTGCAGTGTGGCCAGAGAGGTGCTTAAAGTGTGCATGGATATGCCTACCACTATTAGGCCACTCCCCCTGAAAACTACCTGTGCCCAGACAGTCTCTCTATTGCCCTTCCTGCTCTCACATCAGACGATCACACAGCAGAATGTGTTGGGTTATAAAGAGAGACTTACTGCTAGGTGGATCACATGTAAGTAGAGGAGGGTGGTATGAGTGCGTGGATCCAGGCCTCTCCAACAAGCCTTGTCCTGGGTAATTAGTCCCCCCACCCATCCATCCCTTCTCGGCACCACTAACTGGAAATAGAATACTATTTAAGGTACAGGAACCATAATCTGAAAATATGTGAAAGGTATCACTAGAATAATAGGTAGCCAGAAAACAATTTACAATGGTGATTCATGATTTGATTTATTTCCCAGAGTGGTGAAAGATGAAAATCATAGAGACTACACACCTTAAGGTGATATGGGTTTAATGGACCACCAATCCCTGTGTCCACAGCGATATTCATATCCCACGGAGCCCTAGGCTTGAAGCTGGCTTAAGGCACCTGCATTCATGTATTATTTATTTATTATTTAACTGTTATTTATATAGTGCACACATATTCTGCAGCGTTTTAAAGAGAATATTTGAATATTCACAACAGTCCCTGCCACAGTGGAGCTTACAATCTATATTCCCTACCACATGTACATGCACATATATTCATTCTAGGGTTGATTTTGTTGGAAATGTTTGTGCAGGTGTTGATATTGCAGAGTTTCATACACGTCACCAGGTGGAAAGTGTATCTGGTGGTGGCACATGGATGCTGAATCAGCTTTTCATGCAAATCTTAACCAGTTCTCTCATAAGGACCAAGCAGGAGACTTCTGTCTCCTTCTGTCTACAGAGTCATAACACACAGTCTAAAGACAAGGTGGTCCTTTTATAGACTAAAGTTTGTCTAATAATTAGAGGTGGATTTAGGAATCCGGACCTTCCTGGTCACAACATTACTGGCAGCTCCCCTTCTATACATATTTTCTCAGTCTCTGTTGCGCTGCAGAGCCAACCATTAGCAGAGACTGGTGTTGGCAGAGTGTATAGCGGTGTTTGTGGTGGTGTTAGACAACACACATTTTGGAAGCTTAACCAGGAATGTAGAGCACAGAGTTAACAGTCATCTAAAGGTTAACTTTGGATATGTATCCATTATTTATTATTTAACAGTTTCTTATATAGCGCACACATATTCTGCAGCGCTTTACAGAAAATTCACATCAGTCCCCGCCCTAGTGGAGCTTACAATCTATATTCCCTTCCACATGTACACGCACACACAGACACTCTAGGGTTAATTTTGTTGGAAGTCAATTAACCTACCAGTATATTTTTGGATTGTGGGTGGAAACTGGAGTACCCGGAGGAAACCCACGCAACTACGGGGAGAATATACAAACTCCGCACAGTTAGGGTCATGGTGGGAAACAAACCCATGACCTCAGTGCTGTGAGGCAGTAATGCTAGCCATTACACCATCTGAATAGCATGTATATAATATCACAGGCAGGTGTACACAGATGTTATTGGTCAGGTACTTCCTGTAGCTCAGGCATGTCCAAACTATGGCCCTCCAGCTGTTGTGAAGCTACACGTTCCCTCATGCCTTGCCACAGTTTTGCTATTAGGGAATGCTAAAACTATGACAAGGCATGCTGGGATGTGTAGTTTTACAACAGCTGGAGGGCCACAGTTTGGTCATGCCTGCTGTAACTGATACTGGAGGGTATTGGAGGTCTCTTTGTTTTAGAAGAAGTCTGGACAGCATGGCATACTGGAGCTGATGGGTCTGTAAGGTAAGTCAGCTGGGCTGGCACTGCGAGTGCTACACATGCAGGAGCTCTGGTGGTGATTGACAGCTTGCTCCCTCCGGCAAACTGACACAGTGCCCAGCTCAGACTCCTCATAGAGTGGTTGCGCACATGGACAGCATGGTACATGTCTCTGAGGTAGCAGGGACACGCTGTCCATCATTCCCCTGTCTCACACTGTAAGGACATACACAGGAACGAGCACAGCACGGGGACACAGTAAAGGCGTGCTGGCTGCAGACATGCTGAGGGAACGCCTACACACTGAATGGTGAGCAGAGGGACATACAGCCTGCGGCTTGCGTGGACAGGTGCCGAGCGCACCATAATGAAACTCCCTCTCGCTCTACGCTGTCTCTGGTTACATATAAAAGAACTTGATATTTTAATGGAGTCATACCTGTAACTGTAAAACATAGGTTAGAGAAGCAAACCGGGAAAACAAATCAACATTAAACACATTCAAGTCAACAGTCTTTATGAAAGTAGTTAGCAAGGGGGTCGACAGTCCTTTTGTCAACATGTCAACAAAGTTTTCTTCACTTTTCCACTGTTATCTCCCAGGATCTATTGCAAACTGGCTTGACCGATTCACTGCAAGTGTGATGTCAGGGCGAGTCCCTATGCTTCCCTAAATCAAACTCTCAAGTGGAAAGTCTTGCATTTCATCTATCTCCTCCTGGATAGTTTGTGACATGACTTTGGCAATTCTGTACTTTTGTCAATGGGAGGTTTCACTCGTTTTGGTATGTAGAGTCAAAGACGGACTGGTATAGAAGTAGATTATGTGGCGTGGCGTGGCAATGGCAATCTCCAATTTCAGAGTGCTGTAGATTTCTCCGCAATTGATTTCTGGATTTATCCCTTGGCAACAATGTTGTCTTTGTAATGTGCAATTGTGCCATCTGAATTCAACTTCTTGCAGAAGGCCCACCAGTTCTTAATCATTTTGCATTGACTTGCCCTATCTACTATAGTTCATGTACTATTTTCATTCAGTGCTGACAGCTCTGTGTCAATTGCGGACTTTCACTCTATCCAATAACTGCTGGACTTGGCTTCTTTGATGTTTTGAAGTTCACAGTAAGCTATATGCGCATATTCTTTGTTGTTTCTCTTAGCATTTACACCTTTGTTACTCATCATGGAAACTCATACAGTCTCTGTTTCGGACACGCTTTCTGCTGCCTGTATATCCAGCAATACATTATTTTCTTGCTCCACGCTTTTGTTAGTGGAGCTTTTTCTTGGAACATCACATCTCTGGATTTTAGAAGAGACTTGTTTTCTGTATCCCAAAGTCTGTATCCTTGACTTTCTTCTAGGTAAGAGCGAACTTACCTGATCCGAGGGGCATCCAAGCTGTTCTCTTCCATCCGCCATGTTTCTGATGCCGAAAGTGAGGCCAAACGTCATCTCCCTGATGTCTGATTCTTGCGATAACCTGGTTTCTATATAAGTCCCGGCTTCTGGTGTCAGCTGTGCTGCCCAGTCTGTTATATCAGTCCAGCTGTGTTGCCCAGTGTTCCATATCAGTCCAGGGGAGCTGCCGCCTTTTTTTTACATTTATTTTTTTAACTGCAAGGGCTGTTAAGTGAGCCGTATCAATCCAGGGGTGAGCCAAGTGTGTGAATAATTCATGGGGTGCTGCTGTCTGTCCTATCAATCCAGGGGTGCTGCCCTTTTATTAATTAAAATAAAATGTTTTGGGTTTTTTCATATAAGTTCAGGGGTGAGCCAATTGTGCCATAATATTCATGGGGTGCTTCTAAATCTGTCAGATCAATCCAGGGGTGCTGCCATATTATTTATTAAAAGAATAAAAAAGTTTTTTTTTCTTTTTACTGCACGAGTGTCACCATGTGTGCCATATAATTCCATGTATGCCATCATGTATGCTGTACCAAGCCAGGGGTGCCACCATTTCTGCTGTATAATTCATGGGGTGCTGCCAAGTGTGCCATACAAGTCCAGAGGTGATGCAAAGTGTCATATCTGTCCAGTGTTTGTGCCACCCACTTGTGTCACTAAGCATAGTCCTCTAGCTACCTTGGTGCAAACTTTTGGCTTAAAAACAATATCTAGAAAGAAGTGGAAATGAATGTTATTGAGGCTAATCATAGCCTCAATAACATTAATTAATTAATGGAACGGGTCTCATCTTTGGCCGGCGCTCGCCAGATCCCTTGCACTGGCGAGCGCCGGCGATAGAGACTGGGACTCGCGTGCGTCTCATACACACGCGCGTCCCAGTTTCCTGTCGGCGGGGGGACGGAAACCCTGTTCGTCTCCACTTCAGGGAGACGGACAGGGTTGGGGGGTGCGGTAAGGCGGCGGGGACCCGGGGCGACTGTCGGCGAGGTGGCGGGGACCCGGGGGGAGCCCTGTTGTAAGGGGACGCTCGCGCATCTCGTGCTGTCGGGGGATGGCGGCTGGCGAATCTTCCGCCATCCCCTGCAAAGCTGGGACCCGCTCCATCTGTATGAGCAAAAAAAAATTAAAAAATTGGCAATTTTAGATTTTTTAATGTTTTTTTCCCAAAAAATCCAGACCCAAAACCCAGAATGGTGGTTTTGGCAAAACACATCCAGACCCAAAACCCAAATCTCATCAGAGCAGCTCCCATTGCACCGTCCACTGTCCTGCGCTGTTCACCAGAATGGGGCTTGGGGCTTGCACACCCCATTCTTGGCAATGGGAAGCACGACCATGAGACACTTGTGCATCCCAGTCCCACGTCCACCAGCTCCCGCCAGGTATAGTGATATGGTGTGCTGGCGGAAACACAGAGAGCGGCTCCATCTGTAGGTACAAATTTAAGTTTTCCAAAACCGTATTCTCATATACACTTCAGTAATCAAACTTCTACTTCTACTTCTACCAATTCTTTAACAAAAAAATAATCTTACTATTCTAATATGGAATAATGTAAGATATGTAAATTTGGCATATATATATTCAATTTATATACATAGACTGAGACCCAAAAATGACATGGAAGGATGGATACCGTACTAATTCAATCGAATCTGGCAAGAATGACACCTCCAAATATAACATGCAGCTAAAATGAAGAATGGCAAATGGAGGATCTAGAGTTACCTCTCGTGTACACCATTATCTGGGAAGGGGGGGGGAAAGCAAGCATTCATATACAGGTTGAGTATCCCGTATCCGAATATCCATTATCCAAATTATTCCAAAAACCATACATTCCAGAAAGTGAAAAAAAAAAATTTTTTTTGCTAAAAACTCACTGGGGACATTTGTAACAGCACTACTGAGGACATGATATGTAACTGGCACTATATATATGTACAAGAAAAATGATTGCTTGGCATTCAAATTCAATATCTGAGATACTACACAAATTTTGTTTCATGTTTTGAAACCTTGTTTTTTGAATAAATAAAATATATTTGTGTGCATTCCATGTGTTTGATGTGTTTATACAGCATAAATGCAAGATACTTCAAAATACATAATTGAAATATTAAAATATTCCGAAATACAAAATAATCAGTTATCCAAAATTCTCCTGGTCCCGAGCATTTTGGTTATGGAATACTTAACCTGTAAAGTATTTATAACTTATTTGTGGTTAATTTCTAATCTCAACAAAATTTATACCAATAAAGTATTGATTACACCAAACTCTAAAATAGACATACTGAGAAGTTAAGAATACAGTGTCCCAGCATAAATTAAGCTATTGTAACTATAAGGCATTTAAATGTCAAAGAAAGGTTTGAGACACAATAAATGTTTTTTCTCTTTAACTATTTATTTTGTAGTAGAATATTTAGCAACATTGAATCTTTTATATGCTTGTAAATTTTCTTAATTGATTGAGCATAATTGTTTTCTCTCATCTACATTATTTGTACAATATTATATACGAGTCTTTCCTGATGCTCTGCTGCACTGCCTACAGTATCTGTTACTGAGACAGTTAAGCTGGGTACACACCTAAAGATTTATCTGTCCAATCTGTCTGGTGGGAACAAAAATATATGGAGCAAAGGGCAATAGATTCATTGTTACCAAACACTCAAAAATGGATAAAAACAATTGTTCGGTTTAGTTTGATAAACCAAACAGCTTCTTGGGAGCAAATGGTTGATTCTCATATGCTCCCATACATTGCCAGACTTTTGTTCCCACAAGATAGATAAATCCCAGCTTTATTATATAAACTGCAGCTCTTAATAGACTGTATATTGGAGATTTCTAATTACCCAATGAGCTGCACTTGTTACTAATCAGTGGCTGTTGGCCAGTGGCGGTTTTTAACTATGGGCTGCAGCACTCCAGGTAAATCCGCCACTTTTCTCTGCCTAAGTGAAGCCTGATGCAGTCTGTGAGACTGCTCTGGCTTCAATGTGACTAGCAGTGAATTCCTATTGAAAGTCCTACCTGCCAGTCACTCACGGCAGTCCCATTGGGTGGTGTTCTCTCCCTACGGGATGCTTCTCTATGTGCAGCTGCAGGGCGTCCCCAAAAACGGGTTGTGCGCATGAGCAGCACCGCGGACAATATGGCACATGCACCGTACCCGGCTGCATAAAAAGCAGTCCATATAGGCTGGGGCCAGCGCATGCACATTATGCATGAAGTTACTGCACATGCGCTGGCCCCGTGCAGGGGACTCCAGAGCGCACGCAGCCAGGGAGCATGGCGTGGATGGGAGGAGCCGGGGATTATGGCTGGACATGGATGACAGCAGCAGCGGACAGGGGGATGCATTGTGGCAGCCCCCCTCCTCTATACTGGTAAGAGCCGCCACTGTGTTTTAAACTATTTAATTTAACACATTTATGATCCAATATCACACACAATCCTGCTAGCACAGCCACGGTAGATTTTCTCCACCTACTGTGTCTTTCGTGTTTTTAAATTCTTCCTGTCCCACTATGATGTATCACATTATGTGTTCTCCTTTTTATTACATAAATTGTGTGTTCGTGGATAATAAGAGGTAGAGTGGAGGATGATTCAATAAAAGCTGGCCTACAGTTACTACCAAATGTACATTACTGACTCCGGTGACCCCACGTTGCTAACATTATATTATGTTATGTTGACCTACAGAGCTGCTGAAGGCTAGATCTTTTTAAGGAAAATAAACTTCATTATATTTACTCTGGTGCTGTATTCAAATGACATTAGTTTTCAAGGGCTTAGTTAAATATAAATTATTTTCATTGCCCCAGGAACGTTTGACGGAATTCCTTTTGAAACATAGCCTTTCTTAGATTGTCCTTTTTTTATTGTGTCCTTTATGATCATGATTGTTTTTATAATTTGTTAATGTTAGACTCTTGGGCTTTTGTTATTTAATTTTTCTTAGCGGATAGATTTTTCTTATTTTCCTAGTTATCCCATCAATATTGTATTCATAATTTGTAATAGATTTTGCATATACTGTATTGTATTAAGGTATCTAAGAAATGTATAGCCTTTAGCATTTATATGCATTACTAATATAGTTTCTTTTTAGCAGCAGGCCCACCATCAAAGGGGGGCTAGAGTCCAGGGCATACTAAGTGAGCAGGGCCACCCATCTCACATCTCCTGTCGGCCCTTCTGGAATTTGTGTTTGACTGTGGAACACAATGGAGGAAATTTACTAAGATGAATACACCTGAAATAGGCTTATTAGCAGGCAGTCATATGGAAATACAACTGCCTACATGTATTTATGGCATTTACTTTGCTCGAAATATGCCTATTCGTATTCTTTTGACAGGCATATTCATATTCCTAATCAGGAATACAAATGCATACGCCAATGAAAGAATATGAGTAGGAATCACCATTCAGTTGATTGGGGATTCCTAATTTACTAACCGGCCGTATGTAATATACAGTCGAGGGGAGCCGGCTCACCCTGCAGCCATGGCCTAGAGACGATGGGGACAACCATGGGCTTCAGTCCTGGATGGTTGAAGCCTAGAGGAGGAACCCTTTATTGGGGGGTTCCTACTCCCCCAGGTAACCCATCCAGGGCTGACCAGCGAAGGTGCACATGGTACAGCTGGAGGACCTTACGCAAAAAGTATCCCCTGGCTGTGGCATGACACTGCAGGCTGTTGGAACCCGATGCTGGTTCCAAAATATGGAGGACCCCCAGGTTTCCCCCCCCCATATTTTTGGAACCAAGACTGGTCCAAAAATGGTTTCAGAAATATGGAGGGACCCCTACACTTTTTATCCCCTGTATTTTTGGAACCAGGTCCAGCTCAATGAGCCTGGGGCTGGATATGCTCAGGAGGGGGGATCCCACTCCTTTATTTTATCTTAACACCGCATACTTTCATGTTTAAAAAATTTCACATTATCATTACTAAAAATCGCACATGTCTAAAAATCGCATAGATACTGTATAAACAAAAGTCACTGTGCGCAAGATCATTGTTACCTTGGGCTTTACCAGTAATTGTTCAACTCCATAAATATTGGAATGGTGCACAATTCTAAATGAGGCCTTTAGTGTGTGGATAACTATAACTGCCCACACACCTCATCAGAGCACCTGATTGTCCTTTGTATATATACTATATAAGTTACTTCAGAGTTGTGTAAAGTGATAAGTTTTTAATAGATATATCATTGCCTGTGGGGGCAGCTAGGGAGTATGGCCCTGATTCCGGTTGCCTCGCAAAGCAGCAGTATTTTGCTGCTTTGCAAGCCTTGGGGCATGCGAGTTCCAGCCTCCTACCACCCTGCAAAGATACCCTGTGAATTGCAAATGGATGTTTTGCATAAGCATCCTTTCACAGGAGTGCATGCGGGTGGGCCTGAAATCATCAATGGTCTTCGAGCAGCAAATGGTTTTTGCGGTGCTCAGTCTCTGCTGACTTCTGTGGCGCCCTGCTCCGAAAACTGGGTGGACAGCTGACATCTGGTTAAGTCAACTGCCTGCCCCAGATTGCAGGTGTTCACCTCGCATTTTCCTGGGTGTATTAAGCATTTTCATGTGGACACCCAGGAAACGCAGGGTGTTTGCATGTGAATTCCCCCCTACCCACCTCATTCATGCCCCCCCCCCCCCTCCCGGCCCCCCACACCCTTTGCGAGCACCTTGGAGACTATGCAAGTCTCCAAAGGTGCACTCCAAAGCCCTGCACATGTGCATAAGCAAATACTGTATGCGCATGCACAGAGCTTTCACCATCGAACTCCCCGTGCGAACATACGGATACGTTTGTTAACTGGAATCAGGACCTACTGTATGTGACTTACTAAAAAAAAATTTGATGGCCTCAATCTTTTGTATTGAAAAGAAAATGCAAAAATAATGCAGAAGTGAGTACTGTGCTTGGCGTGAATGAATTGGAAAAGTTTAAGGAGATTGATTTGATATGAAAGTTCAAAGATTAAGCCACCCCAAATACATTTACAGACTGAAACATTGCTTGTTTATCCAATTCCATCTACTGTATTTTGTTAGAAGTTACTTGGTACTTGTGAGTTATCCGGGCTGCCGATTTTGTCCTTAAGTTTGGTTAACTTAAGGACACCCGACCGACGCGATGCCCACGATTTAGCTCCAAATCGGGGGCATCGCGTCGGTCGTGGCCGTTTTAAGGGGCCGCGACGCGATGCCCCCGATTTCCCATAGACAGTAATGTTAAAAGACAGGATATCGGGGGCATCGCGTCGGTCGTGGCCGTTATAAGGGGCCGCGACGCGATGCCCACGATTTCCCATAGACAGTAATGTTAAAAGACACGATGGACCCGATTTCCCATAGACAGTAATGTTAAAAGACGCGATGGACCCGATTTCCCATAGACAGCAATGTTAAAATAAAATTACAATGTGAAATTGGGCAATATGTTTTTTAAAAAAATGTTTCATGGCCCCCCACCACCGTTAACGCCACCCCGCTATTGACGCCAACCCGAAGCGTGGCGAGCGCAGCGAGCCCGCGAGGGGCGGCGGTACGCGTCCTCCGACCTTTTCATGCCCTACTATCCACTAGGGCGTGGAGTGAGAATAGAATAGTGTGGCGAGCGCAGCGAGCCACCGAGCCCGAAGCGTGGCGAGCGCAGCGGACACCTGTTAAGCCCGCAAGGGCACGCGGATACCTGTGAAGGTGTCCGCGTCCCCTCGCGGGGCTCGCTGCGCTCGCCACGCTTCGGGCTCGGTGGCTCGCTGCGCTCGCCACACTATTCTATTCTCACTCCACGGCCTAGTGGATAGTAGGGCATGAAAAGGTCGGAGGACGCGTATCGCCGCCCCTCGCGGGCTCGCTGCGCTCGCCACGCTTCGGGTTGGCGTCAATAGCGGAGTGGCGTTAACGGTGGTGGGGGGCCATGAAACATTTTTTTTTAAAAACATATTGGCCAATTTCACATTGTAATTTTATTTTAACATTGCTGTCTATGGGAAATCGGGTCCATCGCGTCTTTTAACATTACTGTCTATGGGAAATCGTGTCGGAAATCGGGTCCATCGTGTCTTTTAACATTACTGTCTATGGGAAATCGTGGGCATCGCGTCGCGGCTCCTTATAACGGCCACGACCGACGCGATGCCCACGATTTCGGGCGCGATGAAAAAATCGGCAGCCCGGATAACTCACAAGTACCAGTTACTTAATTCAAAGTTATGGGTGTACTGAAAGACTTTTATATGTTAAATGGATTTTTTTATTACGATTTTCACTAAATAATTATAATTAAACCTTGAAGCACTTAGACAATGTAAAACAAACACGTTTTCAGATTTCTTCATTTTATATGTATCATTATATTTCATTTCTACTGTTACAAAGAATCCTGATAAAATGTAAAGAATATATTCAAATTGTTTTTTTTGTTTGTCGCAATGAATGGAAGGTTAGCAGAAAAAATGTTATACAAAGAATGGAAAATGTAGGAGATTATATTGTATATAGCAAATCAAGGTTAATGGAATAATTCTGATGCACACAGGCTTGGGATTCATCATTCAGTCACATCACATCGACATTGTGCACCAGCCCCATTGACCTTAACATTGGCTCTGTGCATTGAATAGCAATGTTACACCAAATAGTGCTTAAGCAGAGATTTTTCTTTTTTGCAGAAAAGCTTTTTAAAGTATATATATATATATATATATATATATATATATATATATATATTTAGCCAGATCTGTCACTCATCCCCTGTGTATATAACGTTCCCTCCCAGCAGGATACACAAACACGCCCCCCCCCCAGGGAAAAGTGCTCTATGTGTATAATGTTCTACACACCCCACCCCCTTGACATCACCTCCCCCTGTCTAGCAAACACCCCCCCCTCGACCCGCGAACTCCCCTCCCGCGATTCATGACCCCCCGTGCCCCCCTCCCGCGATTCGCGGACCCCCGAACCCCCCCTGCGCCTCCCCTCACTTTATTCACGGCACCCCCGCGCCCCTCCTGCGATTCACGGACCCCCACAACCCCGCCTCCCGCAATTCACTGACCCCCACAACCCCCCTCCCGCAATTTGCGGACCTCACTTCCAGTGATTCAAGGCCCCCCATGCACCCTCCCGCAATTTGCAGACCCCCGAACCCTCCTGCCAATCGCAGATCCCCGCCCCCCCCCCTCCCGCAATTTGCAGACCCCCCTGACCCCTTTCCGGCAATCCCCCAATTTTCAGCGTAATCTCTCTGGATCACTTCGATCTTGTCACATTTAAATTTAATCAGATCTGCTTTGTACTTAGTGATTTGGTCATGCAGTTTCTGTGCTCAATCTTCAGATTGGTCCGCCTTGATGGTTGTAAGGTGTAGATGCTCAAAATTGATTTTTTTTCTTTAGTAATTTTCAGCTCCCGTCCCGCCTCCTCAATTACGAGAAGTAGAAGATCAAAGGAGGCTTTGTTCAGTATGGCAGCCCACCTCCTACAATTTGTAGGACCGGCACTCCCAATAACGATAACAATGACCCTTGGTGCCTTCCAAAGGCAAATGTGTAGAGAAAAGCTGCGATGCAGGCTGAAATCATTGGGAATTGGACTCCATTCTGACCAATGCATATAAAATATGCAGGGGGGAATCCGGCTCTCCCTGTAGCAGAAGCAGCTGCGCTGGGTGCCCGTTTCAGGATATAGTATAAATCACAATTGTGGGGAACAGCACTCCACGCGTCTTGGTAATAAACACTCAGTTACACATGCATTGCTGGACTCAGTTACACAGTCCAGCAATGGATGTGTAACTGAGCATTTACTACCAAGATGCGTGGAGTGCTGTTCCCCACAATTGTGATTTATTTTATTTATATATATATATATATATATCACCCTACAATAGTGTTATATGGCGCCCTTACATAAATTTAGAGTTGAACTAATTTCTGTTTTTCCCAATCCTTATTTGTACACACTAAGATTTTTCTTTCATGTAAAATACATTTATTGACACATACATAAAAACATTAAAACCAAACTTTTTTGCAGTTAATTCTTGTCTTTGGTATTATCCTTTGATTATGGATGATATAAAAAAAACCGACGCGTTTTGTCTCCTTCAAGAGACTTCATCAGGGGTGTGCCAAATATTTTGAAATAATCTTTTATTGGAAGCTCTTTAACACCTTCCTAATGTCTAGTAGCTTGGATGTGAATCCTTATATGTAAATTTTGTTTCCGAACCGTTTACTAACGGGTTATATTGACAGGATTTTGCGGTTATTCATTCATGCTCACATAAATGATTCCATAAGCATCTATATGACCCAGTTTGGAATAAAAATCCTTTTTAAATCATGTAATAGTGGATATGTATTCCCACCTTTTAGAGTTCAAATTGATAGACAATCAGAAGGAGACCACTTCTTCTAGTGCTAGGTGCATGTGTACTCCTCAAGGTCCAAATGGCGCCATATAACACTATTGTAGGGTGATTTGGATTGTGGGGTGTTATAGGCGACCGAGAGTCAGCATTTAGCGCAATTCTAGAGATTTTGTGTGATATATATATATATATATATATATATATATATAGGGAGCTTGGTTACGGCGGCACTCGTCACAACAATAAAATAAATGCCAGGAGACTGGAAGGATTCCCAACGTTTCGAGACGGTGTGCCTCTTTATCAAGGTGCAGAAAGACAGGTACAAAAAGTAAAAAACATACCTTTATCCCTTTCCGTTGAGTTCAGCGTCCACGCCGGCGCCTCCTCCCGTCGCGGCGACATGACGTCATCATTTCGGTATGAAGGGGCGGGCGTCTGGCTGACATCACACAGTGGGCGTGCTAAAATTACAGTACACAGTATTGAGATATATGTGTGTAATAGCATGTATTATAAACATGCAAGGTGAAACAGTATTCGCTCAAAATATACAAAAACAGTGCTGCTGTGAAATGAAACAAACTGTGAAATCAATGCCAAAAATTGTGCTACGTGCAAAAAACGAAGGCACATATTAAATGTACAAAGGTGAGCTGTAAATCAAATATGAAGATAAGAAAAATAATAAACGAACAAAAACATATATATTGCAGAACATGTGTACTCCATTAATTTATGTTTAAAAATAGGCATGTTATGTATAAAGTGCTGTTCATTAGTCGACACACAGTGTCGCCTCTCTGAACTGCGCTACAACATACTACCTGCTATGTGCAAAGTTTAAATCTTATTAGTGCATGCGGTCATGTTACACCTCAATCAAAAATGGGCAATTAATTTAAATGATGATTTTAGATAGAAAAATTCTTCTTTAGACTGTTTAGTCAATCTAGTGACGCTGATTGTATAGATGGTTGGAGGCCATCTGCCATCTGCTGTCAAATCAAAAAAGATATTATACTTATAAAAAGTAGGACAGACCTGAGTACTCATTAAGCCCTTTAGGGGCCAGAGTCTCAAGTCTGTATATCCATCTGCTCTCAGCCTGACACAGTTGGAGGCCCCTGTCACCTCCTCTCTTGGATTTCGGGATTTGTTCGATAATCCTGTACTTTAGTGATGTTAGGGGGTGTTTCGCCTCAAAAAAGTGGCGAGCTACCGGTTGTTCGCTCACTCCGGTAGCGATGGCGCTTTTGATGGCTGACCTATGCCCTGCAGCTCTTTCTTTAAATGGTCTAATTGTTTTGCCGACATAGTGTCGACCACATTGGCAACTGATCAGATACACCACTTGGTCAGATGTACACGTGACCCGCTGTCTGATCTTGATGGGTCGTCCGGAATAGGGGTGGTAGAAGGATTCACCCACAACCATGAATTTGCACGTAGTGCACCCACTACATTTATAGCACCCATTTTTGGGGGTGCCTAAGAAAGTGGGATGTTGGATGGTGGGTGTGGTGATATCATTTTTTACTAGAAAATTTTTAAGATTCTTTCCACGTGTGTACGCACACATCAATTTCCTATGTTGTAGGGCACGTAATGTAGGGTCACTGTTGACTATGGGCCAATGTTTTTTTGTTATTTTGCTGATGTCAGCGCTTGCAGGGTGAAATGAATTTACCCATATCAAGCTATTCTCGCCGCTGGATTTGGGGGATGCTTGGAGGGCCTGGTGTCTAGTCATATTAGACACTTTGGTTTTAGTTTTTAATAAATCCTCCATGGGATAGCCCCTGGTCGCAAATTTGTCGACCATTTGGTTCAAGGTATGCTCCACTTCGGATGCCTCACTGACAATGCGACGAACTCTGAGCATCTGTGAAATATATATATGATTTAAAATCTTTTTTTGCAAATAGTAGTGCCCGTACCAAGATAATCCTCCGGTGGGGGCTGACTACCACGAGGTGTAAAGATAAACCACTGGCAAGACAGCATGTATGGACCAACTCAAGGGACCCAGATGGTCTACTCAGGTTCTCCAGGAAAGCGGTGGATAGGCGCTCTGCACACACACCCGGTGATCAACTCCGTGACCAGCAGCGTCTCCAGCAGAAGGGTAGCGTCACACAAGCCACGCGTTTCATCAGAGGTCTTTGTCAGTGGGGTGGCAAAGTCCTATGATGAAATGCGTAGGGTCATGGCTTGTGTGGTTTATCTTTACACCTTGTGGTATTCCGCCCACACCAGAGGATTATCTTGGTACGGGCACTACTATTTGCAAAAAGTTGTTTTTATATTGGAGCACACATTTTTATTAAAACAATATTACACTATCAGGCACCTCCTCTATTTTGTTGTAGATTAAGTTGTAAGAGACCCCGTGGGAATCGGGATCATTGGAGGAGACATATAGAGCATTATAAAAATTTGTTCAAATGCAGTTGCTCAATAAGGCCCTTAGGGCTCATTGTGTCCAATCTAAATATCCAATAGGCTTCCAATTTAAGCAGTTTAGTGGCTCTGTCACCTCCTTTCAAGTCAAACGGAACTTGATCAATGATCGTGTATTTAAGGTTGGCCAAGGAATGTTTTGCAGACATTATCTTTGTAATTCAATGCTGCCTTGATGGCAGATCTGTGGGTGGCAATGCATTCCCAAAATGTCTGCACTGTCTTACCCACTTAGCAATGTCCACAGGGACATTTGATCAAGTATACTACGTGGGTACTGGTGCAAGTGATGGGATGTTGAATAGGGATCTTGTAACCTAACTTGGGGTGAAAGAAAACTTTTGTATTGCACATACTGCTGCACGTAGTGCAGCCAACACATTTGTAACAGCCCCCAGGTTTTTTGGGGTGTTAGGAGGCAGTCTCTGGGAGATGTCAGTGCAGACGACTCAATCTCTCAAATTACGGCTGCGTGTGTAGCAGGCCATTAGCAAGGAATTCTTGAGTTTCTTGAGATCTTTATCCATGTGTATAACTGGCCATAACTGTTTAGAACTTTTAGATATTATATTATCTGTGTGATTGTAGTCACGTACCCAGCTTATACCGTCTGCATATTTTTTATTTTTAGAGGTTACTTTTTGTAAAAGTTATGATCGGGGGATCTGGTTGACCTTGGCTCTAGTGCCAGCCCAAATTTGTGGAGAGTAGCCCCTTTGGGCAAACTTGTCAACCATTTTGTCAAGATCTTCATATAGCTGTTCTTCTCTGCTGGTGATCCTCTTAACTCGAATGAGTTGAGAAAAGGGCAAGCCCTTCTTGAGTACTGGTGGATGGTGGCTTTGGGCACTCAGAAGGGTATTACAGTCAGTAGGTTTCAAGAAAATTGAAGTAAAAATGCAGTTATTGACAATGGAGATCTCAACATCCAAATAATGGATGGATGATTGGCACAAATTATATGTAAATTTGATGGGGTAGTCCTTGAGGTTAATTTCAATGATCATCTCCACAAACGTAGACTCAGTTCCTGTCCAAAAGAGTAGGACATCATCTATATAGCATATATAAAAGTTGATGTACAGTATGGGGCAAAACGGGACTGCAAAAACAGACCATGCTCACCTTAGTGAACGTGGGTGCCATCGGAGACCCCATGGCATGCCCCGTTCACTGTTGAAAGAATTCATAGTTGAATATATAGAAGTTTTTTGTCAATGCCAGTTCCAATAGTTGATTGAAAAAAGGGACAGGTGGAACAAGATAGTTGGAACCCGATTTCACCCGATTGTTGCCAGTAATCCCTCTTTATGATACACAACCACATTTAAGGGATAGGGTCCCAAAAGTCTCTGAGCTTGTTGAGAAGATCAGTGGTGTCCTGTAAATAGATAGGCAATCGCTGGACACATGGCTGCAAGAAATGGTCGAGAATGGTAAGGACAGGACTGTATAATGACTCATGGGCTGAGATGATGGGTCGGCCGGGTGGGTTGGATGCAGTTTATGTACTTTAGGAAGACAGTACAAAATCAGTGTTTTCGAAAAATCTGTGGTTAAGTAATGTCTGGTGTTTGCAGGAATCCAACCTTGGTTGACTGCAATGGTCAGAATGGATTCCAATTCACATTTGTAGAGTAAAGTGAGGTCTGTGGCCAAATGTTCATAAGTAGAAGGATTGGAAATCTGAGAATAAACTTTCTGATTTATAAGCATTCAGGTCCCAGAGCACAATCTCCCCACCATTGCCGGCTGGGAGGATCATGATGTCATCGTAAGATTTGAGATCTTTAAGAGCCTTCCATTCATCACAGGAAAGGTTAGAATGAGACGGGAGAAGGGGTGTGGTAGTGCAAACCTGAGTGCCCAGAACCTTGATGAAAGTTTGGGTCGAAATATTTTATTGAGATTTTTTTCTTAAAAGGATCATATTCAGTTGGAGGTGGAATGTTCACCGCAGTTTGGTTTTTGCTGAAGAAATCTTTCAGGTTTCTATTCAGATGGTTCAAGTCAGTTTTCCAATTGAATTCATCAAATTTTTGTGTTCAGACAAATCAGAGTCCCTGATTCAATACACAGATCTCTGTATCTGTCAGGGTTTGGTTGGTCAGGTTGAAAATTAAGTTTTCTTGGCACATCCTTTGGTTTTGGATCCTTCTCCCTTGTCCTCCCCAGTGCTGGGGTTGTTGTCTTTTAATAGACCTGCCCTGGTGCGGTCTCCAACAACAGGGCGCTTGGGTTCTTTGAAGCTTGATGGGAGTCATACTCCAATCCCCATCGGTTAGGTTGGCAATGTTGGCGGGGGGTTTACGATAGTTTCTAGTTGAACCCATGGGCCAAACATATACTCTTTGTTTGAGATAGTCACAAATGACTTTCTAAAATTTTCTTTTCTTGAAAGCAACCTAGTTCACCACTGACTGTGATGATAATTTGAGCATCCAATCTTCCGTTTTATCGATAAGTGCATCCTTATGTGTGTTTTTATATTCTTCAATCCGTTACTGTATCAAAGCCATCTCCCTGGTGGACTCTTCAATAACCAGGGTCATCAGGTCAAAGGAGAAGTTATTCAAAACTGCAACCCAATGCCTGCAAAAGTCACTGTTGTAGCGGCCTATTGTCAGCATATTTTTGACTCGAAAGCCCCTCGAAATTTTCCTTTCTTGGTAATATTCCTATATATATATATATATATATATATATATATATATATATATATATATATATATATATATATATATATATATATATATGCTAGAGAAAGAGATGAGAGCGCTCCATTGTGCAATATCGTAAAAAACTTTTATTTAAGAACAAGATGTGTCTTCAATAAAAACAGGTATATCGTGACGTACCAAAATGAGCGGTATACCACCGCAGGATTTTCGCATAAATAGTGTTTACCCAAACACATATGTAGGAGAGGTTACACTCCGAACTTTCAGCGTCTCGACACGGCTGGATGGATGGACTGCAACGCCAGGCCACGCCCCAACGCGTTTCGTAATCACGTACTTCGTCAGAGGGCTCTGACGAAGTACGTGATTACGAAACGCGTTGGGGCGTGGCCTGGCGTTGCAGTCCATCCATCCAGCCGTGTCGAGACGCTGAAAGTTCGGAGTGTAACCTCTCCTACATATGTGTTTGGGTAAACACTATTTATGCGAAAATCCTGCGGTGGTATACCGCTCATTTTGGTACGTCACGATATACCTGTTTTTATTGAAGACACATCTTGTTCTTAAATAAAAATTTTTTACGATATTGCACAATGGAGCGCTCTCATCTCTTTCTCTAGCATTTCTACACCTGTGGAATTCAGGTGACCGAGAGCAGCCAGGATAATTGAAAATCCTTTGGTGCAGAAGGAAATTGGAATTGGGACTACATTCAAACTGTCCTTTAACTGTGGATAATTGTAACAATATCCACAGCTCACAGGTTTTTTAAATCATTTGCGCACTTATTTCCCTTGCTATATATATATATATATATATATATATATATATATATATATATATAGCAGATGGCACTCCCAAGGTTGGACCATGACTGTGCGGCGGCAGCAACACAAGAACAAATAAATCAACACAGGCTTGTGTGTCAACGTTTCGGGCAAAGCCATTTATCAAGACATGAACAGCAAACACAGTGTACTTACATTTATAGAAGACAGTGGGGGCAGGGACACCTCGTGCAAAAATCACCAGCACGGCCCGGGAGGGTGTAGAGTGACGTCATCTGGCGCACTCAGGCGGGAAAACGGGGTAACCGGGGGTGTGCCACAATTACCCATAGGGTGGTTGCTAGGATACTGAAAACGCTGGATAGCGCTCTCAGCAGTGAAGAAACTGATCGGCTAACTGCCGAGTGAGAGAACACAGGAGAACGGGGAAGCGGCAACGGTGCTGAAAAGCCGGCTGCTGATGTCTGCAGCGAGGTGCTGTGGAAACATAGTAATAAAGTCAATTGACCATGTATAGCCACTGTTAATGAACAATAAACATTGAGCGTGCAACTGTTACAACATGCCATTACACTGAGGTTAAAGCGGCATGTCAGTATTCTAAAGAGTGAGGACAAAAATGGCAATGAATAGCGGGGGACAGACGAAAGCACGATATTACAGTCAGGAGGGCTGCAAAGAGATTGCAGAGATAACTGGTGTGTGCGGGTGCTGGGACAGGAAGAGTGGGTGCTGGTAAGGGGAGAGGAGGTAGAGGTGGGTGAATAGCGGTGATGCTACTGTGAATGGCTGAAGTGTACAGGACAGGAGGTGGAAAAGAGCAGAAGCAGGCGGAGGGTGGAATGATGGACGAGAGGACAGAGTCACGGGTAGTGACTGCACACTGACACTATCTGGCATGGGGTATGTGAAAGTAAGAGTGCTGGGAACAGGATAGAAGAGGGGATCTGTGGAAGTGCGTGGAGCAAGTGTATGTGGAGGGTGGGATGATGGACGGTAGGACAGAGGTACCGGGTTGTGACTAGACACTATCTGATGTGGATATGAGGGTGCTGGGGACAGGAAAGGATATGGTAAGGTGCGTGGAGCAACCTGGCAGGCAGTTGAAATGTGAACCGGAGAGTGAGACTAGGCTTGAGAGTCGGAGGGGAGGAGAATGAAGATAAAAGGACAGTGTGGGGGGAAAAATGGGGGAGTATAAGGTGTCATTGGGGATGAGAGGGAAGAATGAAATGTGAGGAAAAACGAATAGTTTAAATACAAACAGTAAATAAAAGCAATTCAAAGGATAAACCTGTGGGGAAAAAATGGCAAGTTAGAGAAAACAAGTGAAGGGAAGCATTTCATTGAGTCCATTAGGTTGTACAGTGTCCAATTGATGGATCCATTTAGCCTCAAGTCTGAGTAGGGCACGGCCCCTGTCACCGCCCCTCTTGTTGTCGGGAATGCAGTCTATGATTTTATATCTCAAGCTTGGTAGACTGTGTTGAAGGGCCTTCCAGTGCCTGGCTACTGGTTGGTCAGAGCCTTTGGTCCCCAAGGCTGCACAGATGCTGGACTTGTGCATGGCTATCCGTTCTTTGAATTGACGAATAGTCTTACCAACATAGAGGGAACCACACGGACACTTGATGTAGTAGACCACGTAGCGGCTGCTGCAGGTGAGGGGGTGACGGATGGGGATTCTGGTGCCAGTTCTGGGGTGCAGAAAGAAGTCACCTGTTTCAAGTCCATTGCAGGTGACACAATTGAGGCAGCGAAAGTTACCATTTTTTCTGCGGAGGAAAGACTGTGTCGGGGCTTCTTTGAAATTGGAAATGTCGTTATGCACAATCAAGTCCTTGATGTTTTTACTATGTTTGTATGCTGGCATAATAGAGCAGCCCTTAAGGTTGGGGTCACAGGTGACAAGGGGCCAAATCCTTTTGGCTGCTTTCACGAGGACTTGGCTGGTGGTTGAGTAGCATTGTGACCACACAATGTTGCTGGTGGTGCCTGGGTTATCTATGGGTGTCAGCAAGAGATTTCTATCAAGGAGCAGCACCTTTTCTTTTGTCGAAAGAAGTAGTTTCGCCATATAACCTCTGGCAAGGTATCTTCTGGACATCTCGGTCATCTCCTTTTCAACGTCTGTGGTATTAGAACAGATGCGATGTGCCCTGAGGAACTGGGAATATGGTAGAGACCATTTGGAGGCTGGTGGGTGGAAGCTGCTGGCGAAGAGAGCCGTGTTCCTATCTGTGGGTTTGTGATAACCTTTAGTGAGCACCCATGGGAGGACACCCAGGAGAGCTTCCTTACCTTGATGGACCACATAAATCAATTGGACAATAACATTAAGTTCACACAAACAAGCAGCTTTGTCGACATTAATTTCCTTGATGTGCACATTACCCAGACGGATGACTTACAGCTGCTCACCAAAGTGTGAGATACAATTTCAGTGAATTGTGTGATACAATTTCAGTGAATTAACTACATAATGTATCGTCTTATATAGTTATACAGTAGACATTCAATATAGACGAATATCGTAATTAGCCAAATTCTGCTACTTCTGTATTATCTGGGCTCCCGTTTTTCTTATGAGACCGCATCCCTCGCCACGCTTCGGGCACGGTGGCTCGCTGCGCTCGCCACACTATATAAAATCAACTCCATGCGTAGTTGGATAGTAGAGGTATGAAAAAATGGGGTGCATTTAACATGGGAGCCCAGATAATACACAAGTACCTAAATTCCTTCAAATATACTGTATAAGGCCCAGGATTTATTGTCTCGCATACGCCTTGAGTCCTGTTGGAGAAAGTGCGCTATATAAATTAAACTTACTTACATACTTACTACCTTTAATTTGTTTTAATATTGTAGAACCAACAATCTTTTGAATGTGTCTTCTGCTATACCAGCTGTTCTTGCTATCAGGATGACATGATTTAAGTCATTGTCATGTAAATTGAAAATGGATATGACATACTAATAGTTCACCCTTGTCTGTGTCATTACTTGTTTTCTTTTTGGATTTGATATCCTAATATAATCAAGGTCATTGGTTTTTTTTTCTTAACAGTATAGTATCCTACAGTATTGTTACTGCAGACATACATATAACCTTTTCAACATCGTTTATTCCTATTTTCATTTATTTAGATAATCCTTTGAGGATGTATAAAAGGGCATATAAATTAATTATACATGAATAAGAATTACACCACAATGTTGACAGTATTTAGTATTTCATTATATTATGTGTACTTCTTAATGCTTTTTTAATCTCTTAGCAACAGATCCAGAGACCAAAACACTGAATTAAATTAAATTTTAGACGGGAAACTAAGAGAATGTATTTGTTTTGCTATTAACAAAACCTAAATATCCTTTAAAAGAATGCAGTTACAGTAGTCTTAGGTGGCCTTGTTGGGACCTATTGCATACATGTTCAGAATCACCTAAGTGAGAGAATAGTTGTCTATGGGGCAAAGAAGAAAACAGTGCTTATAGCTATTTTATTTATGTATAAACACTAATGTATTTTGGACCAGCAAATTTATTTGTGTATTATGATTGAGAACAAAGCATTAATAAGATGAAACCTGATAATAGACTATTGAAGAGATAATACTCCTGTTCTATTTTGTTATCAAATATTGCATCAAAATTGAAAAGTGTAAGGGGTCCGTCCGATACCGATGCGTGCTCAGTATTGCAAGTAGAACTAGATTGTGCAGCACAGTCTGTTTCTACTATATCGTACCATGTCCACTGCTCCCCCTCCTGCCTGCCATCTTTCAATGCTTGTTGGCCGATGGTGGCAACCCGCCATTTCCCTGATTATTTCAGAAGGATACGGATAGAAATAATTAGCTTCATGGTTCAAGTTCACATACTGGTAGTTTAATCATGGGCTTGCCTTATTCTCAAATGGTGCGGATCAAACGCATCGTATCAGATCCACATGCTGCTGATGAACAAATTGAGGTACCTATTGATAAATATATTGCAAGAGGGTACAAGAGAAAAAAACCTCCTCTCAGCTAAACATCGGGCATGTTTTTTTTTTTTTTTTTTTTTTCACATGTTCATTTTAGCTATGATGTGTAAGCAGGTGCCAGGTTCTCAAGAAGAACAGTTGCTAGTGTAGGACTTGCAGAGAAATGGGGTCCCTTGGCGATGGGCTGCAAGCTTAAATGCATTGATCAATTCATGAACTAAAACCCCATTATTTATTTATTGATTATTTGAATGTTAAGGTGAGTTAGTTTGTTGTAGTGAGTGCTGGGCCCCCTGTGTTTGTATTTACTAGAGTGTGTGGTCACAGGCCACCGCACCCCACCCTGGGATGTGGGTGCTGTTTGCACCCCATTCCTAGGAATGGCGAGTGTGGTGGTACTTCTGTATCTATATATTTGGGTTGATTTTTAATTAACCTCTGTTACTGTGATCATAGCTTTCTCATGCACCCTTGATAAGCTCATTTACCTGAAACCTGTGACAGCTGCCCCTTTAATTCTAATTCAGGTGCTGTGTTTGGGATTGTCTCACCTTATAAAAGCCATGTTACTTGGCAGTTGAGCATTAACCCAGAGAAAAAAAAAAACACATGTTCATTTTAGCTATGATGTGTAAGCAGGTGCCAGGTTCTCAAGAAGAACAGTTGCTAGTGTAGGACTTGCAGAGAAATGGGGTCCCTTGGCGATGGGCTGCAAGCTTAAATGCATTGATCAATTCATGAACTAAAACCCCATTATTTATTTATTGATTATTTGAATGTTAAGGTGAGTTAGTTTGTTGTAGTGAGTGCTGGGCCCCCTGTGTTTATATATATATATATATATATATATATATATATATATATATATATATATATATAAATCCTGGTTTAGGTCGGCACTCATTTTCACAATCCAGCATCCGCCTGGGGTCGCACATCAGTGGGTCCTTATGCAGGCCACAAATACAGTCCAATCCAAAGAATAATGGCACTCACCAGGGCTTGAATTATAAGCTTTCAGCAGGAGTTTTATTCCATACCACAAAAAGAATCACATGTAGACAGTCAGGTCAACGTTTCGGCCACGGAGCGTGGCCTTAATCATGACCTCCTCTTACAAGACACACAGACAAATCCCTAATGGCATGTGCCGGCATTTATGAGCCCAGTAATCCCTCCCACCAGGGAACAACCTATCCGCAAGGATCACCCTTAAACACCACCTCCGCTCCATTGCTTACCCATAACAAGTAATCGCCGAATGGCACAATATTAAATACATTACATTTAGTTGAAGAGCAAACAACATCCATTGCTCCATTCGCGGACACAGCATCGCCATCCTGGTGTGCGTTCCACTGCGGCGGAAGTCACCTGTCCTGCGGTCCAGCAGGCAGCCGGATCTTCCGCTTCTGTACATCAGTCGCTGTGCGTTCCACTCACTCTCACTGGTGGAACGCACGGCCATTATTATCCTCATTACGTTTATTAAACCTACGGCGCCTTCTGTCAGAATAAAACAACTGAAGCGAAGATGGTCAAAACTACCACATCCACATGTTAACCACATCATTAGGGCAATTTGAACTCTCTAATACCGGCGCATACCATATCATTAAAAAACATGAAAATGTAACACTAACTTATCACAAACACACATATAACAATCATCACATGAGACAACACCATTATTCAGTATTGTAAAACAATTGCATTGACACAATGGGCCTCCAGTCTTAACTACCCCTCCCTGTATGAAAATATAATTCAAGAAAAATTCAGAAAAAAATTCAAAAAAAATTTTTCAAAAAAATTCCTCAGAAAAAAACTCCAAAAAAGGGAGCCAAAAAGAAATCATAATGAAAATCCATAGCATTAATTACTGAAGAAAAATTCCTAAATGGTTGTATTCATTCAGCCCTTTTGGGGCAATAGTGTCCAGATCATGTATCCAGCGGCACTCTCTTTTCAATAACAATAGGTCCCTGTCACCAACCCGGCGTAGCGGAGGCACCCAGTCGATGATCATACATTTCAACATCGATTTTTTTGAAAAATTTTCTTTGAATTTTTTTCTGAATTTTTCTTGAATTATATTTTCATACAGGGAGGGGTAGTTGAGACTGGAGGCCCATTGTGTCAATGTAATTGTTTTACAATACTGAATAATGGTGTTGTCTCATGTGATGATTGTTATATGTGTGTTTGTGATAAGTTAGTGTTACATTTTCATGTTTTTTAATGATATGGTATGCGCCGGTATTAGAGAGTTCAAATTGCCCTAATGATGTGGTTAACATGTGGATGTGGTAGTTTTGACCATCTTCGCTTCAGTTGTTTTATTCTGACAGAAGGCGCCGTAGGTTTAATAAACGTAATGAGGATAATAATGGCCGTGCGTTCCACCAGTGAGAGTGAGTGGAACGCACAGCGACTGATGTACAGAAGCGGAAGATCCGGCTGCCTGCTGGACCGCAGGACAGGTGACTTCCGCCGCAGTGGAACGCACGCCAGGATGGCGATGCTGTGTCCGCGAATGGAGCAATGGATGTTGTTTGCTCTTCAACTAAATGTAATGTATTTAATATTGTGCCATTCGGCGATTACTTGTTATGGGTAAGCAATGGAGCGGAGGTGGTGTTTAAGGGTGATCCTTGCGGATAGGTTGTTCCCTGGTGGGAGGGATTACTGGGCTCATAAATGCCGGCACATGCCATTAGGGATTTGTCTGTGTGTCTTGTAAGAGGAGGTCATGATTAAGGCCACGCTCTGTGGCCGAAACGTCGACCTGACTGTCTACATGTGATTCTTTTTGTGGTATGGAATAAAACTCCTGCTGAAAGCTTATAATTCAAGCCCTGGTGAGTGCCATTATTCTTTGGATTGGACTATATATATAGATATATAAAGATAGATAGATAGATAGATAGATAGATAGATAGATAGATATATATATATATAGATATTTATATATATATCCAGAAATATATATGAAATTTGAATTTTAGTTATACAGTATAAAGTATTAAGATTACTTTACAGTGTATAATTTTCAGATTCCACCAATTCTTTTGAGCAACTTTAGATTTCACAAAAGTACTGACATGCCTCACAATTAACCTTTAATTATTTTAAATTAAAATGTCACAGTAATACAAGTAATCAGTAGAATGTTATTAAATTGTGGAAGTTATAATCAGAATAAAATGTGAATACTTGAATTGATTGAATAAATAAAGTATGGGTCACAAATCTATTCGGATATTTAAAACAACTTTAAAAGTTTTGTAATAATTTCCAATGCAAAGGTATCGGTATATCTATATTACTTATTTTATTGATAAAAGTGTGAGTTTTATTATTATCTCTGTAAATATATTTCTATACATTTATTTTCATATGATTTTTATTTTGTGTTGAATGTTTAGCCCAATTTTTATTATTCATTTATGTGCTTATATTATACAGGTTGTGTACCCCTTATCCAAAATGCTCGGGACTTGAAGAATTTGGGATAATGGAATATTCTGTATTTCAGGATATTTTTATATTTCAATTATGTATTTTCAGGTATCTTGCATTTATGTTGAATAAACACATCAAATACTCACAACTATATTTTATTTGTGCATAAAACAAGGTTTCAAAACATGAAACAAAGTTTGTGAACTATGTCAGGCACTGAATTTAAATGCCAAGCAATCTTTGTCTTGCACATATTTACTGCCAGTTACATATCATTTCCTCAGTAGTGCTTTTACAGATGTACCCAGTAGTGCTTTTAGAAGAAAAAAAATTCACTTTCTGGAATGTATGGTTTCAAATTAATTTGGGAAATGGATATTTGGATAAGAGATACTCAACCTGAAAATATTCAGTCTAATAGAAAAAAGATTACACCTTGTCAACACTAAGTAGTGGCAGTGTTACTGTTACCATATATAAACTTATTTGTCCGTATAGGTACCCGAAATGTGTATTAATATGATTTGCTGAGATTTTTGAGCACTTCTTTCTAGTATCTTTCAAACAAAACAGAATATATCAGTTATGCTGTACTAATAACTTTGATTTAAGATTACATCTGCAAGAACTTTCAGAATATAGCATGTATTCTTTAAAGGGTTTGGATCATTTGGTCTACAGCATGAAGGTCGAAAGGTCATTAGTTCAATAGGTCATTAGTTCGACAGGGCAGGGGGAGGTGTGTGTGTGTGTGGGGGGGGGGCTCACTGACTCCCCTGTTCCCCGCTCCCTGCACCCAGGGATGAGTTCCTGAATTGGTACCTTTACCATACTTGGCAGCTGCTACAGCTTTCTACGGTACCTGCTCTCCTCAGCAGCTCAGTATCGCCCTCCAGTGGCCAGTGCCCTAGGCATATGCCTAAAGCTGCCTGGTGGTGGCTCCGGCCCTGGGCTTTCTACCACTAATATCTATTAACACTACAGTATAGCATTTTCCTAGCTATAGCGCTTGGAACCCCCAATATACAGAGAAGCCTTGATGATGGCTTGGGTCTTAAATCATACATTTGTGAAAAGATATGTTACCAATACCATAAATCTCTGAATTCTATTATCATGTAGTGTTCAAGACTGGTTACAAATACATTCTGTGAGCTGAGGAAAACTTTTTTTTTTTTTTTTAAATTATGACTTTTAATATTTACTATAATATACAGTATGTAAAAGAAACACCCCTTACTAGTTTATACTTAATAATATTGTAGTAATTATAAGTGCCATCAGTATCTTCTTGCATTGTTCATTGATCGAATATTAATTTCAGACATATACCTCTAATTTAGTAATTCATATTTATAATTAAGAAACGCAAAACAGATACACCATTACTTTGTGATGAATAACACACTTGTGTACAGTACCATCCCCCCCCCCCATAGCCAAATTGTATAACACCCTACCCTGTAGATTATCCTTAAACCTAACCCGCCTATTCGTGTTTAAACTGAACATTTTTTTCCCCTGCAGACTCTCTCTAACTTACAGTATCCCGGCGTACTTATGTTCCCGACAATCGAGAATTTGCATCTCCAGCAATGTGAATATTCTGGAACATATTACCTGGCAGCAAGTTGGTATTGTGATGTCAGTCTTTTGACTGTTGGCATCCCAACCACCAAGGTACTAACCACATCCTGTTTCCACTCACAGCAAGGTTGAGCAGGCTGGGTATGCACTCTGAATACCAACATTTTTTGGCACCATTTTTATGGTTATAAAATTCTAGCACTGCACATTCAAAGTCCCATTTACACCACTCTGTGTTTATATACAGGTACTAGGTAGCCCGCTCAAAGCAAATGAAAGCTAGTCTGCTACCTTGTGATTTCCTCTGTGTTTCTGCATGTGTGAGATGGAAAGATATGTAGTTTCACTTTCTGCCAACAGATAGCAGTGTTTCAGAGACACACAAATGGACACTAGACATATATCATATACTAGGTGATTCATCGCGCCCTACGGGCGCTCTTCACACCGGCGTAAGGGGCTGCGCCCCCTTAATTTGTGAACGTTTGTATTGTGAGAAATATGGTAAGAACTGTATGAAAGATGCCTATATTGCAACTTGAGTTGGTCCGCTGGGGGGTGGAATTGCCGGAAGGGGGTCAGGGGGGTATGCAAATTGCGGGAGGGGGGGTGTACGGGGATCCGCGATTAGCGGGAGGGGTACGTAAATCGTGGGAGGGGGGCGTGGGGGGGGGGCTTGAATCGCGGGAAGGGGGGTCCGCAAATTGCGGGAGGGGGGTTGTCGGGGTCAGTGAATTGTCGGAGGGGGGGTTGTGGAGGTCCGTAAATGGTGGGAGGGGAGCAGGGAGTGGCATGAATCAAGGGAGGGGGGCACAGGGGGGGTGGCGTGGGGGTCCGTGAATCATGGGAGGGGGCATAAATCACGGGAGGGGGGGTCGTGGGGGGCTGTGAATCACAGGAGGGGGGGTGCTTTGAATTGTGTGAGGGGAGGCGTGAATCGCGGGAGGGGGGGTCCGCAAATCAAGGAGGGGGTCTGCGAATTGCAGGAGGGGGCGCGGGTGGGGGTGTGTGAATGGCAGGGGGGTCCGCGAATCGCGGGAGGGGGGGCGTGGGAGGTGCAGAGGGGGTCCGCAAATCGCGGGAGGAGGGCGTTACGGGGGGGTTCCGTAAATCGCGGGAGGGGGCGGGGGTCTGCAATTTGTGCGGGGGGTGTGTGTGTAGAATCGCGGGAGAGGGGGCGCTAATTGCAGGAGGGGGGGGGGTCACAAATTGCAGGAAGGGGGGTGCCGTGAATCGCAAGAGGGTGCGATGGTCCGCAAATTGCGGGAGGGGGGGCGGGGATCCATGAATCGCAGGAGGGGTCACGGGGTTCCGCTAATCGCGGGAGGGATGGTGCGTGGGGGTCCCGCGAATCACGGGAGGGGGGTTGGGGGGGTCCCGCGAACCGCGGGAGGGGGGGTTGTGGGGGGCTGCGAATCGCAGGAGGGGGGGGCGTGAATCTCGTGAGGGGGGAGGGGGGTCCGCGAATCGTGGGAGGGGGTCTGCAAATTGCGGGAGGGGGGGTGTGAATCGCGGGGGGGGTTGCGGGTGGTGCCGAGGGGGTCCGCAAATCGCGGGAGGGGGGCGCTACGGGGGGTTCCGTGAATTGCGGGAGGGGACGGGGGTCTGCAAATCACGGGGGAGGGGGGCGCGAATTGCGGGGGTGTGGATCATCTAACAGACCACACTTAGGTCGACAGTCATTAGGTGGACCACATTGGGTGGACAGGGGTCAAGGTCGACATGGGTCAAGGTCGACAGGTGTTTAGGTCGACAGGTGTGTAGGTTGACATAGGGCAAGGTCGACATAGGTTAGGTCAACAGTTCGTTAGGTAGACATCGGTTTTTCACTGTTTTCTGACCCGAAAGTCGATATGGACACAGTTATAGGTGAACCGCACCCCCTCGCAGCGCTGCGCTCGGCACACTTTTTTATTCTTCCAACACGCCCTAGTGGATGGTAGGGCATGAAATACCGCCTGTCCGCACATGTCGGCTCAAAAAACAGTGAAAAACCCATGTCGACCTAACGATCTGTCGACCTAACCCATGTCGACCTAAACACTTGTCAACCTTGACCCATGTCGACCTATACACCTGTCGACCTTCCCCCCCCTGTCGACCCAACATGGTCGACCTAATGACTGTTGACCTAAGTGTGGTCTGCTAAATGACCGTATCCCGAATAGCGGGAGGGGGGGTCGCGGGTGTCCCGCAAATCACGGGAGGGGGGGTCCCGCGAATCGCGGGACGGGGGGTCGCGGGGGTCCCGCGAATCGCGGGAGGGGGGGTCGCGGGGGTCCTGCGAATCGCAGGAGGGGTGGTCGCGGGGGTCCCGCGAATCGCGCAGGGGAGGGGGGGTCGTGGGGGTCCCGCAAATCGTGGGAGGGGGGTCGCAGGGGGGGTGATGGCAGAGGGGAGGTGCGGGAGTAATGGTGGATGGTGGCTGTGGAGTAATGGTGGATGGTGGGCGTGTACTGTAGCCCTGGCTGGGCGGGGGGAGGTGATGTCAAGGGGGTGGAACGTTATACACATGAAAACGTTCTACACATAGAACACTGGTCTTTTCCCTGGGGGGGCGGGTTTGTGTATCCCGCTGGGCGGGAACGTTACCTACACAGGGGATGAGTGGCCGATCTGGCTAAATATATAAGAGATAGTATGAGTGATTGTAGTAAACAGTCAGATGATAATAAGCTGCAATGATGAGCATTATGTAGGGAGATAACAGAGAGCATTGTAAGGGTTTTGGAAGTCATACATTTGAGAACAGAGAGATGAGTGTAAACTACTGTGACATTCCTTTATGTTATTCCCACAGTTAGCACTTTTTACTTTCATATCAAATTTGTAAAGCTTTGAAGTGTGTGGGTGTGAGGGGGTGTGTGTGTGTGTGTATGATGTTCATTGCTGTTTTATTAAAATTTTGACTCATTTCATATTTCACTAAATAGTGTTTTTAATTTGTGTTAATTTTGTGGTTTAATATCATTATTCTGCCAGAATTTTTAACTAAAATAGGTGCATCATAAATATACAAAAACAAAGTAACCCATACTAGTAATATATGTTTCATACTCCCTTCCGCCCACTATGGTCAGCCGACGGCTGTTGTCTCTCCTCCACCCTGATCACTGCTTCCATGCTAGAGTTCAGGACTTTACCCGTGCTGCACCCCTTCGCTCCATAAGACTCTCCCTGACCTTGCAAAGCTTCAAACGGACATTGAAAACTCATCTATTCACCAAAGCGTACTCTTCTGCTTCATAACTTAGCTCTGAGGCTTGTCCTCTGCCCCCTGCCACACGCCATGACCATCTCTGCCTGCTTACATCCTGCTATCAAGCAACCTCCCACCTGCTTGCGCCTCATGTAATTTGTCTCTGTCTTCCCTTTTTACTAGATTGTAAGATCTTCAGAGCAGGGCCCTCTTCCCTCCTGTTGTCAAAGCCCTCTTCTCTTCACATTTTACTTACAGTTCTCCCATTTACACACACTCAGTGACCATCTTCATCAACATACTCCTATCCATCTTTGGCCACCAGACCCTAGTAGCACATCAGGTCCTTACTACTTACACCTCAGCTGTGTATACCAGTACTCTATTTTGTTATTCATTTACTGTAATGTTAATTTTTGTCTCCCTGTACTTTTCCTTTGTAAGGCGCTGCAAAACACTTGTGGCACCTTTTAAATAAAATAATAATAATAATAATAAAAATGTTAAGCCACAAAGCTTCATAGCATATAACCAGGGCCAGATTAACAATGGGCCTGATGGAGCTGTAGCTCCAGGCCCGCTCTCCAAATAGGCCCATTTGTAGAGGAGGATTGGGGCTTTCCAATGAGCCCAGCCCTGCGTCTCCAGCCCCCCCAGGTACCGGAGATACCGCTGGGCAAAGCTGTAACATTTTCCCCATAGGATAACAAGGGACCCACTAATTCTGACCCCCACCCAGTTCAGACAGCTGCCAGTTCCCCCCCTGGCATCACAGAATTCATTCAAACCCAAATCGCTGGGCCTTCAATCTGATACCAGGCTGGTTCCTATGGGTTAATTGGTTCCACAAATATTGCGGGTAAACCGATTTTTTATTTTTTATTTCTGAAATGTAATTTCATGGCTGTTCGTGTTCTTAGATTTCTCTGGAACCAAATGGGCCAGTTTCATGGGACCAAAATCATTTGAAGTCCACTTCAGTTCTTCAATATGATACTGTAAATGGGTCAGTTGGTTCCAAACTTGCCTGGACCTGCAGTGCTCTGAATACGGCATAACACATAATGGACATTATGGTGTGTGGCTGAACATGTCATGGGTATTATGGTGTGAATTTTTAATGCGCACCTTTGGTGCAATGTCCTTGTTTGTGAAGCATATTGTGAATTTTGGCTCAATCCGTTTGGTAAAGTGTGTATTTTGACTCAATCTGTGTGAATTTTGCCTTAATCTGTGTGGCATAATGTGAATTTTGACTCAATCCTTTGGCTGGAGGGAGTGTGTATATATATCATCCGACGCTCTCAGTGCTGGTGATACATGGTCGGCACTGAAGCCCAAAGACTTTTACCTCTTTTCTTTGCTAGGCCCTTGCATCTATCAACCTCTTTGCCGTTTTCCATCCTATACTAAACCCTTTGCATTTTTCCTATGCCAACCCCCTGCCTTTTCCAACACACACACACACACACACACACACACACACACACACATACACACATATATATAAAGTTAGTTCAAAATATTTACACAAATAGAGACACAGCCATGAGCAGACCACCCAACCAGAACACTGGTCACGCCCACCACCCCCCAACATCATAAATAGGTGCTAACCACAACCTCTATTATTGCACATAATAGGCCCTAGTTAACTCTGATCGGCTTAAGAGAAGTGCGCATCTTAAGAGAGTTGCTACTTTTCATACTCTATGCATGCAATTGTGAGGTTTTTTTTTATTAAACCAATTTGCTCCTGTAATTTATGGCTCTTCACCCAATATTTTTATTGTGTTATGTAGTGTAAAGATAGTATTTGTACTGTATTAACCAAATGTCCTTGTCAGTAAAGAAGTAATGATTGCAGTCACAAGTCAATGTGAATTTATATTTTATTTCCACATTATTATTTTGGGTACATCATTTTTAACAGAACTTCATAGTTATAATGAAGTGAACCTAAAATTTACATGTACAGTTATATAGTTATATATTTTGGTTTTAGGTTTACTTTAGATACCAAAAGAGTGCACTGAACTATGACCCTGATTCTAATTGACTCTACCCGTGGCGTGTTCGCACGGGGGCCGATGTTTAAACTTTGCTCATATTTGCACATGTGCAGGGCTGCTGTGTGGATGCCTTCGTCAACTTTCACAGTCGCCATGTCTCTCGCACGGGGTGGATGGGGAGGTGGGATGGATGTGGACAGGGGGCATCCTGGGCGTACTCACAAAAACGCTTGGTGTGTCCAGGATAATGCTGGGCAGCCCTACGCGAACGCGGGCAGGCAGCTGCCTTCTGAGTGCGGGCGGCTGATGTCACAGAACGGCAGCAGCCTACCCAATTCTCTGACCCGGGCACTGCAAGTCTTAGTCAGCACAGACAGACTTAGATATACGAGCAGGATAAAATCCATTCAATGGTCGGCGACCATCGAATGATTTCGGCCCCACATGCTACCCTGCAAATGGACTTTTATGCAGATCACCCAATCGCAAAGTGTCTGAAATGTTCGCATGGTGGTGGGGGGCGGGCATTAACACACTCAGTGGGTGGCATTAGAAGACTTGCAAAGCGGAGAATTACTGCTGCTTAGCGAGCTAACCAGAATCCCCCCTTATATACATTATATAATGTATACAGTTATGTATGGCCTTCATAAATCTAAATACAATGTATTATATTTACAGGAATTCTCATATACCACAAATCATACATTTACTGTATTTTTGTACTAATTCCATGCTTTTATTTGTTTGCTAGACTTGAATATACTATTATGTATTCTTCTAAGTTCATGTAAGTTAATTAAAACAAATATGCAAGCTGTTTATTTAAGTCATTTACAATGCATTTGAGGCACTATACATACATTTATTAAGTATATAATAAATGTTATGGTCTCACTGGCCAAACAAAATACCTCTGTCCTAGCCAAAATTCTCTAAATGAAAATTAACACAGCAGGATATTTACTTTAAAGTGCTCATTGTGATTATTCCAGTTTTTAAGTAAATCGCAAATTAAACTGCAAATGTACCAATTAACTTGTTTTGTTGTACATCCACTTTAGCAACAGGGAGGTTCAATCCAGCTGCTTCTGCACCAGTTGTTCCAAAGATTTTAACTGAGGGCTCATTCACATTAATTGTTTAGGGAACTGGGTAAAGTAGTTTTAAGGTGCATACACACGGGGGCGATTTAGTGCAAAATCGCGGGAAATATGGTCGCTGAGCGACCATATTGCCCGCAATGGGAGTGTGCACCGGCAATATATCGCCAGGTGCGCGCTCCCGTTTTTGCCCCTGTGGTGATCGCTGGTCGCAGGAGCTTGCTCCTGCGACCAGCTAATTACCTCTGCGGCACCGCCAGCAAAGGTTCCTTTTCATCAGCGACCATATCTGGTCGCTGATGCAAAGGAGACACTGGGCAATATATTGCTCAGCAATATATTGCTAGCAATATTTTGCTGAGCAATATATCTCCCCCGTGTGTACGGGGCTTTACTGATGATTTTTGATGCATGCGCTGTGCTTTCATGCAACCAACCACATGTATTGGTTATACATGTTTCCATATGAGGAATAAGTGTTAAAAAAAAGTATGAAGGAACTAATCAGACTAGTCAACCTAGTTTCAATACATTTTATATGTATATCGCTAAAAAGAGCATTATAGACAGGTTATGAAATGTTTGCTAAATAGTAGCTCTATGAATTATGTTGAAGATGAAATACACCGGATGTAATTCCAAATTAACAGGATTCACAGACAGGCAGTTCATAGAAAAATGTCCGCAATTCACAAGCAAGTTACAGGACAATTCACAGGTCACAGCAGGTCTTTTACAAACAGGGTGGAAATAAATTGAGAGAACAGTTAAGGTGTGCACACACTTGTACAACTTAGACTATGTATACAATTTACACTATATGCATACAATTTAGACTATATAGTGCAGATCTGCACTATATAGTCTATGCAGCCAAGACTTTCTGGCTGTGATACAGGAGTGCGCATCGGGATCGCAAGGGTTAAAACCCATACAATCTGCATAAGATCCAGATGAGATTTTGACTATATAGTCAAAGTCTCATGCACATTGTACAAGTGTGTACACACCATAAGTTCAAGGGCCCCTAACACTAACCATTTTCATTCCTATCACCTGGCCAGATTGTCCAGCACCAAGAGCCAGTCTTTTGTTTCTGAAAGCAAATTAAAACAAACTTACATGTGTCTGCAATCATGCTTGCATTAAGGTGCCCACACACGCACCGATCCCGGCGGTGCGATGCTATACGATGGGGTGCACGCTCCCGCGGCACCCCATCGCACAGTACAAAAAGTATGTGCTGCACATACTTTTTGTACTAGCTTTTTCTAGCATAGCATCGCATCGCATGCACAAGGCATACGATGCGATGCTATGTGTGCTAGTTAAGCCCACAACGCACGCCGGGATCGGTGCATGTGTGGGCACCTTTAGACTTGACCATACCTAATACCTGGCCGAGATTCAATGTAACCACACCCTGCTGTTTTATATCCTTGCCCAGTATGTTCATGCTAACCCTGTCAAAACTTAATCATACAATAAGTGAAGATCTTTTTTCGTACATTACAACAGTCTAGAAATGTATATACTCAAGTTCTAAAAATTTAGCTATTCTACAGTATTTCCTCCCCACAGTATTTTTTTTTTTTTTTGTGGGAACTTTGGGTAGGCTAATTATCAATTTAAACTGTCATTATACATTGATAACAGTATTCTAAAAGTAAAAAATACCATTTCCACCTTTCTTGATGGTTCAAAATGCACCCCAAATGTATATCAAAATAGTAAAAACTAGCTAATTGGAAAGAAAAGTTTTATTGCTTGATCTCACCAATCACCATCATTACTATTGCTGCACCTCCACCGTGGATGCTGAGTATGTACATGTACAACAGACAACAGCACGTGCATGCAGTGGTGATCATATGGTGCAAACACACACACATTTTGTTGTTCAGTCGAGACAGTCAGGCAGTGAGCTGGTGAGATTGTTCTGTAACCCCCTTTGGCCACTGTAGGGATTTTGGGCTATTAATTTACAAGTTGTCAAAAAAAGTACACACAATGAACCTAGTATTAATAGTTAATAATATTGAACATCAGTGCCTCCACCCAAGTATTGATTGACCTTAGGCCTACTTGGGAATGCCTATAGAATAATCTAGTAAAATTGTCAATTTACATATGTAGTAAGTGTATAGTAGTTATTCTAATACAATACTCATATACCTGTCATCCTCCTGTTTACACCAATAAATTTTCCTGGGACACTCAATGGCAAGAAAAGTACTTTTACTTTAATTACAAGGTAACAAATATAATGACAGTAAACCAATTATTCTACTGTACTTAATACCCAGGTATTAGTTGTTCCAAGCCATACTGCTTGGAACAACTAATACACCCCCCTCCCTGGGGAGAATCGCGGCGGCCAGCGCCGCTACGCGCGGCAAGCGACACCCACCCCCCCTCGAACGTCACGGCGCCGCATCACTGGACCCGGCAGGCGGCCCCCCTGGAGCGGGTAAGTGGTTGATCGTCGGGGCGCCCGCCCCCCTCCCTGCCTTTCTAGTGAACACGTTTGGGCCCTTTTAAATTACTTTCATTTAGTAGTTAAAAATATTGACTTTACTGCATCTTCTATACATAATATTTCCTTCTGCATTTGCTTGGCTTTATAAGCATAAAATAATTATATGTCTTTAAACAGAGTCCTCTGGCAAATGTAGATATATAACAGGGGTGGGGAACCTTTTTTGTGTCACGGGCCATTTGTATGGGGAAAAAATCCTTCGGGGGCCATATGTAAAAATGTCCCTTATAAATTGTCCTGCTGCAGCCGTCCCACACTCCGGCGGGTGCCGCTGAATAGGACTGACAGTCTCCGGCTGCTGTTGATTAAGAGGAATCTTGCGAGAACTACCAACCTCTCGTGAAAATTCCCCTTTACTTGACTACCGGCAAAGCCACCAGGCGGGTGGGAGGGCCACTCACGGCACCCGGGCCTGAGGTTCCCCACCACTGCTATATGAAGTGTAGAAGAAATGATATCTCATTGCAGGCTGCTGTAACCATTCATAGCAACGATATATCTAACATCCTATAGCTCCCTGGAATTGATAAATCATTCAGCCACTGATAGTGCACCCAGGGCCGGCGCCACCACTAGGCCGCTGGAGGGCGACAGTTTGGAGCTGGTCCCCCCGCACCGCATCACCTAGGAAGCCGCCCACTCCCCCCTTCCTGGGGAGAATCGCGGCAGCCAGCCCCCCCCTGGAACATCACAGCGCCGGATACCCCCCTCCCTGGGGAGAATCGAGGCGGCCAGCGCCGCTACGCACGGCAAGCGACACCCACCCCCCCCCTCGAACGTCACGGCGCCGCATCACTGGACCCAGCAGGCGGCCCCCCTGGAGCGGGTAAGTGGTTGATCGTTGGGGCGCCCGCCCCCCTCCCTGCCTGGGGCGCTCCAGTGCCTAGCACCGGCCCTGAGTGCACCTGGTCTTTTATAAAGAATACAGTAAGACTGTAGCAATAATAAATAATTGTCCTCCATAACAAGACTTCTGGGGTCATACATGAATATTTCCTCTAACAGAAATATACCTATTAGTGCTCTTTATGTTGACTTTGTTTTAAATCCCTGTTTGAACTGTTTGCTAGAATGTTACTCTCTATCACATTTCCAACATGTGGCTACATACCGTATGTTCCTATCTGGTCTGCTATTCAATGTAATATTACAAATCTCACATTACTGTAGTTCTTTTATCCCAAGAGAAGGTTTACTGTAGTTATATACTACAATAAATGCTCTCTCCTTTATAAGTCTTACTTGTAAGTATTTTTTCTATACATTTATAGCTAATAAATGTAATATACAGTAGCTAGCTCTTCCTCAAGGCTATGGACTGCAGTGCCTGTGTGTGCTATATATATATCATTTGACTTTTGAAGTCAAATGATGACATCACTAACCGGGAGTGATTTCATGATTTCAGTTCAAAACAAAGTTTGACAGTATATATAGCACACACAGGCAAGGCAGTCCATTGCCTTTAGGAAGAGCTAGCAGTCTGAACTGGATCGGGGACCTACCCAGCCTTAATTTTTTTGGAGCCTAGCAGGGTGCATGCTTAATCCAGAGGCACTCTGCAATTATTCCAGCTGTGGCTCCATCACCAGGCCTGGGTAAGGGACATCCCAGACTCTTTCAATTTTCACTGACTTTTTACATGTTGTCTTTTCTGACTTGTTTGATGTTTTTTATACATTAAATTATTTTTAGCTTATGTGAGCAGGGAGAGAGCGCCTGTGGTCCTTACACTATCTTTTTTGCTTCCAAATTTCTTTTTGGTGTAATGGACACCAACTATGGCACCGGGGCAGCTCAACCAAGTGGAGCGCTCAAGGGAAAGTGTCTGAACTTACATATTCAGACCTGATGCTTGTGTCGAATTTCTAACCCCTATTTCATGTGTCGAATTAAGCCCTGGTAGATCCAATACATTGTAACCTAAATAGGGTAAATCTATCCCATAAGCTACAGTTTATACAAATAATACAAGTCATCTGAGATAAAGTATTATCTAAAAAACTAACAGGTTGACACAATACTGGTAATCTATTCTATAATACAGTACTGCAAATTCAAAGCTGTCCAATTCTCAAATGAACAAACAAGACCTCAGGAACACCAAAACACTTACAGTAGCCAAACTATCCCTCTGAAACATCAAATGGAATAGTTTTAAAACTAGAAACAAAGTAAATATTAAGATGATGAAAGTATAAAATATACAGTAAAGAACAAAGGCTTACATTTGGATTACTGTGCTTTGTTTGATGGCAATTAGAAAAAACGAAAGAGTGATCATGAAGACTAGGGAGAGAGAGAGAAAATGGAGTTAAGGGTCGAGTGATGAAGGATGTGAGCAAATAAGAAACAAATAAACTTTTGATCATATCAAAAAGCAAAAACACCTGCTGGGGGACTAGTAATAATCATATAAATATTTTCATTTAACCAAATTAGATCAGCCAGTTAGACAAACAAACATAAATTCTCTACAGTGGTGTTTAGCAATCTTTAAGTAGGATATGTAAGTGAAAACAAGGAGAAACAAGACCCAAAAACAAGAAATTATTAACGCATCCTTAAACAAGGCCCACAAGGGCCGCAAAGCATTGAAGAAATCAAGTTTCAACACACACAGAGTGGAGCGCACGGCATCCCACAGGCAGCGTGACCACAGGAAGCAAGATCTTGTGATACCGCTAACCCAGAAGTCGAACTTGCCTGTGTGAGGCTAGTCGGTGGACCTGCAGTGCCGGTAGGCCCTATCGGCGAGGGACGATTGAGGGAAAGAAAACAACATTCCAGGTATTTCTGGTTTCAAGTGGCTCTAACCTCCAACCTTCCCCTCCCCCTCCGGACATCTCTCTCTTCCCGCTACACACCGACAGTATCAACTCTCCTGATGGAGAACAATATGCACAGCCTGCACCAGCAGCACAGAGTAGTGATTGCATTCATTTTTACTGTACCTTACCTTTACATTTTTGGCACATTTAAGTTTTTATTTTCTGTTTTAATTTTTATGTGCAGCATTAAGGCAAAATCATTTGTTGTTATTGGAATAAGGCATTGTAACAATATCTGTATAAATATGTAACATTCATGCTATAAATCCATGCTCATTTGTGCACATCAGACACATATCTATTAAGTTAAAATGCACAGGTCTCTACACCCCTTATATCAGGGGCGGGCAACAAGTGGCCCGCAGGCCACCTTCGGGCTGTGAACAGCCAATGACTGGCCCGCCGCTCTGCGCTGCTGTATGTGTGTCCGATGGCATCTGTGTGTGCACACGGCGTAGTCTGGTGTAGCCGACGCTCAGGCTGTGTGTAGCAGGCACCAGGCTCAGCACAGCACATGCACGAAAGGCTGCAGGACTACACAATGCACACACAGCCACCATCGGACACACATAAAGCAGCACAGAGCCACCCCCCCCCCGCATTTCACTACAGTCGCAGTGCCACCGCTGAGGATGGGTGAGTTGCCTTGACTGCATGGGGCTGCAATCGGTGCTATATTTCAAGGCTGGCGTGCAGGTGTTTGGAATATCTAAAGAGGGGCAGGTGTGTGGCATTACTAATGATGGCCGGTATGTGGCATTACTAATGGGGCAGGTGTGTGGAATAAGTAATGGGGAGCTGGTATGTGGAATAACTAAGGGGGAATTGGTGTGTGGAATTACTAATGGGGCAGGTGTGTGGAATTACTAATGGGGCAGGTGTGTGGAATAAATAAAGGGAAGCTGGTGTGTGGAAATATGAGGAACATATGAATATTTACTACATCAGTGTGAAATTTCACTCATCTCGTGTGGCATAATGTGACTTTTGGCTCAATCTGTGCGGCATAATATGTAAGGGGCCTACTATTGTGTTGCATGATGTGTAAGAGGGGTATATGGTATGCTACAATACATTCAAAGACACCCCACTTTTGAGTGACCACACACTGAGTAAAATGTAACTTAGTGCATTATCTTCTAAACTATCTTTTCTAAACAGTCCTTTTTCCACTATTTAGTTCCTCATTTTCACTATAAGGTTATTTTGTAGATTGTGGCCCTTCATAAATAAATACAATAGATGAGAGTTCTCATTAACCCCTTTGGTGGTGTTTTTTTTAAAGGTAGCGCTGGGTGATTTTTTTTGGAGGGAGCGCTACCTAAAGAAAACACCACA
Source organism: Crinia signifera (assembly GCF_055691185.1). Lineage (NCBI taxonomy): Eukaryota > Metazoa > Chordata > Amphibia > Anura > Myobatrachidae > Crinia > Crinia signifera. Next base: position 76,603,496 of record NC_139222.1, on the reverse strand, counting down.
TTGTGTCCTGGGTCCTGGCAGCGCCGCTGAACACTGTCAGCCGCTGGCCAGCCCTGCTCCCCTGTAACCCAGTCCTGCCCCCCGGCAACTGTCATATTAGACACTATATATATATATATATATATATATATATATATATATATATATATATATATATATATATGTGTATGTATGTATGTATATATATATATATATATATATATATATATATATATATATATATATATATATATATATATATATATATATATATATATAAAGTCCAGATAGGAGCAGCACTTCCTCAACCAGTCAGATAACTCAGGGTGCCATCCATAACCCCTCGGGGTCAGCATACAGGTCCAGACGGCGGCACTCCCCAAATAAAAGTATTCTCATAGGCAGAATTCAACGTTTCGAACCTTTTTATTAGCGGTTCTTCATCAGGATGTACAACATATAAAACACACATAACCATATTTATACATACCACTAAGACCTCTCCACCAATTGTGTCAGGTTAGTTTGGCGCCAATGTGCAGCTCAACACGCCCCCAGCTCGACGTGCGCATCACACGCTACGTCACACAGGAAGCGGGATCATGCCAAAGCGTCTCAAACAACCTTCGTTACCAAGGTGATCACACACTCGGCCGCAGCCCCATAACAGAAAACACTGACGATCAGGCACGGCTCCCTGCAACAGACGCGATGCGCGTCACAAGGCGCATCATCACGTTCAGCCGCGCCTCCGTTGCCCGATCCAATCAATGGATCCCTGGTAACTATGGCAATAGTGCGTCTAAACAAAATAGAAATGATCCCTGTGTCACCGGCAGAAGCGCCGGCAGCACAAGTCTCATCACAAAAACACAGATCTAATAAAAATGACATAGTTATGCTACACCAACACATATGAAGAAAAAATGAAGAAAACAAGTGCACATTAAACGTAAATACAAACGAATGAATACAATGGATACTCGAGTAGCATACTACAAGAATGCAGAACTGATCAAATTAATAAAATAAGATCAGGCATATTAATCAATACAAGGCACTGTACTTATATTAGGGAAATACATAATACACAGGATCAACACTAAGATATAAGTAAACTCATGACACCTATAAAAAACAATGCAGACCTCTGAATTCATTAAGGCCCTTGGGGGCCAGCGTACCCAAACGCTGAATCCACTGTGCTTCACACTGTAATAGCATACGTGACCTATCACCCCTGCGAATAGACTCAGGGATATGGTCAATAATCATATAGCGCAGCATGGGTATTGTGTGGTGTGCCTCATAGAAATGTCGCGCCACCGGTTGGTCGCTGACACCTTTTTCCAAGGCCACTTTTATAGAATGCCGATGGCCCGCCATGCGTTCTCTCAGTGTCCTCTCAGTTTTGCCGATATAGCTAAGGGAACAGGGACAGGTTATCATGTACACAATGTACTTGGTTGTACATGTTACTCTGTGCCTGATGCCATATCGTTTCCCACTGGACGGATGACAAAAAGATTCACCTGTGGTAAGAGACCGACAGGTGATACAATTTAAGCATCTAAAACAACCTGGTCTAGCACTCAAAAAAGACTCGCTGCTGCTTTGCTGCAATTTACCTATGTCAGTTTTCATGACTATGTCCCGCACACTCCTGCCACGAGTGTAGCAGGGCATAATCATGGTATCAGACAGTTCCAAGGTGCGATCCATTTGTACTAGTGGCCACAATTTTTTGACAGTTCTATTAATGTCAGTGCTGCGAGTGCTATAGTGATTAACCCATGGCAGCTGATGTTTTTGTGATGAGACTTGTGCTGCCGGCGCTTCTGCCGGTGACACAGGGATCATTTCTATTTTGTTTAGACGCACTATTGCCATAGTTACCAGGGATCCATTGATTGGATCGGGCAACGGAGGCGCGGCTAAACGTGATGATGCGCCTTGTGACGCGCATCGCGTCTGTTGCAGGGAGCCGTGCCTGATCGTCAGTGTTTTCTGTTATGGGGCTGCGGCAGAGTGTGTGATCACCTTGGTAACGAAGGTTGTTTGAGACGCTTTGGCATGATCCCGCTTCCTGTGTGACGTAGCGTGTGATGCGCACGTCGAGCTGGGGGTGTGTTGAGCTGCACATTGGCGCCAAACTAACCTGACACAATTGGTGGAGAGGTCTTAGTGGTATGTATAAATATGGTTATGTGTGTTTTATATGTTGTACATCCTGATGAAGAACCGCTAATAAAAAGGTTCGAAACGTTGAATTCTGCCTATGAGAATACTTTTATTTGGGGAGTGCCGCCGTCTGGACCTATATATATACATATATATATATATATATATATATATATATATATATATAGAGAGAGAGAGAGAGAGAGAGAGAGAGAGAGAGAGAGAGAGAGAGAGAAAGGGACGCACTCTCCAGTTTTTTGTAAATGCAATTAAAAAGCTGTGTATTTAGTTCTCCAAAAACATCATGGATAAAGGTATACTCACTGTTTCTGTCCGTTATGGACCTTCATCAGGAGTTCAGCATCTCATACATCCAACCAAATAGAGCACAGCATGGGCCAAGCAGCAGGATCCTACAGCAAGGAAACCACTTCTAGACTAGTGATATTTATACCAAATGCAACAACCCATAAGGGCGCCAAAATCAACCATTCAAATGACTTCCGCGTGTCAGCGTGACACGCAGATGACGTCACTTCCGAAATGCTATATATTCATAAATCATGCCGCAAAATGCTTTAAAATAATTTTCCCAGCTATGCATACTAATAGTGCTCTGTTTCGATGTGAACCGCCACTGTGTCATCATATGAAAAACAGCGCCTAGCGCCGGAAGCGGAAGTACCCGCTATAACCGGCACACTCCGGACATCTCAATGAAGAGAGTGTCCGTGCAGCTACAAAGTAATGTGCAATAGGTTCCGCTCAGATCACATTTATAACACCTGTATAATACGTGGCAGCTATAATATATGAATGGAAGGCTGGTATATTAAACCACCCATGTCAAAAAAACATGTGGGTGCCAATGTTTGCACTATGGCTAATGAATATGGGTTGTTGCTAATGGTAAGACACAGCACCACTAATACTGCAGCACCTAAAAACTGGCAATAAGACAAAAGTGCAAATTATGTACATAAAGGCAAAATGAAAAAATATGACAAAAATGGAAAAATAGAAAAAAAATAGAAAAAAAGTTTTATTGCGAGAATAGCGATTACATCACCACTGAAAAACTGTCAAAAATGTCAAAAATATTTTTGAAGATCCAGAATAAACTTTTTCAGACTGGCAAATACCCCTTCAAGCAAATCACTTCATTTATCAGATGAGCAGCTTAACTTGAAAAATGGACAAGTTAATGTAAAAAAATATTTAAAGGGTTATGCTCATTAAGCCCTGATGGTACCAACGTATTAAGTTGGTGAATCCACCTAGCCTCAAGTTACACAACATTGTGTGGATTACAAACATCAAGTCACATCCATCAAATGCCGTATTATTGATTGGGTTCCGCCACCCCTTAGAGGCGGTGATAGGGCACTCATTCTCAAAAAACTTGAGGCTAGGTGGATTCACCTGAATAAAGGTACCCATGCGCTAGTAATATTTATCTTTATATCTGGCTGGTTAGAACAAAAACGTGGTTATGGATGAGTGACAGTTTGTTAGGTTTCCAGCATTTCCAAGCAAATGATCAACTGTCATTTGCTTTCATCCATAACCATGTTTTTGTCCCAACCAGCCAGATCTGAAGATAAATCTGCATGTGTATGGCCACTTTAAGAAACTGCAAAACCTTTTTGATCTGAGTCAATATCTTCTGTTCTGGCAAGAGGCCTGAAGTTTCACTTTTTTGGTGAAAATGACGAAAACTGTGAAGATGCTCTGATCTAGTAAAAATTATGTCATGATGTTTTAGAGTGGTTCATTAATATACTTTAGCATAGTAAAAGAGAGTACAAGCTTGTCCTAGTGCAATGTGACTGACTTTGGCGGGAGAAAAAATTAACCATTTTCATGGTTTCAATTGTGAATATGGTGTTTTCTCCGGAACGTGTTTTTTTTTTTGGGGGGGGGGGAGAGGATGCTCTGTAATTGATGTGATCAAGAAAATAAACTTGGTGGAAAAAAAAAAAAACAGGGTAAATCCCTTTTTGTTTGCCTTTAATAGAATAGTGCACCTATGCGTCTTCTAATGTCCAACAAACTTTACTGAATGCTCCAGTAAGTTCAGTAACAATCCATTACACTCTGTTCTTTAGGTGCAGGATTTAAAACACTTCTGTTTATTGTCTTTACTTGTGTCAGTTTATTTTAAAGATGTATTGGTCTGAAAAACCTGCATCCCCTATGCTGGAAACATGAAGGGCTGCATTACGGCATATAGGCCCTTATTCTGATTGATGCGTACTTTTCCGCATACTTTCGGATAGCGTCTTTACGTCGTCTGCGCATGCGTGGAGAACGCAACGCGCATGTGCCACGCATTGACTCCGTACCTGTTCGGCCAAATCCCGTACAAAACTGTGCACCGCAATCAGTCTGGAAATATGGGCGTATTATGGGCGTCATGCGGAATGACACATGGGCGTAGTTTAAAAGTGGGCAAAACTGGGAGGAAACATGGGCGGACACGGGGGAGTACACTTATGTTGGGGGGCGTGCATTCGGATAGCACTCCGAATGCACGCGAACAAAACCGATAGAAATGTGCGGTGTCCATAAGTCAAGTATTGCTTTGCGGAAACCACTCGGTCTTGCGGTAGGCGAACGGAACGCCTAATGACTACAAGCATTAACACCTGAACCCAATACAATCGACTCCTTTACTCATTACTCACTAATAGGACGCTTGTCAGTGCTTTAATTGAAACCATTGCACTTCAATTGCTGTAAGGGTTAATGTGTGCAATGCATGTGTTAGGCATGGTTGTAAGGATATATTGGCATATAATTGATTCCAATTCCAAATAAACATTTTTTTATGAGGATAGGTAATTGAATAAGTGGGTCATGTGATGTATTGCAGAATAGACATAATAGTGGGTAGTTTTGCGTAAATACACCGCTTCCGTGCGGACGGACCGCTTGCCATCCGTTCGGATGCGGTATTTCCGTGCATACTCTGTAATACCGTGCAGAATCTGAGTGTTTCCCCCGCACACGCATGGTTTGTATGTCGTCCGTAAACACGCCCTCTTCTTAAAGAGTGAGTCCGTCCGAATGCGGAGGACACGTGGGCGTTTCTATGGACGATGGCCGCACGCGGCAGCACAGCGTGGCGTGCGGACCGCACCGTAAGAATTCGGGAATATCCGCATCAATCAGAATAAGGGCCATAGTTATGCCAAAGATAAGCCAATATTTTAACAGTTAAATACGTTGAAGTGTATTAAGATGTAATAAACAAATACATCTAATGTTTAGTGATATTTAAAATTATACATTAAACAGTTTACACTGTTACTTGTAATATACCGCTTTCACACTGCCAAAACGGTAAAAAACTGTATTTTTAAACGGTATTCAAAGCGGGTCTGAGCCTTCAAATTGCAGTAAATTACTGGTTTAAATACCATTCACATCAGTCAACCCGTTTAATCCCCTGAACACATTTCAAGGCAGAATGTAGGGGACAGTCTATCACAGGTCTGTGATCTGTTGTTTTTACTAAGTACTGTACCGTTTCAGAGCCATTCTCACTGCATAAAAAACGGCTCTGAAACGTGTAGGACGTTTTGAAATACCGGTTATCTTTAACCAGTAAATCAACTCTGGCACTTTCCCACTGCAGCCATTTTGAAATGGGGAAAAAAAGGTCAATATACCGTTTAACAAGTGCGGTGTGAAAGGGGTATTATTGTAACAGTTACTGTTTTACAATAACAGACTGCAACAGTTATTTCTTATTAGCAAGATCTGACAACCAGACCCTTTAATTGATAAGACACAATGGGGCAGATGTATGAATATACATCTAAATGATAGCAGGCCGAATGTATGAAGGGTCAGCATCGCTTACCGTTCTGCAAGATGCCGCATTTGGCTTCGCCAGCAGCAGGCATCATGCCTGTGCATGCCCAGTCGAGCTGGCCGGGGGACAGGAGACAACGCACCACTGTAAACTGATGCGCTATCTCCAGGAGGGGATATCGCCGGAAGGGGGAGTTAGCTCTCCCCCGCTTCGGCAGACAAGATGTTAGCGATCCCCCTGCTTCGCCTCACTAATGAGGTGAAGCAGGAAGTATTATAGCGGCGTGATAAGCGCTGCTGTTATACATCTGCCCCAATATACCACACTTACAGTGCTCCAAACAATGCTAAATAATATGTTTTTTTTTTTTAATTTACAGATTTCAAAAACAGTGCAGGGTTTTTTTATACTTGATTGACATTACTATCACAAAACATTCCTAAATAAACTTTTGGTGTAACTGTATAATAGGTGTCCCGCTCAGTCGTGGGTATCCTCAACCCAAATCCCAGCACCTCCTGTAGTGAAGGCGGGTTAAGGCCTCCAATATATACTTTGCAATGTCCTGAGTGTGCTACTAACAGGTAACTCTTGGAGTAAATCCCCAGTATAAGCATCCAGTCGCTTCTGTTAGTAGAAGCGACTGGATGCTTATACTGGGGATTTTAGATTTTATACTATTGTGTGAAGACACTTAATTTTGTTGCGAGGTTAACTGACAAAGTCCCTTGTGATGAAATGCGTTGAGTTTTATGAATAAAGGACCATTTTGTCTGACTTGGAGTCATCTTCTTGTATGAAAAAGTTGACGGAAGAGCCGTGTGTTTTAAAATTACTGATAAGCACATCAGTGTAATGGACTAATTGTGAAATCTGGCTAGGTGGTACCCCAATTAGCGCACTCCGATAACCCCCATTTTTTGCTTCTTGTACACCCTCGGCTCTCACTAACAGGAGAACCCTATCGGAGGAGCAACACACTCACCATTCCTAAGAATGGGGTGCAAACAGCACCCACCTCCCAGGATGACCACAGACTCTAGTAAATACAAACATAGGGGGCCCAGCACTCACTACAACAAACTAACTCACCTTAACATTCAAACATTCCCATGAAAATCAGTTGTTAGTGTAGGACTTGCAGTGAAATGGGGTCCCTTGGCGATGGGCTGCAAGCTTAAATGCATTGATCAATTCATGAACTAAAACCCCATTATTTATTTAATTGATTATTTGAATGTTAAGGTGAGTTAGTTTGTTGTAGTGAGTGCTGGGCCCCCTGTGTATGTACTTACTAGAGTGTGTGTTCACATGCCAATGCACCCCATCCTGGGAGGTCGGTGCTGTTTGCACCCCATGCTTAGGAATGGCGAGTGTGTTGGTACTTCTGTATCTATATATTTGGCTTGATTTTTAATTAACCTCTGTTACTGTGATCATAGCTTTCTCATGCACCCTAGATAAGCTCATTTACCTGAAACCTGTGAAGCTGCCCCTTTAACCCCTTCCCGACAATTGACGTACATTTACGTCATGGTCGGGAAGTACTTCCCGACACATGGCGTAAATGTACGTAATGGCATTTAACTGTCACCGCGTCTATAGACGCGGTGACAGTTTCAACATGTCTGCTGTCCCTGACAGCAGACATGTCCGTGCATGCCCAGGGGGGGCTGCGATGCCGCCCCCCCGTCGGCGATCGCTGTGATTGGCTGTTCAGTGTGAACAGCCAATTACAGCGTTTTCTGTGTCACCAGCGAATAACGTTCGCCGGTGACACGCGATCGGAGGTGATTGGTGCTGTAAAGTACAGCACCAATCACCGCGGGGTGTAAGGGTGACACTGGTGTCACCCCACCTCACCCCGCCCGCCCCCAAAGGCCGTGATTGGTCCGTCGGACCGACGGACCAATCACAGCCATGGAGGGGGGTTTAAACTAACGGTGACTGCACTGCAGACGCCATTCCGGTCTGGAATTGCGTGCAGTGCGGTCACCGTGCCAATCTGCCGCGATATACTGACCAGAACCTGGCAAAATACTTACCTGATCCTTGCAAATATCTTGGCTGCTTCATCTGTGCTTGTAGTGTGCTGGATGCTTCCTGGATCCTGTTACTTGTGACTTCCTGTGAACTTGTGCTGCTGCAGTGTAATAGCGTTAGTTAGATAGAGAGAGATAGAGAGAGATAGTGTCAGAGAGTGCTGTATTTTGTGCTGCTGCAGTGTGATATAGTTATAGAGAGAGAGATAGAGAGAGATAGAGAGAGATAGAGAGATATAGAGAGAGATAGAGAGAGAGAGATAGAGAGGCCTAGTGACAGAGAGTGCTATATTTTGTGCTGCTGCAGTGTTATAGTTATACTGTAGATAGAGAGAGAGAGATAGAGAGAGATAGAGAGAGAGATAGAGATAGTGACAGATTGTGCTATATATTTTTTATATAACTGACTGCTGCCCCCCCTTTTGTGCTGATCAGTATAAATTAACTGATCAGCAACTTTTTGGGGGCGCAGGGTATTTTTATATATATATATACCTGTCACTGCTGCTGCTGCAGTGTCATAGAGTGTTAGATAGTGAGAGATAGAGAGAGATAGTGACAGAGAGTGATAGAGAGTGCTAAATTTTGTGTCTGCTGCCCCCGCCTTTTGTGCTGATCACTATATCTGAGGTGATCAGCAACTTTTTAGGGGTGCAGAGGTTTTTTTTTTTTTTTTTATATATACCTGCCAGTTGCACTGTCAGTTGCACCTGCTACCCCTCACTGGTAATCAGTGTCGCATCACTGATCACCTTTTTTTTTTTTTTGTGTGTGCTGTGGGGTCTTTTTTAAATTTTTTTTTTTACACACACTGTGATTTTGTGGGTGTCCTGTGGCCGCTGTGCGCGGATCAGTGATGTACATCACTGATCATCTCTTTCGGCACAGGGTTGATCTATTTTTTTTTTTTTTTGATCAAATTCCTGTTGCCTTTCAGCGCTGTTCAGTGACGGACGTTACTGACCAACATCTGTGCTCAATTTTTGGCGCAGGACCTTTTTTTTTAACCCCTTCAATTTTTTTTTTAACCCCTTCAATTTTTTTTTAACCCCTTCAATTTTTTTTTTTTTAACCCCTCCATTTTTTTTTTTTGTATAAAGTATTTTTTTTTTCTGCACACTACATACACACTACACACTACATACCCCCCGGGTTGAAATAAAGTTTGTACCCCCCCCTACACTATACACGTGTTGAAACATTTCACTACCAGTAACACAAAAATAAAAATGGCATCCCAAATGTCATCCCAAATGTCATCCCAGTCATCCAGAAGAATGTATTCAGCGGAGGAGGCATATGCCCTGCTTGCTTCTGACTCTGACACAGCCAGTGATGCAAGCGGGGAATTTGAAGGATTCGCCTTAAGCTCCTCTTCCTCCTCTGGTGATGAGGGACCCCCTCAAAGACGCCCCCGTAGAGCAGCTGAGACCCCCCCCCCAATAATTGATCTCGTATGGACCCCACCACCAGACAATTTTGAGCCCCAGGTTCCTGAGTTTTTGGCCATGCCAGGAATCCAATTTGATTCCACAGGTCTCAGAGAAATTGACTTTTTCAAATTATTTTTCTCTGATGATTTTATAAATTTAATGGTGGACCAAACTAATTTATATGCCCAGCAGTTTATTGCTCAAAACCCCACGTCATCATTTGCTAGGTGGACCCCTGTAGATGCAGTAGAGATGATGACGTTTTGGGGTCTGGTGTTTCATATGGGCATAGTAAAAAAGCCAGAAATTAGGCAATATTGGAGTACAGATGTTCTGTACAGCACCCCATTTTACCGTATGGCCATGCCCCGGGCTCGATTTGAGACGATCCTTAAATTTTTGCATTACAACGATAATGCACAGTGCCCACCCAGAGATGATCCCACCTTTGACCGGCTATTCAAAGTCAGGCCGGTCATTGATCATTTCAGTGCCAAATTTGAAGACATGTACATCCCAGATAAATTCATTTGCATAGACGAGTCCCTTATACATTTTAAAGGAAGGGTTAAATTCCGCCAGTACCTTCCCAGTAAGAGGGCAAGGTATGGCATAAAAATGTATAAGTTGTGTGAAAGCACCTCAGGGTACACCCACTGGTTTAGGGTACATGAAGGGAAGGATTCAAGAATTGAACCGCCAGAATGCCCCCCCTCCCTCGTAGGTGTTAGTGGAAAAATTGTCTGGGATTTAGTGCACCCCTTCCTGGATAAAGGTTATCACCTCTATGTGGATAACTTTTACACCAGCATCCCCCTGTTTAAGGCCCTTGGTTCAAGAGGTACAGCAGCTTGCGGTACTGTGCGCAAGAACCAACGAGGCCTCCCAAAAACGCACATTGCCCAAGTAATGAGAAGGGGTGAAAGCAGGGGAATATGCACCGAAAATATGTTGTTGGTCAAATATAAGGACAAGAGGGATGTCCTTATACTGACAACAATTCACGGAGACAGTACCACCTCCGTCCCTGTACGAGGTACCAGTACCCACACCTCCAAACCTAATTGTATCCTGGATTACAATAGGTACATGGGCGGAGTGGATCTTTCAGATCAGGTACTGAAGCCGTACAGTGCCCTGCGGAAAACAAAAATCTGGTACAAGAAGCTGGCCGTGTATATCATCCAGATGGCACTGTATAACGCTTACGTGCTATTCCGTTCTACCGGCCAGAGGGGGACATTTATGCACTTTCAAGAGGAAGTCATAAAGGGCCTAATATTTGGGAACCAGCAGGCTGAGGGCCCCAGTACTTCTAGTACTGGCCCCCGTATTGTACCAGGGCAGCATTTTCCTGATGAAATCCCCTCCACTGGAAAAAAGGGCAGGACACAAAAAAGGTGCAAAGTTTGCTATAAAAAGGGAATAAGAAAGCAAACTATTTTCCAGTGTGACACTTGCCCCGACAAACCCGGCCTATGTATAAAGGAGTGTTTTAAAATATACCACACATCTATGGATTATTAGTTTCATAATTTCACCGTGCTTCGGGGGTCTTGCTAATGCCACATACCACCCACCATTCATTCCACCATAATCTGAGCCGCAAAATCCAAAAATCACTCCTTCCCTTCTGAGTCCTGCCATGCACCCAACTGGTATTTTTTGGTCACATGTGAGGCATTGCCGTACTCGGGAGAAATTGGGGCACAGATTTTGGGGTGCTTTTTCTCCTTCATACCTTCTGAAAATGAAAAATTTTGAGCCAGAACTGCATTTTTGTGTAAAAAAATGTAATTTTTCATTTTCACTGCCCACTTGTATCAAAATTGGTGAAACCCCTGGGGGTTTGAAATGTACACTATACCCCTAGATGAATTCCCTGAGGGGTGTAGTTTGCAAAATGGGGTCACTTGTGGGGGGGTTCCACTGTATTGGTGCTTTGGGGGTCTTGCTAATGTGACATAGCACCCACCATCATTCCACCAGAATTTGTGCTGCAAAATCCAAATATCACTCCTTCCCTTCTGAGTCCTGCAACTTTTTGGTCACACATGAGGCATTGCCGTACTCGGGAGAAATTGGGGCACAGATTTTGGGGTGCTTTGTCTCCTTCATTCCTTCTGAAATTGAAAAATTTTGAGCCAGAACTGCATTTTTGTGTAAAAAAATGTAATTTTTCATTTTCACTGCCCACTTGTATCAAAATTGGTGAAACCCCTGGGGGTTTGAAATGTACACTATACCCCTAGATGAATTCCCTGAGGGGTGTACTTTGCAAAATGGGGTGACTTGTGGGGGGCTTCCACTGTATTGGTGCAACATAGCACCCACCATTCATTCCACCAGAATCTGTGCTGCAAAATCCAAAAATCACTCCTTCCCTTCTGAGTCCTGCCATGCACCCAACTGGTATTTTTTGGTCACATGTGAGGCATTGCCGTACTCGGGAGAAATTGGGGCACAGATTTTGGGGTGCGTTTTCTCCTTCATACCTTCTGAAAATGAAAAATTTTGAGCCAGAACTGCATTTTTGTGTAAAAAAATGTAATTTTTCATTTTCACTGCCCACTTGTATCAAAATTGGTGAAACCCCTGGGGGTTTGAAATGTACACTATACCCCTAGATGAATTCCCTGAGGGGTGTAGTTTGCAAAATGGGGTCACTTGTGGGGGGGTTCCACTGTATTGGTGCTTTGGGGGTCTTGCTAATGCGACATAGCACCCACCAAAATTCCACCAGAATCTGAGCTGCAAAATCCAAAAATCACTCCTTCCCTTCTGAGTCCTGCCATGCACCCAACTGGTATTTTTTGGTCACATGTGAGGCATTGCCGTACTCGGGAGAAATTGGGGCACATATTTTGGGGTGCTTTTTCTCCTTCATACCTTCTGAAAATGAAAAATTTTGAGCCAGAACTGCATTTTTGTGTAAAAAATGTAATTTTTCATTTTCACTGCCCACTTGTATCAAAATTGGTGAAACCCCTGGGGGTTTGAAATGTACACTATACCCCGAGATGAATTCCCTGAGGGGTGTAGTTTGCAAAATGGGGTCACTTGTGGGGGGGTTCCACTGTATTGGTGCTTGGGGGGTCTTGCTAATGCGACATAGCACCCACCAAAATTCCACCAGAATCTGAGCTGCAAAATCCAAAAATCACTCCTTCCCTTCTGAGTCCTGCCATGCACCCAACTGGTATTTTTTGGTCACATGTGAGGCATTGCCGTACTCGGGAGAAATTGGGGCACAGATTTTGGGGTGCTTTTTCTCCTTCATACCTTCTGAAAATGAAAAATTTTGAGCCAGAACTGCATTTTTGTGTAAAAAATGTAATTTTTCATTTTCACTGCCCACTTGTATCAAAATTGGTGAAACCCCTGGGGGTTTGAAATGTACACTATACCCCTAGATGAATTCCCTGAGGGGTGTAGTTTGCAAAATGGGGTCACTTGTGGGGGGGTTCCACTGTATTGGTGCTTGGGGGGTCTTGCTAATGCGACATAGCACCCACCAAAATTCCACCAGAATCTGAGCCGCAAAATCCAAAAATCACTCCTTCCGTTCTGAGTCCTGCCATGCACCCAACTGGTATTTTTTGGTCACATGTGAGGCATTGCCGTACTCGGGAGAAATTGGGGCACATATTTTGGGGTGCTTTTTCTCCTTCATACCTTCTGAAAATGAAAAATTTTGAGCCAGAACTGCATTTTTGTGTAAAAAAATGTAATTTTTCATTTTCACTGCCCACTTGTATCAAAATTGGTGAAACCCCTGGGGGTTTGAAATGTACACTATACCCCTAGATGAATTCCCTGAGGGGTGTACTTTGCAAAATGGGGTGACTTGTGGGGTGGTTCCACTGTATTGGTGCAACATAGCACCCACCATTCATTCCACCAGAATCTGTGCTGCAAAATCCAAAAATCACTCCTTCCCTTCTGAGTCCTGCCATGCACCCAACTGGTAATTTTTGGTCACATGTGAGGCATTGCCGTACTCGGGAGAAATTGGGGCACAGATTTTGGGGTGCTTTTTCTCCTTCATACCTTCTGAAAATGAAAAATTTTGAGCCAGAACTGCATTTTTGTGTAAAAAAATGTAATTTTTCATTTTCACTGCCCACTTGTATCAAAATTGGTGAAACCCCTGGGGGTTTGAAATGTACACTATACCCCTAGATGAATTCCCTGAGGGGTGTAGTTTGCAAAATGGGGTCACTTGTGGGGGGTTCCACTGTATTGGTGCTTTGGGGGTCTTGCTAATGCGACATAGCACCCACCAAAATTCCACCAGAATCTGAGCTGCAAAATCCAAAAATCACTCCTTCCCTTCTGAGTCCTGCCATGCACCCAAATGGTATTTTTTGGTCACATGTGAGGCATTGCCGTACTCGGGAGAAATTGGGGCACAGATTTTGGGGTGCTTTGTCTCCTTCATACCTTCTGAAAATGACAAATTTGGAGCCAGAACTGCATTTTTGTGTAAAAAAAATAATTTTTCATTTTCACTGCCCAGTTGTACCACAATTGGTGAAACCCCTGGGGGTTTGAAATGTACACTATACCCCTAGATGAATTCCCTGAGGGGTGTAGTTTGCAAAATGGGGTCACTTGTGGGGGGGTTCCTAACTTTTAGCATCTTATGGTGCCTAGAAACCTACATGGTGCCTAAAAAATAATCTCATAAAAAGGAGGCTCCAAAATCAAGTAGGTGCTCCTTCTATTATGAAGCCTGTGGTTTGGTCACCGTGCACACTAGGGCCACATATAGGATATTTATGAAAACAAAAGAATTGGGGGAATCAATTTTCAGTCACATTTCTCTAGTAAAATGTACTGTGTTCCTTAGAAAAATGTATTAAAATTGCAAATCTGCAAAAAAAAAGAAATTTTGAAATTTCACCTACACTTTGTTTTAATTCCTGTGAAACACCTAAAGGGTTAACAAACTTCCAAAATGCTGTTTTGAATACTGTGAGGGGTGCAGTTTTTGAAATGGCATCATTTATGGGGGTGTCTCACATACAAGTCCCTCAAAGTCACATCAGAACTGAACTGGTCCCTAAAAAAATCAGTGTTTGAAATTTTCTTGAAAATTTGAGAATTTGCTATTCATATTGTAAGCCTCCTAGTGTCCCAAAAAATTAAAAGGAAGTTGAAATAATGATGTCAACATAAAGTAGACATATGGTCTATGTTAGTTATTAACTATTTTGAGTGGTATGATTATTTGTCTCACAAGCAGAAAATTTAACATTTTGCAAATTGCTAAATTTTCCATTTTTTTACGACATTTTGGTATTTTTCACAAAAAAACACAGACTGCATCGACGAAAATTGACCACTAACTTAAAGTACAATGTGTCACGAAAAAACAATCTCAAAATCACTGGGATAAGTAAAAGCAAAAAAAAGTTATCCCCACTTAAGTGAGACATGTCAGATTTGAAAAAAAGGGCTCTGTCAGGAACGCAAAAACTGGCTCTGTCAGGAAGGGGTTAATACTAATTCAAGTGCTGTGTTTGGGATGGTCTCACCTTTAAAAGCCATAAGGACATGGCAGATGAGCTTTAACCCAGGAAAATAACACATGATCATTTTAGCTATGATGTGCAAACAGTTGCCAGGTTCCCATGAAAACCAGTTGTTAGTGTAGGACTTGCAGTGAAATGGGGTCCCTTGGCGATGGGCTGCAAGCTTAAATGCATTGATCAATTCATGAACTAAAACCCCATTATTTATTTAATTGATTATTTGAATGGTAAGGTGAGTTAGTTTGTTATAGTGAGTGCTGGGCCCCCTGTGTTTGTAAGTGTATATATATATATATATATATATATATATATATATATATATATATATATATATATATACATGCATGTATGGTCCGGCACTCCCAAACAACCGGTAGTAGAGATGTCGGTGCCTCCGCAGCAGAATTTAGCAGTATAGCGATGTAAATGGCGCGGCACTCTTGACTGTTTCAAAGGAAACCAGATTGGAGCCAATAGCTTTATCAACGTTTCAAATTTTATTTGTCATCAGGATGACAAATAAAATTTGAAACGTTGATAAAGCTATTGGCTCCAATCTGGTTTCCTTTGAAACAGTCAAGAGTGCCGCGCCATTTACATCGCTATATATATATACACATATATAAACAGTGTTAGGCTGGTCACATGTGAGGCATTGCCGTACTCGGGAGAAATTGGGGCACATATTTTGGGGTGCTTTTTCTCCTTCATACCTTCTGAAAATGAAAAATTTTGAGCCAGAACTGCATTTTTGTGTAAAAAAATGTAATTTTTCATTTTCACTGCCCACTTGTATCAAAATTGGTGAAACCCCTGGGGGTTTGAAATGTACACTATACCCCTAGATGAATTCCCTGAGGGGTGTACTTTGCAAAATGGGGTGACTTGTGGGGTGGTTCCACTGTATTGGTGCAACATAGCACCCACCATTCATTCCACCAGAATCTGTGCTGCAAAATCCAAAAATCACTCCTTCCCTTCTGAGTCCTGCCATGCACCCAACTGGTAATTTTTGGTCACATGTGAGTTATTGCCGTACTCGGGAGAAATTGGGGCACAGATTTTGGGGTGCTTTTTCTCCTTCATACCTTCTGAAAATGAAAAATTTTGAGCCAGAACTGCATTTTTGTGTAAAAAAATTTAATTTTTCATTTTCACTGCCCACTTGTATCAAAATTGGTGAAACCCCTGGGGGTTTGAAATGTACACTATACCCCTAGATGAATTCCCTGAGGGGTGTAGTTTGCAAAATGGGGTCACTTGTGGGGGGTTCCACTGTATTGGTGCTTTGGGGGTCTTGCTAATGCGACATAGCACCCACCAAAATTCCACCAGAATCTGAGCTGCAAAATCCAAAAATCACTCCTTCCCTTCTGAGTCCTGCCATGCACCCAAATGGTATTTTTTGATCACATGTGAGACATTGCCGTACTCGGGAGAAATTGGGGCACAGATTTTGGGGTGCTTTGTCTCCTTCATACCTTCTGAAAATGACAAATTTGGAGCCAGAACTGCATTTTTGTGTAAAAAAAATAATTTTTCATTTTCACTGCCCAGTTGTACCACAATTGGTGAAACCCCTGGGGGTTTGAAATGTACACTATACCCCTAGATGAATTCCCTGAGGGGTGTAGTTTGCAAAATGGGGTCACTTGTGGGGGGGTTCCTAACTTTTAGCATCTTATGGTGCCTAGAAACCTACATGGTGCCTAAAAAATAATCTCATAAAAAGGAGGCTCCAAAATCAAGTAGGTGCTCCTTCTATTATGAAGCCTGTGGTTTGGTCACCGTGCACACTAGGGCCACATATAGGATATTTATGAAAACAAAAGAATTGGGGGAATCAATTTTCAGTCACATTTCTCTAGTAAAATGTACTGTGTTCCTTAGAAAAATGTATTAAAATTGCAAATCTGCAAAAAAAAAGAAATTTTGAAATTTCACCTACACATTGTTTTAATTCCTGTGAAACACCTAAAGGGTTAACAAACTTCCAAAATGCTGTTTTGAATACTGTGAGGGGTGCAGTTTTTGAAATGGCATCATTTATGGGGGTTTCTCACATACAAGTCCCTCAAAGTCACATCAGAACTTAACTGGTCCCTAAAAAAATCAGTGTTTGAAATTTTCTTGAAAATTTGAGAATTTGCTATTCATATTGTAAGCCTCCTAGTGTCCCAAAAAATTAAAAGGAAGTTGAAATAATGATGTCAACATAAAGTAGACATATGGTCTATGTTAGTTATTAACTATTTTGAGTGGTATGATTATTTGTCTCACAAGCAGAAAATTTAACATTTTGCAAATTGCTAAATTTTCCATTTTTTTACGACATTTTGGTATTTTTCACAAAAAAACACAGACTGCATCGACGAAAATTTACCACTAACTTAAAGTACAATGTGTCACGAAAAAACAATCTCAAAATCACTGGGATAAGTAAAAGCAAAAAAAAGTTATCCCCACTTAAGTGAGACATGTCAGATTTGAAAAAAAGGGCTCTGTCAGGAACGCAAAAACTGGCTCTGTCAGGAAGGGGTTAATACTAATTCAAGTGCTGTGTTTGGGATGGTCTCACCTTTAAAAGCCATAAGGACATGGCAGATGAGCTTTAACCCAGGAAAATAACACATGATCATTTTAGCTATGATGTGCAAACAGTTGCCAGGTTCCCATGAAAACCAGTTGTTAGTGTAGGACTTGCAGTGAAATGGGGTCCCTTGGCGATGGGCTGCAAGCTTAAATGCATTGATCAATTCATGAACTAAAACCCCATTATTTATTTAATTGATTATTTGAATGGTAAGGTGAGTTAGTTTGTTATAGTGAGTGCTGGGCCCCCTGTGTTTGTAAGTGTATATATATATATATATATATATATATATATACATGCATGTATGGTCCGGCACTCCCAAACAACCGGTAGTAGAGATGTCGGTGCCTCCGCAGCAGAATTTAGCAGTATAGCGATGTAAATGGCGCGGCACTCTTGACTGTTTCAAAGGAAACCAGATTGGAGCCAATAGCTTTATCAACGTTTCAAATTTTATTTGTCATCAGGATGACAAATAAAATTTGAAACGTTGATAAAGCTATTGGCTCCAATCTGGTTTCCTTTGAAACAGTCAAGAGTGCCGCGCCATTTACATCGCTATATATATATACACATATATAAACAGTGTTAGGCTGGCACTCCCCAGCTCAGCTCCTGGTATTGGCACTGGGTGCCTTCCTCGGGATTCCACTATGTAGTACAAGGATAAGGCGGCACTCCGGTGACTTGGAAGAAATACAGACAGAGACCTGTTAATTTTGTCAACGTTTCCAGAAATGTAATCTCGTCATCAGGATTGATGACGAGATTAAATTTCATGAAATGTTGACAAAAGAAATAATATTGACATGTGTAAATTACCTTACTGATCCTTTCAGCATATTGCTTTATGCACTTTCCATATATTTAATCAAAGAAAATTATAATTTTACAAACATTTGTGGAAGAATAGCAGTTGTGTACACTAAGGAATCTCTATATAGTATATAATAACTTGGGATCTTACCTTTTTTGATGCATCTCTATCTACTAACCAGTGAAGCTTAAAAGTTCCTATTTCATTAGTTTTTGGCAGGAGGCAGGCTGAAAAATTACATGATACTGACTTATATACAGTGGCAATTCCCACCTTAAATCATTTTCCTAGTTACTATGATATTATAGTGAGTAATGAGTACAGTGCATTCAAAGCAGTAGTACATTATCTTGCATTCCATTTATTCTAACTACCATCTTTACTTTAAGTCATATAGAATTATTAACCTATCACTTGTTCTACATGAATACATTACATGCTGGTGTTTTACTTCGAATGTCTGCCTACATACAGTATTTTCAGTTGTAATGCAAACTGTATTGCTCTCTGGTCCACTTCCGAATCCAATACAAAATATTACAATATCAACTGCTGCATTTTTATCACAAATTAATTATTTTATAGTCATTTTTATAAGCAATATATGGTATATGCAAAGTAAAATTTGTTAACTAAACGGAAGCTTTTTAATTAGTTTACACATTAGGTATTTTCTCTTCCATTTGTTCAATTGATACCAAATATGGTTGAGTGATGTATTGTTTTACTTTCCTTTTTCTTGTTTTACTTTCCTTTTTCCGTTTTAGCCAACCTCATTGCCATTTTGCAGGTTTGGTTAGGTTTTGTGTAAGTCTTAAATTAGATCCTGACCCCTCTGATATATATTTTCAAAATGCCCTTTTTTATCTTTTTATTTTCTAACTTTGAAGCGAGTCACTTTGGTTTCTGATTTCATTCTTTAGTACTCATTCCCCAGAAGACTCAATTGGCAAGTATTTATATTTGAAACATCATAAAGTTACTTTCCTTTGTGCTCTGTATCTTTCCTTAAAAATAAATCTCAATCTGTGTGTTGAAGTTATGACCTTGAATACAAGATAAAAAAAAAACAAATACATCAAAGAATAGCCCTTCAAAGTATATGAGAAATGTTTACTTTGGTCAAACATTTACAAAAGGCACAGGTGGGCAATCACCGACAAAAGAAACATTTATGTACATAAGTATATATAGGGAAAAAAAAATTATTGCCATAATATGTTTATGTCTAAGGAATAGTCTTTTTAAGAAAGTTGTGAAGTCTTGCTATCCTCAATGTTTCTTTTTATTCTTTTTATCTGAAATGTATTCATATATATACTTGACATGCCAACTCTAATGCTCTGTTTTGAACATTGTAAAAAATAACTTTCTTTAAAATGTAACCACTCCATTCCCTTGAGTAATAGGATGACCCACCTCTCTATACTATATATAAGTTCTGCTATGTTATTCTTACATATGCGCAAAAGCAGTGGCCCATACAGTGTTTATGGCCTGGTGTGGAAAGTGACTTATAAATGTTTTCTTCACATCTATCCCTCATTTTATGGGAAAAAAGTGGTGTACTCGAGATGGAATACTCAGAGTAGGAACAGGCGCCCTGTGGGGTGTGGTGCCAAGCTGCTCATGCTTAAGGGGTGTCAACCCTCTAATGGGTATGAAGGAAGGAAAAAAAAGGTGGAGCGCTGGAAACGGATCAATTAGATATTACAAAATTGATTTATTAAGAAAAAGTTTAAAATTATTTGTAAATAATAAAAAGACATCAATGACAATATATATGCATGTATAAAAAAGTTTTAGGACAAAGAAGGGTTATACTTATGTCTCTGTGATGCTGCTGTTAATGTCCCAAAGGGATGAGGGACTCCTTGATCCAATGGATATGTGCCCTGTGAGAATAATGAAGGCAATATGCTGTCCTGGATTGCAGAAGGTGACGCTGGAGGATGGTCTGATTCCCAAATGGATATGGGGTCCTCACTATGTTGCGAAATTTGTAATCCACAGTGGGTTGGCTAACGCTGAAGGATGATCTGATTCCTGAATGTAGGAAAAGTCCTCAAGATGTATGTGGAACTTGTGGTCCCAAGTGGGGGGAGCAAGTGGGGGGAGCAGGCAATCCGGAGTTGGAGGCAATGTGGGGGGATTCCAGGGGTGGGCAAGGAGTATATAGCAGCAAGCAGAGGTCCTTCAGAGTCCAGGTTAAAAGTAGCAAGTGCTGCCTGAGGAGCACTTGCTACTTTTAACCTTTACTCTGAAGGAATCAGATCATCCTCCAGCGTGAGCCAACCCACTGTGGATTACAAATTTCGCAACATAGTGAGGACCCCATATCCATTTGCGAATCAGACCATCCTCCAGCGTCACCTTCTGCAATCCAGGACGGCATATTGCCTTCATTATTCTCACAGGGCACATATCCATTGGATCAAGGAGTCCCTCATCCCTTTGGGACATTAACAGCAGCATCACTGAGACATAAGTATAACCCTTCTTTGTCCTAAAACTTTTTATACATGCATATATATTGTCATTGATGTCTTTTTATTATTTACAAATAATTTTAAACTTTTTCTTAATAAATCAATTTTGTAATATCTAATTGATCCGTTTCCAGTACTCCACCTCTTTTTTCCTTCCTTCATCCCTCATTTTATGCATTCTAAAATTGTATTTTTGACCGTTGTAAGAAGCTTAGTGATGATATTAGGTTTCCTGTTCCAGTATGCCAAATTTCATCTCATTACAAATATGTCCACATTTGCCATACTGTACAATTAGATTATACAGATTTCATAGCTGCAAAATCAACACAGATAGCTAGCTGCCCAAAAGGCAAGTACAGAATTATAACTTTTTTTTTCTTTTTTTGGAATAAAAGTGTGAACACTACTATTTTGTCGTGTATTTTAATTATGTCATTAATCTTTCCATGTTATGATCTCTATAAATGTGCTTTGTAATGCCTTCTTTAAACTGTTTACACACACACACATTCCTCTTTTGCGAGCCAGCGCATTGTGTCGGGGACACACATGATCCATTGGATTTGTCAAAATCTTTAAATCTTTCACATGTGTACTGTAATGTATGTGGCAGATTATAAACTAAGGGAATTGCTGTGGCAGATTGTAGACTACTGTAAAAGCATTACTGTGGCAGATTTTATTCAAAGTGCGTGCATATCTGTGCTAGAGTGTATGTTCAGGGCATTGCCGTGGCAGCACATTACTGTATATTCTACTACTCTAGGGGCATTGCTGTGGCAGATTCACTGTGCAGTACTGTACCTGATTATGATTATCCATTTAGTTTAGATCAGTGGTCAGGGAACTCGGTCCTCATAACCCCACACAGTGCATGTTTTGCTGGTAACCCAGCAGGTGCACAGGTGAACTAATTACTCACAGACACATTTTATAAGGTCCGCAGGTGGAGTTAATTATTTCACTTGTGATTCTGTGAGGAGACCTGCAAAACATGCACTGCGTGGGGTAATGAGGACTGAGTTCCCTGACCACTGATTTAGATCGACCTTCGGACACCCCATGGATTTTTATTTATTTATTTAACAGTTTCTTATATAGCGCATACATATCCCGCAGCGCTTAACAGAGGATATTTTGAACATTCACATCGGTCCCTGCCCCAGTGGAGCTTACAATCTATATTCCCTACCACATGTACACGCACACATAGCTATTCTAGGGTTAATTTTTTTGGGAGCCAATTAGCCTACCTGTATATTTTTGGATTGTGGAAGGAAACCGGAGTACCTGGAGGAAACCAAATGAAGAAAGAATATACAAACTCCGCACAGTTAGAGCCATGGTGGGAATCAAACCCATGACCTTAGTGCTATGAGGCAGTAATGCTAACCATTCCACCATCCGTACTGCCCCAATGATCAATGTTCGTCATGTCATTCTGTCTCTTGTTGTTTCTTTCAAGTCTTTAATTTGCATGTTAGTGTCTGCTTTGACAATGTCCAACCATTGTGTATGCTGACGTCCCCGTTTTCTTGACCCGCTTACTAGACCCAAGCATTATTATTGTTTCTAAGGAGTTGGCTTGCATGACATGGCCGAAGTATGAAAGCCGTTGCTTGGTGATCTTCCCTTCCAGTGATGAGTTTGGTTTGACAAGCTCCAAAATGTCCTTGTTTGTGGTCCTTGCTATCCATGCGTTACATCTTCCTCCAACACCATAATTCAAAGACCTCTATTTTCCTGCTATCTGCTTTTTTTGAGTGTTCGGGTTTCACATGCATAGGTAGCAATAGAAAAGATGATTACATTGACTAGTCGTGTTTTTGTTGCAATGCTGATGTCATTGCTCTTCCATATCTTTGTCACTCCTTGCATAGCAGTGTGGCCAAGTGCAATTCGACGTTTGATTTCAGGACCCGATTTGCCTGTATGGTCGATCTTGGAACCAAAGAAGATAAAATCTGCCAACACACTACATCTGTGCACTCAGCTATCACTGTCTATTTCCAGTTTTTGACTGCCTCCCCTACTCCTCCATCTGTTCCCATCCGTTCCTACTTATCCTATTGTCTTTCATTCGTCCACCCACCTCCTTTTAGTCTGTTAGCTCTTACGAGTAGGGCCCTCCTTCCTCACATACTCACCCTACCTCTTTACCTCACCAGCACTACTGCCCTTTTCTTCCCTTCCTCTACTTCATCTTCAGTCTCCTCAACAATTTCGACACCTACTTCAGAACTGATGCTGATTTTAGTTCTACCAGCTATACCCCTATTTATGCTGTATTTTATCAACACACCCTGTACGTTACCTTGTAATTAGTTTTTTCTTTGCTATGTGCGGCGCTGAGGACACTTTGAATTATAAATAAACGCACTACTATTACTACTACTACTACTACTACTACCACTACTACTACTACAGCTTCCATTATACAGGTTCGCAAATTATTTTGAATACAGAAAGAAGTAACATTTAGCTATAATATTAAATACATTCATCCTGAAAAATGATCAATGTTTAAATTGACATAATTTTAGTTGTAAGTGGCATAGTGACATACAGTATTTCAATTTGTAAGTGGTGCACAAAGATGTTCATTCGGAAACATCTCGGTGCCCAATCTGCTTCATTGGTCGTCTATCTTTTTGAATGCAAGAGATTCAAACCTCCTCATTTTTGTTAACTTATCTCCCTGTTGTTTTCTGTAAAAAATTCTTTCAATATTCCACTGGGCACAATCTTACATTTACATGGCTACCTCCTCTAATGCCTGTCTCAAAAATGTCTGATGCTCCATTCACCTGCTCTGTAACGCCCTTTTCCAATAAGACAAACAAGGCTTAATAGCTTCAAATTTGCGTTCAAAACCTTTTTCAATAAAACTTTTCCATTGCATGACATAAAAGAGAATGCATGACTATTTACCTACCCATGTTTTCTAATACTGCATGTCATTTAATTGCTATTAGGTCTGATGTATTGCATTGTGAGTCTGGGGGTCATGCGTGATGCCTAACAAATTCAGAATGGTTGTTTTTTAAAGGGGCAATCATGTAAGATGGATTTATCACAGTACAGAGAAGTCTCTCCTGTCATACAGGAGAGTGGATTACTAGATAGACAGTGTCTCGATTGACAGGGTTAAGAGGTCAACCTGGTAAAGGTTGACATGTAAAAGGTTGACAGGGTCAAAATGGTGGAATGAAAAAGGTACACAAATGCACATTTTACCCTGTTGACATTTTGATCCTGGCCCCTATTGCATGTTGGCCTTTTGTTGTAGACCTAGTGATTGTCTATCTAGCCACTGTAGATCTATCAATAGAAACACTGTACAGTACCTTTCAAACTATTTCCCTGGTTCAGATTGCCATAGCCTCCAATATGTATTTGTTTGCAGAGCCCTGAACTGAGTTGCTTTTATTAATTAATATTGGATGAAAGACAACCGTTGGTATTAAAAGTTATTGTGAATGGGACAGAGTGCACACATTTATCAGGCCAAATACTCACTGCAAATCTTCGAAAAATGTTTAATCATTTTTAGTAATTGGTTTATTACCATTGCTAAAAGTCATACTGTAGGTGTATAGAAGAGAATGAAGGATTAATATGAGGCACTGCTCTAGAACACATTCTATTTTATAGGAAAGTTCTATGCTGTAATAATCAAGATCAAAGCAGTGTTGTCAGTGTGTATTGTGATGATAAATCATCTTTGTTTCAACTTTGTCCCTTGGGTGTTTAAGCTGCTGTAATGATTAACCATGTCAGGTGATTATAGTTACAACCAGTTGAATGTAACAATTGTGTACAGTAGAGAGCAGAGAAGCTGCTGAAGGCCCCTCATCCCAATTTATGTACATCCTTCCCTCTTTCCTCTGCCATCATGTGCCCACAGTATTGCCTCTGTGGTTAAATGGATTTGACTCAGAGTTTAGAGATTAGAGGGGCAGATTTATTAAACTCGGTGAAGTTATAAAGTGGCTGTTTTTTATCACTCGCCAATCAGCTCCTAACTGTGAAGCTACAGGCTTGGTTTGACAAATGACAGGTATTAGCTGATTGGTCGGTGATAATAACCAGACACTTTATCACTTCACCGAGCTTAATAAATCTACCCCAGAATGCCTTAATGTGTCAGACATTTTCATGTAGTGAAAAATCACAAAAAAACAGGTTCAGTTATGTATTTCCATGGTAAATTGACCACTTCAGCTTTATTGCAAATAGAGTCAGATGAGATATTCAGACCTTTGCTATTTGTAGTAAAAAAATGCCAGAATTTGCAAGTTTTTCCGAAATTGACAACTTAATAGGATGCAAATTGTGTTAAATATTGCCCGGTGCTCACCACACAGGGACACAGGGGACAGCTCTGGGCTTTACCCTGGGTAGGTAAATATTGGAGGGGGGACCCCTTCATTGGGGGGGGGGCCCACTTCCCCAGGATTCCTGAAAGTCTGACCGGTCAGGGGGTGAATGCTTTGGCTGGGGGGACTTATATAAAAAATCTTCCCCCTGGCTGTTACATTACCCTGCTGGCTGGTTGGGCCCAGTGCTGGTTCTTGAAATACGGGGAACCCTACCCATTTTGTCCCCCATATTTTGGGAACCAGGACCAACCCTTGAGCCTGGTACTGGTTTGAAAAAATCATATTTGCTTTTCCCCATGATTTTTTTAAACCAGGCCCGGCTCTTTGAGCCCAGGGCTGGCTATGATCAGGAGGGGGGGGACCTTGTGCGGTTTTTATGTCTTTTTTTTTTTTTTTTTACAAAAAACGCACATTACCATGTCTCCAAAATCGCACATGTCCACAAATTTGCACTTTTTCATGACTAAACATCGCACCATATCGCCCTATTCATCTGCAAATTTGCATCCCATTAAACAGACAATTTTTAATAAAAGATTCCCAATTTCAGAAAATGGGTTAATGTGTGATTTTAGAACCTTACTAAAAATTGCATCCCATAAATGTCACCCAAATCGGCTTGTTTTAAAAAGTGCAACTTTTCATTTTTTGCTCTAATATAATGTTATGTTTATGTATTGCAGAAAATCATGTCGCAGGAACATGGTATCGGCAAATCAAAAAGATTATCATGAATGATCTGCAGTAGCTGCATTGTAAGTACATAATTTCCCATTTAAATTTGGTTATAGATTCCATATTAAAGGGACTCTTGTTATGCTCAATACTCATTGATAAAGGTCGATTTTTTTTTTTTGGGGGGGGGGTTGTTTTGCTTTTAAATCACTTCAACCAAATAAAATTCATGGTCTTCTAGGTATATATCACACATTTATTAACATTTAACATTGAATACAAAAAAGAATCTTATAGCAAATGTATAGTTAACCCTGCAAGCTCAATAAAATTTAAGATCGGTTCTAATCGGTTTAAAATCAATGTAAAAGATCGAATAAAAATTGACATACAGTATAACCATGTTGTGTGGTATAAAGCAGTCACCTGTTCCATTTATGTGCTTACCAGTATTAGGATGTCCTCAGGACTTTTTATTATAGAGGTTAATTGTCTTTAATGTATGAAACACTAGAAGGTGTATATATTCTGGTGTACTGAAGAAGGCAGGAATACAGTAGAATGTACACCAGGTCAGGGCTGCCAGCCAGGGCCGGCGCTACCCACTCAGCAGCTCCTGCAAAGCAGGGAGGCGCCATGCTGAAAAGGCGCTGTCTCCCTCCCTGCTCTGCTAAAGCTGCCTCAGCCCTCACTGTCACTGCCTCTTGCATGCCGCCCGCAGTGCCTGTCTGACAGTGGGCGGCAGTATGGAGAGGCTGAGCAGCTCCCTGCACCACGCACACACTGTCCTCCTCCTGCGACCTGCAACCTCTTCCTCACCAACACTTGCACTGAGGCATGTAGCGCTGTCTGTGAATGCCTGGATGACATGTCATGTCCGGATCCTCCCCCTACCCATTGCTCCCTGTGCCTGTCAGCTGTCAATCAAATGACGAACAGGCAGTAGTGCTGCCTCCCCCCCTTCCCTCTTCTCAGTGTGCTGTGCCAGTGCAACACTCTGCCCTCTCTATCTCCTCCTTCTCTCCCCTCCTTTCCCCCTCAGTCACGAGAGGGGTGTAATGTGCAGCACATACTTTTTGTACTGCTTTCGGATCACATTGCACACACATTGCATGCATGCCGTGCGATGTGATCTAGCCCATAACGTATGTGATTCTCGCAGCGTGTATGGGCACCTTTAGTGCCTGCAACATTTTGCGGACAGAGCACTGAGATTGTGTATGCATACATGTACATGCACCTAAGATCCTCCATAGGATCGCATGTTGCATATACTCCTACAATCGGGCTGCAGCTTGTTGCAATGGCAATGTGAAAGGGCGCAAAATGTATGGTTTGCAGGAGGACGCTGGAGACCCTAGCACCGGCGCTGCTGCCAGCAAACAGTTAAAGTATTATTGGAGGTCAGGGCATGCAAAAAACAAGGGAGATCAATAAACTAAACAAGGTTAGGATTGGAGAGCAGTGAAATTTAAAACCTGCACCTGTTAATACACAGGGATACAGCAACTGGGTAGCAAGAGATTGTAAACAGCACAGGTAGGAAGAAGAGGAAGTTATTTGTATGATTAGCATCTATTGGAAAGACCATAACCAGCTTCTCTCTCTCCACGCACTACAAATGCAAGGAACGTACTGGCTACCTAGAAATCAGGAAGGTTTTTCCAAAATAGAGATGGCTGAAAAGAGCAAAGCTGGCATAATTTTGTCAACAAAGGCGTAGGTCGTTCTGATTGGCAATGAGTATCATATAACAGGTCCTGCAATCCTCTTAACAATACCAGGCACTATAAGTACTTTGCTTATTGTAGACACAGATGCAATAAACTGTTATCTTACATGGTCTTTTAAATTTTCATTGCATTAGCTATTACGGTAATCATAAAAATATAAGCTTATTATGTTTGAAAAGTTATTTTAGTATAAATGTTTTGGTTGCTTGCTTCTATGTATTAAAGCAGTGGTTGTTAAACTGTGTGCAGATACAATTGCAGGGGGTGCTTCAAAGTACATACACAAGGTGAGATTTGTGCTATGTACTATTTTGACTCTGCAATTTCCCTTAAACTCCCCAGAGCCCAGAATTGTACAATTTTAACTATCTTTACTTGAGATTTTGACTGTGTGATTCTGACTATACTAGAACCCCAGAATGAATACAATATAGTCAACATTGTCTTGCCTGCACAGTTTTTTGTCTTCTTGCGCTGCTGATCCCATGGGGACACACATTGGCATAGCAAGCTGTATACATACTGTACAATTTGTACTAACGTTTTCTGCAAATTTTCTTGGTGATGTTGGCACTACAGCATATGTACAATATGTGATTACATAAACATTATGCCAGTACAAGGCAGATAAACCAGAATCAATTGAAAGTGATATAGTTTCTATATTTTCTTATATTTGAGCTTCATAGCTTCAATTCATTTGAGGTGAATCATTTATCATAATACACGATACTCATAGAAATGATCAGTCACCAATGCAGACTACTAAGCACAGATGCATGTTGCATGGGTCCGGTATGATATGCTGGCGGTCGAAACACCAATGCCGGAATCCCGACTGCCGCAATGCCGACAAGGGGGGGCCGTGGATCCCCCCCTTGCGGGCTCGCTGCGCACGCCACTTAGTGGGCTCGTTGCCTCGCTACGAACGGCACACTATTTTATTCTCCCTCTGTGGGTGTCGTGGACACCCATAGAGGGAGAAAGTGCCAGCATTGCGGTGCTTGGGATTCCGGCGTCGGGATTCCGACCGCTGGCATATTGACCGCATTCCTGTTGCAAATTAAATTATTACAAACACAGGGAACCTGCCCTTCTTATATTCTTTTTCCCTACAAAGTTACTCCCCATGCTACAAAACTGGTGTTACTATTGGTCCATAATGCTTAGTGTGTGCTCACTATGGGGCAGATGTTTTGCACCTGGGAAAGTTATAAAGTGTTGATAAAGTGGAAGGTGGTAGCCCACCAGCCAATCAGCTGTTTTTATAAAATGACAGTTTGGAGTTGATTGGCCAGTGTGTTATCACTTTCTACGTTATCTGCCCCTATGTGTTACAGACACATCATATTTTCCCACACTGTTTAACATCAATGAAAGTTAGCCTTTATGTTATAAATATCTGTACATAGATGTGATAAATTACACCTGCATCATGCAAGATACCTGCTAGTCATGCAGAAATCATCATTAACCATTTTAAACTACGGTGACAGTATTGTAGGGTAAAGTGAAAAAATGTATAGCTTTTATTTATCAGGATATTAAAATAATATATACGGTAAATTATATAGTTGTTATTACTGGGCTGTTTTTACCATTTATAAGCAAGCAATTATTTCACTAGTGTTTACAAAATGTTTGACTAATGAAGTGATCATACAGCATGATACAAATTAAGTAAATACTTATAATTTGAAATATGGTTACACTTTATCACTGTACTGGTGATATTTAATAATAAGCGTACATAGTTTAAAAGGAAAACTATGTTCTCTAATTTCTTAAAGTAATTGCCATTAAATTAATTACAGACATCAACAAGACATCACATTGCCCTTGGACTCTGCTTTAATTAATAGCAGATTGTTTAATGATGTCATTAACAAATAGAATCCCCGCTCATTTTGCTATTTATGCAGCAACATCTGAAAGTTGGAGAAAATGAACTTCGGGGCAGATGTACTAATCATTGAAGTGAGTTAAAGTAGGGAGAGAATGTACCAACCAATCAGCATATAACTGTCATTTTTCAAACACCGCCTGTAACTTTACAAGGCTAAGTACTGTACATCTGCCCATTATTCTTAAATATGTTTAACAAGAGGTGGTGCTTTTGTGGTCAGGATGACCGTTGACTTTTAGAAGAAGCTCTGAATTCTTACGTTTATTCATTTTAAAAGGAAACCATGACAAATGTCAGAATGAGTTTTCCTGTGTTTGTCAGTGGGAATTTATTGAACAAAGGTCAAGGTAGAGATCATTTCGGTAAGAGGTCATATAATAACCAGGTACAGTGTAGCAGAGCAGTCAAGTAGTCATGAACTTGGAAGACTTTGCATTTATCTAATCCAGGTCACTGGATCAGATAGTCTTGTTTTTTATAGTAGATAAACAGCATACCACATAATCAGCACCGTGGTGATGGTTACAACATTTGCAGCATACAGGTAACAGCTTAATACAAGCACTGCAGGAAGCTCCAGTGGTCTCTACCATAGACCACACAATGGCCTATCACTTGGGCAGCTAATCCACCATCAAGAGCATTTTCTTTCTGCCCTGGAAACACTCTGGCTCTGTGAGCAGCCACATTGCAAAAATAATTACTTTCTTACTTTTTTTTTCCGATCTTGAAAAAACATGAACACATTATTACCCTTGACTCTGCTCAGGTGCACCACTGACTGTTGCATCAAAAAGTCACTCATATATTTCTTAGAGTGGAGACTTTGATATATTGGGGATCCCTTGAAGTCAGTTGTCCCAGAAAAACATAACCCTGACTACTTAATTGAAGTGCATAACTAAGCTGGTGCGGTGTTCCCTTCACCCCTCTTTCTGGTATACCATCTGGTATAACAGCTACTGGACTGTTGTTTAAAACTGGCAAGTTTTTTCCTTGGTTACACACTGTGCCAGCTGTCCCGGGAGCCAGGAAGGGTTCATTGGAGTGTGTCTCGAGTACTGCTTAGCCTGTGCAAAACTCCTCATTTTGTGCCTATAGTAGAACAACAGACAGGGCAACATAGGAGTTGATAGCAGTGTGGAAAAGGCAGCCATCCTTAAAGGCTACCATACCACTTTAAACTTTTTGCTGTTTTGTGTTAAGTAGCCATCATAGCAGGATGGGGGCTGTTTTATAAGCCTGGCACAGTATATTAATCCTCCTAAGTTTGCCCTTAAAGGGGAAGTGCAGGGCAATAAGGAGAAAATACTAGAAGTTAACTGACATGGCTGGCGGTCAGCAGGCTCAGGTTCAGATGTTGCATGAGGAGCAACAAGCACAGGTTCAGATGTTGAATGAGGGGTAGCAGAAGATGGCTGCTGGTCAGCAGCACCTGGCTGAAAGACAGCATGCCCAGATGCAGAGCCAATGTTGCATGACGAGCTAAAGTCTGTGAGGAAAAGTGAGCCAGAGAGGGAGAAGGCTACTGAACCTCACCCCAACTGATGACATAAAGGCATTCCTATGCACATTTGAATGCAAGGCCACACGTTTGGGATGGCCTGTGGAAGATTGGTCTGACAGGCTGGCTCCATGTTAAGATTTTCTTGGGGAGAGAGCACAAGACCAATTTTAATACTTGTAAAAAGTATATATTTATTATACACAGATACCAATAAAAATTAACAATTAATAATTATCATATAAAACAGTTTCATTTGAAAAAATCAACCAGAATAACCACATTCCTGAAAAAAAGACAAGCTGGGTATGAGGTGCGCTATTGTCAGCAGCTGGCTATGGGATTGTCAATCCCCTAATTAAGAAAGAAGAAGAGTACAATAAGCCAGAGCTGGCTGAATAATTAGTTCAGACGGTAATAAAAATAATAATTTATTAACTCTAATTATACAAATGTAAAAAATAATAAAATAACTAAAGAGAATGCATAAATCAATACATAAAAATAAGAATAAAGGATGAGGGACGTGTCACATGGGTGACCTCAAATGGTATTATTGCAGGATTTAAAAGTCAAATGTCACAGAAATGCCTAAATAAGGATTATATTTCATATTACCAATTGGGAAATCGCTCCACTGATGTAGGCAGATAATGGGGTAGTTGGAAAGTCCCCTCCAGATGTAAGTAAATGACAGCAATATTGAAGATGATGTGCTCTATATTGTTAAGAGCAATTAGAATCCTGATGGCGACCACTGGTATGTCTCTTTAGGGTACTGGCTTGGTATCCCAACAGCTGTAGAAACTTGATCCAGACTCTGATGGTGCTCTATGATTTTTAGGAATGAAGATGCACCATCAGTGGATGCAGGGGTCTCAAGTAGCACTACTCAACACGTTTCCCCGATCAGTAAACTTCCGGCTTCCTCAGGAAGCTGGAAGTTTACTGATCCGGGGAAACGCGCTGAGTACCCAAAATCCACAAATCACAGCACCCCATGGATGTCCTATTATTTCTGGTGTAGGGTCCCTCACATGTAATTTCTCAGACTTTGTACATTCACATTTACAGAAGTTTGTAGTGTCACTGAGGTCCTATATATGAGATACCACTCTATTTCTTTCTTTTTTTTTTTTTTTATCTTTTTATTGCATTTTTAAATGTAACAACGGTATACATTATTGCTAATTGAATACAGAGTACATGGATGTAAGTGCAGGAATGAATAAAATTCAAATACAAATCAACATGTGTGGGCCTGTTTTGTAGACCGCTGCTTGAAACCAGATTAATATTATAATTCTCTGCCACATGTATTATCAAGTTCCAATATATAACTTATAAAGATGAATTGTAGGTCGCGCACCGGCCTCCTCCTTGTTTACATGTGATAGAAGTATGAAGTAAATAGCGTCATGGCACTTAGTGTCTAAATGTGCCACATGTCCTGAGCTTGATCGTTTTAACATCAGGTAAGATCAGGTGGCCAGCCAATGTGTATCCCACAATCCACAATTTACTGCAGAGAACAATTACTCTACTTCTGAGGTCTAAATTCCTCTAGGCTTAAACCTAAGAAACTATCATATACTCTAAAATATGAATATTTTTAAGACATAGACATAGACAAAAATAAAGACAAGGACATAGACAGAGACATAGACAGAAACAATAGGATAACGAACAAGGATTGGTGAGGGAGGGCAGCTGTGGGGAGGGAGGGGGAGGGAAAGGGTTGGAAGGGGGGGAGGGGAAAATACCAGCCTAATATAAGATGAGACTAAACAGTGATTCAATGATTCAAAGGTTTCCCAGACATCAAATTAATCATTTTTCTTTAGGTTACACTGTGATACATCTTATACCTTAAACATTCTAAGCATTCATTATCTAGACCTAGGTCAATAGGCTCTTGTTATAGACCCATCTTGTCGCATGTGCCCTTAGTAACTTTTGTAATTTCTTGACACACAGACTTATCAACTCAATTTGGCTAAGAGGTGTCAAACACTGACATAATAAGAGTTCTTGTCGGTAGGTCCTGTGAATCGATAAAGAGTGACCATCTCTTATAAAAAGCTTTAGCACCATTTATCAGATCCATTTTGGCGTATTTTCTTTCAAAATATAGTGTCCTTAAAAGTTTTTGTTGAACTAGAGATAACTGTGGAGCGGATTTTTTGGTCCAGTATATAAGTACACATTTTCTTGCAAACCACTCTATTTCTTAATATTATAGGAAACGTCAAATGGGACTCAAAATATCTATGATATGCAACATAGTCACTTTTTACCAACATCCCTAATGAGGGAGGGATAGAGGTACCACTGCATTTCCTTAACTCTGACAAGTGATCTCAGTGACTTTATAATGAGTTTAGTGCATTTTGTTTTATCTCACAATTATTTCATGTTCAATGGGCGTTTCTTTCTTCAAGTCATTGGTACCGCCATGGGCTATAAGTTTGCCCAGAGTTTTTCCAATCTTTATATGGACAGGTTCGAGGACCAGTATATCTGTGGCAGCCCATTCGGGGCAAACTTGGTGCTCTATGGGTGGTACATAGATGATCTCTTTTTTATTTGGAACGGGGATAATCTGTCAAGTCAAAATTTTGTTTCACACATCAACAATAACACTTTTGGTTTAACCTTCACTAGCACAATTCACACCACAAAGATTATTTTCATGGGTGTCGCCATCTCTGTAAAGGATAGTACACTACAGTCTTCTACACATCGTGAAGATGTGGAGTGCAACAATTTTCTAAATATTCAAAGCTGCCACCATCGCCCATGGCTCACTATTATCCCCAAGAGTAAATTTTTGAGGTTAAGGCGCAATTGCTCAAATAAAGATGATTTCATAAGGGAGGCAGAAGAATTGTCTACTTCCTTTCTCCAACTAGTTTACCCAGTAGATCTTCTCAACAAAGCGGAAAAAGAAACGTTAGCGACACCTAGAGAGCTGTTATTACCAAAATCCACATGGGTAGAAATACTGTACAAGAATCAGAAAAACAAAATACAATACACATTCTAGTGAACTGAAAAATATTATCAAAAAAAAACTATAGAATATTAAGATGTGACAGGATTTTCAGCAGAACTATTGAAGAGACTCCACGTGTAGTGTTTAAATGTAATTCCACTCTAAAAAATGTATTAGCACCTAGTCATTTTCTGACTTCCGCACCCAAATTTGGGTCCAGTACCCCCACATCTGGCTGCTTTTAAATGCAAAAAAATCAAGGTGTATGACCTGTAGCTATGTCAAGGAGGGAAAGGATTTTGTATCCACTATGACAAATACTACAGTAGATATTTAGTTAAAACATCTATTAATTGCCAATACACCTATGTAATATACTTGGTCTCTTGCATATGTGTGGCTCGTATGTGGGATGGACAACCCAGACCCTTAACAAATAGGAGAAATGTCAAAAAGGAACTGGGGACCTACAGTCTTTATGGGCGTGTTAAAATAAAACATCAAGGCCAATCCAATGTATTGTGTGTACAGGGCATTAAGGCGGTGGACCCTACTTGTCGAGGAGGAGACCGCTTCAATGTCCTGTGCAAACGTTAAGCATATTGGATATACACTTTGGACACACACTTTCCTGCAGGCTTGAATGAATCTATTGAACTGAACAACATTTGCTAACAGTCAGCCCTCCCCATTAATGTGGTTCGTGCTAAAATTAGGGGTACGAGTTAATCCTTTTTATTTATTATTATTATTATTATTATTATTATTTTATATGTCTCTCTATATATTCACAACTCTATCTATTGTTTAGAGTATGGTCAGGTTGGCAATGGGGAAACACATGTGGTTGACCATAAGTCTGATATGGGGTGGTCACCATATGTTTTTCTCTATACTGTATGTCTTTATATATCTCTGGGACCATCAATTATGAGGTCGCTATGTATATATGGAGATTTATCCCTTCTTCTCTTCAGGAAAACATTGATTTTCTAACTAGGCTTGTTTGACTAATGTCTATTGAATAAGAAGATAATCTATAACAATCTGTAATTGTTTTTTCAAAAAAAATATTATATACTGTACTGTAAAATGAAGAAAAAA
This sequence comes from Crinia signifera, assembly GCF_055691185.1. Classification (NCBI taxonomy): domain Eukaryota; kingdom Metazoa; phylum Chordata; class Amphibia; order Anura; family Myobatrachidae; genus Crinia; species Crinia signifera. The sequence continues at coordinate 76,568,303 of NC_139222.1, read as the reverse complement.
CTGGTTGTCCATCAAACTTGAACTTGTGCCCTTCTCCTGGATCTCTGTTCTGGAGCCGGGCACCCTTTAGGGGAAGCCCCGACATTTTCTGACATCATGCGTATTAGAACCTAGTTGTTAAAGTCTTTAATCGGTACAATAAAAGAAAATATGTAATACTATATATGTTTCTCTACATATCCTTACATATTCCTGGGGCCATTAACTATGGTGTCGATAAGTCCATAGGACAGACTAATTTTCTCCCCCACCCCTCCCCCCCTTTTTTTTTTAGGAAAAAATTTAAGGGAAATATTCTTTAATTATATTTTAAATCATTTATTGAATAAAGGAAATAATTTAAATTCAAATTGTAACTGTAAATAAACAGTATGTGCTGTAAAATGAAAAAAACTTGTTCTACATCGGGGAATTCGAACCCATGCCCTGCCCCTGGATCTCTACTTTAGAGCCAGGTGCTCTTTAGGGTGAGCCACAACACTTTCTGACTTTATATATGTTTGAAACTAGCTGTTAAAGTCTCTACATGGTATTGATATTAAAATTAAAATAAAACAGTGATATGTCTAAAAAGTCAGAGGTTGACATTGATATTTTGTTTTATAATATAATTTTTTATTTATTAGGAAAATAAATATGTATATCTTTTTGTATGGTATTTTTATGGTATTGCTGTAATGAAGTTTAAAAGCAGTATACCTATACCAGGTGGTTTCAAGTCATCAGAGAGGTTTACCGCCACACCTGAAGATTATGATCACCAACAAACATTGACTAGCCATTGAGCATTTAAATAGTGAGAGAGACATGACCAAAAAATCTTCTGTGGAAACCGCAGATCCCTATCCAGTGGAGAAACACATCAAGAAAGGGATTAAATCAACCAGCCTTGCCTCCTCTATCTTCAGTTCAGGTGAATCCCTTTGTGCCTCCGTTCTTGGACTCAGCGGACTTTGCACGTCCTTGAGTGACAGCAGTCCAATCTATACTTACACCACCAGCCGGCCTGAACACCGGGAGCGAGCAGCTGTTGGGATCACTGCACACCATCCAGGTTACACCCAGCAGTGGAGAGACTACAGCTCTGTCTCCCGTGGGTGATAGTGTCACCTAGATGGCAACTACTATCTGAACATTGCTGCCAGTCCAGCGGCACTGTCCTCAACTGCTATAGAGCTCATCCACTCAAGGGCTCCCTTCAAGACAGGAGGTGCAGGGGGACACTGAAATTATTTGGGACACTTACCTACAATTTGCAGCACTGTATATCTAAGGAGGATCAGGACTGACCCCTAAAAATTAGATATGGATGGTAACTATGCAAATAATCTCTATTTGAAGTGTATTTAACCAAAAGAACACTAGAAACTGCCTAAATTGGGCTGTACATATAGGAATGTAGTTATGCTGGTTAATTTTTCCAAATGAAACTACTGTTTTGTATGATAATTATTAATTGTTCCTTTTTATTGTTATCTGTGTATAATAAATGCTTTTTAGAAGAATTAAAATTGGTTTTGTGCTCTCTCCCCAAGAAAACCTATTTCATTAAGTAATTAACTTAAAGTTACTATTGGGAGCTGCATTTCCAATTCTGGTGATCTTCTTTAATTTGGCACACTCATATTGTGACCAAAGTCCACCCTGTTCCAGGTGCTGGTGTAACTGGAAGGCCAGGAGATTCTGGTAATGCGCAAACCATTGTTGCTTCCAACATGGTTCCACCAGGAGCTGACAAGGTTCTGCCTCCTGTCAGGGTGTTGTGTATCCATGGTAATGTTAATCCACAGGTTTACTTACCCCTGACTATACAGGACCATTAAAGGTAGTAGCTGCAGTGACTTCCAGACCACCTTGCCACCTTAGGCAACACAGGGCCAAGAGACTACCAAGGTTTGGCATCCAGGAGAACTACCGAAGACATTGAACCACCCCAGGAGACCTGTCTGAGGCCCAATGGAACCCTGTTGGTGAGAGGATATCAGTATAGGACTATGGGCGAGATCAACGCTATGATCGCAATCTGGAACACGCCTTTGAGACTCTGAAAGTGGTAAATGGTACAGTGATAGCTGCTTTACCATCAGAGGGTGTGACATATTTTGTGCTAAAGGATGATCTGCTGTATTTTTACTACTTTACAGGGGAAAAGAGTGGATCAGCTATTAGTTCCCCAAAATTTTGAGTGGTTGGTATTGGAACCTGCACATACGCATTTGTAGGGAGGCCATTTAGGGTACAAAACTCTCTAACATATACAGTTAAGGTTCTTTTGGCCAGGCATCTATGCCTGTCAAGAGGTATTGTCAGGAATGTCCAGTGTGCCAGAAGATGGTCCCTTGGCCAGAGTTTAGGGCTCCACTAATACCCCTCCCTATTATTTCTGTGCATTTTGAGTGGATTGGTATGGATCTAACACGGCCAGTGGAAAAACCTGTATGAGGTCACAGTACATACTAATGTTAGTTGATTATGCCACCAGGTACCCACAGGATATACTCCTGAAATCTGCAACTATTGCCATTGAGCTACTAACCATGTATTCCCACTTGGGAATACAAAAGGAGGTCTTAACAGATAAACACACCAGTGTGAGTGTAACTCACGCAGACACACCACGATTCCTGACAATTTGTCCATGCCCTGAAAAATACCCTTATGCAGTTATGGCGATGCAGGATTACAGGAATCTGTCACTTAGTACAGTTTGCACCTGGAGAGCTAAGAATGGTGAGATGACCATTTCCTCATTGAGCTCAGTGAGGAGATGGTCATGGTTACTGTCAAAATACAGTATTTGTAGGCAATTTAAGCACTGCAATACAATTTTTATTACAGTGACTCCAGGTAACTACCCCTTGACAATATGAAGACCACAAGAATCATCTATTTATGTCCAATCAGTAATCTTATCTGAGATTCTCAACTTCCATCAAGGGCAGTATTCAATGAAAAAAATTCTCATTGTTTTATGGCGAGTTTGTGCCATAAACGCATTGGACGGAGACTTTTTTTCTCAAAAAGCGAGCAACCCTATTCAACATGCACTTCTCGCCGTCTTTCTAAGTGATTTTCGCCATGTCTCTCCGTGTAGCAATTCTCCATCTTTTCATGGAGAAGTGGAATGTGAACTTTTATAATAAAAGGTTTTTTGTTTTAATTTTGGTGTCAAAAAATCAGGAATTTTAATCATGCTATTTTTATTCATATGCTTATAGCACATGAATATATATTTAATTAAAAAAAATTTTTTTTTGTTTACACAGAGTAGCCAGCAGGGGGCCGGGAGCCGAGCCACTCATTAGATATTCATATATTCACTGCACCTGATCATTACATATGCATGATCGGGTGCAGTGAATACCCGGCCCCCTGTTGGCTCTCCCGGGGGACCAGCCTGTGCTGCCTGGCTCCCAGGGAGCCCACCTCCCCCCCACATACGTTCTGGGGCAGGCAGGGAGACTTCCATCTCCCTGCCTGCCACCGTCCTCGGGCTCCCTGCGGCCTCACCTCATACGCCGGATTGGCTGATACTCGCCGCGAGGGGCGGCGAGTATCAGTCACAGTGAATAGTGTATAAAGTGCCGTCACGGAGAGTCTCCAAACATGGAGAATCTCCGCAAAAACACGGCGAGTGCATGGCGAGCGAAAAAAAATGCTCGACATGCACGGAGAATAATCACATTGAATACTGCCCTTAGTCAAATATAAATCCTTTATTTCAAAAGCAAAAATGGTTCAGGCTATAGCTGAATTTGCAGTAACCTTTATATAAGCTGTTATGATTGGTAGTATTAACATCATTGTCAATCATGAGTCAAATTCACACCTATTGTTAAGTAAATAGTAGTGATTGGTTGAAATCAGAAAGTATCTATTATAAAAATAGCAGACACAGAAGTGCAGCACGAATTACCTTTACAATACAGTACATAAACATTTCATTGAAAACCATGAGTCTTATTTGTTGTAGATAATGCTTTTCTAGATACTGTACTGTATGGTTTTGGTCACTTTATTATTATATATGGTATTTATCAGAAAATATATAGTGGTTAGTAAAAAATTTTTCGTGGGTTGATAACCATAGCTAGAACAATCCTATTGTAAATACATATTTTATATAGTGAAAATCATGGATCCCAGTGCTGCTATAAATACTGTAGTGAAAAGAAATATATGGCTGATAACAGTGATAGTGCTGCTATAATAAAAAAAAAGACAAGCTGTAAATTAATTAAAAGCTGCTGCTCTCCCCCAACTCTGGTGATCCATGGAAGACCGGCAGTTCATCAACCAAGTACTGATGGCTGCTTCTTACCTCCTGGTCCGCTTCAATGAGCGAGAGCATTTCAGTATCATGAGATCTGATGCACCTGTTTTGGATGTTGAGCTTTAGCAGTAGAGATGTTCTCTTTGACTTAATTCATTTTAGACACTGTTCATTTTAAAATAATTGTTTAAATGCTGGATCATATGCAGACTTTTTCCCATTTGCGGGGCAATGTAAGTGGAAGATCAGTCATAAAGATGGACATACACCTTAAGTTAATCTTAAAGTGTATGACCAGTTTAGCAATCCACATGATCTACTTAAAATAGCAAAAGAATATACTTTGTTGTACAGGAAAATTCATAGAAACAAGTACAATTTTGAACTTTTGCCTTTACTAAACCATTGACAATAAAAATAAAATAAGATTACAGAATTTCAGCCTTGGAAAATCGCTTTATCCCATGCCTTGTGTCATATCTATTCATGATTCAGTTGTATACTGTAACTTAACTGATATCAAATTGCAAACATTAGCTTCTAATTTTTTTAAGAACATTTGTACCTGTTTGACAAAATGATTAGACAAAACACTATAGTTGTCTAGAATCAATGAAGTTTGGAAGGGAGGGAAGTGATAAATTGGTCTGAGGTGAAAAGCTGTAAAACCTACCTAGAGTACTACAGGCAATCAGGGGGAAATTTACTAATGTCGACCATATACGGCTGATACCTATATGGCCCGAAAATATGAATGGAGTACACGGCAAATTTTGCATGTCATAGCCATTCATATATGGTGGCCATATTTAGAGCCACCAAATATGGTTTATTTTTTAAATAAATTTTGTGAGGAGGCACATCCAGAAAAGCAATCCAGAACAAACACAATTTAAAAGAGGACAAATAAATGGCTGTAAGAACTAAAACTAACCAAAAGCAAGGGATAATAGGTTGTTTACAATCCCCAGGCATGGGTATCATATGAGTACAGACTTTCATGGCTTCATATAACACAAAACTTCTCGTCAAGTCTTTCAGAATTTAACTTTCTGGCAGAATAAAGGCCCCAAATATAGTAAGTGAAAGAAAAATGTGAAGGCTTCCCACTGATTCCAGGTACCGTCATTTGTTTTAAGGGTTCTGGGGGTTATTAAATGCTCCAATAGTAACTTAATTCAATCTGGATATCCTGCTAACAGAGAGAGGGGCGATTATCACCAACTATAGCAGCAGCAGGAAACCAGTCCAAATACAATTTCGACAAAGCACTTACAATAAAATTCTGCATGCCAGGGATTTGAAGCGCCAGAAAAAAGAAAAAAAAATTACAAGCCAAACAGCAAGGCACCGGCTGTACCAGGAGCTGAACAACTGATAGCAAGGAATACTGATGTTTAATTGTCTGGACAGCACCCAGATTATCACTCAACAAAATAAACAGTCAGAAAATGTGTCTATCACCATGAAATCCCTCCTGCTCTACACAGATAACCTAATGAAATTGTATGCTTTGTAGATGCAGTCATAGCCCACTCAATTTGCATTAGACAATCCAGTCCATGAGTATGACCCATGACCTATTAATGTCACCGTCTGTATAGGGAAAGAAAGTACAGGGCTTCTCTGACTTTTCAGCCATGATTGGAATCCTGAACTTAGCATAGAGGGTAAGGAGAATAGAAGTGAAGTACCAGCAAGACCAACATAGGAATTCATTGAGTAATTGGCTGTACTCCACTCCCCAAACCTATGCACATGCCTTAGTGGAGTAAGGAACTAAAATAATCAATAAACAGGCATGCATTTATCTACATAGAATCTGATGTTAAATGTGTAGTTTCTGTAGTGTACAAATGGTACAGATCCCACTGGAACTAAGCTTGCACCTCTGACTTCTATTATGCAACAGCTGGACACCACAACCGGGATGATTGCATTGTGAGACCTTAATGTGCTTACATCATTTATGCCACAATCCCCTGCTACCAAATGTGGGTGAGCTATCCTTGACTCCAGAAAAGCATGTATAATGCCCCAAGACCAAAGCCGAAGGCAGAGGAGAAGATGGCTCTTTGTGTAAATCTTCTGTTAGCTAGCCCTCATCATTTGCATCTGAAATAGAAAACTGAAAGAAACTCCACTAACAACTGGAGCCCAAGTCCCAGCAAAGAAAACAATGTGATGGACAGCAGTCAAAGAAGTCATGTTGAAGCTTGAATGAATCAGACGGTGTAGCAATTGCACAACCAAGGATGCAGGGTGTGATTACACATCCCCTAATATGATGTGGGAAACTGCTGCACCAATAAAGCTCAGTGATGCCTTGCAGTAATTAGGGGAGTCATGGAGTCTACCAGCAGCAGCAAATTTCTGGAAATAGGCCCCAATTCCACCACAAGAGCCATGGAAACCTGATCAGATACTGTGTCCCCTGACCTTCCATTGAAACTATCTGTCCAGACTGATGAACAGGTGATCCCAGAAGAAAAATGAATCACCTCACCCCAAGAACCCAATGCCTCACAGCCAGTTCTTGGACCCAATAGGTTGGTACAACCCTCAATCCTTCCTGCCTTGAGCACCCACACAGTTGGAAAAGAGAGGTCCCCTCCTCTCTAAAAGCTTCAGCTAAAATACAAAGGCCATGCTCCAAGTCAACAGAGTGCAATCTTACATTAACTTAGGGGTTTCATTTACATGCTTATTTGTATTTGTAATTATTCTTTATAGTCTGCCTATTCACCTGATTTAACATAAGTTGTGGTGAGTAAGGAATTTTATGTCATTATTGACATGCTCAAGAATAAGACACAACATCAAGACATTGCCAAGTCAATCAGAGATCTAATCAACTGTATGCAATTATATTTCGCAAATATGGTTTAAACAGAATATATATGGATGGTGGTGGTTAGGATGCCAGCAAACTTAAGACTTATAGTGGCATCTCCCAAAACCACCCTAACCATCACACCTTATGGCTATTCTTCTCCGATAAGAAGCCTAATCATAACCCTCCCCAACAGTGCCTAAAAATACCCCCCCCACACACACACACACACCCTCATCCCAGTGCCCAAGCCCCTCCCAGTGGCCTAACTCTAAGAGACCCTAGAAAATGTATGAGCCATTTCTAGGAGCTGGCATAATGAAGATGCTAGTGTTGAGACTGCTGGTTGGGATTCCGGCTAGTAGTAGTAGTAGTACGTTTAATTATAAGGCGCCGCAAAGTGTCCGCAGCGCCATACATAGCAAACAAAAAAAAAACAAATTACAAGGTAACGTACAGGGTGTGTTGAAAAATACAGTATAAATAGGGGTATAGCTGGTAGAACTAAAATCACCATCAGTTCAGAAGTAGGTGTCAAAATTGTCGAGGAGACTGAAGATGACGTAGAGGAAGGGAAGAACAGGACAGGAGCACAGGTGAGGTAAAGAGGTAGGGTGAGTACGTAAGGAAGGAGGACCCTACTCATAAGAGTTAACATACTAAAAATAGGTGGGTGGACGAACGAAAAACAATAGGATAAGTAGGAACGGAGGCAGGATAGGAGGATCAAAAAGAGGTTAGGAGGAGGGATCGGCTAGTCGAAAAAAGTGGGTTTTGAGGGAGCGCTTGAAGGAGGTAAGGGAATCAGAAAGCCTGATGGGTGGCGGGAGGTTGTTCCAGTGCAGGGGGGCAGCGCGAGAGAAGTCTTGGACACGGGAGTGGGAGGAGGTGATTAGGTGAGAGGTCAGTCGGCGGTCAGTGATGGAGCGAAGAGGACGGGAGGGAGTGTGGATAGAGATCAGTGAAGAGAGGTAAGGAGCGGTGGAGGAGGAGAGAGCCTTGTAGGTGGTGGTGAGGAGTTTAAAGAGAACTCGGAAAGGAATGGGGAGCCAATGAAGAGATAGACAGAGGGGGGAGGCGGAGGTAGAGCGGCGGGAGAGGAAGATGAGCCTAGCAGCAGCGTTAAGAATGGATTGGAGAGGTGCGAGGTGGGTGAGAGGTAGTTCAGAGAGAAGGATGTTGCAGTAGTCAAGGCGGGAGATGACAAGAGAGGGATTGAGAATTTTGGTCGCATAAGTGGAGAGGAATGGTCTGATGCGTGAGATGTTGCGTAGGTGAAAGTGGCAAGACTGTGAGAGAGAGCGAATGTGGGGGGTGCAAGAGAGGGAGGAGTCAATGATGACACCGAGGCCGCACGTTTGGTCGGTGGAGGTGATCTCGGTTTCACTAATGCTGATGGAGATAGTGGGAGAAGAGGGGATGTTCGGGGGATGGAAGATTAGAAGTTCAGTTTTAGCCATGTTTAGTTTCAGGAAGCGTTGGGTCATCCAGGCTGAGATGGCTGTGAGGCATTCGGAGACCTTGGACAGGAGTGATGGGGATAGGTCGGGGGAGGAGAGATAGATTAGGGTATCATCAGCATAAAGGTGGTAATGAAAACCATAGGAGCTGATGAGGGTGCCCAGAGAGGTGGTGTAGAGGGAGAAGAGGAGAGGGCCAAGGACTGACCCTTGGGGAACACCGACTGGCTGCGGGGTAGTAGGAGAGGAGGAGCTCGGAGTGGAGACGGAGAAGGAGCGATCGGAGAGGTATAAGGTGAACCAGGAGATAGGATATTGGACATTTCCTCGGATAGAAAAATTGTGCACACATTTTTTTTTATGTCCTATGGACATGCATTCTTATTTTTTTTGAAGAAGAAGTTTTAATATTGGCAGAAAATACTGCAGCACAAAATATGTGAAAGAGGTCAAGATAAGGTAACATTATTTGAGATCCCTGTGTGATGTGGAGAAAACCGCTAAATCAATACATTGCAGAAATTAGACTGAGAGATAATTTACTTACTTCCTCACCAAGATCATTAATAACTTACAATACATCCTTTAATTTTATTTATAGTGTAAAGAGAAAACCTCTACAGAAACAAATTTAAAGTATCAATGTAAAGTGTTTTTAACAACTTTTGTTTATACAGTAAACATTTTATTTAACTATTTATTGTAACAGAAATGTTATAGAAATTGTTTTATCGTGACTTTGTTCAGATCTGATCGCAGTACAAATTTGTTCTCAAATGGGCAAAACCATGTGCACTGCAGGTGGGGCAGATGTAACATGTATAGAGAGAGTTAGATTTGTGTGAGTTATTTTGTTTCTGTGCAGGGTAAATACTGGCTGCATTGTTTTTATACTGCAATTTAGATTTTAGTTTCAACACACCCCACCCAAATTTCCATTGTTTTTATACTGAAATTTAGATTTCAGTTTCAACACACCCCACCCAAATTTAACTCACTCTGCACATCTTCCCCACCTGCAGTGCACAAGGTTTATCCCATATTGAGAAAAAAATTGGGTACTTATGTATTATCTGGGCTCCCATGTTAAATGCACCCCATTTTTTCATACCCCTACTATCTAACTACGCATGGAGTTGACTTTATATAGTGTGGCGAGCGCAGCGAGCCACCGTGCCCAAAGCGTGGCGAGCGCAGCGGTCTCATAAGAAAAACAGGAGCCCAGATATTACATAAGTCCCAAAAATTGTACTGCAATGAGATCTGAATAAGGGCCTTTGTCTGGAAAATTCTATATGCTAGTTTCCTAAAATACAACAATAATCCTTAGATAGTATAAAGCAAATTCCCTAAAGCCATTTCTGTCTTCTCTGAATGTGGTAATCACAAAAACCACTGGGTAAATTTTTGTGTGTTTGGCAAATTTTTGTGTTTTTTTCAATATTAGGTTGTGCAGTTCTCTTGGAGGGTTTACGTGTATAAACCATTCCCAGATACAGTAGGTGTCCTGTGCTAATAGCAGTGCATGCATGAAGCCGCCTGTCCCCTATCCAGCACCAGCTCTGTCTGGAGAGAGGAAGAGAAAGGAGCGGCCAGGGAGCACTGGCAGTGTATATTTACGGATGGCTGTGCGCGCAATGAGCCAAGAAAAATTATTTATTTACAGTTTCTTATATAGCGCAGCAGATTCCATTGCACTTTTCAATTGTAGACCGTGATCAAACAAACTAAGTAACAATGGACAGACTTGGAGGAAATAGGGCCTTGATGCAAACTTACTGTACAATCTATAGGGACATACAGTAGGAGGAAAACACAAGGACAGGCACCAGTAATAGCATAGCAGGCCCATTAAGTTGCAAGTCCAAAAGAAAAGCTATATAGTACATAAGTGCCTCAGACGGTTATGCGTGTGGAACTTAAATATGATAGGCTTGCCTGAAGAGGTGAGTTTTTAGGGAACGCTTGAAAGTTTGGAGGCTGGTAGAGAGTCTTATTGTGCGTGGAAGGGCATTCCATAGGGTGGGAGCCGACCGATGAAAGTCCTGTTACAGTGAATGGGAGCTAATTATCTGTGCAGAAGAGAGACGCAGATCGAGTTGAGAGATAAGTAAAGAGATATATGCTGGGTTAGAATGGTCAATAGCTTTATATGTGAGTAGAAGTATTTTATATTGAATTTATATATTCAAATGGATTGAGTCTGTTCTTGGGAAAACCAGTTAGGAGACTATTGAAACAGTCAATGTGGGATATAATGAGTGCATGGATAAGAGATTTATTAGTGTCTTGTGTAAGATAGGGTAGTGTTTTGGATATGATTTTTAAATGCCTGTAACATGATTTGGAGAGAGATTGAATGTGGGGAACAAAACACAGTTCAGAGTCAACAAGCTTGCGGGTAGGGTGGATTGTCGAGTTGTCAACAGTTATGGAGCTTTCAAGATGGTAACTGTTCTTGGCTGGTGGTAATATAATGTATTCTGTTTTGGAAATATTGAGTTTGAGGTGGCAAGAAGACATTCTGGATGAGGTGGCAGAGAGGCATTCAGATATTCGGCCCAAAACCACTGTTGATCATAAAGCAGCACTCATCTGTTTAGCCATACCCACTCGCTGTGTATGTCATAGCCCAGTGCTGGCATTACAGTTGCCATTCTTAGAGTATTCATGTTCCCAGCACATACCCTATGCTAATCCCTGTAACCCACCTATGCCATACGCCATTGCCACGGTGTTGTGACACAGTGTTGCATCATGCAGGTTCCAGGGGTGCTTTCCTCCTTCCTCAGCCCTGCTTAGTGCTGTGGATCTCCAGCCACACTAAAAATAACATCCTGAACCCAGCTGTCGATGGTGCTTCCCAGCTCGGAAGGGGACCAGACATAGGCCGGGGGCCCAGCACAGGCTGTCAGCTGTGCTGAGGGATAGACGTGTGGAAGAGACGGGTAAGTGGGAATAAGATTATTTGTCAGGGGTGTGGGAAGGTGCATGCATGGGGGATATGGAGTGCAGTGGATGAAGGCATTCTATCACTTGACTGAGGTGGGGAGCATGTCAGGAGCACATTGTGTTCTGGGGGCACAAGGAGGCACTGAGGCTGAATGTTTGTGTGTGTGTGATGGAAAGCAGGAGGCATGGAGCAATTTGGCTGGGGCAGGGGGGTTGATTTTAGTGAGCAGGGGGAGTGGAGTGGTGTGGCTGAGGCAGGGGGTGTGTGATGCATAGCAAGGAGCATAGCATGGGTTGGCTGAGGCAGGCAGTGCCAGATTAAGGTCTAATTGGGCCTGGAGTTGAAAATGATCAAGGGCCTATTATGCGCAATAATAGGGGTTGTGGCCAGCACCTAATAATGTGGGAGACGTGACCAGTGTTATGTTTGGTTGGTGTGCTCGTGGGTGTGTCTCTATTTCTGTAAATACTTTCAACTAATTATATATGCCTGGAAAAAGGCAGGGGGCTGGCATAGGAAAAATGCAGAGCGATATATTGGCAGGTGCCCTGCAAAGATGCCGGTGTCCTAAAATACTTGCAGGGTGAGGTGGCACTCCAGTCTTAAAAAAAACACTGAACGCCGAAACTTAGTAGAAAACATTTCAGCACCTTTTATGTGGTCACCATATACCCCTTATACAAATCATGCAACACAATAGTAACCCCCTTATACTGTACTTGCCTCTAGCACATTATTCCACATGGAATGAGCCAAAATTCACACCGGCTGAGCCAAAATTCATACTATGGCACATGGATTGAGTAAAAAATCACGTTATGCCACACAGATTACGGCAAAATTTACATTTTGCACACATGGATTGAGCCAAAATACACACTATACCAAACAGATTGAGCAATAATGCACAATATGCTTCATAAACAGGGGCATTGCATGCATTAAAAATTTACACCATAATGCACATTACATGTTAAGTCACACACCATAATGTCCATTACATATTATGCCAAACACCATCATGCTTTTTAAAAATTATGCTACATAAGTGCTGCTTACCTACATGCTCATTGCCAGGGGTTCCATGCTCAATGTCAAGGGTTCCATGCTTGTTGCCATGTGGGATTACATGCTAATTGCCAAGGGGGAATACATGCTCGCAGTAACTGGGGGAAAGCCTCCGCCAGGCATAAATGACAGCCAGGCAGAAAGCAGGGGGCTTCCCGGCTGTATTCAGAGCACTGCAGGTCCCGGCTATTTGAAATAATACTCCTTTCACATCAGAAAATGCAGGGACTTACCCGGTTATATGGTCCCAGGATCATACAGGTACATGGGTAGCAAATGGGGATAGTATCCTGCACAGGACAAGAAGATATTTTTTAAAATGATGTAGTAATCTCAAAACCAACGGTACTTATGTAATATCTGGGCTCCCGTTTTTCTTATGAGACTGCGTCCCCTCGCGGGGCTCGCTGCGCTCGCCACGCTTCGGGCACGGTGGCTCGCTGCGCTCGCCACTCTATTTAAAATCAACTCCATGCGTAGTTGGATAGTAGGGGTATGAAAAAATGGGGTGCATTTAACATGGGAGCCCAGATAATACATAAGTACCAAACCAACTTATAGAATAATATGCCTGTATACATACAGCTAACATTCAGTGTTGGAGGTGCCCCCAGGAATCAAGTACTAGTATACTTAGAAAAAAGGAAACAGTGGTCCATAGATAGTGGGCCACTGTTCGCAAAAAAGGATTCCTTTTTGGAGGCACACTTTTAAATGGATGAAGATGGTGTTAATTGTGTGAAATAAAACTTAGCTTTTATTTCCAATTAATTTAAAATAGTATTAACTCTGTAATTACATATGTTGCATATTTTACCATAAAGAGTTAAATGAGTAAAGAAAGTTTTTTTTGGTGAAAAAACAAACACAGAATAGGGGAGGGTTGTTTGCCACTGAAATTTACTATGTATTTTTATCGACACAAAGGTTAGTTTACCATGTGATATAGTCGATATAGTGGCTATAGGTGGTGTTATTAAATAACCATATATTGTTAATATATGATTAGTTAGGGTCCTTAATAGGCCCGGCTGATGACACGTCCAGAGTCTATGACAGGTTTGTGCTAATGGTACATCACATATCTTCAAAGAAAAGTATTTATGAAAGAAATTATTTGACCATGTACAAACGCCTAATCATAGAAAAACCCGTTGATGATAAAAGATGGTATTTAATGCATGGACATACATACATGTGTTGTTAACATATCAGGTATCCTTGGAGATTGGAAAAGCGGGAGTACAGTGGATTAGGTTCAAATCTTTCTGCTGCCCAATGTCTTCACAGATAGGAGCGGACAGAGGGTGAGAGAAGAGATTGATGCACTGATGGAAAAAAGAGCAAATGAAAAGAGGACACTTCTGTATGTGGTGTTAGATCCGCCCTGATACACTAAGTATTGCAGGGAGGAGATGCGCCACCAGAAAGTCTCTCCTCCACGGAAAGAAGATAAAAAGAGAAAGAAGAGAGAATATATATTGATATTCTGAACAGAAAAAAGGGTTTAAATTGGGTGAATTGAGTGTGTGTAGATGTTGAAAATCAGGCTGTAACACACAAAAAACACATTAAGACAAATCTTTAGCTGTATCACACTATTAATCAAAGTGTATCAGCGTCGGAGCTGGGCAATGAATAAATAATCACTACCCGATAGCAAAGTGTATTTAATCCGTCGACACCAATGTGTCTACTTAAGTTGGCAATAAATGTACCAATAAAGCCGTGAATCCAAACTTGGATATTGCAGTGTGGATTATTTTATATTTGCAAAACCATGAAAAAAATATTGATGGCAGCTGGGTAACAGGGTGTGTTCAATCTGTCAACCCACCAATGTGTGTGGTTAGATTGGCAGTGATCACACAAATGTCAAAAACAAAATTATGAAGCCCAGGCAACAAGGTATAGTTAGTAAGTCGACACAGATGAGTGTCGTCGGTTGTTAATATATGCACCAAATGGATACATATAGAGCAAACATTTATGATCATATATTGTGTGATGTGTGCCTATAGATCAGATTGTCAGAAAATAGATCTATATATGATCAGAGTAGGGCTGGAATGAAAATAATACCAAGTTGAATATAAATTGTAAACTGATTAATAGAAGATTAAGAAGAAAGGGAGAGGAGAGAACAGTGTTGATTGCAGGGAACAATCACCACCCACCCGTCATCTATGAGCGGACGGGAGGTATTTGGGGATGAAGCCGGCACACTGTGATAGAAAAAATGGGGGAGAGGGGAGCGGTGTCCACGGACAAACGCTGTGTGCGGTGTTAGGTCTGTCCTGATGTGGCAACAGAGCAGGACCAGAGATGCGCTGCCAGCGTGTCTGTAGCACCATAGGAAGGAAGAGGGGAAGGAGAGGATACCTGACGGAGCGGCGGGTAGCTGGAGCGAAGTCGGAGCTGTCAGTGTCCCGATGTTCGGGGAAATGCTGCAGCCCTGTCAGCACTGTCAGAACGCGTTTCACCACGTGGGCTTGATCACCTGAAAGCCTAACGTGGTGTACGCAGTGTCGGGTATTTATGGAGCCGGCTGATCAATTCATATGCTTCAGCTAGCAGGACTTTGCGCGTTCATTAGTCATTGTGTGTGATTAGCATGGACTCTAGTGTCCACGTAGAACGGAGGGGCATAATCATTTGTATTCCCTAGAGGTGTGAATTTGTTACATGGTCCTTAATGATTGATTGCAGCTGTACATGAAATATCGTATAACCGGGGGACATTTGCATTGAATCAATTGAAGGCATTGAGTGGGTGATAACAGTTCATATTACACATCATTGAAGTGATTCTTTGTTCTTGATGATGTATCAAAAAGCAAGGGACCTTAAATATGGGGTTTGTTTGACATTAAAGGGAAATGAAGTCAAAAACTTTTAGGCGTGTGCCTATAATTAATAGCATACTTGTGCGTCACCAAGAGTGAATTAATTAATTGAAACAATTAGAGAGTCTACATAAAAATATATATATTGATATGAATACGGAAAATGAATCATAAAAATGGGAAACATTAGAATTGGATTAATTGAAGGCATAAAGTGAGTGATAATAGTTCATATTTAACATCATTTATTCTTGATAATATATCAAAACGCAAGGGACCTTAACTATGGGGTTTGTTTGACATTTAAGGGAAATAAAGTAAAATGTCTATAGGCGTATGCCTAAAATTAATAATATACTGTTTGCGTCACCAAGAGTGAGATAATTTATTGAAATAATTAGAAAATATACATAAAAAATGGTATATATAGTTATGAATACGGAAAATGAATCATAAAAATGAATAATAGTAAATGATAAATGTAAATAAAGTATAATCAATCTGAAATAAATTGAAATAAAATAGAACAAATAATAGTAATGATAATAATAATGATAAATAAAATAAAAATAATAAATATAAAAATAAAAATAAGTATAAATGATAAAAATATTTTTTTTCTTTTTGCAAATGCAAATAAATATGTGTGATTACCGATAATAACGTGAAGAAGGTTCGAATATTACAAAATATAACAGAACACGGACTTGGTTTCATCCGTACCAGAGAATAAGAATAGTATGGCATATTGATCTTCTCAGAATGAGACTAAATTACTGGAGGTCTGTGCCTGAAGTGGTGATTAAGGAGTGATAGCAAATATTAAGTGGATAGTGATGATGAGAGATGGAGTGCATTTAGAATAAAGGTGTGATGGTGAATATATCAAGTGTGTAGTGAGTGCCGTTATTGAGCGATGTATAGTTGGTGAAGGTAGAGATAAATGTGAGTGGATAATAAAGATAAAAATATTATCTCTATGTGGCTGCGTTAAAATATAAACAAATAGGGTAGTGTGACAAAATTAGCAAACAAAACGGAGTGTAAAAATTGCAAACAAACAAACAGCCTGTGCATGAAGGTGGATATATAGATGGGTGAAAGTATATAAAGTGATCCCATTTCGAGGGTGTTAGAAAACGCCTATCAGACAATGATGGGTCATATCAGTAAATATTGGTCAGGTCTCTGGAGGCATTCCTTATAGTTCCTAAATGCTCCAAGATCCTGTTTTTGAGCATTCTGGTGGTAATGCCTATGTATTTCTTCCCACAGGAGCATGTGATACAGTACACCACATTAGTTGTTTTACAGTTGAAATACTCGTAAATGTGGTGTACCCTCCCATATTTGTCAGTGACAGATGTAGTGTTGGTCACCAGATTGCATATTTTGCACGTACCGCATGGGAATGTACCTTTGCAAATGGGATCCTTTTTAGGCCTGGGGATGAAATGGCTTTTTACCAGGGCGTCCTTGAGGTTGGGCGATCTCCGCCAACTCATTGATACAGTTTCGCCTAAATCAGTGCAGAGGTCTGGATCAGATTTAAGGACATGCCAGTGTTTTTGAATAGAGTTTCTCATTTCTTTCCAATTCTCACAGAAATCACCAACAAACCTAGGAGCATTGTTGGTATGTTTGGTTTTGGTTTCGAAGACTAATTTATCCCTATTCAAAGCCATTATGGCTGATCTGGATTTTTTAATGAGGCGGTTACTGTAGCCTCGTTCTTTCAGGCGTAGCGACAGTTCCAGGCTTTGTCTGTTATATTCGTCTTGACTGGAACAATTCCTCTTCAGCCTTAAAAATTCGCCTTTGGGGATATTCCTAATGGTCGGGGGGAAGTGTGAGCTGGAGTTATGTAAAACGCTATTTGTGGCTGTAGGTTTGCGGAATAGTTTTGTGGCAATCTGATCGTCTTTATCACGGTATATCAGTAGATCCAGAAAGGAGATAGTGTCTTTACTGAACTCGTGAGTAAATCTAAAGTTCAAATTATTGTCGTTTAGACGCTTCATGAACTGTGCGAGTTCCTCTTCCGTACCATCCCAAATGATCATGACGTCATCAATATATCTCAGCCATACAATGACTTTCTGTGTGAGGACATCTTCTTCATCCTTAAAGACATGTTCTCGCTCCCACCATCCAAGAAAGAGGTTAGCATATGTGGGCGCACAGGCTGCCCCCATAGCTGTACCCCTAACCTGGAGGTAGAAGCGGTCATTGAAAACGAAGTAATTGTGGTGCAGTATGAAATGCAAGAACTTAAGGATGAATTTCTGGAAAGCACCCATTCCTTCCATCTCAAGAAAATATCTGGTTGCTTCAAGGCCAAGAGAATGTCCTATTGACGTATACAGGGACTCGACATCCATGCTGACTAACAGCTGATGTTTTTCTAGTTTGACATCGTGTAGTCTTCTAAGTACGTCAGTTGTGTCTTTAACATAGGACAGAAGATCTGTTACGTGTGGTCTATGATGGACATCAATAAAGACACTAGCATTCTCCGTCAGGCTATCGCATCCCGACACAATCGGTCTACCCGGGGGCACCGTGATGTTTTTGTGCACTTTGGGTAACAAATATAGAGTTGGAATTCTTGGACTCTCTGTGTGTAAAAAGGAGTGTTCTGCCTTCAGGATTGTTCCATCTGTCAATGCTTGATCAATAATGTGATAGTACAGCTCAGTGTAGTTGGGGGTAGGATTCAGTAGGAGATTACGATAACATTTGGTGTCATTCAATTGTTTCAGGGCTTCATTTATGTACATATCCTGTGGCCACAGGACTATGTTACCGCCCTTGTCTGACGGTTTGATGACCAAATTGGTCCAGCTCTGTATCTCCTGAATGGCTTTCTTCTCCCCTATCGTAAGGTTGTTATTGCCAGCAAACCATTTCTTACGTCGATTGTGAATTTTGTCCATTTCATTGGATACGAGAGTCATGAAGACTTTGACCTCTGGACTAGTTTGCCTGGCGATATCTCCAGTTTCCGGGGTGCTAGCGAAGTGTGGCTGGGCTCGTTGGAAAGCCCTGGCCCTGAGCTATAAAATGGGTCTATGCATGGAGATTGGGCCTGGAGCTGTAGCTCCATCAGGCCCATTGTTAATCCGGCCCTGGAGGCAGGGGGTGTGTTATGGGTAGCAGGGGGCATAGAGTTGGGTGGCTGAGGCCAGGGGGTGTGTAATGGATAACAGGAGGCATGCAGTGGGGCACAATTGCGAATTAAAACTTTCTCAATGAGAGTAATATTATTTCTGGTTATAGAACACGAGAAACTGTTTTAATATCAGAATCCCAATGATGCCCTCAAATTTACTGTCGTCATTCTGTACAAGAACATGTGTGTTAATAGTGACAATTGTTGTTGGATATGATCAGATCCGTTATTTCCTTAAAATAATAATAATTACCTTAAAATAATTAATAAATTGCTTAAAATAATATTTTTTTTAAAAAAGCATTAAAGCAAATATCATTTTGCATATTTACTTTTGCTTTACAGAAGATAATTCCGCTTATGTGTGAATGTTAGGTGGTAAGAAACTGCATAAAATATAGGTAGCATATCCTTAATCTGTGCTGTTAGTTGAGTTTACATATTGACAAGTTGAAGGTCAAATACATTTTCAATATCAGCGGTTCTGTATTCCGGTCCTACAGTTGCTTGCGTTCTCCAATATATGGGCCTTATTTTGGTTCATTCTTTCTGACAAAATCCTTCTTAGATGGACAAAACCATGTGCACTGCAGGGGGGGCAGATGTAACATGTGCAGAGAGAATTAGATTTGGGTGAGTAATTTTGTTTCTGTGCAGGGAAAATACTGACTGCTTTATTTTTACACTGCAATATAGATCTCACTTTGAAGTAAAACCCCACCCAAATCTAATTCTCTCTGCACATGTTACATCTGCCCCACCTGCAGTGCACATGGTTTTGCCCATCTAAGAAGGATTTTGTCAGAAAGAATGAACCAAAATAAGGCCCTATGAGACAAAATCATGGTAAACATGCAGAGCAGTCAATTATAAGAACACCAGTATAGAGGCTTTTTCAAGCTGCTGTTGTGGCACATAATCATGAAGTAAAATAATTATACAGAATTAACATATTATATTCCTATTATTAAAGATATTTAATAAAAGACAAATTTGCCCCACCCTCCGAAAAAATAAATAAAGTATATATTGGTATTTTGTTGTTCAATCTATATTTATAGTGAGTTTCTATATTTCAGGGTATGTCACTGCAGATAAAACCATTATTTAATTATTATTGAAATTGCATAATCATTAAAATTGTATGTACTGTACAAGCATTAAAAAATTAGATATGAACCAGCACCCATGGAATTTAGATCAATATATAGGCTTTAATTTTGTAATCTGCATTGTACCCTTCCCAAATACAGTACAGGTTTTAGGGGAAATTTGATAGGATAAGAGATTCAGAAAGTGAGAGATTTGGTAAGAAATCTCCAGTTTTTTTAAGGTGATAGAAAATTAAAAATATGTTTTTAGTGTTAAACAACTCCTTTTTCTTTTACATAAGTTGTACTGGAATGTTTCCTCTATCTTGCTGTAGATGTATTGCAAATCCAGGTACAGGTTGAGAACCCCTTATCCAAATCTCTGTTATCCAAATTATTCCGAAAACCATAGTTTCCAAAATTTACTTGTATTTTTTATTTTTTTCTAAAAACCTACTGGGTACATCTATAACTGGCACTGTTGGGGAAAGAACATAACTGGCACTTAATATGTACAAGAAAATGATTGCTTGGCATTCAAATTCAGTACCTGAGATAGTACGCAATCTTTGTTTCATGTTTTAAAACCTTGTTTTATGCACGTATAAAATATATTTGTGTGTATTTCATGTGTTTGATGTGTTTATACAGCATAAATGCAATATACCTCAAGATACATCATTGAAATATAAAAATATTGTGAAATACGGAATAATCCGGTATCCAAAATTCTTCCGGTCCTGAGCAAGGGATACTCAGCCTGTAGTATCATCCATATTTGTTGGGAATGCCCAATCTTGTCTTCCATTTGGATCACTTGGTTATCCCTTTTTAAAATACATTTTGGGGGTGGATATACAGACTGACCCTGGTTTCTTTATGGTCTCTTAAACTGAAAAGAAGTACCAGAGTTAACACCTGAATAATACATCCAAAATCCCAACTTATTGGAGTTTTCCACTGCCCATAATCCATAAATATAAGGAATAAAGAACAGGAGTTCTGTTGAAGATGGGATGTTGCCCACAGCAACCAGATTATACTTCTTAATTATTTAGCACCTCTGTAAAATAATATATATATATATATAATCTGATTTGTTTCTTTGGGCAACATCTCCTCTTCAATACAGCCCCCATCTTAGTAAATTTACCCCTTAGGGCCAGATGTATCAAGCTTCGCAAAGAGATAAAATGGAGAGTGATAAACAACCAGCCAACAGCTCCTACCTGTCATTTTTCAAAAATAATCTGTGACATGGCAGTTAAGAGCTGATTGGCTGGTTGTGCATCACTATCCATTTTATCACTGTGTGAAGCTAGGTACATCTGGCCCTAAGTGTTTATTCAGAGACTGCTAATTTACTTGCATCAAAGTGTGTATGTCAATGTTACCTTGAGCAATCCTTTCCTTATACTCCTTCTCCCCTTCTAGGCCATCACTACATCCCTTATTTACAGTACTCTGGTTTTCTGTTATCTCTTAGGCCCCATACACACCAGAAAGATTAGCTCACGATTAGGGCTAATTTCGACCGTTGTAACGACGGTTGTGCATGCATTGTGGGTCAATCGTTCGTTTTTCACTCACAATCAGGATCGTTTGCGACGGGATGCGCGCTCCCGTCACGTCGTGTGTCGCATTGGAGATTTTGCCTCCTGCAGCAGAATCTCCAATCCGACCGCAGGTCGGGTGCTGATTGTATGCACATCTGAAGCACATTGTGTGTGCTCCCGTCGTACGGACCGTCGTTCCAATCCGGCTTGTTTATAAAGACACTCCCACCGCAGCCATTTTGCCTCGTGGATGCCGCAGACAGCACAGCTACGGAGGTTCTCGGCGTGGGAAGCTGCCAAAACAAAAAACAGGTATGTGAACTGCACGCAGCCCTCTACAAAAGCCCTTCCCCACTGTCCACCAATGGTGCCCACCTGTAATGTGTCCCCACTGCCCACCACTGTTTGTTGGTCACAGCACAGCCCACCCCACCTGTATGTGTCCCCACTGTCCACCAATGGTGCCCCACCGCAGGTTGCACAGTGTGCCAGGCGCAGCAATGTAAACAGGCCGCCGCAGGCCACCCCACCTGTAATGTGTATCCACTGGCCTGCTAATTAGGACACAGCAGCCCACCCCACCTGTACTGTGTATCCACTGGCCTGCTAATTAGGACACAGCAGCCCACCCCACCTGTACTGTGTATCCACTGGCCTGCTAATTAGGACACAGCAGCCCACCCCACCTGTACTGTGTATCCACTGGCCTGCTAATTAGGACACAGCAGCCCACCCCAACTGTACTGTCTTCCTAATGTCCTTTTAAGAAATAATAATACATTTAATTTTCCTTCATTGTGTGAATGTATATTTATTGTTAAATATTTTTTTTTTGGGCAGACATGTCACAAGCCATACAAAAAGAAAGAGAGTTCATTGAGGCATTCATCGAACAATACAGGGAACATGAGTGCCTTTGGAAAACCAAATCAAAGGACTACAGCAATAAAGTAAAGCGCAGTCAAGCCCTGGAGGACCTTGTCCAGTTCAGCCGCAGTCACAACCCAGATGCCAACTCCGAATGGGTCAAAAAGAAAATCCAAAACCTGCGGACTGTGTTCCTCAAGGAACACAAAAAGATACAGGCGTCCAAAAAATCAGGGGCAGGAGCAGCAGATGTCTATGAAACGTCCCTTTGGTACTACGACCTGATTTGCTTCACCTTGAGCCAGGAGTTACCAAGGACGGGGCTTTGCCTCATGGTAGAGAGCGAAACAGATGACGTGGTGCCAGTACAGGATGAAAGTTCACAGGCCTTATCGGTAAGTACCATCCCACTGATTACACAAGTTTTTTCAGTTTTTTGTCTCCACTTTAAATTCATTTGCCGGCCAATTATATATGGTCCTCCTGCCAAGGGACAGCACCCACTCCATTGAAGTAGGCCTTGTACTCATCCCTGACCTGTTTGGCACGCGCACTCCCTCGATACTGCAGTGCCGGCGTTTGCAGGGATGAGATTGGGGCTACTTCCCTTGGCTCTTCTGGGTCCTCATCAGGCGCTGGTCCACTTTGGCGATTGGGCCTTTCTTTCCGGCGCAACAAATTGTGCAGGACACAGCACGCCATGACGGCCCAATCTATTTTGTCCAGGCGCAGGTTTATGGCCGTGTGGAAAATGCGAAATCGGCTAGCCATGATACCGAACGCACTTTCCACAAGCCGCCGTGCCCTGGACAGCCTGTAATTGAAGACCCTTTTGTCGTGGTCTAGTCCCCTTTTGGCATATGGCTTCATGATGTGTTCATGAAGTCCAAATGCCTCATCCGCCACGAACACAAAATTCAGACCATGTTTGGTTTCCTGGACTGTCGGCAAGTGCATGCTGTTGGAGACGAGCCTGTGGTAGAACTTTGTGTCCTTCAAAGTTCCACCATCTGAGGCTCGCCCATTCCTGCCGACATCCAGAAAAATAAATTCATAATTGGCATTCACCACAGCCATCAGCACTATGCTGAAGTACCCTTTATAATTAAAGTAATAAGATCCACTGTGGGGTGGCTGGTTGATGCGCACGTGTTTGCCGTCAATAGCTCCTCCACAATTAGGGAAATTCCAAGTGTCCTCAAATTCCGCAGCAATATCTTTCCACTCTTGCACGGTGTTGGGGAACTGGGAGAAAAAGAAATAGAAAAAAAACATTAGTTTGACATGTCTTTGTGTTTTTTTTTCAACAGACCACAAGTACAGAAAAAGAGATCTGCACAAACCCACCCCTGGAACAGTCTGGCCCTGTATCCTCAGGTACATTTAGCGGAGTGCCAGAAACACCCACACCGCCGGTAACGACCCAAAAAAGAAAAAAAAAAAGATGTAAGCCGGTCCATGAACCAGAGGATGAATTGCTACAGCGAGCTGAAGAGGTGCTGCGTAGGCCCCCAGACCGTTTTGACACATATGGGAAATATGTGGCAGAGAGCTTACGCCAATTGGAACCCGCACAACAGATGGCTTTTGAACGTGTCTGCAGTGAGCTGGTGTTTATGGGTCGCATTCGCCGTTTGTCATTTCAGACGCATTTGGCCGGCCTTGTACCGTGGGAAGATACACCATCCACCAGTACCGAATTAACATCGCCCATCCCTGCCTCGTTGCAGGAAACAACACCAACTAGCGGACAATCCTCTAGCATATCAACCACACCTCCTCGCTACACCCATCTGTACTCTTCATTGCTGGAAGAGGGTACGGGGACTGATGACACCCCTGTTTTATTACAGGATTTGTCGTAAGATGCTATGCATTTTTTCTGATGCTGCATGTTGCAGCTTCTTGTTTGGCTGTATGTTCAGTATTATACTTTTTTGGGCACTTTGCTAATATTTTATCTGTGATGTCACCATTGCTGCATGCAGGGTGCAGTATTGCAGATGCTGCTTGTTGCACAAATACTGAAAACACCTTCCTGCAGCTGTGGTGCATAGTTCAGAGCAATGGGGCCGGGACTATTGCTTCTGTTCTATGCACCACAGATGCATGAGGGTGTTTTTATGATCTGTGCTACATGCAGCATCTGCAATGCTACCTGTGACCGCATGGCAAGGTGACTTCTGTTTGGTTGTATGTTCAGTATTATACTTTTTTGGGCACTTTGCTAATATTTTATCTGTGATGTCACCATTGCTGCATGCAGGGTGCAGTATTGCAGATGCTGCTTGTTGCACAAATACTGAAAACACCTTCCTGCAGCTGTGGTGCATAGTTCAGAGCAATGGGGCCGGGACTATTGCTTCTGTTCTATGCACCACAGATGCATGAGGGTGTTTTTATGATCTGTGCTACATGCAGCATCTGCAATGCTACCTGTGACCGCATGGCAAGGTGACTTCTGTTTGGTTGTATGTTCAGTATTATACTTTTTTGGGCACTTTGCTAATATTTTATCTGTGATGTCACCATTGCTGCATGCAGGGTGCAGTATTGCAGATGCTGCTTGTTGCACAAATACTGAAAACACCTTCCTGCAGCTGTGGTGCATAGTTCAGAGCAATGGGGCCGGGACTATTGCTTCTGTTCTATGCACCACAGATGCATGAGGGTGTTTTTATGATCTGTGCTACATGCAGCATCTGCAATGCTACCTGTGACCGCATGGCAAGGTGACTTCTGTTTGGTTGTATGTTCAGTATTATACTTTTTTGGGCACTTTGCTAATATTTTATCTGTGATGTCACCATTGCTGCATGCAGGGTGCAGTATTGCAGATGCTGCTTGTTGCACAAATACTGAAAACACCTTCCTGCAGCTGTGGTGCATAGTTCAGAGCAATGGGGCCGGGACTATTGCTTCTGTTCTATGCACCACAGATGCATGAGGGTGTTTTTATGATCTGTGCTACATGCAGCATCTGCAATGCTACCTGTGACCGCATGGCAAGGTGACTTCTGTTTGGTTGTATGTTCAGTATTATACTTTTTTGGGCACTTTGCTAATATTTTATTCGTGATGTCACCATTGCTGCATGCAGGGTGCAGCATTGCAGATGCCTCAAAGCTTCACGTGGTGCATAGTGCACATCAATGGTGCCGGGACCATTGCATCTGCACTATGCAACACGTGATGTAGCCAAAAAGTGCATTTTTTTCAAAAAAATTTACTTTTCTCTACCTCATGCCAGGACAGAGCTGTAATAGTAGCAATACTGTTTTTGTACCTTTTTTATATTTCTACAACAAAAAATTGTCTCTACCTCAGTACATTTGTAAAAAAATATTGCAGTCTTTTACTTATTTAATAAAAAAACAGTTATTTTCACTACACGTGTCTAGTACATTTTTACTTACCTTGCAATACTGATGCTGCAGGACCTTCACGATGGCTTTACAGGTCTCCGGGATGATGAGTCCCAACGCTTGCGGGGAAATGATGGATCCAAACTTTAGGTCCGCCAGCGATCGTCCTGTAGCCAAGAAACGGAGGGTCACCACCAGCCGGTCCTCAGCAGGGATAGCCATCCGGTACTTGGTATCCTGCTTCTGGATGTGGGGGGTGACCAGACGCAGCAGCTCCTGGAAGGTCTCATCGTCCATGCGAAGGAAATTCCGATAATCCTGGGGATTATTCTCGCGAATCTCCATCAGCAGGGGCATATGAGACCGCGCCTGTCGGCCCAGGAGCCACTGCTTGGTCCAGCAAGATCGAGCCTTCCTGCGCTGGGCCCTCATCCTCCTCACCCTGAGCACAGCGTAGGAAAGCAGGAAATCTTGCTGGGCAGAATCCATAACGCAAATAGCAGTATGGGAAAAGCAAAAAGCAAACTTTGTAGTGCAAAGCAAAAACAAAGCAGCCAAAAATAGCAATGTGCAGCGTTCAGCAGGTATACACCAAGCCTCACTAGTCACAAAGCAGAAATGAGGTCCTGCAAAATGGCCCCTAGTCTTTGTACCCCCTCTGCTAGCCCAGCCCATATTCTTTGTTTTCTTTTTTCCTTCCCCCTTGCCCCACTATGCTAGCCCTGCCCCTTATTAACATTTTAAAAACGACTGTACCACTGTACTCGCGATTTACTAACGATCCGCACATCCGACGGTCGTACGACCATCGTTACCGATGTCGGATCGTTAGCTAATCGTGTGCACCAGGGAACATGATCGTTCCCTAGTCGTTTACCGGCAGCGGGAGAGCGCACCAGGAAAGTGCACGCCAAATCGGTAGCCGATCGTTAGACGATCCTGGTCGTTCTGGTGTGTATGGGGCCTTACTCTTATGCCCCTCATTTATTGTAAAATGTCTTTTGTTGCCGTTTCTTGTGCTTTGTATTGCTTACTGCGCTGGTTGTGATTATATACTGTATGAAAATGTCTTAACAAAGAGAACTGGTAAACTCTTCTAATGTTAAAAGAGTTTATTACAAAGTCATGCAATAAATAATAAATGAATACTATATAATGAAAACATCATGATCACACACACACACACTAGATGTATTGGAGCTTGGTCAGTTTGTCCAATACTGTAAGAACCTGTTTAATTGGGATACATCTTTTCTTTTAATGGAACTAATGTCCCTATATTGTTCTGGGATACGGTCATTAGGTCTACAGCAACTAGGTCGACACCACTAGGTCGACATGGGTCTAGATCGACAGGTCATTAGGTCGGTACAAGCATTAGGTTGACATGGGCAAGGTCGACAGTCAAAAGGTCGACATGGGGGTTTTCACTGTAGCGAAGCGATGTGAGGGGATGCTGTGCACTTCAAACTGTGTCCATGCCGACTGTGTCGACATTCGGGTAAAAAAAAACAGTGAAAAACCCCATGTCGACCTTTCGACTGTTGACCTCACCCATGTCGACCTAATACTTGTGTCGACCTAATGTCCTGCCGACCTTGACCCATGTCGACTCTGCTGTCTGTCGACCTAGTGGTCTCGACCTAATGCTTGTCGACCTAGTTGTTGTAGACCAAACAATCCCCACCCATTGTTCTACAAGCAAATTAGTCCTAATTCGGAGTCAGTTGTACTTTTGAGTGGCTTTGCACAAGTACAACTGGTGACAGTAGTCTGCTTGAGGGGGGCATCCAGTACAGAGCAAAGCTGCCCAGCTCACCAGGTTCCTCCTTACAATGTGCCCGCCAAAACCTGTGGGCATACTACTAAAGTGTGAGCACTTTGCTCCACAGAGAGAAGCTCCCACATTAGCGCAGCCACCAGGATTCGCAGCCTAGCTGCAATGTCAGTTACAGGCCGACCATGATTGGGGTTGTCATGCATCTGCCGCGGAGATTCTCCCAGTTGGTCTAGACACACCTGCATTTTCTGGGCCACCCCTCATAGGAACTTAAACTGCAAACTGCATGTGCAGATCTGTGAAAATTGCTGAATAGATCTTCAACTATGTCTCAATCCAGTCATAGATAAGTGAAGTACTAACATGGGGACTTCTTAGGTAAAATAAATTCATATCGCATTACACAGCACAAAAAAAATGTTCAGTCCATACTTTTTGTACTGGATCGCATCTCATCTAGTACATAGAGCACGCTGCATTTTTGTACTGGATGTGATGCTACCTAGTACAAAAAGTATGGAACACATCAGTCCGTGTATGGGCACCTTTGAATCATTTAACTACATTCTTAGAGATTTATTGTTAACTTTTCAAAATGTACTGTATTAAACTTTCTCAAAAGCTCAAATGAAAACAAAAAGCAATAACAATAATAAACATATTTAATTATCACTTTCAGTTCACCTTTATCACAAAATGTAATCAGTGCTTACAATGTACTGAAAGTTCTTTAGGGCCAGATGTATCCAGCTTCAAAAAGTGATAAAATGAAGAGTTTTAAATTACCAGCCAGTCAGCTTCTACCTGCAATGTTACAGGCTTGGTTTGAAAATTGACAAGTAGGAGCTGATTGGCTGGTTGTTTATCACTCTCCACTTTTTTTACTTTTTGAAGCTTGATACATCTGGCCTTTAGTGAGCATATCAGCAGTATTTTGCGCACTTGTTATATACAGTAGGCAATTCTCGAATAAATTATTTCTTATTGTGTGCTTTTAAATGCTATAGGGCTTTGTACCGGCAGATAAGTCTATAGCACCTTTTTTGTTCAATAAGATGTTGAGAGCTTCTTTAAGGTTTCAGTTAAAGCAGGGCTGGGCAACACCGGCCCTCCAGATGTTAATGAACTACACATCCCAGGATGCTTTGCATTAGTTTTGCTATGTGGCCATGCTGAAACTGATGCAAGGCATGCTGGGATGTGTAGTTCATCAACATCTGGAGGGCCGGTGTTGCCCAGCCCTGAGTTAAAGTATGTGTAATTCAAAGTACCTATTTTGCTGATTACCGAAGCCCATATGTTCTGCTTCTGTTGTTGGTTGTTTGTTTACCTGATCTTATTGCTGCACCTGCTAATTCAGCTAGATAGCCAGTATATGAGAGTTTGTCATTTTCATTTGCTCCCCAATCAGCATTGCAGAATATTTCAAGTTCTAAAGTTTTAGTCATTGAACACATACATATTAAATAGTCTAGTCCCTTTTTCGTTTAAATGTACTGTTTTTTTTATTTTTTATCTAGAGCAGATTTCCATTTAGACCACTCATTAATCAATTTTGCTTCTTTTAAACTTTGTTCTTCTGAGAATGCAAAGTTAACAAATATCTGACTTTGGGGCTTTCCCTTTTCTTATGTTTTGTTGAAATCTTTGTTTGGCTTTGACGTTTAAAGTTTCATTGTTAGAAGTATTGGTATTCACACTAGTTCAATCATTACACATTTCCCAGGTACTTCACTGACTCGGGAAAGGAGAGCTAAGGATTTAATAATTTTGTGTGTGTGTGTGTGTCTTGTTAATGCCCCAAACTCTCTATCCCGTGCTCTCAAGACAATATCCAGTAAAGTGCCCGATTTTATCATTATTAGCAGATGCCCGGAAATCACAAAAAGTTTTGCTACAAATATGCCAGAATCCTGACGCTAGTGAAAAAACCAGCACTGGAGTTCAGACACCACTCACAATATCGATGCTGGAATCTCTCCCGGTAGCATTCTGAATGTAAGCATGCCTGGGCTGGTTAGGGTTAGGCTTTGGGGTAGGGTTCAAGCAGTATAGGGTAGGGATAGGGGGCTGTAGTGTGTTGGTGTGTGTGTGTGTGTGTGTGGAGGGGGGGTTATGGTTAGGCAGCATGAGGAGAGGGGTTAGGGATAGGTACTATTTGGGGGCAGTTAGGGTAAGACTGCAGAAGTGGGTAGTTATGTTTACACACTAAGGGAGGTGATTAGGGTTGGCTGTGTGTAAGAGATAGGATTACGCCGCATGTACTTATTTAACAGATGTCGTAATTATGCACATCGGAATGCCACTGTAAGTCTTTTAACTGCTGGTATACAAAGGAGCCGGGATCACACACCCAACATGCTGTTGGCTGCAGCAAATATGTACAGGTATGCGAGCACATCTATAAATGCATTATGATGCATACTAACTTAAATAATGAACATACCTGAAAGCTACACCCCATGGCAGATGCAGCTAGCAGGAAACATTTTATTTTATACTGTGTAAAAAGAAAAATCATATATTTTTTTTTATATACAGTACTACTGTATAACATTAATCTTATCATATAAGTCTGCATGTATAGTTCACCCAGTGCTTCCCTTAGTAAGTACTATATGTAAAACAATGTAACTGTAAAACAGTGTTTTCAGTTTCTACATTTGAACCCCCCACTAGAAAGCATCTGATGCTTGACTTTAGTTGGGTTAATTAAACTAAAATAATTAACTATGTTATTACATATAGTAACCACCATTGCGTATCATTGCTAAGATTTTCGCCCATATACATTATACTGTGGTTACATAATTTTTGTGAATTTAGTAAAAATACAGCACCATAAACAAAGTATTACACTATCTGGGGCCTCTAGAATAAAAATAATCTACAGTTTGCACAATTGCAAAAAAGGAACAAATCTAGGCAGTAGGTGTACTGTACATCACTATTACACAGAGGGCTTACAGCTGAGCTGCTTTATTGTCCTCCAAGGTGAGAAAAGTACAGTGCACAGCCTAACATTTCAGAGAGCACGCGGCTCCTTACTCAGATGCTTATGTTGGTGTAGCACAAAGTCAAAATAAATAGTGCAGAAACTGCTGAAATAATGAAAGACACCAGCTGTGTTTAAAGTGAAATGACAACACCTGTGATCATTAAATATGGAAGTGCATCTAAAGCACACACCTAACTTTGTATAAACCATATCTAAAATGTATTACTGGATTATCCAGATTGACTCCTATTCAAATCTGTTTAGACCCGTAATTCCAAACCCTGGCCCAAGTGCCAGATTAACCCCTTCCTGACGCAGCCAGTTTTTGCCTTCCTGACAGAGCCATTTTTTTCAAATCTGACATGTATCACTTAAGTGGGTATAACTTTTTTTTGCTTTTACTTATCCCAGTGATTTTGAGAATGTTTTCTCGTGACACATTGTACTTCAAGTTAGTGGTAAATTTTGGTCGATACAGTCTGTGTTTTTTTGTGAAAAATACCAAAATGTCGTAAAAAAATGGAAAATTTAGCGATTTTCAAAATGTTAAATTTTCTGCTTGTGAGACAAATAATCATACCACCCAAAATAGTTAATAACTAACATAGACCATATGTCTACTTTATGTTTCCATCATTATTTCAACCTCCTTTTAATTTTTTTGGACACTAGGAGGCTTAAAATATGAATAGCAAATTCTCAAATTTTCAAGAAAATTTCAAACACTGATTTTTTTAGGGACCAGTTCAGTTCTGATGTGACTTTGAGGGACTTGTTTGTGAGACACCCCCATAAATGATGCCATTTCAAAAACTGCACCCCTCACAGTATTCAAAACAGCATTTTGGAAGTTTGTTAACCCTTTAGGTGTTTCACAGGAATTAAAACAAAGTGTAGGTGAAATTTCAAAATTTCATTTTTTTTGCAGATTTGCAATTTTAATACATTTTTCTAAGGAACACAGTAGATTTTACTAGAGAAATGTGACTAAAAATTGATTCCCCCAATTCTTTTGTTTTCATAAATATCCTATATGTGGCCCTAGTGTGCACGTTGACCAAACCACAGGCTTCATAATAGAAGGAGCACCTACTTGATTTTGGAGCCTCCTTATTATGAGATTATTTTTTAGGCACCATGTAGGTTTCTAGGCACCATAAGATGCTAAAAGTTAGGACCCCCCCCCAAGTGACCCCATTTTGCAAACTACACCCCTCAGGGAATTCATCTAGGGGTATAGTGTACATTTCAAACCCCCAGGGGTTTCACCAATTTTGATACAACTGGGCTGTGCAAATGAAAAATTACATTTTTTACACAAAAATGCAGTTCTGGCTCAAAATTTTTCATTTTCACAAGGAATGAAGGAGACAAAGCACCCCAAAATCTGTGCCGCAATTTCTCCCGAGTACGGCAATGCCTCATATGTGACCAAAAAATACCATTTGGGTGCATGGCAGGACTCAGAAGGGAAGGAGTGATATTTGGATTTTGCAGCACAGATTCTGGTGGAATGTTGGTGGGTGCTATGTCGCATTAGCAAGACCCCCGAAGCACCAATACAGTGGAACCCCCCCACAAGTGACCCAATTTTGCAAACTACACCCCTCAGGGAATTTATCTAGGGGTATAGTGTACATTTCAATCTCCCAGGGGTTTCACCAATTTTGATACAACTGGGCTGTGCAAATGAAAAATTACATTTTTTACACAAAAATGCAGTTCTGCCTCAAAATTTTTCATTTTCACAAGAAATGAAGGAGACAAAGCACCACAAAATCTGTGCCCCAATTTCTCCCGAGTACGGCAATGCCTCACATGTGACCAAAAAATACCATTTGGGTGCATGGCAGGACTCAGAAGGGAAGGAGTGATTTTTGGATTTTGCAGCTCAGATTCTGGTGGAATGTTGGTAGGTGCTATGTCGCATTAGCAAGACCCCCGAAGCACCAATACAGTGGAACCCCCCCACAAGTGACCCCATTTTGCAAACTACACCCCTCAGGGAATTCATCTAGGGGTATAGTGTACATTTCAAACCCCCAGGGGTTTCACCAATTTTGATACAACTGGGCAGTGAAAATGAAAAATTAATTTTTTTTACACAAAAATGCAGTTCTGGCTCAAAATGTTTCATTTTCACAAGGAATGAAGGAGACAAAGCACCCTTAAATCTGTGCCCCAATTTCTCCCGAGTACGGCAATGCCTCATATGTGACCAAAAAATACCATTTGGGTGCATGGCAGGACTCAGAAGGGAAGGAGTGATTTTTGGATTTTGCAGCTCAGATTCTGGTGGAATGTTGGTGGGTGCTATGTCGCATTAGCAAGACCCCCAAAGCACCAATACAGTGGAACCCCCCCACAAGTGACCCCATTTTGCAAACTACACCCCTCAGGGAATTCATCTAGGGGTATAGTGTACATTTCAAACCCCCAGGGGTTTCACCAATTTTGATACAACTGGGCAGTGAAAATGAAAAATTAAATTTTTTACACAAAAATGCAGTTCTGGCTCAAAATTTTTCATTTTCACAAGGAATGAAGGAGACAAAGCACCCCAAAATCTGTGCCCCAATTTCTCCCGAGTACGGCAATGCCTCACATGTGACCAAAAAATACCATTTGGGTGCATGGCAGGACTCAGAAGGGAAGGAGTGATTTTTGGATTTTGCAGCTCAGATTCTGGTGGAATGTTGGTAGGTGCTATGTCGCATTAGCAAGACCCCCGAAGCACCAATACAGTGGAACCCCCCCACAAGTGACCCCATTTTGCAAACTACACCCCTCAGGGAATTCATCTAGGGGTATAGTGTACATTTCAAACCCCCAGGGGTTTCACCAATTTTGATACAACTGGGCAGTGAAAATGAAAAATTAATTTTTTTTACACAAAAATGCAGTTCTGGCTCAAAATGTTTCATTTTCACAAGGAATGAAGGAGACAAAGCACCCCTAAATCTGTGCCCCAATTTCTCCCGAGTACGGCAATGCCTCATATGTGACCAAAAAATACCATTTGGGTGCATGGCAGGACTCAGAAGGGAAGGAGTGATTTTTGGATTTTGCAGCTCAGATTCTGGTGGAATGTTGGTGGGTGCTATGTCGCATTAGCAAGACCCCCAAAGCACCAATACAGTGGAACCCCCCCACAAGTGACCCCATTTTGCAAACTACACCCCTCAGGGAATTCATCTAGGGGTATAGTGTACATTTCAAACCCCCAGGGGTTTCACCAATTTTGATACAACTGGGCAGTGAAAATTAAAAATTAAATTTTTTACACAAAAATGCAGTTCTGGCTCAAAATTTTTCATTTTCACAAGGAATGAAGGAGACAAAGCACCCCAAAATCTGTGCCCCAATTTCTCCCGAGTACGGCAATGCCTCACATGTGACCAAAAAATACCATTTGGGTGCATGGCAGGACTCAGAAGGGAAGGAGTGATTTTTGGATTTTGCAGCTCAGATTCTGGTGGAATGTTGGTGGGTGCTATGTCGCATTAGCAAGACCCCCAAAGCACCAATACAGTGGAACCCCCCCCACAAGTGACCCCATTTTGCAAACTACACCCCTCAGGGAATTCATCTAGGGGTATAGTGTACATTTCAAACCCCCAGGGGTTTCACCAATTTTGATACAACTGGGCAGTGAAAATGAAAAATTAAATTTTTTACACAAAAATGCAGTTCTGGCTCAAAATTTTTCATTTTCACAAGGAATGAAGGAGACAAAGCACCCCAAAATCTGTGCCCCAATTTCTCCCGAGTATGGCAATGCCTCACATGTGACCAAAAAATACCATTTGGGTGCATGGCAGGACTCAGAAGGGAAGGAGTGATTTTTGGATTTTGCAGCTCAGATTCTGGTGGAATTTTGGTGGGTGCTATGTCGCATTAGCAAGACCCCCCAAGCACCAATACAGTGGAACCCCCCCACAAGTGACCCCATTTTGCAAACTACACCCCTCAGGGAATTCATCTAGGGGTATAGTGTACATTTCAAACCCCCAGGGGTTTCACCAATTTTGATACAACTGGGCTGTACAAATGAAAAATTACATTTTTTTACACAAAAATGCAGTTCTGGCTCAAAATTTTTCATTTTCAGAAGGTATGAAGGAGAAAAAGCACCCCAAAATCTGTGCCCCAATTTCTCCCGAGTATGGCAATGCCTCATATGTGACCAAAAAATACCAGTTGGGTGCATGGCAGGACTCAGAAGGGAAGGAGTGATTTTTGGATTTTGCAGCTCAGATTCTGGTGGAATGAATGGTGGGCGCTATGTGGCATTAGCAAGACCCCCGAAGCACGGTGAAATGATGAACCTAATAATCCATAGATGTGTGGTATATTTTAAAACACTCCATTATACATAGGCCGGGTTTGTCGGGGCAAGTTTCACAGTGGAAAATAGTTTCCTTTCTTATTCCCTTTTTATAGCAAACTTTGCACCTTTTTTGTGTCCTGCCCTTTCTTGCAGTGGAGGGGATTTCGTTCGGAAAATGCTGCCCTGGTACAATACGGGGGCCAGTACTAGTACTGGGGCCCTCTGCCTGCTGGTTCCCAAATATTAGGCCCTTTATGACTTCCTCTTGAAAGTGCATAAATGTCCCCCTCTGGCTGGTAGAACGGAATAGCACGTAAGCGTTATACAGTGCCATCTGGATGATATACACGGCCAGCTTCTTGTACCATATTTTTGTTTTCCGCAGGGCACTGTACGGCTTCAGTACCTGATCTGAAAGATCCACTCCGCCCATGTACTTATTGTAATCTAGGATACAATTAGGTTTTGAGGTGTGGGTACTGGTACCTCGTACAGGGATGGAGGTGGTACTGTCTCCATGAATTGTTGTCAGTATAAGGACATCCCTCTTGTCCTTATATTTGACCAACAACATATTTTCGGTGCATATTCCCCTGCTTTCACCCCTTCTCAGTACTTGTGCAATGTGCGTTTTTGGGAGGCCTCTTTGGTTCTTGCGCACAGTACCGCAAGCTGCTGTACCTCTTGAACCAAGGGCCTTAAACAGGGGGATGCTAGTGTAAAAGTTATCCACATAGAGGTGATAACCTTTATCCAGGAAGGGGTGCACTAAATCCCAGACAATTTTTCCACTAACACCTACGAGGGAGGGGGGGCATTCTGGCGGTTCAATTCTTGAATCCTTCCCTTCATAAACCCTAAACCTGTGGGTGTACCCTGAGGTGCTTTCACACAGTTTATACATTTTTATGCCATACCTTGCCCTCTTACTGGGAAGGTACTGGCGGAATTTAACCCTTCCTTTAAAATGTATAAGGGACTCGTCGATACAAATAAATCTGTCAGGGATGTACATCTCTGCAAATTTGGCACTGAAATGATCAATGACCGGCCTGACTTTGAATAGCCGGTCAAAGGTGGGATCATCTCTGGGTGGGCACTGTGCATTATCGGTGTAATGTATAAATTTAAGGATTGCTTCAAAACGAGTCCGAGTCATGGCCATACGGTAAAATGGGGTGCTGTACAGAACATCTGTACTCCAATATTGCCTAATTTCTGGCTTTTTAACTATGCCCATATGTAACACCAGACCCCAAAACGTCATCATCTCTACTGCATCTACAGGGGTCCACCTAGCAAATGATGACGTGGGGTTTTGAGCAATAAACTGCTGGGCATATAAATTACTTTGGTCCACCATTAAATTTATAAAATCATCAGAGAAAAATAATTTGAAAAAGTCAATTTCTCTGAGACCTGTTGAATCAAATTGGATTCCTGGGATGGCCAAAAACTCAGGAACCTGGGGCTCAAAATTGTCTGGTGGTGGGGTCCATACGGGATCAATCATTTGGGGGGGGTCTCAGCTGCTCTACGGGGGCGTCTTTGAGGGGGTCCCTCATCACCAGAGGAGGAAGAGGAGCTTAAGACGAATCCTTCAAATTCCCCGCTTGCATCACTGGCTGTGTCAGAGTCAGAGGCAAGCATGGCATATGCCTCCTCCGCTGAATACATTCTTCTGGATGACTGGGATGACATTTGGGATGACATTTGGGATGACATTTGGGATGCCATTTTTATTTTTGTGTTTCGGTAAGTGTAATGTTTCAACACGTGTATAGTGTAGGGGGGGTACAAACTTTATTTCAACACGGGGGGTATGTAGTGTGTAGTGTGTATGTAGTGCAGAAAAAAAATACTTTATACAGGAATTTGATCCCAATTAAAAAAAAAAATTGAAGGGGTTAAAAAAATAAAAAAAAAGGTCCTGCGCCAAAAATTGAGCACAGATGTTGGTCAGTAACGACCGTCACTGAACAGCGCTCAAAATGATATCAACCCTGTGCCAAAAATGCTGTTCAGTGATTGTACGTCACTGATCAGCGCTCAGCGGCCACAGGACACCCACAAAAGCAACGTGGGTGTAAAAACAAAACCCCACTGCACTCTCCAAAAAAAAAAAAACTGCAGATCAGTGATGCAGTGATCAGTGAACACTGATTAGCAGTGAGGGGCAGCAGGCACACAACTGTGTGCAACCTGACAGGGTATATATATAAAAAAAAAACCCTGGACCCCCAAAAAGTTGCTGATTAATTAATTTAAACTAATCAGCACAAAAGGGGGGGCAGCAGGGGGGGCAGCAGTCAGTTGCACACGCAGCACAACCTTTGGTGCAACTGACAGGTATATATATATAAAAAAAAAACCTGGACCCCCAAAAAGTTGCTGATTAATTAATTTAAACTAATCAGCACAAAAGGGGGGGGGGCAGCAGGGGGGGGCAGCAGTCAGTTGCACAGGCAGCACAACCTTTGGTGCAACTGACAGGTGTATATATATAAAAAAAAACCTCTGCACCCCCAAAAAGTTGCTGATCAGCTCAGATATAGTGATCAGCACAAAAGGGGGTGCAGCAGACACAAAATATATCACTCTCTATCACTCTCTACCACTCTCTGTCACTATCTCTCACTATCTCTCACTATCACTATCTTGGACTCTCTGACACTGCAGCAGCAGCACACAGGAAGTCACAAGATCCAGGAAGCATCCAGCTGCTGGCAGCACGCTACCAGCGGTGATCAGGTAAGTATCAGGCAAGGATCAGGTATGTATATCACGACAGATTGGTCGGTGACCGCTCTGCACGCAATTCCAGACCGGAATGGCGTCTGCAGCGCAGTCACCGTTAGTTTAAATGGCGCGCCTTGGCTGTGATTGGTCCGTCGGTCCGACGAGCCAATCACAGCTTTGGGGGCAGGTGGGGTGAGGTGTCGTCGTCACCGATGAACCCCTCATGCCCCCTCACACCCGGCGGTGATTGACACCTGTGTTACCAGGCGTCTGATTCACCGGTAACACAGGAAAACGCTGCGAATGGCTGTTCACATTGAACAGCCAATCACAGCGATCGCCGACGGGGGGGCGGCATCGCCGCCCCCCCTGGGCATGCAGGGACATGTCTGCTGTCAGGGACAGCAGACATCGTCCCTCTGTCACTGCGTCTCTAGACGCAGTGGCACTTTGAAGTCATGACGTATATATACGTCATGTGTCGGGAAGTACATCCCGGCCATGACGTATATATACGTCAAATGTCGGGAAGGGGTTAAGGTTATCATGGGCACGGAGCTGATGTTTTGTATACAGACACAGGGTTTGTGGTCAGCATGGTGGGGGGGGTATCTACTGATTTAAGGGTGTGGCCAAAAATGTGGGTGTGGCTAGCACCATGTAGGGCATAACTACACACCTACCTTCAACCATCTCAATCTCCCTCTTCTATTTGCTGAAATGAAGCATAAACCATCTGTTATATTATT
Source organism: Crinia signifera (assembly GCF_055691185.1). NCBI lineage: Eukaryota > Metazoa > Chordata > Amphibia > Anura > Myobatrachidae > Crinia > Crinia signifera. Next base: position 76,530,223 of record NC_139222.1, on the reverse strand, counting down.
GACCACTGAGTAAAAATACATGAAAAAGAAAAAGACAAACTATGGTTTATTAAAAAAAATGGTTTATTAAAAAAAACACATAATCACCAAATAATGAAGATTTGCCAAAGCAAATCCAAATTCAAAGTAATGTTTATGTCTTCTTTGAATTAAGGCTGATGCTATAACAGATTGGGTACCAACTGTGAATTCACATTGCTTAAAAAATGTTCTAAAGACTTTTCAGAAGAATCAGGACAAAGTTGTGGAAAAACAACGCAGTAGAGTCTGTTATACATATTGCACCACACAGTAGTGCCACTTGTACACATTGTGACCGGTAGAGCCCCTTAGACACATTGCACCATGTAGAGCCACTTAGACACACTGACTGCGCCAGGTAGAACTCCTTTGACACACTGCGCCAGGATTACGAACACCGTAGTGCCCATTACACATTATGCCACACACTGTAATGCCCATTATACATTATGCCTCACAACGTAATGCATATTACACATTATGCCACACATCGTAATGCCCCTAACACATCAGACCTTAATGCCCATTTCACATTATGCCACACACCATAATGCTCATTAAGTATTAAGCCTCTTACCGTAATGCCCATACATTGGGAGCCAATCGCAAGCTCTGATAGGCTGGAGGACCAACGTCTTATTTGAAATGTTTGTGGCCCTGGTATGAGCCGCTTAGCTAAATAGGAGGTAAGCTCACAGCACATACAGGGATACAGGATAGGTGGCGGTGAGCGTTCCCCTCTCCTCCCCCTCCAATCTTCAGCAGCAGCAATAGCAATGGAGTCGATGAGCAGTACTTGGGGCATTATGTGAGGGACATTACTGGGGACACTGTGTAAGGGGTACAACTGAGGGCATAGAAGCTGAGCACACCACATACATGGCAGCGATGGGCAGTGGTATGTGGTCCTGTGGGTGGTTCTGCCAGATGGTGCGCCCACTGTGCAAATACTTTGTGGGAAGGCACCACTGGTGCAAAACAAGTTAAGGCCCTAAGTACCAGTGCCACTTATACACCTAATGCTGGCAGTAGCAGTGTTGTTTACACATATAATGCCTGCAGTAGCAGTGCCGCTTACACACATAATGAACACAGTAGCAGTGCAGCATGTTTTTTTCCATTAAAGGGAGAATTTGCTTTTACGAGTGAACCACAATCAGTCGCATAATGCACACATTACAGTAGCACCGCTGCTTACACATATACTGCCACCAGTAGCAGTGCAGCTTACACACACAATGCCTACAGTAGCTGCTCCGCTCACATACATAATGCCCGTAATGGCAGTGCTGCTCAAACACAAAGAGCCCACGGTAGCATTGCAGCTCGCACACAACACCTCCCCAACACGGCTCCCTCACATAACATCCAGGGTAACAGTACTGCTCTTACACATAACGCTTGCAGTACAGTAACAGCGCCACTTGCACACACAACGCCCATGGTAGCAGTGCCGATTATACATGATGCCGGCACTAGCAGTGTCCCTTATACATAATGCCCCCAGTACCAGTTCCACCGTATATACATACCACAGACTTTCACTCATAACCTGTCCCATATTTTCTCTCACTCACCCAACAAAGGCTGGATGACCGGATCTCCTCTCCCTGACACACTAAAGGTCTGGAATCATGTAGCCCTGCCCCCTTAATCCTCTTCCCCCTCATGTGGCGCTGACACCCTGCAGTAAGAGGATTGTTTTATGCCTGTCTGCTGCAGCATAACAATCTGCAGAACCTGTGGGCCTGTTTGAATAGTTGGCCTGGAGCTGCAGCGCCATCAGCTCCTTATGTTAATCTAGCCCTGCCTGGTTCTCAAGTACCCCCAACTGTTCCCATTTTCCAGGTCACTTAGCAGGTGCACAGGTGTGAATGTGGGAGCGGAGTTGAGGATGAAATGCAGACTTTGGACTTAATCAACTAAGGAAACTTTGATATAATCAATTAAGATAATTACATTAGTGGGGGCCTTTGATAGGGAAAGATCACATTACTTTAATTTCATGAGTTATACAAAGAAGGCATCCAACAGAAGATGCAATAGACATCAGCTGATCATATAGAGAACAGGAAAGGAGAGTTTGGTAAGAAAGGTAGCAGCAATCTTTTAGAAGACCAAACCAGGTTGGTTTTGCATTATAAATGAATGCTGCAAAAAAATACCATGAGACTAGCAGACATTCCTCTTAGCGAGTCAACCGATTCACCCACATAGTGCATTTTCTTACCTTCAATCTGTCCACTAGAATTCTAAAAGCCTTTATCTCAAATCATATCAGACCTTCATTCTGTACATGCTGAAGATTATTTATGACAGATTGCTCGCATAGTGATCCAATTCAAGTTTAATTCCATAACACATCTGCTGATGCAAATTGGAATATGTACTGACAGCTCAATAATATTTTCAGGTAATGAATTGGAAGGAGTCGCTGAGTAAACACCACCTACCTGAATATGTTGATCTGCAGCAGATGGCAGTAGCTCCCAGGAAATATTCAGGGACATGGGATGAGCTGAGTATGTGATCTAGTGGCTATAATGAAGATTTGTTGCAGACAACAACAGAGAGCCTGGAACTTAATTCAACATCAATTCTTAGCAGTGAACCGTGGCTTGGTAGTATAGCTTGGCAATGAAAGCATCTAGTTCCACCTGCACTTCAAAATCATACATTTCTGTCTACACTTGCTCAAAGAAACTATTGACACACAAAGCCATTAAAAATACAACAGTGACCCTTATACTGTAAATGTGACCTTTACTTGCAATTCTTATTCCACATATGTATTGTGCTTAAGCCTTACACTTGCAGAAGTTCAAGGTGACCGCTGGCCATGAAATATTAATGATGATGACTAAATATGTTATATCATGAAGTTCACAGTAATTAGCAAATGCTGCACCATTTTTGTTACTTGTTATATAATTGGTTTGCTTCCAATGCTTAATGTCAAGTATCAATAACATTTCAAACTACTTTAGGTAGAGCTCACTTTATCATTGCAAACACCATAAAATGCTTGTGCTGCGGTTATAGGATGCTAGAGGATCGCTGCTTGTGCTGTGAGTATAGGATGCTAGAGGATCGCTGCTTGTGCTGTGAGTACAGGATGCTAGAGGATTCTGCTTGTGCTGTGAGTATAGGATGCTAGAGGATCGCTGCTTGTGTTGCGGGTATAGGATGTTAGAGGATCGCTGCTTGTGTTGCGGGTATAGGATGCTAGAGGATCGCTGCTTGTGTTGCGGTTATAGGATGCTAGAGGATCGCTGCTTGTGCTGTGAGTACAGGATGCTAGAGGATTCTGCTTGTGCTGTGAGTATAGGATGCTAGAGGATCGCTGCTTGTGTTACGGGTATAGGATGTTAGAGGATCACTGCTTGTGTTGCGGGTATAGGATGCTAGAGGATCGCTGCTTGTGCTGCTGCCATAAGATGCTAGAGGTTCGCTGCTTGTGCTGTGGGTGTAGGATGCTAGATGATCGCTGCTTGTGCTGCTGCCATAAGATGCTAGAGGATCGCTGCTTGTGCTGCGGGCATAGGATGCTAGAGGATCACTGCTTGTGCTGCGGGTATAGGATGCTAGAGGATCGCTGCTTGTGCTGTGAGTATAGGATGCTAGAGGATCGCTGCTTGTGCTGTGAGTACAGGATGCTAGAGGATTCTGCTTGTGCTGTGAGTATAGGATGCTAGAGGATCGCTGCTTGTGTTGCGGGTATAGGATGTTAGAGGATCGCTGCTTGTGTTGCGGGTATAGGATGCTAGAGGTTCGCTGCTTGTGTTGCGGTTATAGGATGCTAGAGGATCGCTGCTTGTGCTGTGAGTACAGGATGCTAGAGGATTCTGCTTGTGCTGTGAGTATAGGATGCTAGAGGATCGCTGCTTGTGTTGCGGGTATAGGATGTTAGAGGATCACTGCTTGTGTTGCGGGTATAGGATGTTAGAGGATCGCTGCTTGTGTTGCGGGTATAGGATGCTAGAGGATCGCTGCTTGTGTTGCGGTTATAGGATGCTAGAGGATCGCTGCTTGTGCTGTGAGTACAGGATGCTAGAGGATTCTGCTTGTGCTGTGAGTATAGGATGCTAGAGGATCGCTGCTTGTGTTGCGGGTATAGGATGTTAGAGGATCACTGCTTGTGTTGCGGGTATAGAATGCTAGAGGATCGCTGCTTGTGCTGCTGCCATAAGATGCTAGAGGATCGCTGCTTGTGCTGTGGGTGTAGGATGCTAGATGATCGCTGCTTGTGCTGCTGCCATAAGATGCTAGAGGATCGCTGCTTGTGCTGCGGGCATAGGATGCTAGAGGGTCACTGCTTGTGCTGCGGGTATAGGATGCTAGAGGATCGCTGCTTGTGCTGTGAGTATAGGATGCTAGAGGATCGCTGCTTGTGCTGTGAGTACAGGATGCTAGAGGATTCTGCTTGTGCTGTGAGTATAGGATGCTAGAGGATCGCTGCTTGTGTTGCGGGTATAGGATGTTAGAGGATCGCTGCTTGTGTTGCGGGTATAGGATGCTAGAGGTTCGCTGCTTGTGTTGCGGTTATAGGATGCTAGAGGATCGCTGCTTGTGCTGTGAGTACAGGATGCTAGAGGATTCTGCTTGTGCTGTGAGTATAGGATGCTAGAGGATCGCTGCTTGTGTTGCGGGTATAGGATGTTAGAGGATCACTGCTTGTGTTGCGGGTATAGGATGCTAGAGGATCGCTGCTTGTGCTGCTGCCATAAGATGCTAGAGGATCGCTGCTTGTGCTGTGGGTGTAGGATGCTAGATGATCGCTGCTTGTGCTGCTGCCATAAGATGCTAGAGGATCGCTGCTTGTGCTGCGGGCATAGGATGCTAGAGGATCACTGCTTGTGCTGCGGGTATAGGATGCTAGAGGATCGCTGCTTGTGTTGCGGGTATAGGATGCTAGAGGTTCGCTGCTTGTGTTGCGGTTATAGGATGCTAGAGGATCGCTGCTTGTGCTGTGAGTACAGGATGCTAGAGGATTCTGCTTGTGCTGTGAGTATAGGATGCTAGAGGATCGCTGCTTGTGTTGCGGGTATAGGATGTTAGAGGATCACTGCTTGTGTTGCGGGTATAGGATGCTAGAGGATCGCTGCTTGTGCTGCTGCCATAAGATGCTAGAGGATCGCTGCTTGTGCTGTGGGTGTAGGATGCTAGATGATCGCTGCTTGTGCTGCTGCCATAAGATGCTAGAGGATCGCTGCTTGTGCTGCGGGCATAGGATGCTAGAGGATCACTGCTTGTGCTGCGGGTATAGGATGCTAGAGGATCGCTGCTTGTGTTGCAGGAATAGGATGCTAGAGGATCGCTGCTTGTGCTGCGGTTATAGGATGCTAGAGGATCGCTGCTTGTGCTTTGGGTATAGGATGCTAGAGGATCGCTGCTTGTGCTGCGGTTATAGGATGCTAGAGGATCACTGCTTGTGCTGTGGGTATAGAATTCTAGAGGATCGCTACTTGTGCTGTGGGTATAGGATGCTAGAGGATCGCTGCTTGTGTTGCGGGTATAGGATGCTAGAGGATCGCTGCTTGTGTTGCGGGTATAGGATGCTAGAGGATCGCTGCTTGTGCTGCTGCCATAAGATGCTAGAGGATCGCTGCTTGTGCTGCGGGCATAGGATGCTAGAGGATCACTGCTTGTGTTGCGGGTATAGGATGCTAGAGGATCGCTGCTTGTGCTGTGGGTATAGAATTCTAGAGGATCGCTACTTGTGCTGTGGGTATAGGATGCTAGAGGATCGCTGCTTGTGTTGCGGGTATAGGATGCTAGAGGATCGCTGCTTGTGTTGCGGGTATAGGATGCTAGAGGATCGCTGCTTGTGCTGCTGCCATAAGATGCTAGAGGATCGCTGCTTGTGCTGCGGGCATAGAATGCTAGAGGATCACTGCTTGTGTTGCGGGTAAAGGATGCTAGAGGATCGCTGCTTGTGTTGCGGTTAAAGGATGCTAGAGGATCGCTGCTTGTGTTGCGGGTATAGGATGCTAGAGGATCGCTGCTTGTGCTGCGGATATAGGATGCTAGAGGATTGCAGCTTGTGTTGCGGGTATAGGATGCTTGAGGATCGCTGCTTGTGTTGCGGTTATAGGATGCTAGAGGATCGCTGCTTGTGCTGTGGGTATAGGATGCTAGAGGATCGCTGCTTGTGCTGCGGTTATAGGATGCTAGAGGATCGCTGCTTGTGCTGTGGGTATAGGATGCTAGAGGATCGCTGCTTGTGCTGCGGTTATAGGATGCTAGAGGATCGCTGCTTGTGCTGTGGGTATAGAATTCTAGAGGATTGCTGCTCGTGCTGCTGACATAGGATGCTAGAGGATTGCTGCTCGTGCTGCTGACATAGGATGCTAGAGGATTGCTGCTTGTCGTGTGGGTATAGGATACTAGAATATCGCTGCTTGTGCTGTGGGTATAGGATACTAGAGGATCGCTGCTTGTGCTGTGGGTATAGGATGCTAGAGGATCGCTGCTTGTGCTGCGGTTATAGGATGCTAGAGGATCGCTGCTTGTGCTGTGGGTATAGGATGCTAGAGGATCGCTGCCTGTGCTGCGGTTATAGGATGCTAGAGGATCGCTGCTTGTGCTGTGGGTATAGAATTCTAGAGGATCGCTACTTGTGCTGTGGGTATAGGATGTTAGAGGATTGCTGCTCGTGCTGCTGACATAGGATGCTAGAGGATTGCTGCTTGTCGTGTGGGTATAGGATACTAGAATATCGCTGCTTGTGCTGTGGGTATAGGATACTAGAGGATCGCTGCTTGTGCTGTGGGTATAGAATGCTAGAGGATCGCTGCTTGTGCTGCTGGTATAGGATACTAGAGGATCGCTGCTTGTGCTGTGGGTATAGGATGCTAGAGGATCGCTGCTTGTGCTGCTGGCATAGGATGCTAGAGGACCGCTGCTTGTGCTGCGGGTATAGGATGCTAGAGGATCGCTGCTTGTGCTGTGGGTATAGGATGCTAGAGGATCGCTGCTTGTGTTGCGGGTATAGGATGCTAGAGGATCGCTGTTTGTGTTGCTGCCATAGGATGCCAGAGGATCGCTGCTTGTGCTGTGGTTATAGGATGCTAGAGGATCGCTGCTTGTGCTGTGGGTATAGAATGCTAGAGGATCGCTGCTTGTGCTGCTGCCATAGGTTGCCAGAGGATCGCTGCTTGTGCTGTGAGTATAGGATGCTAGAGGATCGCTGCTTGTGCTGTGGGTATAGGATGCTAGAGGATCCCTGCTTGTATTGTGGGCGTATAGGATGCTAGAGGATTTCTGCTTGTGTTGCGGGTATAGGATGCTAGAGGATTGCTGCTTGTGTTGCGGTTATAGGATGCTAGAGGATCGCTGCTTGTGCTGCGGTTATAGGATGCTAGAGGATCGCTGCTTGTGCTGTTGGTATAGGATGCTAGAGGATCGCTGCTTGTGCTGCTACCATAGGATGCCAGAGGATCGCTGCCTTTGCTGTGGGTATAGGATGCTAGAGGATCGCTGCTTGTGCTGTGGCTATAGGATGTTAGAGAATCACTGCTTGTGTTGTGGGTATAGGATGCTAGAGGATCGCTGCTTGTGCTGTGGGTATAGGATGCTAGAGGATCGCTGCTTGTGCTGCTGCCATAGGATGCCAGAGGATCGCTGCTTGTGCTGCGGGTATAGGATGTTAGAGGATCGCTGCTTGTGCTGTGGGTATAGGATGCTATAGGATTGCTGCTTGTGTTGCAGTTATAGGATGCTAGAGGATCGCTGCTTGTTCTGAGGTTACAGGATGCTAGAGGATCGCTGCTTGTGCTGTGGCTATAGGATGCTAGAGGATCGCTGCTTGTGCTGCTGCCATAGGATGCCAGAGGATCGCTGCTTGTGCTGTGGGTATAGGATGCTAGACGATCGCTGCTTTTGCTGTGGGTATAGGATGCTAGAGAATCGCTGCTTGTGCTGTGGGTAAAGGATGCTAGAGGATCGCTGCTTGTGCTGTGGGTATAGGATGCTAGAGGATCGCTGCTTGTGCTGTGGGTATAGGATGCTAGCGGATCGCTGCTTGTGCTGTAGGTATAGGATGCTAGAGGATCGCTGCTTGTGCTGTGGGTATAGGATGCTAGAGGATCGCTGCTTATGCTGTGGATATAGGATGCTAGAGTATTGCTGCTGACATAGGATGCTAGAGGATTGCTGCTTGTCCTGTGGGTATAGGATATTAGAGGATCGCTGCTTGTGTTGTGGGTATAGGATACTAGAGGATGGCTGCTTGTGCTGCTGGCATAGGATACCAGAGGATCGCTGCTTGTGCTGCTGGCATAGGATACTAGAGGATCGCTGCTTGTGCTGTGGGTATAGGATGCTAGAGGATCGCTGCTTGTGCTGTGGGTATAGGATGCTTGAGGATCGCTGCTTGTGTTGCGGGTATTGGATGCTAGAGGATCGCTGCTTGTGCTGCTGCCATAGGATGCCAGAGGATCGCTGCTTGTGCTGTGGGTATAGGCAGTGCCGAATTTCCCATTAGGCACATGAGGCACGTGCCTAGGGGCGGTACATGTTTGGGGGCGGCACTTGAATGCTTGTGCTGGTACTGTCAGCATGAAATTTACCATTAACTGCAAAATATTTCAACTGTACTGTATCATATTCCATCTTGAATAGAGTGTAAATGGATAGGACATGCAGATACTGCCCCTGTAAGCTGTCATACATACTGCAGTAAATATATATACATGATAGAAATGGTGACATTTAGTGGATTTGTAATTAATCTATTAAATTGGCTATTATTAATTGAGGGCTTATCAATAAAAAATAATCAATAAAAAATATATATATTTACGCTGGGGGGGGGGCGTTATTTTTGTGCCTATGGGTGCCATCACCCCTAAATCCACCGCTGGGTATAGGATGCTAGAGAATCACTGCTTGTGTTGTGGGTATAGGATGCTAGAGGATCGCTGCTTGTGCTGTGGGTATAGGATGCTAGAGGATCGCTGCTTGTGCTGTGGGTATAGGATGCTAGAGGATCACTGCTTGTGCTGTGGGTATAGGATGCTAGAGGATCGCTGCTTGTGCTGTTGGTATAGGATTCTAAAGGATCGCTGCTTGTGCTGTGGGTATAGGATGCTAGAGGATTGCTGCTGACATAGGATGCTAGAGATTTGCTGCTTGTCCTGTGGGTATAGGATATTAGAGGATCGCTGCTTGTGCTGTGGGTATAGGATACTAGAGGATCGCTGCTTGTGCTGCTGGCATAGGATACTAGAGGATCGCTGCTTGTGCTGTGGGTGTAGGATGCTAGATGATCGCTGCTTGTGCTGCTGCCATAAGATGCTAGAGGATCGCTTCTTGTGCTGTGGGTATATGATGCTAGGGGATCGCTGATTGTGCTGTGGGTGTAGGATGCTAGAGGATCGCTGCTTGTGCTGTGGGTATAGGATGCTAGAGGATCGCTGCTTGTGCTGTGGGTATAGGATGCTAGAGGATCGCTGCTTGTGCTGTGGGTATAGGATGCTTGAGGATCGCTGCTTGTGCTGCTACCATAGGATGCTAGATTATAAAGCTATTCTGTCTTCTCTCTCTCTCTCTCTCTCTTTTGTTCAGTGCTGTTGATGTGGGAGGCGTTCCATGAATAAAGGGAGAGTTGCAGTAGGCTTGGATGCTTTACTAGCAAATATATACAAAGCAATAGTAAGTCTACCAGTGTCATGTTTGAGTTGCAGCTTTTATTTCAAGTAGGTTACTCCACAACAAGAGCTTCATGACAGAGATAATTGCTTATTATTCAGCTTTCCCAGCTGCTTCCGATCTCTAATCTGGTATCATACAGTATGCAGCAAATGTTCAATGGTTATTTACAGAAGTACTGTAACCTGCCAAGCATTGCCAGTTAGGTCTTGTAAATGTGGCAGAGTAGATGAAGCCTCATTTGTATTATTTAGGCTAAAGTATGTTATGTTTATTTAGGTACCAAGGTAGTGTTAAATAAGCAAATTACATTAATGTGCATGTATTAATAGCGAGTATTATGTGATTTGTTATACTAGACCTACAGATATTTCCTAACACACCTATCCACAAAACGCCATCTTTTCACTTGAATTTGCATTTTAATAACAATGAGAAGCCACAAATTTGCATTGTGCGACGCAGTAATTAATTTAATAGTCAACACCTGTATGTATATATATATATATATATATATATATATATATATATATATATATATATATATATATATATATATATATATATATATATATATATATATATAATAACATTGGCACTCACCTTTCCTAGTTTTGGGGTGCCCTATGGCTTGTGACCACATTGTTTAAACAGACATTGTAGGGGCTCACTAAATTAACTGATAATTAATAGTGGAGATTTGGTTCATGAATTGATCAATGCATTTAAGCCTGCAGCCACCTTCAAGGGACCCCACTTTTCTGCAGGTCCTAACACTATCGCTGAAAATGGCTACAATACACATAGCTATCACATAAATGTTTGATTCCAGGCATGCTATCTGGTCTGAAGCTCACAGCACACTTTGCTTTTATAGGTGAGCAGCTACCAACACACCTGTCACTAATCATCTAGGGAAATGGTTAACATAAGCTATGGAATCTTAGTTAAAACAGGGTGCATGAGAGAATGTGACCACAATAAGACTAATTAAAAAAATTAATCTAATAAACAATATATACACTTAACATCGGCACTCACCTTTCCTAGTTTTGGGGTGCCCTATGGCTTGTGACCACATTGTTTAAACAGACATTATCAGTTAATTTAGTGTGTGCATAGCCCCTACAATGTCCCCTACAAATAATTAATTACAGCACAGCACACCAGAGGTAGACTGCACAGAGGAGACAGTAGTAGTACTACAAGTAAACAGTTAGACTACACAGCAGCACTGAGAGACAGCACCAGCGATTGCAAAATATTTCGCTTAAGGTCAACCTCAAGTTTAAGCCCCAGCAGCAGCACCAACACACCCTCTCCTAACCCACTACTTGACTGGAGTGAAGATGGCGGATGCTTATAAAGCCTCGCGAAATCCAATGCCAGGAGATGACATTCTAATCACGCTGACAGACCCGAGTCAGGCGGGAATCTCCGAGCGCTGCTCGGAATGATGACGTCCATGGGGGCTCGGATCTCTGAAATCCGAGCCGCAACATCTCTAATATATATATATATATATATATATATATATATATATATATATATTCTGGGAATAATGGGCGTCACTCCAGGTCTTAGTGCAAAAAGGTGAAAATTTATTTATCCATGCGGTCTACGCCGTTTCGGGACAAACCCTTCGTCAGGACCAGGAATATCAAACAAGTGCAAACAACAAAGTGGTATAGACAAAAAGACTTACATATAGGGGACCCGCCGTGCAGCGTCCTCCTCCGTCTGGGACTCCCGATGACGACTTCCGGGTACTCCCGGAAGTGACCCGTCCGTCCTGGCAGCGGAGGAGGCCACACTATGGGAAAAAGTGAACAATGCCAATAGTTATAAATTTCATAATAAAGTGCTTGTGCTTACAGTAATGCTTGTATCGATATACAGTGATAGTGTATATATATTGAAAACACAAAACGACATATAATACATTTCTTACAATTAAAAACGATGCACTTTCCCTGTACCTGTTGTCTGTGGCCACTAGATGGCTCTGAGGCCCAACATTTTCCTTTGTTTATCTTATGAAAAACGTATAGCTATTTATTTCATACCTGATATCTAGGCTATACCGTTGGCAATAATTATGCCACTAATTTATTATGTGCAGAGAGCTCTATGCTCCTCACTGCAACCTGTCCCTTAGATATAAAGAATGTTATTCTACACACGAATGTTTAAATCATCATAGGAAACTACCCAGATTCATAGTTTCGTTAAGACCCCCCGGTTTGAGGGTCCCTAAGGTGTGGATCCACCTACTCTCTATTTGCAAGAGATGCTTGCCTCTGTCTCCCCCTCTATTGGAATCCGGGGCCTGATCTATCAATTGGAATCTCAAATTGGCCACCCCATGCTTGGCCTCCAAAAAATGTCTTGCCACAGTTTGTTCACTATGGCCCTTCTCGATGGCCGCACGGATGGCTGCCCTGTGATTGGCCATCCGTTCTTTAATGGTACCCGTTGTCTTACCAACGTAATTCAACCCACACGGGCACGTTAAAAGATAAACTACAAATTTAGATGAACATAGTAAGACTGGTTTAATCTTAAAACTCTTACCCGTGTGGGGATGGCGAAACGTGTGACCTGGAGTCATATAGCTACAGGTGACACAACCGGTACACCTGTAGCATCCCCCTTTGCGAGACAGAAAATGTTTAGCCTCTGTCTTCAACTTTGAAATATCTGTTTTAACAACTCTGTCTCCTATACTTCTCCCCCTGATGAAGCCTGTTTGGAGTCTTGTGTTTTTGAGACTTGGTATGTGGGGATCAGTGGCCACTATCGGCCACATAGATTTGGCGCATTTAACTAACCCTGGACTCTTATTCGAATAATGTTTCACCCAGGTGAAGGTCTCCTTGGCCTGGCTTTTTTTGGGGTTACTCCTCAGGAGTTCTGTTCTAGAGATGCTAATGGCTTTTTCCTGAGCCTCTTTCAAAAGTTGGTAGGGGTACCCCCTTTCCAGGAACCTATCAAACATGCTTTCTAATTGGACATTTCTGATGTTCTCGTCACTGTTAACCCTGCACACTCTTATGAACTGCGAGTATGGTAAGCTCGCTGTGGTGGCTTTAGGGTGAAAGCTTTGAAATTGCAGCATCATATTACGGTCGGTGGGCTTCGTGAAAAGTTGGGTGCTCAATTTATTATCCTTTTTGATGATGCGGACATCAAGGAAGTCAAGCTGGGTAGGGCTTATTGTGTAGGTCAGTTTGACCGGACTGTTAGATCGGTTGTGTTGTTCCAACAATTCAACCAGAAGCTCTTGTGGACCTGTCCACAATAATATCAGGTCATCTATATATCTATAGTAAAACCTTGCATATTCTGTAAACACTGGATTCTGCAAAAAAATGAGATTCTCAACATGATACATGTAGGCATTTGCATACACTGGAGCGGAAGGAGAACCCATGGCACACCCTGTCAATTGGTTGTAATATTTTTTGTCATGCATGAAAACATTATGAGTTAACGTAAACTTCAACAGTTGTAAAATGAAATTGGGATCTGGACCTATATAATTAGGGTTGTGTGCCATGAGTTCTCCCACCGCTAGCAGCCCCTGCTCATGGGGGATGCAGGTATAGAGGCTGGTTACATCTATCCCCACCAGAAGTGTATTGAGGGGGATGTCACCCAGCTCCTGTAATTTAATTAGTAATGAAGTGGTGTCCTTGAGATATGTGCTGGTGTTCTGTACGCAATGCTGCAAGAACGCATCTACATATCTGGCCACCGGTTCGCACAGAGACCCCCTGGCCGAGATGATAGGTCTACCAGGAGGCCTCTGTGCGTTCTTGTGTAGCTTCGGTATGATGTAAAATACCGGGGTTATCGGGTGCAGACGCAACAAGCTGTTTTTCACTGCAGGTGGCGTTAAGTGTTCTCGGATGGCATTGTCCAGGATGGTTTCTAGTTCTTGTCGGTGGATTGGTGTGGGATCCGCAGGAAGTCTTTCATATGTCAGACCATCTGACAATAGGCGGTCATACTCCTCTTTGTAATAGGACAAGTCCATTACCACCACCGCCCCTCCTTTGTCCGCCGAACGAACAACAATGTCCGTTCTGTCCCCTAAACTCCTCAAAGCCAAATGCTCCTCTTTTGTGAGGTTATGGGTTTTAATACTGGGCACTGTATTGCTGCTGTTCTCCAGTACCCTAGCAAAGGTCTTGAGGGATGGGTTATTGGACAGGGGGTCAAATGTGCTAGCTGGTTTTAATTGCTGTAACACAATATCTTCTGGAGAAGGGATTACTTGAGGGGTTGTATTCTTGTTTTTATCAAAATGTTCTTTTAGACGGAGTTTTCTCTGGAGGCGGTAGTTGTCGACTTTCCAATTGAAGTCGTTATGTTGAACTGTTGGCACAAAATTTAGGCCCTTATTTAAAACAGCCAACTCTGTGGGAGTCAACACCGCACTCGACAGATTGAATACCACATCTATCGACCCCTTCTTGGCTGTCGCCTTCCTCTCCCTTTCACCCTGGCCACCTCGTCTCGATCGTTTCTGATCGTGTCGGCATCTCTGGCTCTGGTGCCTACGGCTAAAGGGATCTGTGTACGCTGACGTCCTTGCCGTGGCTGCTGGGGCTGTTCACCCTCACTGGCCGAGGTGCTTGTGTCTCTTGAGCTGAATGCTGGCTGGTTTCTCCAGCTTCTGCGAGGTGCCCTGGCATTACGCTGTGGGACTGCTCCACCCTGCAGCCATCGATACACTCGATGGTTGGCATAGTCATCACGGACTTTCACCAATTTGTCCTTCTTGAACTTGATCAAGTCTTGACGGTAGGCGTTAACCTGCTCCGCTAGCTTGGACAGCAGTTCTTTCGATGTATCAGCTTTCAGAAATGCCTCATGCTCACTCTCAAATTTCGTGATGGATTCCTTCACTGCTCCTAGCTCCCGGTTAGACTCCTCTATAACCAGGAGCATGAGGTCCATGGAGCATTTGTTCAAAATACTTATCCACCTAGAACAAAACGGTGCACTGTACCTCCCTATCGTGGGGGTATATATAAAAATACTAATTCAGGTGCTGTGTTTGGGATTTCTCACCTTTAAAAGCCATAAGGTACTTGGCAGGTGAACTTTAACCCAAGAAAAAAACACATATTCCTTTTAGGGTACTCTTTACATAGAAGGGCGGCCATCGCGGGCATCGCATGTACCAAAAAATCGCATGCCATGCGACCAACGCGATTACCGCGATTTCCCATAGGGAACAATGTTAAATGTCCCAATTGACCCGATTTTCCATAGGGAACAATGTTAAAAGGCCCACAGAGGCCAAATAGGCACCCTGAAGTGTGAAATGGCCCCCCCAATTGTTAACGCCACCCCACGATCAACGTCAACCCGAAGCGTGGCGAGCTCAGCGGTACGCATCCTACGACCTTTTCATACCCCCACTATCCACGTCGGCGTGGAGTTGAAAATAGAAAGTGTGGCGAGCGCAGCGAGCCACCGAGCCCGAAGCGTGGCGAGGGGACGCGGACACCTGTGAAGCCCACGAGGGGACGCATATACCTGTGAAGGTGTCCGCATCGCCTCGCTGTGCTCGCCACACTTTCTGTTCTCAACTCCACGCCGACGTGGATAGTGGGGGTATTAAAAGGTCGTAGGACTCGTACCGCTGCCACTCGCCACGCTTCGGGTTGACGTTGATCGTGGGGTGGCGTTAACAATTGGGGGGGCCATTTCACACTTCAGGGTGCCTATATGGCCTCTGTGGGCCATTTAACATTGTTCCCTATGGAAAATCGGGTCAATTGGGATATTTACCATTGTTCCCTATGGGAAATCGCGGTAATCGCGTCGGTCGCATCGCATGCGATTTTTTGGTCGCATGCGATGCGACCAACGCAATTTTTTTTACCTTACGGTGCCCACGATCAAAATCGTGGGTGCCCTTCTAGGTAAAGAGTACCCCTTTTAGCTATGATGTGCAAACAGTTGCCAGGTTCCTAAGAAAACCAGTTGCTAGTGTAGGACTTGCAGTGAAATGGGGTCCCTTGGAGATGGGCTGCAAGTTTAATTGCATTGATCAATTCATGAACTAAAACCCTATCATTTATTTAATTGATTATTTGAATGTTAAGGTGAGTTAGTTTGTTGTAGTGAGTGCTGGGCCTAATGTGTTTGTATTTACTCGAGTGTGTGCTGTTTGCACCCCATTCGTAGGAAGCACGAGTGTGTTGGTACTTCTGAATCTATCTATCTATCTATCTATCTATCTATCTATCTATATATATATATATATATATATATATATATATATATATATATATATATATATATATATATACCAGGATATGGAACCCGGCACTCAAACTGTGTAGAGGCAATGCTGCTCCGGTGCCTTCCCAGGGGAGTCACCCCAAATATACACGGTCCAAGGGCTTGGGTCAAGCAAGGGCGTCACACGGAGATCCTTTTCAAAAGTGCTTTATTGCAAATGCAAGTGTTACATCCAACAATTGTTTCGAGCCTCCTGGCTCGTCCTCAGGGATAACCCACTAGTGTACAATGAATGGTATATATACCTAAACGTGGCACCTCCTCCAATTAATCAAATACAACATATAGACATTGTATGCTCACCTGTGTAACGGCGCGCTCCTGTTCACCCGTCTGTCTCCTCCAGCGTGTGAGTCCCAGCGTGTGACGTCACCCGCCGCGCACCTCGATGAGGGCGTTGCTAGGCAACACACCACGCTACTACTCCGTGCTGTCAGAGCTCCCTAGACGGGGAACATCTCGCGTCACCATCTTTACATCAGCAGCAGCAGACAAAATACCATCTAATTCAGTTTTAAATTTTACTGTGGGGTCAGCATCCAACAATTGATATATCGCAACATCCTGCAATTGTCTCATACATTTTTGTACATATACATTGAGATCCTGCACAACCACTGCCCCACCCTTATCCGCATTGCGAATAATAATGTCTGTCCGTTTGCGTAGATCTTGTAATGTCCTGTGTTCAGATTTGGACAAATTATGATAAGGTTGTATATTATCACTGTCAGTCAATTTTTCTGCCTGTTCCATGACTCTCATAAAAGTCTGAATAGAGGCATTATTCGACGCTGGATCATAGACAGATTTTGGTTTAATCTTACGCAATTGATAAGGAATTTTGGTAGTTTCAGCAGTCGACACTTGTGTCGATGTTTCTTGTCTAGCAAAGTGTTCTTTAAGCCTTAGTGTCCTCCCAAATTTATAGCAATCAACACTCCATTGGAACCCATCGTGTTTGGTACTGGGTACATAAGATAAGCCTTTTGCTAGTATTTCTACTTCAGCTGATGTTAGAGGGCTACTGGATATGTTGATTACTAATTCCTTGGATTTTATTTTCCTTTGCGTCCTCCCTTGCCTCTGGTTTTGTTGGCTGCGCCTTGTGCGTTTGGGGGGGGGGCTTTTTTGCTGCCCTGGTATTGACCCCTAAAGGGGGCGCCTGGGAAGAGGATCTTGGTGTGTCTGTCTCACTTGCTGAGGTACTTGTACCCTCATAGTCGGTAAAGTGTCGTCTGCCTCTGCGTTGGGGGGGTGCAGTTCTGCGGTCATATTGGGGTCTCGCTGTACTAAGCCAGCTGTACACATTGTTCTGTTCATAGTCAAGTTGTACTTTTCTACGCTTCTCACGCTTAAATTTAAGTAGCTCTCTACGGTATTGGTCAATCTGTTTGTCTAATTTATCACACCAATCTGTGCCCTCATCTTGTATAAGCACAGGTTTATGTGTGGTCTCAAAGTTTTTCAACTTGGACCTGATGTTACTTAATTCCTTGGTGGATTCATCAATAACCAAAAGAACCAAGTCCATGGCACATTTATTCAATATACTTACCCACTTCTTGCAGAAAGTGGGATTTTGCCGTCCTATCGTCGGGGTATTCTTTACCCGGAAGCCCCGGGGTATCTGTTTCTCTTTGTAATACTCCGATAGTGTAGAAGCATGATAGGCATAGTCCAGTTCTCTTTTTTTAAGGAAATACCAGTCTTTATATAGGACATCGTTGTCCACCGATCCAGTTTGAGCCTGCGAGCTCCCAGCCTTTATAATCGAGTCAGCCTCTGCTTCAGAATAGCTGAAAAAATCACCAGTATCGATGTTGGCAAAGCTCACTCCTGGTTCAGTAGGCTCCATATCGGGCACGTTGCATACACACAAGACGATGTTGCCGGTGAAACGATCTTTACTCCGTATGCTGGAGGATCCACTGTAGGTATGCTTTATTCACAGGAATTACAGGTGCCTTGGTCAGCTGCTATTAGACTCACCAGGTGGTCGATGCGGCTATACACCAGGATATGGAACCCGGCACTCAAACTGTGTAGAGGCAATGCTGCTCCGGTGCCTTCCCAGGGGAGTCACCCCAAATATACACGGTCCAAGGGCTTGGGTCAAGCAAGGGCGTCACACGGAGATCCTTTTCAAAAGTGCTTTATTGCAAATGCAAGTGTTACATCCAACAATTGTTTCGAGCCTCCTGGCTCGTCCTCAGGGATAACCCACTAGTGTACAATGAAGGGTATATATACCTAAACGTGGCACCTCCTCCAATTAATCAAATACAACATATAGACATCGTATGCTCACCTGTGTAACGGCGCGCTCCTGTTCACCCGTCTGTCTCCTCCAGCGTGTGAGTCCCAGCGTGTGACGTCACCCGCAGCGCACCTCGATGAGGGCGTTGCTAGGCAACACACCACGCTACTACTCCGTGCTGTCAGAGCTCCCTAGACGGGGAACATCTTGCGTCACCATCTTTAAAGTGCTAGTGCTGATGTGCAAAAAATGTGTATAAAACGTAGTCTAAGTGCTGAATATTCCAACATGATAAAAAACATTTTAAAGTGCTAGTGCACTTTTATACACATTTTTTGCACATTAGCACTAGCACTTTAAAGATGGTGACGCGAGATGTTCCCCGTCTAGGGAGCTCTGACAGCACGGAGTAGTAGCGTGGTGTGTTGCCTAGCAACGCCCTCATCGAGGTGCGCGGCGGGTGACGTAACACGCTGGGACTCACACGCTGGAGGAGACAGACGGGTGAACAGGAGCGCGCCGTTACACAGGTGAGCATACGATGTCTATATGTTGTATTTGATTAATTGGAGGAGGTGCCACGTTTAGGTATATATACCCTTCATTGTACACTAGTGGGTTATCCCTGAGGACGAGCCAGGAGGCTCGAAACAATTGTTGGATGTAACACTTGCATTTGCAATAAAGCACTTTTGAAAAGGATCTCCGTGTGACGCCCTTGCTTGACCCAAGCCCTTGGACCGTGTATATTTGGGGTGACTCCCCTGGGAAGGCACCGGAGCAGCATTGCCTCTACACAGTTTGAGTGCCGGGTTCCATATCCTGGTGTATAGCCGCATCGACCACCTGGTGAGTCTAATAGCAGCTGACCAGGGCACCTGTAATTCCTGAGAATAAAGCATACCTACAGTGGATCCTCCAGCATACGGAGTAAAGATCGTTTCACCGGCAACATCGTCTTGTGTGTATGCAACGTGCCCGATATGGAGCCTACTGAACCAGGAGTGAGCTTTGCCAACATCGATACTGGTGATTTTTTCAGCTATTCTGAAGCAGAGGCTGACTCGATTATAAAGGCTGGGAGCTCGCAGGCTCAAACTGGATCGGTGGACAACGATGTCCTATATAAAGACTGGTATTTCCTTAAAAAAAGAGAACTGGACTATGCCTATCATGCTTCTACACTATCGGAGTATTACAAAGAGAAACAGATACCCCGGGGCTTCCGGGTAAAGAATACCCCGACGATAGGACGGCAAAATCCCACTTTCTGCAAGAAGTGGGTAAGTATATTGAATAAATGTGCCATGGACTTGGTTCTTTTGGTTATTGATGAATCCACCAAGGAATTAAGTAACATCAGGTCCAAGTTGAAAAACTTTGAGACCACACATAAACCTGTGCTTATACAAGATGAGGGCACAGATTGGTGTGATAAATTAGACAAACAGATTGACCAATACCATAGAGAGCTACTTAAATTTAAGCGTGAGAAGCGTAGAAAAGTACAACTTGACTATGAACAGAACAATGTGCACAGCTGGCTTAGTACAGCGAGACCCCAATATGACCGCAGAACTGCACCCCCCCAACGCAGAGGCAGACGACACTTTACCGACTATGAGGGTACAAGTACCTCAGCAAGTTAGACAGACACACCAAGATCCTCTTCCCAGGCGCCCCCTTTAGGGGTCAATACCAGGGCAGCAAAAAAGCCCCCCCCCCAAACGCACAAGGCGCAGCCAACAAAACCAGAGGCAAGGGAGGACGCAAAGGAAAATAAAATCCAAGGAATTAGTAATCAACATATCCAGTAGCCCTCTAACATCAGCTGAAGTAGAAATACTAGCAAAAGGCTTATCTTATGTACCCAGTACCAAATACGATGGGTTCCAATGGAGTGTTGATTGCTATAAATTTGGGAGGACACTAAGGCTTAAAGAACACTTTGCTAGACAAGAAACATCGACACAAGTGTCGACTGCTGAAACTACCAAAATTCCTTATCAATTGCGTAAGATTAAACCAAAATCTGTCTATGATCCAGCGTCGAATAATGCCTCTATTCAGACTTTTATGAGAGTCATGGAACAGGCAGAAAAATTGACTGACAGTGATAATATACAACCTTATCATAATTTGTCCAAATCTGAACACAGGACATTACAAGATCTACGCAAACGGACAGACATTATTATTCGCAATGCGGATAAGGGTGGGGCAGTGGTTGTGCAGGATCTCAATGTATATGTACAAGAATGTATGAGACAATTGCAGGATGTTGCGATATATCAATTGTTGGATGCTGACCCCACAGTAAAATTTAAAACTGAATTAGATGGTATTTTGTCTGCTGCTGTCAATGATGGTTCGATCCCTAATGAATTGGCTACGGCTCTAAGGCCCTTATTCTGGTTGGTGCGGTCGAGCCGCATATGCGGCTCCGACCGCACCAGACGAATCCCCGCCCACCCTACGGATCGCCACGGCCGTCCGTACACGGACGGCTGGCGATCCGCATAAAAATGGTGGAGGCTACGCCTCCACCATGGTGGGAGCTGCCCCCTGCATTCGATGGTCGTCGACCATCGAAGGCAGGTCCGCACGCCGCGGCAGCTCCCGCAAGCTGAGACCACACGGACAATCGTCCGTGTGGTAGCTTGTATGGGGGCTGAAAGCTGACATCCGGCGACGTCAGCTTTCCGCCCCCATGAGTTGCGTCATGCCCTCATTACCATGCGTACGCCCCGCGTTTGCATGGGAACGCCCATGAAACGCGGGGCGTACACATAGGGAAATGAGGGCATGAAGCCTCTCACGCCCCTATACGCCCCCTTTGCGGCGGACGAAATACGTCTGCGGCGAAGGGGGCTGCACATGCGCAGATTGACCTCTGCGCATGTGCAGAGTAAAAACATCGGCGGTACGGCCGCACGCGGGCCGTACCGCACGAACCAGAATAAGGGCCTAAGAGTGGATTATCCGTTGGTACCGATTTATTATACACTTCCTAAGATACATAAAAATTTACAGAACCCCCCTGGCAGGCCAATTATTTCCGCCAGGGGATCGTTGTACCAACCCATTTCCACTTTCTTAGATGCTGTATTGAATCCATGTATACAATTAACTGAATCTTATTTGAAAGACACCAATATGTTAATTAATTGTTTACAAAAATTAGGTACTTTACCCCGTGATGTTATCATGTGCAGTGCCGACGTGACAAGTCTATACACGTGCATCCCCCATGAAGAGGGGATTGCAGCAGTGCAGGCTTTGATCACCTCGAGTGCTGGATATAAGGGTCCCCCGATAATCCTATTTTTGCAATTATTGAATCTAGTCCTGTCCAGAAATTATTTTTTATTTAATGGCAAGATGTACCTACAACTGTCAGGCTGTGCGATGGGGTCCAATGTGGCCCCATCGTACGCCAATGCCTACATGTGCCAGGTAGAAAAAGCCCTCTTCCAACAGGGGCCCAATGCCAGTAAGGTACTCATGTACCTCAGATATATTGATGATCTTTTGATTTTCTGGACAGGAACAGAGGATGAACTAAAAACACTGTTTATTGAACATAACAACACAACAAGTCCAGTTAAATTCACCTATGTTATGAGTGGTGATGAAATCAACTTTTTGGATGTAAAAATTAAACAGGAGTTGGGGACCATATCCACATTAATATATATAAAAGATACTGATCGGAATACAATTCTAAAACATAATAGCTTCCACCCCATACCACTACGTAAAGGCCTGCCATATTCGCAAATGTTGAGATTAAAAAGAATAACTAGTGATCCCCTACAATTGACTGCAAAATTAGAAAAAATGGTTAATAGATTCCTCCAGAGGGGATACCCAATGAAGGAATTGGTTAAAGCCAGAGATAGGGTTATGGCCATCCCTAGATCTAACCTACTTGAAAAAAAAAACACTACAACTGATACCAGCAAAAACAAACTACCTTGGGTAAACAGATATTCAACATCGAGTAATTTGATGACCAAACACATTAAACGATTTTGGCCAACAATTACCACTGACAAAGATCTGAAGCCCCTGCAAAATACTAAAATCATGCCAGCCTACACCAGAGATAGTAACTTAAAAGATCTATTGGTTAAATTAGATGTAACGGAACTAACAAAAGCTACGGCACCTACTCACTTCCTGACACGTCCGGCTGGATGTTACAGGTGTGTAGGGTGCACTACCTGTAGCGCTATGCTTACAGGAAATCATATAGCGCATCCCTACACAGGTAAAAAATTGCCAATAAAGTATCCCGTCACATGTTCTACTAAATTCGTAGTCTATGTTCTGTCTTGTCCATGTGGTCTTTACTACGTGGGCAAGACAGAAACACAGTTTAAGGAAAGGATGGCTAATCACCGTGCAGCCATCAGGGCAGCCATCAAACATGGCACCAGTGACCAACCAGTCGCGAGACATTGTGTCCAAAAAGGACACAGTGTCGCTAGTATACGGTCAAAAATAATTGACCATATACCTGTCTCCTTAAGGGGAGGCAATCGCAGTAAACGCCTTCTACAACTAGAATGCAAGTGGATATACAAACTTGAGACACTTGCTCCTAAAGGGCTCAATGAGCATACAGGATTACATTGTTTTTTATGAATCTTCTATATATCAAATTATAATCCTAATTTTGGCTAGGCAATGTGCAAGACACATCCTTCCCAGAAAAATAGATTGACCTACGTGTACAGAATTATACAGTTAGAAGATTAATCAAGTACTACTGTGATTATAGAGTAAAGACATCCGGGTATGAAATTTATAAAGTATGCTTTTTAATCATGTATCGTCTAATGCTGTATATATATATATATATGTGTATTTGTTTTTTGCACTAGAGCACTAGCACTTTAAAATGTTTTTTATCATGTTGGAATATTCAGCACTTAGACTACGTTTTATACACATTTTTTGCACATTAGCACTAGCACTTTAAAGATGGTGACGCGAGATGTTCCCCGTCTAGGGAGCTCTGACAGCACGGAGTAGTAGCGTGGTGTGTTGCCTAGCAACGCCCTCATCGAGGTGCGCGGCGGGTGACGTCACACGCTGGGACTCACACGCTGGAGGAGACAGACGGGTGAACAGGAGCGCGCCGTTACACAGGTGAGCATACGATGTCTATATGTTGTATTTGATTAATTGGAGGAGGTGCCACGTTTAGGTATATATACCCTTCATTGTACACTAGTGGGTTATCCCTGAGGACGAGCCAGGAGGCTCGAAACAATTGTTGGATGTAACACTTGCATTTGCAATAAAGCACTTTTGAAAAGGATCTCCGTGTGATGCCCTTGCTTGACCCAAGCCCTTGGACCGTGTATATATATATATATATATATATACAGATGGGTCAGGTCCCATCTTTGCAGGGGATGGCGCTGGCGTCGCCAGCCGCCATCCCCCGCCAGCGCCATGGCGATGATGAGAAGGGGATGCGCGCGCACGAGAGGCGCGCGCGTCCCCTTCCAACGGTGCTTCGATCCGTTCCCCCGGGTCCCCGCCGGCTTGCCGGCGGTAACCCGGGGTCCCCGCCGCCTGCCCGCACCCCCCCTAACCCCCCTAACCCTGTCCGTCTCCCTGAGGCGGAGACGGACAGGGTTTCCGTTGCGCTAGCGACGGAGACTGAGACGCGCGTGCGCGTGAGACGCACGTGCGTCTCAGTCTCCTCGCTGGCGAGGCTGCTGGCGGGTCGCCAGCGCGTACGTTCTGGCGACCCGCCAGCAAGGATGAGTACAGTAACATACTGTGTGTATATATATATATATATATATATATATATATATATATATATATATGTATATGTGTGTGTAATGAAGCCTTAAAGTGCATACAAAGCACAATGGAGCATGGCGTGAAAAAAATACTGTACTGTGCGATGAGGTGCCGCGGGAGCGCGCACCTCAAAGCACACATCGGACAGCCTGCATCGCAGCGTGTATGGGCTGCTTAAGGACTTAATATATTGTATGATTAACCACGCAAAGGGTGTTGTGTGGGCACTTTTTGGGGGGCCAACAGTGCTTCTCTATTCCTCCCTATGGCTTTCTTACGGACGTTCACTAGATCTTTTAGAGGACACCCTCTTTGTACAAATTTGTCATTCATGATGTCTAATTGTTGGTTTTTCTCTTGTGGGGTGCTAGTAGACGGCATACTTTAATAAACTTCGACAGAGGGAGCCCCTTTAATGTGGCTCTAGGGTGGAAACTCTCATTCCGTAGCATGGTGTTCCGATCTGTAGGTTTGGAATATAGACAGTTGGATAGCAACCAATCAGCTTCTGCTGTTGCTATCATTTATCAAGCACAGAAGCTTATTGGTAGCTATGGACAATGGGACAGATGTATGACTGGGTGTTTTGGGGGAGAAGGGGTATCAGCGCATGTTATGTGCACTGATATCACTTCTCCACCATGTATGACGGAGCCAGCGTGCGGTAAAGGACAGGGGTGCTACGCTGACCGTTCCGCACTATGACCGTTACACACAATGCCGGTTTTGGCTTCGCCAGCATCAGGCTGTCCCTGCTGTTAGCTCAGGGATGCGCTGGGGATCTCGCGTGAGTAACGAGATCTCACACATGATTAGTCCAGCTGACTGGGGGAAAGGAGACAGCGCATCAGTGTAAACTCTCCAGGAGGGGACATCGCCGGAGGGGGGAGTTAGCGCTCCACCGCTTCGGCAGACAAGATGTTAATACATCTTGTCGATGTCCCTTCCTGCTTCGCATCGCTAATGAGGCGAAGCAGGAAGTGTTATAGTGGCGCGATAAGCGCCGCTATAATACATCTGCCCCAATGTCTCCACTTTATCTCTTTAGAAGATTTCATACAATACATCTTTTCCACTGTGTCTCCTTAGTTAAATAAATTAGGATTACTACAGAGTAAAGTAGACTTTGAGGGTCACAAGGTTCTTGAACAGATCAAATACTGTAGCTGTGTGAATTACTTACCTAAATTAGTATGGAAAGTAATAGGCAATTTTCTATTAAAGTTTTAATTTAAAAGATCAAATAATAAATCACTGGTAACTCTGTACACAAAAAAATACATAAAAACAGATGAGATGTAGTGAAGATATTTATCTAGCATCGACTTCAACAAAAACAAATTGAACAATTTTGACAGTATTTTCATAATAATATGTTTGTTGTGACACTTTGGGGGAACATTTATTTGCTGTGCAATTCAATAACCAATCACTTTAAAAATAAAATGACTTTTCTTCATTATATTTTGCAACTATATTTCCGTCTGTATTGACTGACAATTGTATTGTTAAATAAGGATAAGCATGCGTGGTTTCATATTTTGCTTTATACTGTATATTACCAGCCACAAACTAATATGCTTTATACTGTATATTACCAACCACAGCAGGTTTGTTATATGCATACAATAGAACAGGCTTCACAACGTTGGTCCTTAAAGGCTCACTAAGGGATACATTTACTAAAATGGGAGTTCTGTTTCACATGGGATGTTGCCATTGGCAACCAATCAGAATCGACTTCTCATTTATTTAGCACTTTCTTGAAGATATTGGGGCAGATTTATTAAGCTTGGAGAAGAGATAAACTGGAGATAAAGCGGAGAAAAGGTAAAAGGAGATAAAGCACCAGCCAATCAACTCCCAACTGTCTTTTTCAAACACAGCTGATTGGCTGTGCTTTATCTCCTTTTACCTTTTCTCCGCTTTATCTCCAGTTTATCTCTTCTCCAAGCTTAATAAATCTGCTCCATTGGATGGTATCTGATTGGTTGCCCATAACAACATTACATCTGAACTATAACTCCCATCTCCCAAATGTACCTCAAACAATCCAGGTTTTTAGCTGAGTAGGCGCGATTTGATGAATTAAACAGTGGTAGCTGAATTTGATGCAGATTCTATTCTGATGTGCGGCCACGTGGCATCGAGATTAAGGACCTTATTCTGATTGATTTACAAGGCTGCAAAATCCATCAGATGCCCCCCCCCCCCCCCCCCTCTCGCATGCGGGACACCCCTCCCCCCCAAATGGCTGTGAATGGATGATTTACATAATCATCCATTCACAGACGGGGAGAAATCATCCCATGGTCACGACCATAGAATGATTTCTCCAGTGCTAGCAGTTTACAGACACATATATAGTGACTGTAAACTGCGGGTGCCCTGTTCGAGGACAGGACGGGCATCTGACATCCGGTGATTTCAGCTGCCCACTCCTCGCATGTCCGTGCCGGCCTCATTAGCCTGAGAACGCCAAGCGTTCTCGTGGGAATGCCTATGTAACGCTGGGTGTTCCCCTGTGCACATACTTTTTGTACTGTGCGATGAGATGCCCGCGGGAGCAATCGCACTGTGTATGGGCACCTTTAGGCAAGTCTATTTCTGCTTTATTTTGCTAGATCGAAGGCAGTATAATGCTGCTCCCGTCGGTTTTCCCTCCTGGCCAATGCTGGCAACTGCCGAGTCCCGGTGGCTGTTGTTATCGAATCGGTATCGACGGCCGCCGGCACGTCATAAGTGACACCTGAGACACAGGTAATTAAATATGTGCCTCACAGATTTAAATATCTCCTGCTGGAGCCTGGATACAACAAAAACCTGCACTTACAGGTAAATATATATTTACAGATATTTAATAAACATGCAAATCTACTACAGTGCTCGATGTGGATTAATTCATTTGCCCCTCTCTCAACAATTTTCAAATTGTTCCAAGTGTAGGCCAGGAAAGCCGAGGTGATTTTTTTGTCTTGCATTTTATATGATCAGAAACACATTGTACCTGAAATAAAGTAACAATATAATAAAACAGTACAAAATATATATTGAAAACTATTGTGTTTCCTCCAGTCAATTCTCAGCATAATCTAATGTCGCAGCCTACAATTTTTTATCAGCTTTCCTGTTCTAAAAGTATTTAAAGTACAGGATGTTGCAAAGGGATTTATAATAGAATGCTATAATCCGGTGAACATAAAACCCCATATTTTTATATTAGAAATATTTGCTTTTTTGTTTGTAGTGATTATTACAAGCAGGTCTTTATATATATAAAATGGAGAGACTTCAATAAAAAGAAGATAATACTCTTCTCATATTTTTATATCTACAAATAAGAGATTTGTTTTAGAGCGATGTGTCAGTGACTGCACTAGAAAGACTTAAGCCCTCTGGGAAGGGACACTCCAGTCCTAGCATTAGCAATCTCATCAGAAAAAAGATTATGACTTTAGCCTTAGAATGAAACCATTCCTTTCAAGTGCGGGTGCCCTGCAGCTCAACGAATAGTGGAATCCAGCTTTGTATGGGCTGAGTGCTATCAACATGTCTCTGAGCTGCATAAGACAGATGTGTCTTAATATCTAAAGACTGTGCAAGGCTAGTTAATGCTGTGGTAGCATACTAGAGTGACGCCATTCTTACAGTAAATATCATTCAATTAATTTAAAAGGATGGCTATAGTTTTTATTTGTCTGACTCCTTATAGCCAGAGGCATCGCCGGGATTGTGGTGACACACGGTTCACACTTTGATTTAGCACCCCCACCACGCCAAGTGCTGCAGGAAAGTATCACACGGCAACACTTGGCTCCTGATGCTGCAGAAGAGCCTGCAATTTGGTGTCACCCCATTTGAGCGTGACACTCGTAACCCTCGCACTTGACTAGTGACGCCAATGCCTGTAGCTCAATAGTGGAATCTGGATTATATTCCGATTCACAAGTATATCAATAAATTGCATTTCAGTATTTTGGGATAATAATGCTAAATATTTGTTTTTGACACAATATTTTGACTTCTCTGTGTGACTATATTTAAAATTTGCAGAAAGCAATACAAATGCAAAGTCTTTTTTTTTTTTTTTTTACAGTTATCCCTATAACAATGTACATATAGGGGCAAAAATGTGGCACACCCTCGTTTTTTTACTACTATTGTTATTATTATTATTATTATTATTATTATTATTATTTGCCTTCATGTATAATATGATACTAAAATGTGTTTATAATATAATATGGGGCCCAAACATCTACAAGACCGATTGCCAGATTGGGCTGGTTGGAACAAAAACCTGGTAGTATCTGAACGACAGTTTTTGGCAGCTTTCCAGCTTTCCAGCTTTCCAGCTTTCCAGCCTTTCAGCTTTCCAGCTTTCCATCTTTCCAGCCTTTCAGCTTTCCAGCCTTTCAGCTTTCCAGCTTTCCAGCCTTCCAGCTTTCCAGCTTTCTAAAGCAAATGGTCAACTGTCATTTGTTCTCATCCATTACCAGGATTTTGTTCTAACCAGCCCAATCTAACAATCGATCTGTAGATGTAGGGCCAGCTTATGCCTTGAAATTGTCGACCATTAAATTGATATACTTTTTCAAATCAATTTGTCATGGTGATATTTATAGCACATTAAAAAGAGACCATCCTGGTAGCAGTTCTGTGGAAAGTTCTAGTGTTGGGCTACAAAACTTTATTGTGTGGGGTATGCACAAGTTCATGGACTTAATAAAGTATACAATTGCCCTCAGCTATTCCAATTTTCATGGGACAGTCCCTTTTTTTGGGACTGTATCACTGTAGCAGCCACCCAGGATGGAGGTAGCAGTTGGGCGGCCCCCTGTCACTCGCTACTCTGCTAGCCATGCTGTATTTGTTTAGACTTTTAGGAAGTAGTATGAGTATGTGGTATTATGTATAAAGGCACTGTTTTTTTGGCCATAAATCCCTTCTCGATTAGAATTTCTAGGTTACATATTTAAAGCTTTTGGTGTGATACTGTACCTTATTTCTGTAACAGAGAAGCTAACATTCAGCATAGGACATCTCTGTTGACATAAAGCATTTTGAATGCTACAACATAGGATTAAGGAAAACTGAATATGGTAAATATGACTTGTGTTTATTAGTTGGGGTGGTAGATGCAGAGCAAACAAGTCTCTCTAGTTGCCCAGGAAAGTAAATGAGGCAGGACCATGCCAATATCAGTTAGCAGAGTCACTTGTTGGTGGCATGATACATGTGCAAAGGTCCTCGATGAGTCATAGCCATGGACCAAGGCAGAGCCACATTCACTAGCCCCAAACATTGGCATACTGTAGCTCTTTTTCCCTTTCTTCGCTCTATGTACAAACAGGATGGGCATCTAGTGCTAAATATTTTCAGGATAAATTCAAGATTTATGTGCCAGTGTCAGGATATTATATGGTCACTAGGTCGACAAGAGGAAGGTTGACATGCATCAAGGTGGAAATGTCTGAAGGTTGACAAGGGGTTAGGTCAACGCATGCATTTCGTCAACATGGACTAGATCAGTGATGGCTAACATTGACACTCCAGCTGTTGTTGAACTACACATCCCAGCATGCCCAGCATCAGTTCTAAAACTGTAGCAGGGAATGCTGGGATGTGTAGTTCAACAACAGCTGGAGTGTCAAGGTTAGCCATCACTGGACTAGATCAACAGTCGTCAAAAGGTTGACATGTGTGTCTTTGAGCCGATATGAGCCAACAGACAGTATTTCATGCCCTACCATCCACTAGAGCGTGGTGGGAGAATAGAATAGTGTGCCGAGCATAGCAAGGCACTGTGCCCGAAGCATGGCCAGTGCTCAAGTTGACTGTGTCGACATTCGGGATAAAAAAAGTGAAAACCCCCACGCCGACCTTTTGACTGTCGACCTTGCCCATGTTGACCTAAAGCTTGTGTAGACCTAATGACCCTGACAACCTAACCCCATGTCGAAGTTCAGATATATTGACCTTGATGCATGTTGACCTTCAGTGGTCGACCTAATGCATGTCAACCTTCTTCTTGTCGACCATATGATCCATTCCCATCAGGATAATGCTGCTATCATGAGTGTGAATGTGTACTACAATTGATATATGGGAACAGCGATATTATAAACAAATGCTTTCATAATTTGTATGAATATAATGTTATGTTAATCAGCCTACAGAGGCACCTCTGGTATAATTAGTCTGGCAATGCTGCTATGATTCATTTGTTAACCACTACTGCACTTTAATAATCCAAGTGTGGAACATTGTTGCTATCATTTAAAACTAAAACCCTGTATGATCTCTATGTGAGCACTACATGATTCATTGCATGTCATGTCAATTTAAAAGTAGATACCATGTTAAGCTGTGCCTGCAATATAAAGTCCCTATTAACATACTATATGGTGGGTGACTCAGGTTGCTGGGATTCCCTTTTGGGCCATTCTGGTACCACCATGGGTGCCAAGAGTGAGAAGGGAGCAGGTACAGTTTGCCCGGGCCGGAGCTCACACAGACTTTTTTTCTGTTTAGTTTTTTATTTTATGATGCCTCATCTGGCCAACTGGTGAGCGGGCACCGAGGCGGGAGGGTGGTCTTAACCCGTATGAGCTGAAGAACCTCGGAGCGGGCCAGAGCTGGAGGGACTGGACAAGAGGCACAGAGGGGAGATAAGCGGTGGGGAAAGGCCAGGCATTATACCTCTTCTCCTGTGAGGAAGTATGCTTGTTATTGTGGGTGTTATTACCCCTGTTACAGCAGGGAGTGTGCTTTATTGCCATTGGTGTTCTTCCCTCTTCCAGCAGGGAGTATGCTTATTGCCGTTGGTGTTCTACCCCTCTTCCAGCAGGGAGTATGCTTATTACTGTGGATATTGTATCCCTGTCCCAGAAGGGAAAATGTTCCATTTCCATGTGAATTTGGGCTTATTCTGTGTAGCATAATGTGAGTTTATATATATAAATAGTAGTTGTCTGGCACTCCTAGAACCAGGTATACTTGGACGGGTGCCCCCAGAGACCAACCTGACACAGGTTGGTTCCATATATATATATATATATATATGTGTGTTTTATTATAAAATAGGCCCTCAACATGCTGTGGTCACACCCTCTTTGGAGGGCCCCCAGAAAGTTGTTGTACTTGGGCCTAGGATTTCTCTTGGCAGCCCTGGGTGCCACCTATGCATTCTGCTCTCTGCCCATGCTCCTCATTCCATGATCAGGCATTGTGATATGTTTCATACTTACAGACGGCAAGTGTTTAGAACAATAGATGGCTGCATTGTTATTAGAACATTAAGGGGCCCATTTATCAGTGAGTTTTATAATATGCAACAAGTTTAAAAACTCATTGCTTATGAGTGCGCCAACCAGTTGTCTCCTGTCATGTGTATTAAAATGACAGCTGATTGGCTGGAGAGCACCAATTATTAAATGCCAACTTGTTGATAAATTATCCCGGCTGGTTAAGGTAACACATAGTCACTTGCTTCGCTCTCTGGGCTGGGCACGGCTTTCCTGAGGCCCTCTGCAGGGGCAAACACAGGATTTTCAGAAGGGGGTTTCCAGAGGGGCGGAGCAAAGCACGGAGATGGACACTTAGGTGACCCAGTATATGCTTTTATGTCCCGCGGGTGGTAGGGGGTATTATATCAACTGCTCGGCATGTAGGGCCTGGATCAGTAATTTCTACTAATTACCCCTTTACTGCACAGATGGTGGGAGATGAGGTGGGAGAAGGGGGCATTGGGCTGAATGAAGGGGCCCTGATACATAACTTCCAGGGAGGTAGAGGATGTTTAATACGCAGAGGAGGGGTGTATAGTGGAGTGGGCTTATTATTCCTAATTTTCTGGCGGGAAGACAACTTGCTTGACTGCAGATATCTCCAGTTCTGGAGATTTCTTACCAAATCTCTCATCCTATTAAATCTCACCCTAGAAGCCTGTCTCTACTGTTCCCAGAACCAGAGATATCAGCCTTCCAGCAGCTGGTCACTGCTCCAGCTCCACACACCTGGTATGTAGTTTTATATACTCATTGGCAGATTGCTCTGCCTCCTGAACTCTGATCCCCTAGTCCCCAATACCATTTGGTAGGTGGGATTCTCTAGTTTTTTATTCCATTAAAATCTAAGAAATCTATTTCTGCCAATGAGTATATAAAACTACATACCAGGTGTGTGGAGCTGGAGCAGTGACCAGCTGCTGGAATGATGATATCTCTGGTTCTGGGAACAGTAGAGACAGGCTTCTAGGGTGAGATTTATTAGGATGAGAGATTCAGAAAGTGAGAGATTTGGTAAGAAATCTCCAGTTTTTTTAAAGCAGCAATCATTTACACTGCAAAATCAGTTTGATTTTGCAGTGTAAATGATTACCGCTTTAAAAAAAAAGTCAGACAGAACCTGAAATATCTGATTGGGAATTGCAATTAACAGGCTTGGATGGGGATCACTGCTTTGAAGTCAGATATCTCCGGTTCCCAAGGTCCGATTTTAAAAATTCTTGTACTCTTGGAAAGAGGGGACCCTCAGCTTTCAGCCTAGGTCCCCTAGACTCCTGGGGGGGGGGGGTTCTGGGTACTCGGAACCCCCCCCCCTGCGTGCGCTACTGCTCTGCCTGTGCAATGATAAGATCATGGCATCTATTGACACAATGCTCTGGATAGAGCAGTGGTGATGGGGACAGTGTTACCCCCATAATTACCTCCCAATCCTCAGGGATCCTACAGTTATGGGTAGAACAACAGACCATATCAAATAATTGGGATAGTTGAAAGATATGGTTATCATGATAAATTCTTTATCACGTGGCAACTGGCATCAATGCTATCATTAGGGTCTAACATTTGAATTTGACCATGGATGATAACAGCAAAAGACATCAATGTTGAGCAGGATATTTCAATGAGAATAATCGGTACTCTTTACCTAGAAGGGCACCCATGATTTTGATCGTGGGCATCGTTAGTAAAAAATCGCGGGCATCGCATGCGACCGACGCGATGCCCGCGATTTCCCAAAGGGAACAATGTTAAATGTCCCAATTGACCCGATTTTCCTGTTCAATGTCTCAATTGACCCGATTTTTCCATAGGAAACCATGTTAAATGGCCCACAGAGGCCAAATAGGCACCCTGAAGTGTGAAATGGCCCCCACAATTGTTAACGCCACCCCAGATCAACGTGAACCCGAAGCGTGGCGAGCGCAGCGAGCCCGCGAGGGGCGGCGGTACGCGTCCTACGACTTTTTGATACCCCCACTATCCACGTCGGCGTGGAGTTGAGAATAGAAAGTGTGGCGAGCGCAGCGAGCCACCGAGCCCGAAGCGTGGCGAGCGGACGTGGACAGCTGTGAAGCCCACGAGGGGATGCTTATACCTGTGAAGGTGTCCGCGTCCCCTCGCGGGGATCGCTGCGCTCGCCACGCTTCGGGATCGGTGGCTTGCTGCGCTCGCCACACTTTCTATTCTCAACTCCACGCCGACGTGGATAGTGGGGGTATGAAAAGGTCGTAGGATGTGTACCGCCGCCGCTCGCCACGCTCTGGGTTGACGTTGATCGTGGGGTGGCGTTAACAATTGTGGGGGCCATTTCACACTTCAGGGTGCCTATTTGGCCTCTGTGGGCCATTTAACATTGTTTCCTATGGAAAAATCGGGTCAATTGAGACATTGAACAGGAAAATCGGGTCAATTGGGACATTTAACATTGTTCCCTATGGGAAATCGCGGGCATCGCGTCGGTCGCATCGCACACGATTTTTTATTGCATGCGATGCCCGCGATGGGCGCCCTTCTAGGTAAAGAGTACCGAATAATGTCTTATGATAAGAGAGGTCAAACCCCCAAACCAAGAAAATATTTTAAAATACAATACTGTAGCAAGGAAGGATTTAAATAAACTAGCAGATTTGGGCAGAAAGGTATAAATGTGAGAAATTACAGCAAAACCTCAAACAAGTCTATAATTGCAATCCAAGAGTGTTCCATTTTGAAAAGTTCTTTACACTTGTTGGAATCTGTAGCAAATGGCAATTAACTATGAAGAAACCATTTCTTCCCTCACTGTATGTGACCTAATTGAAGGTGAATCTCTATGTAAATAAGGCAAGCTACTGTACATCCTTGTGTTCAGTCTGATAGCAGGATGTACTATGACAAAAATGCAGTAAAACCCCTGTTTTACCGCATTTTCAAATTTATTAAAACCTGGCCGCACCGCCTTCGGTGGGCAGGGTAGGCGTTACCCTATAGAAGTCTGTGGGCTTCTATTGCCGCCTGCTGATAGGTGTCCGCACTCCCTGCCGCAATCTCCATGCTGCTCCTACTCCCCCAGCAGCATGTTGCCGCAGAGCCCTGGAGGTGATGGTGAACCCCCACAAACCACATTACAGGTATCGCTGGGGGCCTCCGTCACCAAACCGCGATGCCAGCCGCATATGTTAGTTCATGCCATGATGCATAGACATTACATGCTATGAAATGCTGCATACTGAATCTATCTTGAAAGACCGAAAACTCAAGGAAAACTTGCAAAGTAGCAATAACTCTGAGAAATGTTATAGGGGGAGATTCTTTCAACTAAAAACCCGCATTTTGGGATGCTCTAAGCATCCCCTGCCTGGTTACCGTGGCGGGGGGCATCGCCATAAAAACTGACCCCCACAACCCGCACCGACCCCCCCCCCCCCCCCCTCACCTGTGTCCGGGCAGCACAGAGTTGTGCTGCCCGGACCTGTGACCTCCTCCTCCCTGCACTATAATCCTCTTCCGGGTGCAGGGAGGAGGAAAGCCCGGCGCAGCAGCTCATGGTAAAGGAGGGAGGGGGAGCCACCGGGACTCGCTGGGACTTAGTGACTCTCACCGCAAAGGACAGCTCTTAACGCAAGAGCTGTCCTTTGCCATAATTATCGCATATGTTAGAACATATGCGATAATTATGTATGCGATGGGCGGAGAAGGGGGGCGGAGATGGGCCGCGATTGTTAGAGAATCTCCCCCATAATGTGATGAGTCCAGTAAGCACAAGTTTAAGTATTAAGACCAGGTACAGTAAGAGCTTTTGGGTGATCCCAAAAGCACTGTCCCTTAGTAGAAAAAAAAATTGATCAATCATTTCTAATTGTGGTATCCTTCTTGTATGATATCCATTGTTCTCAGGGGACAAAAAAAGAACAAAACCTTCTGTTATTTCACACTGAAAGACATCCTGGGGAATGATAGTGGTGAATGGGACCTCTCTATGGATGTGGACCTCTCTAATCCTTCTGATTTAAGTTTCTTATGACTCTGCTCATAAGAAAGAGGAAAGTTTCTTATGACCTATCCCTGTGGAGAGTTTAATATACATTGATATGTTTTTGTCTGACATTTGAAATAATTAGCCTATTTTGGATAATTTTTTGGTGATCCTACTCATGCTTATTCACTGTTCAACCAGCAGGAGCTAAATTTTGGCTACACCATTAAAGATAGTTTTATGTGAACACCTCTCACTTGCTTGGATTCATATTCATCAACTTAATGTGTATACTGGATTTACACAATGGATTTTTTTTGTCCCATTAAATGATGGTCATAATACAGAATGGACACTATTATTAGAGAAGATTGACCCATTTCTTCTACAAAGAAACAGTGCTTTGGGGATCACTCACGTGTTTTGGTGTTGTATAAAGGAGTGGTGCTCCAGAGTGTGGACTGAGCTGGAGTCTCGGGTTGCAGGTGGCTTTCAATAATGTGTTCAGATCGTTCCTTTGAGGGGTCATGGGAAGACTGTTTTGAACCATTGAGAATTTTCCCAATCAACACGTAGAAGGGAGGCTAGGATAACTTGGTCTATATTTGAGCTGCATCCAGTAAAGTCAGTAAGGAGAGATAAAATTGACAAGGTGATTCTCAAGATTTTCACTTTTAGGTGCACTAATGTGAAGATCTATTGCAAGGTTTCAAGAAAACTGTTTTGCTTGTGGGTGTTCATGTGTCCTTAGAATACCCAAGTATAGTCATGGCAGCTGGAGAGTTGAGATCTTAGTTTATATTTAATGCTGATTTCTGTAAGTCATAGTGTGTGTAGATGACATTGTTGATGGTTCAAAGCATCATATCCTCATAGGGAGCATTGACTGGTTCTCACTATCTAACCTACAACAGCTAAGTACTGCTCTCACTGCAATAGTTGTGCTGTTTCTAATAATTATAGAGTAACAATCTCTTGTTGCTCCCGTGACTTTTTTGTTCCCTATGTGCCTAACAGGCTGTTAACAACTTAATATCACAATCCTGCCCCTGGAATTTGTTCAGGACGATCTTTCTACCATTCCTTGTTATGTTCAGTTCATGAAGCAAACAACCAAACATAGCCAAATGCCAAAAGAATTCTTACCAGGTCTAGTTTGGGGCTGGTAAAAAGCTTACGCCCTCCAATGTCGTTGTCTAATGGCCCATTTGGGCAGAGAGCAGTTTTTTTTTACCTATTTAAGGACATTTCTAATCGTGTTTGTAGTATATAAAGTGTACTGTAATTATGTTAAATGCTTTTCCACTGCTTAGTATTAATGACCCCATTGGAGACCCGCTATCTGCACTGACTTTTAATTGCACAATCTTGTGGCACCTGCACCAGCCCGTTCACACTTGGAGACCCTCCATTGTTTGAACACCTGCACCATTTGGAAATGTTTCCAGGTACTACCATCCACTGTGGTGAATAAAATCAGGAGTCATCTCCAGTGACCATTGAACATTTTCACATTCCAAATTGGCCACACTAATTATAAGGACTCTTTCACTTCAACGGACACTACACCTCCACATCCTACATTTCAAACCCAACTTATTGGGAGGATTTATCTCGGTCAGGTGTGGACACTTTCCAACAAAATGGAGTGGTAACTATAACTGACATTGTTTTAACAGTTTCTTTGATAAGAAATACTGTAAATCCGAGGGCGCTATAGGAACAGACCCACCTTATGCCATTCATGTGATAACGCTTTTGGAGTATTTTTATAGGTGCTATCTACATACATTAAAGTTTTATTTATTGTAAAGATCATCCAATTGTCCTAGTTACAAAATATTCCATGAATAATTCAGTGCTGCTTGGATCCGTCAGGGTTCACCTCTTTCTTTTGCAGCCCTGATTCTTGGCTACCAATGTACATTCCCTTATTACAAGTTCCTGAAACTAGAAAATCTATGATTGGATTTATGAGTCAAGTAACCTTGCACATTTCTTAGATTTAATTCAATTTACAATGATAACCAATTAGCCATAGTTTCTTATTATGCCTGTGTGGAATCGTCTGACTTGCACAGTTAATTAGTATGTGTGAAAGTGGTGATAATGAAATCCATTTTGTCAGCTAATTCTTGTACAGAAAAACCACATTGTCTACCACATACTGCTGGATATCATGTAACTGTCTTGCAAAGTATGTTTTTATTCTTCTTTATTTACGATAATGTAAAATACATGTAGTTCTTCAATTATGCATGGAAGGTATGCTGTTTTCAGGTTTTAAATCCAAGCTGCAATATATTTGACAAATCATGTTTGTAGAAAGACGGTGGACAGAGAGAAGAATGTCTCTGTGTGGCGCACCAGAGGAAAAACATTAAATAAAATGTAGCTTTTAATTCGTATTTCTAAATAAAAAACACAAATTTACACATACATACACAAACATGTATTTAAAAACGGGATATGGCTATCCCTACAACGTGAGACCCCACTGTCACGTGTACCTTCTGTATTGTGTTTTTATTTTTAATTTTTATAAGTAGAGATTTCAGGTGAGTGCATGAATTCACAAATTTGTTGTCTGTTTTATACATGTAGGCACTGGTGGATACATATGCGTTCTCTGAAGTTTGTGACACAATTTATTAGTTGACACACAGTGTGTCGATGTGTCAGTATCTACACAGTTCAAAATGCATTCATGTTTGGGGAAGGGAACAGGGGGTCAATGATAACCAATTAGCCATAGTTTCTTATTATGCCTGTGTGGAATCGTCTGACTTGCACAGTTAATTAGTATGTGTGAAAGTGGTGATAATGAAATCCATTTTGTCAGCTAATTCTTGTACAGAAAAACCACATTGCCTACCACATACTGCTGGATATCATGTAACTGTCTTGCAAAGTATGTTTTTATTCTTCTTTATTTACGATAATGTAAAATACATGTAGTTCTTCAATTATGCATGGAAGGTATGCTGTTTTCAGGTTTTAAATCCAAGCTGCAATATATTTGACAAATCATGTTTGTACATTGTACACAACCACATACTACATGGTCTGTCAAGATAGCAGCAGATTGTTTATGAGCTACACCGCAGCATGTACAGTGTCACATTTTTTTGGTTTATGAATATTCCTGCAATGCATGGCAAGCAAGCAATATATCATAGGGTACTCTGCAGTGAGAATTATATTCACTGACTGCTTTTGTGGTAAACAATTATTGACAATACGCAGTGCAATATACAAGTTTTCATCACTTTAGTTAAGACTTTTGCTATTGGTGGTAACAGTAAAAAATAACAAAAAACAGTAAATCTGTGCATATAGTAAATAAAACCATGATGATTGTGTTCATATTTTTATGAAAACATTTGACATTGCAGCCCATCATCAAGGGACCGCAATGCTCTGCAAGTCACTAGCATATATGCCCAGCACACAACCAGCGGCAGCTCTTACCTGTGCGGAGGAGGGGGGCTGACGTGATGTAAGCCCCCCTCCACTGGTGCCGCTGTGCTCATCCCCGCCACTGCTGCTTTTAAGTCATGGTCCCAGGGTACCTGTCCCAGCTCTTGGTCCCGGTCCTCGCCGCAGGGCAGACGCATGCGCAGTAGCATCTTCAGCACTGCAAATACGCTGGCCCCCAGCTTCTATGGGCTGCTGCAAAAGCATGTTCTGGGTCCCTGGTCTGGAGCAGTATCATCCTCGTACTGCACATGCACGGAACCCGGTTTTTATGGGCTGCTGATCAGCAGCCAATGTAGAGGCATCCCGGAGGGATGGAACACCTCCCAATGGAACTGCCTTGGGTGACTGGCAGGTGAGACTTCCAATAGGAAGTCACATAGTAACGGTCACAGTATAGCCAGTGCAGTCTCTTAGACTGCATCTGGGTTCACTTCAGTAGGGAACAGTGGCGGGTTTTTACCTGGGGGGGGGGCTGCAGCCCATAGGCAAAAACCGCCACTGCTCCCTGTAGCGCTTTGGAACAGTCCCGTGCCTAGCCCGTGTCCGTTAGTGTCCTGCAGTGGGGGGCAGTTGGGTGCATGTGCACAGCATCTATTCAGAGAAGCAGAGGGGCTGTGAGCATGGCCATCAGCTTACACAGTGCTGGCCATGCCCCCATAATGATGGTAATGGGGGCGTGGCCTGTTAATGTGTCATACCTATGGCATAGGTCAGACCCTTTTAGGACAGCGAGCTTCCCGATTTCAGAAATGAAAATGTTGGGAGGTAGGCTATAGGCAACATTGCTTATCTTTTGTATAAGCCTTAGTAGATTAACTCCAGAGGGTAGCATCTATATAGGGCTGGCTTGTGAACCACACACAACTAGCCATTTATAGCTTTGCTGAAAGCATGAAACATGACGATACTGTATATGGTAGTAGTTGCAAGGCAGTATTAATGGCATATACTGAATGTTCAGTATACAGAACAGAAAGACTTTTGTTGTTGATGCTAACAATAATATAATGCAAATCTGTGTGTATGTTTCAAATAAAACTTCTGGGGATTTTGTTCATATTTTGATAAAAGCAAAAAAGCTTGCAGCCTGGCGGACACAATCTTTGCAAGTCCCTCTGTTAGCATGGATGCTCATGTCGTCATGGTATGCATGTCATATATTTGCAATATAATACTGGGAATTTTGACACAGGGTTCTTGCTAAGGGGCACTGCATACCTCCCAACGTTGTAGGGTCAGGAGTCCGGACACCCTTTCCTAAGAAGGGGTGTGGCTTTGTGGCATGTCTGCAAATCTGAAGCCATGCTACCATTTTTCCGCTGTGGGGGGTATGGCCAATGCTCTGTGAGCTGCTGGCCATGCCCTCTGTCCCTCTATTCTCCGTGAATATTCCCCTGTCCTGCTAAGCAGAGGAGACTTCCAACTGCCCCACCCCTCAACTGCAAGACACTGCCAGCCATCTGTGTGAAACGGGACACTACCAAAAAAAAGGACTGTCCAGAGAAAATTGGGACAGATGGAATTGTCCTACTGTATACCTCATGTATACAGTAAATTCTCATATCATTGCCAGCAGAATATATTTTTTGCCTCCCTGATATAAATGATTCCACATATATATATATATATATATATATATATATATATATATATATATATTCGTTCTCAGATTCGGCCTTCCGGTGTTAGAAGAATGTTAGAGTGTACATGTGACAAAGAAACAACTTGACAAAATTATCTATAAAGCCCCCTACACACTAGCCAATCCTTGCCAATGCCAATATTCACAGCGCTGGGGACTCGGCGGGGGTGCCAGCATCAGCAAGTGCATACACACTTGCAGATTCCGGATCGGAAATAAGCGACATTTGTTAACGAGGACCTCCCTTGTCTGAACATGTTGTACAAGGGAGGGGGGCATTAAAGAAGAAAAGAAATGTGCATTGTTAATGATATTGAGTGTACACAATATCTGAGTGGTATTATTTAAAATATCGCCTAGTGTGTAATATGGGGCTTAAGACTGTGTGGCTTCATATAATTATTTTCTTTTTATTCACAAAATACTGTAGGTATAATGGAAACTGCGCAGTCATTGGCAATAGATCAAATATAGGTTTTAAGTAGTCCATTGAATACTGAAAATTCTTCCATTTTTTTCAAGTTTTCCGCCCATATTACTATTTCCAAAAGGCTTGTTTTGTTTTTTACTAACACAAACAAGAAAGCTATTTATCACCTGAATGCATCAACGTCATTCTTCATTCAATGATTTGGCTAAAAGCCCAGAATACCAAGGTCCCAGTTGCAGCCCCCTAAATATATAATGTTCTTTGGGATGGCATTGCACAGAGTTAAAACCACTGGATTTCACAGTACCTTTTTTTAATAAATACACAGTACTATAATACAGCCTAGCCCCCATGCAGCACTAACTTACTGCTTGACCCCTTACTTACTGGCCAGCTATGCACAGTCTGTATGCACAGGGCTTGATTCATGTTTGTAAGTAAAGAAAAAAATGCAATAAACTGGGCAAAACCATGTTCCACCGCTGGTGGGGAAGATGTAACACGTGCAGAGAAATTTAGTTTTTGGTTAGTAGTGTTCAAATTGAAATCTAAATTGCAGTGTAAAAATAAAGCTGTCCAGTATTTGTGGGGCTATAGGGTTAATCCATCATGGATCCCAGAGCTGGTGTTTGTGGGTGGAAATGTGGCATTGTGTGGGATAGGTTGAAATAGACTTGTAATGTGTATTTAGCAATAGAGCATTCAGTCAGTGGGGGAATTTACTAAGATGTGTATTCTACTTCACATGCCATGTTGCTATGGGCAACCAATCAGATCCTGTCTACTATCTTCTAGAGGGTGCTAAATAAATAAGAAGTCGATTCTGATTGGTTGCCCAAAGCAACATCACGTGAACTAGAAAACACATCTTAGTAATTTTCCCCCAGTATATCTATACTGGTTCATTCACCTACAAATATAAGAGGAGCAAAGCTTACTAACTTCCTCTGGGTAGGA
Organism: Crinia signifera; assembly: GCF_055691185.1. Classification (NCBI taxonomy): domain Eukaryota; kingdom Metazoa; phylum Chordata; class Amphibia; order Anura; family Myobatrachidae; genus Crinia; species Crinia signifera. The sequence continues at coordinate 76,488,391 of NC_139222.1, read as the reverse complement.
AGCCAAGCCCTAAAATACACCCCACCTGGACAAGGCATCTGCAATATTATTCTTCACCCAGTCATGTGACATACCCTAAACCAATATGGCACTACAGTCCATGTGAAACTAACAAAGCAAAAAGATGAGGAACTTAATTTTGATCATGCCAGAAAAGTTAACCTATCACATTAAATGAGTGCACCTGTGCACCTGCAGGGTGACCTATAAAATGTAAACTGTTGGGGGTACTTGAGGACCAAGGTTGAGAACCACTGGTCTAAAGGATCTTCTACAATACAAAGATTGTAAAGTCTGTGGGGTAAATTTACAAAGATGGAAGTTCTATTCAAGATGGGGTGTAATGTTATGTGATTTTAGATAAGAAAATAGAAACTGAGGATAGAGCTAAAGGGAATAAAGTAGAAAAAAAGGAGAAAAAGATCAAAAGGAAAAATGAATAGTGAGAAGAAAAAAAAGCAGAATTTGAAACAAATGAAATCACTGTCACAGGCTAAAGAAACCCTGCAAATAAGGCAATATAACAACAACTACAGTAATAATAATGATCAAAGTGAGAGATTAATATAAGAAAACCAAGCAGCATCTAAACATCCAAATCACACTTAAAGGGTATACACATGGGACCTCCAGGGCTAAAAAACAAATGAAGGGGTAAATTGAATAAGATGAGAGTTCTATTGAAGATGAGATGTTGCCCATAGCAACCAATCAGATTCAACTTATTATTTCTTTAACACCTAATCTAGACGATAATCGATAGTGGGCCATATGTATTGAGTCTTAGTAAATTTACCCCTTACTAACAGATTATTTCAAGATGTATTTTTAAACGTTAGTAAATATGTGTTGTAGCACTGTCTAACATTGACTAAGAGCAATTTTAGACAACACTAAGCATATCATGGCTGGGACAGCCCATCTGCTCTGCCACCAGTAAACCCACTAGAACAGTTCACTGGCCCATCTCTTCTGTCTTTCTTTTTAACTGCAGCCAAAGACACATTTACTCCAGAAGGCCCCCAATCTGTTTGATAATCAACACAAAGCTTAGGGGGCAGATTTATTAAGGTCGGTGAAGTGATAAAATGTCTGTTTTTTATCACCGGCCAATCAGCTCCTACCTGTGAAGTTACAGGCTTGGTTTGAAAAATGACAGGTAGGAGCTGATTGGCGGGTGATAAAAACCAGACATTTTATCACTTCACCGAGCTTAATAAATCTACCCCAGTCTCATCCCACGGCCGCTCAAACGTTCCTGTAGTGCTATCTATATCAACTCACCAAGATTTGAAGTCCAAGACGCTTCAATATGTATTGGCATACCTCCCAACATTTGTGCGCAGCTGTGTGGGACAGTTCTCGCGCCGTTGATGCGTGCCAAGTTTTTGGCGGCGTGGCCTCTTGTAAATGGCAGTGTTGCAAGCATAGGCCATGCCCCAGTTTTTGGCGCTGTGGGGGCATGATCAGCAGCTACGTGAGCTGCTGGATCCCCCCAGCTCCTCTGGCTGCTGGTCTAGATGCTGTGCGCATGCGCACAGCGTCTATTCATGGATGACAGGGGTGGGACTCCCAACTGCCCCGGGAGGGATGCGGGAACGTCCCAAAATACCAGGAAGTTCCCGCGATAAGTGGGACAGTAAATGTATTGGGTGCATTTTAAAATTTGTATATTTAAAGTCTACATGAGTAATTTTGTACAATGGAGAACTGCTAGGGATACACCCATCTGGAATTATTCTGAACAGTCCACAAATTAGGACATTTGTACAGAGAAAGGAGTGTTCAAATTTACGGATCAGGAAGAAAAAATAGAGTTTACTAAATAATGTCAGTCTCAGGGGTTCAGTGTATTCCTATTTCTTTAAGCCACATGCACTGAGCTTGCTTCACCGGCATTATCACTAATCACTGCAATAGCAGTCTGACTACAGCAAGAGTGGACACATATAATAAACTGTGGGCCAAGCCATCATTTATGTGACCCTGGGAGTCCATTATCTGCACTCTGGGCCAGTGCTGGAGGCTAAGCTGGAGATGTGTGACCAAGGTTACATGTTGGTAAACTGCGGGGAATGGACATATATCAGCTACTTGCTGCAAGATTTAAAAAAAAATCTTTTTAGATTGACATGTTTTGCTTAGTACTAATAAAGTCCTACATTGTATTTGACTTTGTAGTTATGTAGAAGCAGCATTCGTTTTCATTGTCTATTTTACAAAAAATTATTTTTGTACTGCAAAGACATAAATATGGCTAATATAACGTATATTAACGTATATATAAAGAAGTGCAAATGGATGAAAAAAATTCTGCAGATCTGATCTGGAAAAAAACAACAGTGAAGTTGATGTGAGTGTCTAAACATGCATAACATGTATCTGATACTGATGGGAACTGTCTCCCACAGGACTTCGAGCATCCATTGCCATGGCAACAGTTTAGAATATGATTATCTGGAAGGTTTCATTGTGGTGTGGTGTTCACAATAATGTGCAGAATATGACATATTATGATTACTGTAAATTCTGCAGTGGCATCAAGAGAAAATATAAGACTAGTTTAATGTTGATGGTACTGTGAACATTTCTTTCAGTTTAGCACAAAGGATATGGTAAAGATCCAATTTGTTACCATATGAGTGTATTTTGCTAGACTTATTCCTCTCTCTCTAACAGGCATATATTCTTAGGATCATTCATGTGGGCACGTCTCCAGATCCAGGTTTACTTTTGACACACATTTGTCTTTAATTGTTTTCCGTGTGTCTGACAATGGAGGAGAGCAGTCTTTAAATGTCCACCCTCATACAGTCTGTGGACACTTTTAAAGTGTCTGCTTTCTGTTCATGACGCGTTACACCGTTGTGGAATTTCCATTTGCCTGTCGCTCCTAATTCATTATCTTTAACATGATATAAACTTTTGTTCCTGATTATTAACTTTTAAATATGAGTTTGTCCAGGCTTGGCTAACACTGGGTCCCACTCCCGGGAAGTTGGACAATCCTCCCGCACCCCCCTTTCCATGCTGCTCAAAATACAATTTGGTACTTATGATTTATCTGGACTCCCATGTTAAATGCACCCCATTTTTTCATACCCCTACTATCCAACTACGCATGGAGTTGATTTTATATAGTGTGGCGAGCGCAGCGAGCCACCGTGCCCGAAGCGTGGCAAGCGGACGCGGTCTCATAAGAAAAATGGTAGTCCAGATATTACATAAGTACCTACAATTTTTTGCGGGTCCACAGTGAGGGGCTAAAATGATGTGAATCGCTTAATTTTGCAGCATTTTAGCCCCTCCCCTTATTCGCCGACCCGTGAATTGTGTTCCTTGCTTGCATTGGGGCGGGCTTGATAACGCCTGCTTCGCCCCCCTGACATTCTACTATCAGGTCTCCTCTCCGGGCTTCTCCCAGAGAGGAGAAAATAAAAGTCGGCAAGTATGAGTTTATCTGTATCATAACAATACATGAAAAAAAAAAACAGCTCTCAACAATTGGAATGTGAATTGAGAGTGTAAATGAAAAATAATAACTGAACTAAGTGGTATTGTCTGTACAAACATTGTACAATTGGTTGAATAAAATATAAACTTAATAAAAGATAGCACGTGCTAAATAACACATTCATATACCATATCAATAAAAAGTAATACACAACAGCGAAAATAAGTAGGTGAGCTTGTTCCTTTAGTCACTAGTGGGACCAAGGTGAAGGATGCATATGGGGTTATTCCAGTCCATTCCCATAGGGACCGATGTGTGGCGAATGCGCATGCACAGCCACCTTTCTGTGCATGTGCATACGCCGGGCGTGTGCGGCCACGGTGCATGCACCCAATATTGCAGGTGAGGGGTGGTGGCGGATAGTTGTGCCCATGGGAACGTACAGCGTTTCATGGGCGTTCCCATGGAAATCGCCCGGTGACTTGGGCACCAGGGGTGGGCAGCTGACATCACCGGATGTTAGTTGCCCGCCCACTTCCTTCCGAATGCCCACACCTATCTAAGGTTATCTCAGAGTAATCTCAGATGTGTGTGTGCCTTCCACATCGTTTGATGGTCGGCAACCATTGAACGATGGGGGTGTTCCCCCACAGCCTGCGAATGGATGTTTATGTAAAACATTCATTCACAGCACGTGCAAATTAATGTGGTGTGTGTGAGGGGAGGGCGGCGTTCGCAGGGCAGTGTCTGGTGGACTCAACCAGAATAAGATCCAAAGTTCCTGAGAGACAGTCATTTATTTGCAATATAATTACCAACAACCAAAGTCAATGAAGGATAGGTGTTGAGTGCAAGCAAGGTCTCTGAAGGTTGGCAAATCCTCATGATTACATGGTGAATAGATGGAAGACATATTGATGTGATGTGTCTGTCCAGATAGTAACTGGTGGTCCAAGATATGAAGAGCCAGTGTGGTTCAAGTTGATTCACTGTGGTGAGGGGAGGAAGGTAGCTGCTAACGAATTTCGCTGCTCTGGCCAGCTTTATCAATTTATTTTTAATTTACACTCTCAATTCATGTACAAATTGCTGAGCTCTGTTTTTTGCTTGTATTGTTGTTGTTACCCAAAGGAGCTTTACTCCATCCACTCTATAGCAGCTGTTTATTAGAACCTCTGCTCCCTAAGCTCCCAATTCTCTACTTATTGGTAGATTATTGGTAGATCACCCTTTGTCTGTATCCAGGGCCAGTGTAAGGCTTCTCAGCACCCTAGGCAAAACATCAACAAACTGTCCCCCTCCATACTGCCACCAATACCTACCCACTTTCCAACCCCTTTAGGCATACCTGACTAACAATCTGGAATGGCAAGGAGGCAAAAAAATTGTAAGGTCCTCCCAGCCCGCCGAATAGGTGGGCAAGTCCCCTGCTTTCCCTGGAGGCCCACCGCACCGTCCCCTTTGCCACCCACAACAGAGTACAGGGCAGCAAAGTAGGAAAGTATGCCTCAAGGGAAGGTATCGAGGTGAGGTCTAAAGGTGCGTACACACGGGGGGAGATATATTGCTCAGCAACATATTGCTAGCGATATATTGCTCAGTGTCTTCTTTTCATCAGTGACCAGAGATTGTTACTGATGACAGGGAACCTCTGCCGGGGAGCCGCAGAGGTAATCAGCTGGCCGCAGAGGTAATCAGCTGGTCGCAGGAGCAAGCTCCTGCGACCAGCGATTAGAATGGGGCTGAAAACCGGAGCACGCACCCGGCGGGGCACACTCCCATCACTGTCAATATGGTCGCCAGCGACCATATTTCCAGCGATTTCAGCCCCTATCGCCCCCGTGTGTGTACACAGCTTTAGAAGTTCCACAGCCGCCACCTGCATTAAGTACAACAAGGATCCTCATAAACATTCTTAATTTTTTGATAGGCAGACTTGGTGGCACCCCTCCCAGATCCCTGCGCCCTAGGCAGCTGCTTAAAGCTGCCTAATGGTAGAGCCAGCCCTGTCTGTATCAAATGTTGCCCATTCATGCTTTGTTACTATCACCACAATCCTACTACTGGCAGTCTGGATTGTTTTTCTGAATATCTGAACTTTAACTTGACTAACCTCTGCTTGTTTCTAGACTCTGTTTTCTCTCTTAATTCACATGGATTTATCTGGCTTTAGCCCAGTTATTTTGACAAATTAGTTGCAAATTTCATCAAAATATCCATGTTGTATTCTACACAGCCTGTGTGCAGTCATCAGATTCTGTAATTTTTGTTGTCAGTCTATAAAACTCCTGTGACTCTTGCTACCTGTGTGCATCCCAGCTCTTGTGACTTTGGCTACCAGTATGAAATCATCAGACTTCATGTATGTTTAGCAATTGTGATTTTTTTATACCACTTTGCCTCTGTGTGCATCTACAATGCCCCGTACACACTTGCGGAATAGCTGCACTGCTGGGCAAAAGAAAGATTGAATTCACACTCAACGATATTGGTTACTGATATTTTTCAGCGATGTCACTGGATCCGTGGCTTTGTATGTAGTTTCTGACGATATAGTCCGATTGAGCTGCATACACCGACGATGGGGGGTCATTAATGGTTTGTGATAGTTTGCGTCGTTAATGATATTGAGCATACATACTTCATTTTTTCAAATGATATAGCTCAGAAGGGCCCTCATGAGCTATAGCTTTTTAAAAATTGTGTAGTGTGTATGGGGCTTGATTTAACCATGGTATATAGTGAGACTTCTCTGTAGCTACTCAGTCACTGTCTACTGTACTCTATCAGACACACTGGTTACCTGATAGTTTCTTTCCAATCTGGTTTTCAGCTTTTCGGGTAAATCCTCTGTACTTAATATACTTTATTGCTGAACAGATGGAGCCGCTTTCATCAAGCGCCATCCACCATATGGGGCACGCGTACGTCAAGATGCTCATGCGCCCCATTCTTGGCAATGGACACGTGAGTGTGTGAGACGCTCACATGTCCACATCCACCGGATCTCCAGCCGCCAGATACCTGTGGTTTGCGATCCGGGGGCAACACAGAGAATGGCCCCATCTGTACCTGTGACTATTTGCATCTGTCTAAATACTATTCAAAAGTTTCTATATATCTATATTATTATGGGTTAGTAACCATTCTGGTCTCCAGACATATCTAATATCCTCATTTTTATGTGCATAACTGGCTAGCACAAAATGTGCCTGCGGAAAACCATGAGTAAAAAAAAGGTTGCGTTATTAATTAAAGTACATCTTCTTTATCCTGTTTCTGGAACCTTCCTTACAATCTGAATGTCAGTAGATCAAGTGTGAGATTCTCAATGAAAGACATAGTAAAGAAAGGAGCAAAATAAATGAATAGAGCCAGTGATCCTTTATAACATTTGAGAACTGCAAACTTACATAGAGTAACCCTTCAATATTTTGGTACTGTAACTCCAAATTGATTTTTTACTTAAAGCTGCTCTTCCCTCAGGCAACTGTAACATTGTGGTCAAATAAAAAAAAATAGGATTATTCTTTTTTTTTTATTATTATTATTATTATTATTATTATTATTATTATTATTATTATTATTATTATATACATTTCCTATCTTAATTTAACTAAATCATTTTAGTTTTAAGATCTTTATCACTTTTAGATAAGTAATCATTTTTATCTACCAGTCAATCCAAGAAGCCAAAAATAAATTAATTTCCATATCGCTATTTTTCTAAGAAACATTTTTATTTATTTCAGACTCTCTCACTTTAGGGTGCTATTTGCACGACATGTATTTTTCTGTTTGTTCAACCAATTGTTAGCTTGTATATTTGATTGCGCAGTGGGATATGGGAAGACACCAGACGTATTACTTATGTAGAGAGGAAAGTACTTTAACTAAAATTCACAATGTGTAAAAAGGTATCATTTATTCACAATTCATATACTTTAAGAACAATTGGTACATGATGATAATACTCCAAATATGTCCAGCAGCAAAATTTGCTCATAATCAATGGTGAGTACCATACAATTTCATAAGGGATGCCACTGAATATACAAAGACCCAACGCGTTTCATCTTATGACTTCATCAGGGGTAAGTCCAATAAGCAGATAATGATAACAAAAGGATCTGGACGTTTGATTTCAAATAAAATTTGTGAGCTTGGATGAGCAAGATAAGCAAACTGCCATAAATGATAATGTGGTCATTATTAGAGCCTCAACAGTGTAAATCCCTAAAACCATTTATGCCGTATGGTCTCATCCATGCTTTTCTATGTATGTAATTTTTAAGAATTTTATTTGAAATCAGAAGTCCAAATCCTTCCGTTATCATTATCCACTTGTTGGACTTGACCCTGATGAAGTCATAAGATGAAACGCTTTGGGTCTTAGCGGCATCTGTTATGAAATTGTATGGTACTCACCTGTGATTATAGAGGAATTTTGATGCTGGACATATTAAGAGTCAAAAATCCACTGCCACTCACCTGCTTCCGCCAGCACCCAGCTGCACCCCACACTGATGCACACCCCTGCTCCCATCCTGCTCCCAGACGCTGCACATGTAAGTAAATGTGCGGCCCAGTGGCTTTCAGGGAGTCAAGGGCATTTTTCTAAATTAGGGAGGCCAATCCCAGGATCGATCATTTTTTAATTCCAAATCCCGGGTTTGAAAAAATACCCTCGGATTTGGCTACCTAATTGGTACCTTATCTCTCCTCATTTTATTTCTCTCAAAGGCTTGATACATCTCTTTGGAGCCAGATGCATCAAGCTTCAAAAGTGATAAAATGGAGAGATATAAACAACCATCCAATCAAATCCTAACTACCATGTTACAGGCTTGATTTAAAAATGACAGAAGCTGATTGGCTGGCTGTTTATCATCTTTATACATTTGGCCCTATATGTTATAACTGAATTAGCTAGATTAAGCTAAATTGTTTAATGTAAAAATTGATGTTATCTACAATTTAGCAACATATGATTATCCTACACGTTTCCATTTTTCCTCACATCCACTAATAGCTTTTCCTTGCAGATCAGCATGCAAATAACTGTAGAACTAGTTTATAACCACTCAAGGAGGATGTGTACCTATTTGTTACTTGACACTTTAAAATGAATATCTTCTTTATTCCATACACATGTATTAATTTGTATGACAAACCATTTGTCCTTCGCATAGCTTAGATACCATTCATTTTTTATGATGTTTGTTTTCCTTTAAAAGCCATTACTTAAATCCTTTTTTAATCGTTTTTTAATAGTTTTTTTTTATATATCTCTCTCTATATATATATATATATATATATATATATATATATATATATATATATATATATATATATATATATATATATATATATATATATATATATATAGTTGCTACTGAAATATTCATCAAAGTTCAAGGCGAAGGGTTACCAGAGGCAGATGAACTAGAAATCCAATAAGTGATTCATTTGAGAGCTTAGTTGTCTTTAGAAAGGGAGTTGTACAGTTCCAAAGCACAGCGGTTAGCATGATTAATGATGGCTGATATGAAAAGCCAGTTTTACTGTCTGGTTTTTTTGTAAGCAAATAATGACTCTTAGGGATTGATAGCTTACTTTCATTAGCAGTATTTTTATAAACTTGGGTTACTAATGCTTTGTCTCTAGTTAAAATACTTGCAATGCTTATAAAACACAGTTGTTACATTAGCAAGCCGGCCACTATGTAAATTCTGAAACCATGCTGCTGCCAACAAAGACTTCACCTTATTATCAGGGGTGGATTGGGCATAGACCTTACAGGGAAGATTCCAATTTGGACGATGAGGCCACCTGTCAGCCAATTACTTTTTTTTTAAGATGTAGCCCTGCCCAGAATAGTGGTCCCACCCCCTCATGTCTCCCAGACAAATATAATTTGCCTATTTTCAGAGTAGAGTACCTCATGCGGCAAATAATGTGGGCGCCAATCTATATCCATTGAGGCAAATGTTAAAGTGACAGGAGTGGTGCTATCTGGAGGCGTCAAATTTCAGGGGGAGGGTTGCGGATATATGTGGTATTCAGAAGATTATGGTAATGATCTATTTGTCTGTTTGATGGAGGTTTTGAAGTCTGTTTTCAGTCTTAGTGGTGTATTATTTAAAATGTGGAGCTTTGTGGTTTGTCACAACAGCTTAATGGTCTGGATATACGGCTTCCACATATATTTTATGTATATATTATATTTGCAGAAAATGCACATACATTAAGTCTTTCATTTACTGCATGATTACTATATAAAGCTTTATTAGCATAAATAGAGCACTATCCGGGTGGCTGATAGAAAATGTCTAGGTTGACACCATATGGTCGACATACTGTACATATTTTTGTCATAGTCAAACGGTCGAAGCAAGCAAAATGCTATGATTAACACATGAAAGGTCAACATGTTTTTTTATTTTTCATTCTTTGAAATGTTTTTTTTCTTTATCATCCACATGGATACCGATTAGGGGCGGTTATCAATCCCCGCAGCTATTTCCGACAGGGGAAATAGCGGTGGGTGCCTATTCAATGCTGTCTTGACCGACAGCATGGAAGAGGCAGATCGACAGAACGGGCCCGACTTTAAAAGCTGTCGGCCCTGTTTTACCAAGACCGGGCACGAATTATCGGGATCACTGCCGTATTTTGACAATCCGTGCCCATTTACACAGACACACCCCCTTTCCGCCGATCACCAGGTGGGACATTAAATCCTGGAAAAAAAGGTTGGTGGGTCACCAGAAGTGGCCCAAGGGGCGCCTGAGAAGGGCTGTTTTGCTGGAGCTGCGGTCTCAGGACTTGGGAAGTCTGGCCCAAGGAAAATGGTCACTGGAAAGAAAGGGGGTTTGAGACCGCGCTCGCTAAAAAGGCATGCAACAGGTGTGGTTAAAACATTTATTTTGGAAAAATTGCATATAAAACTGTATAATAAAATATCAATAAAAGAAATTGGAATTATCACAGATAAATATAGAGAGCAGGGATATTCACCCACAGTCCGGTTTAGGAATTGTCCTGTATCCGTTCCTTTGTTGCCTCCAGGTTAGCGTCCTATATAAGGATGTCGATTGAGGGGATGCTGGTTGGGAGAGGTGGTTATCTCCAAACCAGGGAGCTCCTGGTGTTGTGGGGTGCTCTACCTGGTGGGCTTGGTGTTGTCGCCACTTGGGTTCCTTATGGAGGAGGATGTTAGTCTCCTGACCAGGGAGCTCCTGATGGTGCGTGGTGCTATACCTGGTGGGCTTGATGTTATTGCCACTTGGATTCCTTGTAGGGAGGATGTCTATCTCCTGACCAGGGAGCTCCTGATGGTGTGCGGTGCTCTCGACCAGTCTCTTCAGATGGGGTTGTTAACGGTTTCTAAAGAAAAATAAATCTATAAAAAATTCTCTAGCCCCCAGCTTCTTGAGACCGTTAACAACCCCATCTGAAGAGACTGGTCCAAGCACTTGGCTTGGAGACCAACCAAAAGGTTTCTTCAGATGCGATTCATCGAGATGCATAACATGCCAATACATAGAATTTAGGATGTGCCACTCCATAAAGGATAAAGAGGGCACCAATACAACAATCAATAGTTTTATTAACTGCAACACCAGCTACACCATCTATATGTTAACTTGCGAGTGCAAACTTACATACATAGGATGCACTACTAGGAAAATCAAAGTCCGTTTCCTTGAACATAGGCGGAATATAATGAAACATGTTCAGACGCACAGTGTCTCTCGTCACTTCCATGAACATCATGGAGGTGATCCTAAGAGCCTGAAGCTGGTGGGTTTGGAACATGTTTTAAGAACTGCACGTGGAGGGGATAGGTATAAAACCCTATGTAGACAAGAAGTGTACTGGATGTACAAAATGGATTCCATACACCCAGGAGGGTTAAACGAAGCCGTAGAACTAAATACAGTGATTTAAACATCATACATTAAATGTAATCAAAGTATTAATAAGACAGGCCAACAAATATGTGGACCTACCCCCTCCCACTAAACAAATGCCTCCTTTTTGTCATCTTTAATAATAATATTGTTTAGACAACTGTAGAAATAGAGTTCAAATCCCTGATAACCTCTTGATAGCTCCATCCTGGTCATCTATTCTCCCTTTTTCTGTTCTCCCTCCAGCTTCCTCCCTTTCAACCCCAATGCGATACCCCCAGATTTGAGAAATGTCTTAGGAATAACATTTTGTGTAAAATATAATAACCAAGGACCATCACAATAAAGTCTCTTTCTAAAATGCTGAACCAGGTATAAATTTGAATGACTAAACACTACACTTTATAAATGATAAATTAAGTATCTATATGTCTCCTTAGTAGATAATTCAAATATAAATCCAGAAAAAAATAAAATAAAACTTTTTATGTATATGTCGACATTGGGGATTCCCCAGTGTCGTCTTTTCTCATTATGCACTATGTAACAGCAACTAATGTTGCTCATATCCTAATACCATATGTATATTGTCCTGTATTTATCATCTAAATTTGCTTAATATATGTCTTTTTGTTCATATATTTTTATATTTTTATTTATATCCTTCTTTTTGTGTATATCTCTGCCCCTCTGTATACAAAACAATACAGTCTTCTAAAGTGACGAAAAATATATAGTAAACACCTTTACAGATATTAAACCCATGTTATAAATATATTCTGATGTGCTGATACTATTTTGAATATTATTGTAAAACTCTGTGTGCGCTCCACGAATGAAAATAATAACAACAACAACACCAAAAAAAGCGCAACCATATTTAATGTAGGAACTATGCTACACAAGCATTAAATTCCCAGTAACCAAGTCTGCATAAGCAGTAACACCCGGGGAAATAGCCAGCTACGATGTAGTAAACCCGGAAGTACCATTTCGGCTATCTTTAAAAAGGGCAAAAATCGCCCACTTACTGATATCCTATGTACAACATTGGTGGAGCGCACATGCGGTTCACCAACCGGAAATGACGATAGCGGACATCCGGAAACGGACCTGTATAGGAATTTATGTATTTTCTTAATTTTCTACACTTTGTAGCACTCGTTTTTCTAATTAAAAGGTATAGGAAAATCTAGTTTTGTCTCCTATTCTCAGCAATATGCATGGTATTAGATAATGGTATATTAGCAGCCAACTTCCAATTAACATGCAACAGGTGCAAATTGTTTCCCCTCCCATTGAGGGTATATAACCCTGACAGTGAACATCATAGTTATCACCTTGAAAAAGCTTACAGCGAAACGCGTTGGTAAAGGGGAGCAGGGACACCCCCACTTTGCAGACGCCCCACGCATCAATACCCTGTAACCGGACCAGCCTCCAGAACCTCCTTCCTTCCTGGAATCAAGTGGCAGTACCATCAAGTCAACCAGGTAGAGCACCGCACACCATCAGGAGCTCCCTGGTCAGGAGATAGACATCCTCCCTACAAGGAATCCAAGTGGCAATAACATCAAGCCCACCAGGTAGAGCACCACGCACCATCAGGAGCTCCCTGGTCAGGAGACTAACATCCTCCTCCATAAGGAACCCAAGTGGCGACAACACCAAGCCCACCAGGTAGAGCACCCCACAACACCAGGAGCTCCCTGGTTTGGAGATAACCACCTCTCCCAACCAACATCCCCTCAATCGACATCCTTATATAGGACGCTAACCTGGAGGCAACATAGGAACGGATACAGGACAATTCCTAAACCGGACTGTGGGTGAATATCCCTGCTCTCTATATTTATCTGTGATAATTCCAATTTCTTTTATTGATATTTTATTATACAGTTTTATATGCAATTTTTTCCAAAATAAATGTTTTAACCACACCTGTTGCATGCCTTTTTAGCGAGCGCGGTCTCAAACCCCCTTTCTTTCCAGGGATATTAAATCCTGCCTGGCGATTTGCAGCAAAATGAAAATGGGCCTGGGTTACGGCTGTTGGGACATACCGACAGTCATGACCCGGGATTGAATATCCCCCTATGAGTGGTAAAGTGTGCTGAGCTCAGTGGTAGAGGTACCTGGCCCGAAGCATGGCGAGCACAGTGAGCCATGGGAGAGGACTCGGTACACTGATTCGGGTCCACATGCTCAGGTGTCCATATCTACCAAAAAAGGGAAAACTCATGTCAACCTTTTAATGTGTTATACATCTCTGAATCATGGCCCCAGACGTCATTAACTGTATACCATTTTGTAAATATATATTTTCTTAATTTATTCAAATTAGATTAAATTCAGACAATGGGGGGAATTTAATAGGATGTGAGTTTCATAAAGTGAGAGATTTGGTAAGAAATCTCCCATTTTTTTTTTTTAAAAGCGGCAATCATTTACACTGCAAAACCAGTGTGATGTTGAAGTGTAATGATTGGCGCTTTAAAAAACTGGAGATTTCTTACCAAATCACTCACTTTCTGAATCTCTCATCCTTTTAAATTTCACCCAAGGTGTAAGTATTTGAAAGGAAGTATTTTAAAGAAAGGGTTAACTTGATTTGCCATACTTGTTGCTGTTTTAATAAGAGACAAAAATATTTCCTTTTTTTTTTAATTAGACAGTAGTTTGTATTCCTTGAAATCAACAGCAAAGCTTCAGATGAAAGAGGCTCATGCATAAGTTCAAAGACTTTGCCATTTGATGGGTATTCCCGAAAGAGAGAGATGAAAAAGGTGGACTGGCAGGACTGCCTGGAATCTTTTTATGAATGTGGCTAAATCGAGAGCAGTGTGTTCCTCATTACTACACCCTAAGGACATGCAGTAAGCAAGGCACTTTTGTGTGGATGTTGGTTTTTTTTATATTTTTTTATGTTTAAGGAAGATCTAAGTCATGTCACGTACAATCATACGTTTTTATTCTTTCATGGTAAATTATATTAATAATAATAATCTTTGCCGTGTATGTACTCTTTTGTAAAATTGTAGACATGTCTGTTTGTAAGTAGTACATACAGTCAGATAATAGAAAATGGGACATTTTCATATTGAATTTGTATGCAAATATTAGGTTTTCCTTTTGATCTTTATAATACAGTAGGGGCTACGAATAGATATACTATTTTATAGCAAACTGTAAAATAATGTGCTTTTTAAGCCAAATCTATTTTGTGGAGTTGCAGAGCTTCACTTATTTGGCTAAGAGTGGGAACTCTCCCAAAAGTCATGATTATTATGTCTATCTGCCTTCCAGGATGTCAGTTTTTGATGGGTGCAGGGATACATACCGTAAGCTATTGAGTTGGACACCAGTAACTCCTGAATTGAATGTACTAGACACTGTACTACTGTATCATGGTAAAAATTAGTTTATAAAACTTATTGAATTCTTAGTTGTGAACTGGAATAAAAAAAGTTGGTATCATATTCTCCTAGTACGGCAATTATCCCGGTGTAGTGACAGCATCAACATTCAAAATGTCAGATCAAGACTGTCAACATGTTCATAATGTTGACATTCAGCGTGCTGACTCTGAAAGATATTGGCATTTTCATAGATGCATGAAATTAGGATGAGGCAGCCGTTAGGGTATAGCTAAAATAATAACATTATGACAAAATATTCTGAATGTGATCTGTATGAAAGCTCTGGCATACGATATGTCTCCAAAACTGTTTACATTTTAAGGATGTTTAAGATATAGTTTTCAGGCAACTGGACTAATTCATAAAGATTCCTATGCAGATAAACATTGATTAAGGGGGGGGGGGGGGGTATTCAAATCCCACCACTATTTCCGACGGGGGAAGTAGCAGCTGGTTCCTATTCAATGTTGGCTTTCCCGACAGCATTGAAGCGGCATCTCGTCTGAAAGGACCCAACTTTAAAAGCAGTCGGGCCATTTTGCCATAAACAGCCTTGGGTTGTCGAGATCACGGCCGGATCTCAACAATCCACGGCCGTTTTCATTGACACCCCCCCTTTTCACCGATTGGCAGGTGGGGCATTGAATCCGACCTGCCTATAAACAAGCGAGGGCACCGAAAAAGGGAAAAGGGTCCCGACTGTCGGGACGTACTGACAATCATGAACCTGAGACTGAATACCATACCCCCTAATTGTTAATTAAAAGTAAACAGTAAGAACAATTTACCTATCACATGTCTCACCAAATGTACATTATCATGAAAAAGAAATAATAATCTGTCTATAGCTCTTAGATGCATTTAATTATTTGAAAGGAAATTGAAAAGGGTTTGCTTTTATAAAAACAAAAGTCTAGAATAACTATGATTTTCTATTATTTCGTTCCTGAATAACTGAAACCTGTAAATGCT
Source organism: Crinia signifera (assembly GCF_055691185.1). Classification (NCBI taxonomy): domain Eukaryota; kingdom Metazoa; phylum Chordata; class Amphibia; order Anura; family Myobatrachidae; genus Crinia; species Crinia signifera. The sequence continues at coordinate 76,472,630 of NC_139222.1, read as the reverse complement.
AATAAATTAAACACACAATACATAAATTAAAGTAAGATATTTTATACACCTATTTGTTTCATTTATAAAAACTGTAAACAGTAATTACAATACCCATCCATATAATTTTGCAAGAAATATAAATGTGTTTTGCTTTGTGGTGGAATCTTATATAAATCAAATTTATTGTTGAACTTTACATCTATTTGTCAGATTTATTATAGCTTAAAGATGTCATTGTTTCTAAAATTTTACATAAGAACAGTTCTCTAAAATTAATTATGCTAAAGAGTTGTAGAAACATACCAAACTGGCATTATCTATTCAAATATGCTTGTTCATTTATCTCATTTTATTATATAAACTGGTTATGTTGCATGATATATATTTGAACATGCCATGTACAAGATATATTGAAGCTGAATGACTACAGTGAACATCTTTCAAGCTTTCAAAAGAGGATACATAGGGGTGTAGGGGTGTAGGCCATAGCAGGCAACCAGAGTTTAGCTATTATTTATCAAGTATAAATAGTAAAGTATATAATATTATATATAATGATAACTAAAGTCTGATTATTTGGATCTCCACATACTGTAAGTCTTTATATTGTTATACAATGTTTCATGCCATGCATGTATATGCCTATTAGTCAGTTATGGTCATTTATAGCTTTAATTAATTAGCCAGGAATTAGACATGTCTCTGACTTGGAAAGGTGCAGCAGTACAGGTGAGAGGGCAAAGTAGGAAGTAGTGTGCTAGTAATCCCTAGCGTGCTAGTAAAGCCATTTCATGGAAGATGCATAAGGTACTCCGTCATCCCTGGTCTTTGAGGGGTAATCTGACTTTGGTGGATGTCCTTTGCGGCTTGATAAACTGCTGCTGGTGGCATGGCCAGAATGATGTTACATCAGAGTGCAGATTGGATTGTGCTATTGTTTGGAAGGGATTTGGAGGAACAGTTGAAAATGCCTGTGTATCATTTAGTCCACACCTGCTGTATGTTCATTGTAGCTGTCAGAAGTAGCATCTTCAGTAGGTTTGTGGCAGCTGGTGTGTCTGTATCAGCCCACTTATATCTGGTAAGGGGAGTTGAGGTAGAGGCACCAGCTCTGCCCCTTTCATCTTTTAGTGTATGTTACAAGAGCAATGTCCACTCTCCTTGCCTGTCAGATGGCTAGTGATTCAAATGAGGGTGCGTCTTAATCTTTGGCAATTGGTATAGATTTCAGTGGGCAGCTAGCTTTCTGGTGGCAGAGGTATGTACTGCTTGTGGTTTGTCTTCCCCCATTTGCATTCTCCTACTGTCACCCCTCCTGTGGTTGCTTTACAAGATGTTGATTCTTCATTTACTTCTGTGTTGGCTTGCCAGCTACTACTGCATTGTATTTTTGCATCGTCTACCTCTTCTCTTGTATTTCCTGATAAATATTATGAAGTGCAAGTGGTTGATGGAGAGGGTTGTGTGGAGGATTGTTCCTCCTGGAAAGGGTGCAGATGCATTGCACAGAGTAGAAACATTTCCATTTCACAAATATAACACTTAACACTTGTACCATCATGACTGCCGCATAGGCATAACAGTAATGAGCATAAGGAGGATAGTAGTAGTAAGTACCATTTGCATGTAATGCAGTTTTTCGAGAGAGCATACAGTATAAGCAACAGTAACACATGGTCAGTGGTCGAAGTGGAAATTTTGAAGTGGGGGTATGGAAAAGTAAAGAGTGAATATAGTGCGCACCTTCGGACACCCCCCTGTCCATCAACGTCCCCTGCCAGACTGCCCCGTTGTACAGGGGTATTACAAAAGCACAATATGCGCTGCTGAGTGATCAGAGAGCATCCTGAGGGGGAATCTTCAGATTAAAGTGGCGGTATGGCATACCCCCGTATACCGCCCCACTTCGACCACTGGATATAGTTATCTCTGATTCTCATTCATAGCTTATTATTTTCAGGTAGAGTTGCTGTTTGGTTATTATGATGAATAATTCAGCTGTAATCAAAATGGCATCTACTTCATAGAGCATTAGAATGTAAAAATGTTGAGGTCTGGCTATACATGATGCAGAATGCCTTTGAAACTGCTGTGGCACAGCTTCCTCACAGCTGCTTTACTATCGACCTAGGTCAAGTAGTCAGAAGGTTGTTTGTTCTACTTTTAACAATGGTAATTGCACAAATGGGGCATTTTCAATGCATTTATTTGCGCTGCAGTTTTCCTGTGTCTGGACCTCTACTTCCCAGACCCTTCAGCTCAGGGATTGCTTAGTAAGGTTAGCCTGGGTTCATTTGGGAGTGTATATGCATTTCAGTTCCTGATACTTGGTAATGTAGATGATACCACAGGAATCCTGTAGATTATACAGCATAGTCTTGTGAAATATAAGGTAACATAAGTATAAAGGTTTTTTTGCTTTTTGCAAACTAGAGCATTTTGTGAGGCTGTTTGCTGAGTTACCAGGATTGGGACACATTTTGGCAAACTTTATTGGTATTGCTTTTAGGTTTGAGCAACTTCTCTAACACTCAGGTCCTATTTTCATTTTTTTTTTTGCAAAAAAATACTTTTTATCACAGATCATTAAAGGCCAAATTATTAAAATATTTAGCAAGAGTGTGAAGAAATTGGAAAATAACCCTGAATAATAAAAGAATTCTAAAAATGTGATAATATATGTCTTCCTTTGCTTGATTTTACATTTACTGTATCTTCCGTGGTCCAGATTTGTGGGATGAATATTTGTAAATAGGTATATCTACTTTCAATGCTTAAAGGGGTCGTGGCGGAACTTCCTCCCCCCCCCCATATGTCACAGCCAGAGTGGGTGCTAGGGGATTTTGCGCCCCCCCCCCCCACACAAGCTCTACATTTATGGCCTATCTCACATACCCAAAAAAAGAATAAAGAGGGCCACATAATGCCACCCTTAATGCAAATTATTCCCCACAGTGCAAAACAACCCAACACCCCCAAAAATGGGACAGTGCACGTTGAAACAATTTAGGGCTTGGCTTTGCCAATTACACATTATGCCACATACAGAAATGCTGATTGCACAATATGCCACACATGGTAGTGCCCCTTACATATTATGCCACATAAGTGCCGCTTTCCTACCTGCTCATTGCTAGGGTTTTCCGTCCATGACTCTGTGGCGTGGCTATTTAAAATGATGCGCCGGGCCTGGCTCATGGCACAGCAGCCAATCAGGTAGCAGCAGCTCATATTAGCTTGTGAGTCACGAGCCGGGCATGTCATTTTAAATAGCCATGCCACGGAGTCGCGGATGGATGGACAAGAGGGGCAGACGGGTTTCCACCACTCTGCCCAGCTGTCTAGCAAAGCAGGCAGGGACAGACAAAGTGGGGCAAGGCGACCAGACAGACGCGGAACCATTCCGCCTCCAATATGGAACTGAAGGAACGCAGTTCCACCTCACTTTAACCCCTATCTACAAACAGTATAAGTACTGTTTACAGCACCACATACTGTAAGCAATTCCGTAATATGTGTACCAGAGGTTTGGATATCTCCACAAATATATAGTATGACTCTGCGCTATGCTATCCAACAATGCATTTAATTACTCCTTAGAAATAATATAATATTTGAATTTGTGCATCCCTACATGTCTAAGGCATGGACAGTTCTGGGAAGTTCTTATGATATTCAGATGACACAATAAATGGATTGAAGGGGAGTTGATGTCCCTACTAATATATTTTTGTATTTAGTTGTATTTGATAACCTGTATGATATATGTTTATCAGAAGCATCAGAATTAAAATCCTTCTATTGAATCAGTCAACTACACTATTTCAGAATTAGATATGTTACTAGTACAGTATAACAGCTCTTCATTAGTGTATGAGAAGAGTAATATATTCATTAATGTCAGAAGCTATAAATAATAATACATGTGGGGAATTTCCATTCACACATATAGAGTATTTTTCCAATCTGTTCTGGTATTCTTCCATATGTACCATATAAAAAAGTATGACTCAAATTGGCACAGTTATTTCTCACTGCTGGGATTCAAATTATCCTTGATACAAAGTAATAGATTTCCGGATGTGTAATTGTATTCTCCACTTAACTCATACCGCTGTGTTCAGTGAACCTATGGAGTTGATTGGGAGGAGCAGCTCGATATACAGACGTAGAATGTTTTCTACCTTGTGTATCCACATTATAATGGAGTATAATATTATTCATATAGATCGGGATACATGTTATTTAGGTTCAGTTCTATTTTGCTTTCTGACAGTAACACAATATGGAGATACAGGTGCTGCTCTTATTTCAATTTGAACACTGGGAGAGTGTAAGAGATTAAGGGGGAAATTTACTAAAGGAAATTTGTAAAAAATAGGTGTATTTGTATCTAGAAATACACTTATTTTGGACATTTACTATCCCGAAAATACGGCAATTCGTATTCGTATTGATAGCACATCAATACGACTACGAATTGCCGTATTTTCGGGATAGTAAATGTCAAAAATAAGTGTATTTCTGGATACAAATACACCTATTTTTTTACAAATTTCCTTTAGTAAATTTCCCCCTAAGGGTCAGAATGTGATAATGCCAATGTGCAAATCTCGCAACGATTGCCTTCGGAAAATATTTCACTCGCCGGGTCCCACGAGCCTGATTGACAGCGTTTCATGGGTGTGCCCAGAAAAAACATGGGCCCGACAATAAAGACACTGTTCATCTGTGGAACCTCCAACTCATAATAGTACATGGCAGTAAGAAGAAATCAAATACTTAATAACATGGAGAAAAAACACAGCTAAATTGTTTGATATATGATTAATTTTGACCAATGTTAGTGATAATGTAGCAGTGACCACTTTATATAGAGGTCACAGTGAATTTTTTTTCTGTGGTATAAAGCACAGGTGGCCAAAATGGTCCTTGAGATCTACAAACCATTTACATTTTCCAAACCAACTAGCTGGTGCACAGGTTTAGTCATTTCAGTTTGTACTGCATTCATCGTTCATCGCTTATTGACAGAGCTATATGTGGTCTGGAAGACATGAACTGTTGGTAGATCTTGAGTAACTGTTTGGCCACCCAATGGTCGACACATGACATAAGGTCAACTTACCAATGGCCAGCACATAAACACTCGCTATGCTTCCAGCAAAGGTGCTTTGTTATGCTACCACTGCACTTGGCACTTTACAAGCACAATTAGACTCTTGACCTTTCATTAAAATTGTTGGTACACGTTGTTCATCTGGTGTAATAACTTGGGTGTGGTGCATGCTATTAATCAGCAACATTTGTCTTTACTGGCCATTACCTGGCACAAATGTGTACAACTCTGATGAAGATTTGCTCACTCACTTCCATTGGGATAGATGACCTTTTTCAAATTTGGCAAGATATTAGACCTGACTGATGGCGTTAGCCCATTGATCTTTGTACCTTGGGACATGAGTGGTGCTGCTTAGTGATATTTCTTACTCACGTATGAGATAGCGGTAAATCTTTTTGTCCTTAATTTTGGGGCCTTTACACTGACGATGCTGTAAGTCTTGAGTGCTGATAGTGCAAAATAATAACTGTTGTGCTTGCATGGTCAAATTATTACACTAGATGTTTGGTTCAGAGAATTATTAAAGGTTTAGCATGATCATAAATATTGCAGGAACCTATCGTTGTCAGTCCATTTAGTTTTAGAGCTTGCAGTGTTTTTGCTTCTTTGTATTAAACCATTTTGATTCAGCTCTCCTTTTGAGGGCATTCCATGGGGCATTTACAGACTGAGTTCTGGTAGTTTTATTAAAAGAGGTGGTACTTATGTATTATCTGGGCTCCCATGTTAAATGCAGCCCCATTTTTTCATACCCCTACTATCCAATTACGCATGGAGTTGATTTTATATAGTGTGGCGAGCGCAGCGAGCCACCGTGCCCGAAGCGTGGCGAGCGCAGCGAGCCCCGCAAGGGGACACGGTCTCATAAGAAAAACGGGAGCCCAGATATTACATAAGTACCAAAGAGGTTATTGTTATTGACCATTGAAGGTGTTTTAATGTAAATGGGTTATTCTGCATTGTTTCACTGAGCTTGCCTATCATCTGTCACTGAGATTGCCCATCAATGAACATAGACTTCAATTGAAGCCGCTACTGTTATCCTTTTATTGGACTTTCAGTATCTGAGATTGAAGTGCTGGGACGTTTTTATAATTGGCTATTACTATTGTTATTATATATTTACATTTTTTTCATTGTCCATGTCAACTCTGTCAACATTAGGGACAAAAAAGTGAAAAACCCATGTCAAACTTTTGACTACCAACCTTCCCATTGTTGATCTAATGCTAATGGTTATGTCGACAATTTCAGCCTGACAACCTTAGCCATGTTGACCTTTTCCAAGTGTCGACCTATGCCCTTTTGACCTTCAGTGGTCAACCCAGGGCTTGACTGGCCATCTGGCACTTCTGGCAAATGCCGGAAGGGCCGATTTAGTGCAGAAAGTTCTCAGAACTTTCTGCAGGTGCGCTAAGCCCGCTGCCATACCGCCCACCCCCCACCGCTGCCATCCACACTGATACTGCCAGTACAGATGGGCAGTACGGATGGTGTAATGGTTAGCATTACTGCCTCACAGCACTGAGGTCATGGGTTCAATACCCACCATGGCCCTAACTGTGCGGAGTTTGTATATTCTCCCGTACTTGCGTGGGTTTCCGCCAGGTACTCCGGTTGGTACTTGTGACTTATCTGGGTGCCCGATTTTGTTCATCGCACCTAAAAATCGCATCAAATCGCCTCTGACCTTTTCATACCCCCACTATCCACGTCGGCATGGAGTTGATTTTATATAGTGTGGCGAGCGCAGCGAGCCACCGAGCCCGAAGCATGGCGAGCGTAGCGGATACCTGTGAAGCCCGCGAGGCGACGCATATAGCTGTGAAGGTATCCACGTCCCCTCACGGGGCTCGCTGCGCTCGCCACGCTTCGGGCTCGGTGGCTCGCTGCGCTCACCACACTATATAAGATCAACTCCACGCCGACGTGGATAGTGGGGGTATGAAAAGGTTGGAGGACGCGTACCGCCGCCCCTTGCGGGCTCGCTGCGCTCGCCACGCTTCGGGTTGGCGTTGATAGTGGGGTGGCTTTAACAATGGGGGTCATTTAGCCATCAGGGTGGGTATACAACTAAAATGGGGTCTGGGGGGCCATTTCACATATGACACTGGCATCTGGGTGCCTGTTCATATTAAAATCGCATCAAATCGCATCGCATCGCATGCGATACAATAGCATACAATGCAACGCGATTTTCTCTTCAAGGGAATTTCAAGGGAAATCGCGTCAAATCGCATGCTTAGGGTACTGGCATACAATTTCAACATCGGGCGCCCAGATAAGTCACAGGTACCCTCCGATTTCCTCCCATTGTTACGCCAGGAGGCTGGGTACAGGACGTCAGGCATGAGCCTATAGCTGGGACCGCCGGTTAGGACGGCCACAGCGAACCCTACACTCACTCTGTTGAGTACCTCTGGCAGATGTCAAGCCCCTGCGAGTGCTAGTGTTCACCTGTGGCCGCCGCGTTCGAAGGAGCGAGTTAGGCCCGCTCCAACCCCGATGCAGGGCAAGCGATCGTCAGGAGATGGCTGGGCAGCCAAAAAGAGAATAACAGAAAAAAGGGCAATCTGCCACTGAGAAATACTGAAGAAAGACAAGGCTCCACAGTAGCACTTACGTGACCCTAGGATAGGGAGCTGGTCCAAAGGATCTTGGGCACAAAAACACTCCGAAACCAGAGACTTAGATAGGCAATGACCGGGAGCAGGAACCGTGACCAGGAACAGCTGATAAGCTATAACCGGCGCCATGTTGCCTGCACCCATCCCTAAAGAAGGATGGTGCAGCCAATCCATGGCACCGTACAGGACCGGCCTCCGGAAGAACTATATATCACGATGACCGAGTGCGAGCCCCTCGGCGTCCCATGTTGCCAGGCAACCGCTGAGCGGCTGCAGGGGAACGCCGAGAGCCCTGAGCAGCGCGTCTGCACCGGGCGGGAGTCCTGTCACTCCGCCGGGCAGAAATGTCATACGGGGGCTCGGCTGAGCCGGGCGGAAGTGCTGTGTGCACCCTCTGTGCACCAGCCCCCAGCAGCCGAGCGTCTGAGACGCTAACACCCACAATCCAGAAATATACTGGTAGGTTAATTGGCTCCCAAAAAATTAACCCTAGAATGTCTGTTTGTGCATGCACATGTGGTAGGGAATATAGAATGTAAGCTCCAGTGGTGCAGGGACTGATGTGAATGGTCAAATATTCTCTCTGTAAAGCGCTGCGGAATCTGTGTGCGCTATATAAGAAACTGGTAAAAAATAATAAATAAATAATATTGCGTGTGTTTTTTTAATCTTAAAGCAGCGGCGGCGTGGGTGTGTGGCCGGGAGATACTGGCCTGACAAGATGCCGCCGGGTGGAGTAAGGAGACGGACAGGCATGGATGCAGCCCCAACATCTGCATCCATGCTGGGTGACGGTTCTCCTGACACCTGTCAAGGTCACTCAGTAGCTGCAGCATAGCAACAGGCAGCCAAGCGGGAGGCTGCCTGTTGCTGAATGGGGGCCCAGAATACACTGCACTCAGAGAGAGACAGGAAGTGATTCCTGTCTGTCTGATCTGAGCAGCACTGAAGTGCGGATTGCGGAGCCGACATCAACATTTGGCAAAAACAATCTAAGGTATCATTTAAGTTAATATAAGGAGGGTGGGCAGACATTTTAATATACAATATGCAATAATATAGGAATTATGTAAGGGCACTAATGTGGGCAATGTGTAAGGACCACTACTGGGGGAATTATGTGCAAGGGAAATACTGGAGGCTTAATATGTAATGGGTATTACATTTGTGGAATAATGTGTAATGGGTATTACGATGTTTGGCATAATGTTTTGTAATGGGCATTAGGTTGGTGGCATAATGTGTAATAGGCACTACATTGCGGCATAATATGTAATGGGCATAGCAGTGTGTGACAATCTGTAATTGACATTACAGTGTTTGACAATGTATAATGGCCATTACGGTGTGTTCCATAATGTGTAATGCCGTGCCTCCTTTCCATTCGGCCACGCCCCCTTATTGCTGCATGGCGGCGCCACGCAAGCGTCCCGCCTACTACAGGTGGGCCTGTGTGCTCGAAATACCAGTACGATTTCTGGTCCCAGTCCGGGCCTTGGGTCAACCCAATGCATGATAACCTTAATTTGGTCAACCCAATCTCATTAAATAAAACATTAATTTAAAAAATAAAATAACACTTTTATCATCACCTGGCACCTAAGTGAATAAAAAGACAAGAAATTACCAATGTATTAAAAAGTGTAAAAATTCTCACCAAACCTTTGAACACGAATACCATTGAAAATGAAAAGATGTTCAAAAAACTGTCAACCTTTTAAAGACTGGGATAATTGAATATCACACTAATTTCATGACATATAAAAGTTGTGAAAAACAAGGAGAAAAGGCATGAAAAAGAGAACAGACCAACATTTGACAACCCCCCAAAGAGTTTTACTTGTTTATTGAGCCTCTCATTCAACTATGGCCCATAAATTATATTTATTTGTTGGTTAATGGGATCAGATTATTGGTATTCCCTGCTGTCTTGTTTTTTAGTTTATTGGATACCCTTAGCAGTTTGGGCCTACATCTGTGGGTGGGGAATTTGGTCAACATATTTTCTCTTAACTTTAGGTTGTCATAGTTAATTTCATTTGTACTACAGTATACTGCATTGGTGCACCCGGGTTTTTATTTGGTCTGTTTTTTTGGGAGTCTGTTAAAAGCTTTAGATGTATTTATATAATAGTGGGCTAGTTCTATTTATATGATAGTGGGCTAGCTCTTTTAAAGGACTGGGTGTGGATGAATAGAATAGTAGTCTAGTGAAAATTTTGGATGTCTTGTTTAAGTTCCCTGCAATTTTTGTTGTCGAAATCCTTTTAATGTAAGACGTTCTAGTGATTGATCAACTTGACATTCATTTTTATACCACCATATACCACATATTTTAATTTCTTGAATAAAAATGCAATAAATTAAGTTCCCTGCAATTTTGTGGTATTTGTGTCCATTGTTTACATAAATTTTCATAGAATATTAAGTTATCTGTATTATGGGTAAAGTCTGACATCTATTATTAAGGCATTTTTATTAACAATGCATCTCTTATCCTTTCAAGTTACCTATTACCTGTATCTGTCTTAATTATCCAGCTCCCTCCTCTGGCTGTTTCAATACACAAGTGGCCATGTTTCCATAGGAAGTCAGGACTGCATGTGATTTAAAGGATAAGTTACACCAAAACGTGGAGCTCTAACTGGTACTAAACATGATCTCCAATTAAATGGAAGTTCCTGAGAGCACTTATGTGCTATAGTATAGACAATACATAACTCCAGCATATTTGACCCTTGTGAGCTCAGCTACCTGTTTCTGACTTCGGCTGCTCCTAGTGTTCCAATTTGGTATTCTCCTTTGGTACTACATTTGTTGATTCATGGTTCAACCCTTTGCTTCCCTGTGACTTAATTCTGCTCCAACCTAGAATACACCATTCGTTTTTTTCTGACCCGGTTTGTCAACTACGATTTTATATTTCAGGATATTTGTACAGTTGTTCTCAGAGTATACTCTCGTAGGTGTGACAGACCCTAGACTGGAGAATGCAACCTGCATGTTAGGTGCCGTTAAGTCCAATCCTTCCCGTGGGGGTTACCTGGTGAAAACCACCAGTACGTTAGACTTTTTGCCTCTGTTCTGGGTCTTATCCATCGTCTGTTCCCATTTTTTTGTCACCACAGCATTTGTTTATAGAGGGATCTAAAAACAAAATACAGGTTGAGTATCCCTTATCCGAATATTTTATATCCAAATTATTCCGAAAACCATACATTCCAGAAAGCGAAAAAATATATATATATTTTTTTGCTAAAAACTTACTGGGGACATTTGTAACAGCACTACTGGGGACATGATATGTAACTGGCACTACTGGGGACATGATATGTAGCTGGCACTATTGGGGACATGATATGTAACTAGCACTAAATATGTGCAAGAAAAGGATTGCTTGGCATTCAAAATCAGTGCCTGAGCTAGTACACAAATTGTGTTTCATGTTTTGAAACCTTGTTTTTTTGAACAAATAAAATATATTTGTGTGTATTTCATGTGTTTGATGTGTTTATACAGCATAAATGCAAGATATTTCAAAATACATCATTGAAATATTAAAATATTTTGAAATACGGAATAATCAATTATCCAAAATTCTCCTGGTCCAGAGCATTTTGTATAAGGGATACTCAACCTGTATTTAGGCTCTGCACAGTGGCATAGCTATAGCTCCGCAGCCCCTGCAGTGGCAGGGGGGGGGCGCAGAGAACATGTGGGAGCAGGGGCTCTGCGAGGCTATAGTTACCACTTACCCGCTACTGTTTGGTGCCCTGCAATCACGGTCCCGTCTCTTCCGGCGCCGGCTCCTGCTGCTATAATGAAAACGGACACTTAGAAAATGGCTGCCCCCATACTGCAGACAGTTTTCTGTCTGCAGTATGGGGGCAGCCATTTTCTAAGAGTCCGTTTTCATTATAGCAGCCGGAACCGGCCCCGGGGAGAGATGGGACCGTGACCGCAGATGCGGCTGGGCAAGTACGCCGAGGGGAGGGAGGGGGGCGCCTAAAAATCTGCGGCGAGAATTATGTAGGAACGCCACTGGCTCTGCAAGCACTATCATAAAGGAAAATGGCAGATGCAAAATCTTCAAGGTATTGCTAATGCTGCCCATACACTTGTGCAATTGCATTCAACGCAATATCGGGTTTCATTTCCCTTGGAGCTTGCCTTGCTGACAGGGATGTGCGAGTGTGTGAGATGCTCATGCGCCCCCATCAGATGGAGCTCCTTTCAGTCGATTCGTACAGGAAAAGTCCCCTCAGGAAAACATGGCACTGAATATTTTATTGATTGACGTGGGGGTATGAAAACATGAATGGAAAGAGGGGCAGAGTGACAGAACCCTAGGAGGGGGAGGGGAAGCACACAGAGTGGGGTTGATAGAACACTGGAATGGATTGACATAACACTGGAAGGGAGGGGACAGAGTAACAAAACTTTGGGAGGGAGGGGACAGGGGACAGAACACAGAGTGGGGGTGATAGAAAACTGAGAGAGGGTAACATACTGACAGAACATTGAGGGGGTGGTACAGCAAGACATCCTGGTGTCTGCAATATCACGAATTTCCAGAGTCCCAAAGGGTATAGTAATCTGGACGCTTGTGCCCTCGGTTTTATGGCTGTAGGGAGGGGCAAAATGTGTCCAGCAGCAGCAATGTGAGGCTCTGCAGGTGGAACTTATTGTAATGTAATGTCTGCTGTACCAGCGGGAGCCGGGAAGTGGCAGCCGGCACTGCTGTACCTGTCCCATATGCAGCATCCAAACGCATCCTGCCTCTTGCTGTAAAATGCACTTCTTATGCCCATGGCTGCTGTCTCCCCCCACCTCCTGCTGTATAGCCGCTCGATGTCCGCAGCAATTTCCTGGTCAGTGGTTATGAAGTGCCGGTATGCCATACCGCCAAGGGCGAAACTACCATAGATGCAAGGGGTGCAGCTGCTATGGGGCCCAGAGCTGAAGGGGGCCCATCTTTGCTGTGTAAGTAATATGTTTTACATACATTTATCACCAGCAGTTGCTAAATAGTGGGCCCTTATAAACTTTGGCTATGGGGCCTACAAATATCTAGTCCACTTCAACCACTGAATATTATCACAATGGTGATGTATTATCCTACATGTTATTAGGAAAAATCATAGCAAACTGCTGTTTCAGGTAACAAGTTGTGAAAACACCAGGAATTTATCAGAGAGATCACGGCAATCACTGTCAGTATTCTTATTCAATCCGCTCAGGGACAAATCTAAAGCTTATTATCTATTTCAATGGTTCCCAGACTTTTCTGAACCACAGCACTTTAGAGCATCACATTTTTTAAAGGCTCCCCTAGGCAAAATGTTTCTTATTGAGAAATTCAGGAAAATTGTATTAAAATAAATTTTTATATATGTCATCATTAGGGCCAGTTATGTGGTGGGGGACCAGATTTGCTCCGGTTTGTCCACATATGTTATGATTGGTGGCCACCAGCACTGGTTTTCTTGTTACATTGACTGGATACAGAACCTTATAAAGAAGAAATCTACAGGCAATTAAGTGACCATGTGGTACAGTATGTAAAGTATTATGGGGAACCTTTGCAACTAACACAATAGGGCATCATCCAATAATGTCCAAATATATAAATCTCAAAGCATGACCCCCACCTTCAATTGTCATTTAACATAAACAATAATCAACCCACAGAACCTCCATTTCATTCTTCCTGGGAGAATAGATTTGATGTACAGAAGCATAACATTGTGACACCCTTCTGGGCTCCAGAAGATGTTCAAAAAAGACCTTATACAGTAGGTTCCAAGTTGGCCAGCATGAACAAGTTATTAATGAAATGTTAAAATAAGTGGCAATAACAATATCCAGTAGTGAGTGTTCTTACTTAATTCTGCTGGTCGCTAAGGTTGATGAGCTAAGTTGATTGTTTCTGCGTGAATTTTAGACAGGTGAATGCAGTCTTGGGGCCGTATTCAATGAGAATATTGACGGCATATTCAATGAGAATATTGATGGCGTGCAGCGAATCCTGTTTAGGATTCACTGCACACTCGCCACTGCCCGCTGTGTTCCGGAGCCTCGCTGTCCCCCCAATTCAATGTCGCAGGGGCTCGCTGCCCCTGACGGCGAGTGTGAACCCCTGCGGCAGACGCCGCAGGGAGCCTGAGGACGGTGGCAGGCAGGGAGATTGGAAGTCTTCCTGCCTGCTTTAGAACGTATGTTGGGGGGAGATGGGCTCCCCGGGAGGCAGGCAGCACAGGCTGCCCCCCAGGAGAGCCAACAGGGGACCAGATATTCACTGCACCCTATCATGCATATGTAATGATCGGGTGCAGTGAATATACTGTATGAATATCTAATGAGCGGCTCCCGGCCCCCTGCTGGCTGCTCTGTGTAAAAAAAAAATATATATTTTTTTAATTAAATATATATTCATGTGCTATAAGCACTTGAATAAAAATAGCATGCCCCTTCTTAGAATAAAATTCCTGATTTTTTTACACCAAGTGTAAAACAACAACAACTTTATTTTAAAAGTTCACTTTCCACTTCACCATGAAAAGATGGCGATTTTTTACATGGTGAGGGAAGGTGAAAATCACTTAAAAAGATGGCGAGAAGTGCACGTTGAATAGGGTGATTCGCTTTCTGACCAAAAAAATCACCTTCCAACGCGAAAATAGCACAAATTCGCCGTGAAACAGGGCGAATTATCCTCATTGAATACTGCCCTCAAAGTTTATGATGTATCTTATACCAGTTTTGATAAACACTTTGATCAACTAGGTACAGCCATGTACATCAAACAAATGTACTGTACATTGTTGCATCAAGCTGACCAATGTATTTAAGGAAAGCCAAATCGTTTCCCTTATGTTTGTTGCAATGTGACTATGGCTTTCGGGACTAATTTGGGTACTAATTGAAAACTACTGAGCTGCTAAAACTACTTACTACAGTGTTTATTCATGACTGTGTCAGCACTAAACTTGTAATAATCATCTCCATTACATACATTTGCAAACATATGGTCAGCCACCAGCGACTGCCCTGGTGGTCCTACACTAAATAATAATACCATCATTTTAGGTAATACATTTATGTTTCTAAATAAAATTTCTACATTACAGTAAATTAAACTCATCTGGAGGCACCCACAAAATCCTCCAGTATGGCAAATCACTGAATCCATTTTGTATTAAATTTCAGTAACATTGAAGTACGTGTCTGTCTAAAGGGGAGAAAAACTGAGTGATCTTGCTTGCTTCTAGCTAGAAGTAAAAGATGAACTCAAAGCACTTCTGTATTTCTTATGGCTTTTTGGTGCACAGTACAATACCTCTTGTCAGTTTTGATATCTTCTTCCATGATATATTCAGAATGATGGCCAAACACCGATGATATTTAAGACCTTTGATTCGGTTTTTGACTTTTCCATAATTTTAAAAAATAGGATTCATCAAAATCATTTAAATGTATTTTGAATTTTACACATACAGTATATTAAGTTTACAGCCTGTATTAATTAAGCCATAATATAATTTGTATCTTATTATGAGTACTTCCAAGAATGTGATGAATATGTTATGGTTGAATGCTTTAAGTAATTCTTCACACCTGTGCTTTTTAATCTCCTACATATAAAACAATACTTTTAGGAATTAGCACTCCAGAGAACAAAATAGTTCTTTATATTGGATTTTTTTTGCAGCTGACTGACATTTCATGGAAGAGAGGAACATTGATCTTTTTTGAAAATAACACTAGCAATGCAAAAATATTTGATAGAACAAATAAGTAAGTACAAGGCATTTTAGTGAATTTAAAAGAAAATAAATTCATATCATTTAAATTGTTTTTTTATTTAGTTATCTAGCTAATAGTCTGATAGGATAGTTTCAGTTAGTTATCAAGAAATACCTAATTATTTCAATTCATTTTGTAATATGCCATTCTATAATTTTGGGTTCTGTGATGTTGGAAAAAGTCTAAATATATTTTAAAAAAATATTAATTTTTTTGTGGCGGTATTTAACTACTAAACATAACCGCTAAAGCAATAGCAGAAAATATAACTAAAATATTTTATTCGTAATGATTAAGAAACAAATATTTAAGAGTGTGTAAATGCACAAAATAAGCCCAAAGTCACGCACATTTCTTATAAACATTTCCTTATACACATCATGTTTTATTTTATCATGATATGTTAAGTGTTTTTGCCTTGTTTAATTCAATTTCAATGTCCAGTGATTAATTTTATTTTCATTTACTAATTCTGTAAAGTCTTTAAAAACAATATTTAGTGTATGATAGAGACAGTGTAAATACATTCAATGTAGCAAGCAAAATTACTCTGATCAGTTATATACTGTAGTATGTCAAAGCAAAGTGAAATATGAAATTGTATTGTTTAATTAAGTTTGTTGTAGCAGAATTGGGTTTCGAGCCTGGCGTAGCACTGTTGTGATTCTAATGGATTTATGAGACTCTAGTAAAAAACTAGGATGTTAAATTGTGATATTAGTTATCATACATCAGCAAACACTGTTGTCTTATTATTGATATTCCAATATAAATGTGAATGTCATTAACAATTTGTAAAAGGTATGCTCTTGTACCTTTTGACGTTAAAGGCTTGTACAGTACAGTAATTGTTTTATTTGTGATTATCATCTAACTAAGGGGCAGATGTATTAAGCCTGGAGAAGAGATAAATTGGAAATAAGTGAAGATAAAGTACAAGGAGATGAAGCACCAGCCAATGAACTGTGTTTGAATATGACAGTTGGGAGTTGATTGGCTGGTGCTTTATCTCCTTTCACTTTATCTCCAGTTTAGTGTTCATTCTAGCACCCGCTATCTTTGAAAACCCATGCAGTTTCTGTTCCCTGAAAAAGAAAAAGTGTAGTGTTTACCAAGCGGTAAAAAGTTACAAAGCGGTAAAACCCAGCCAGGTTTTATGGATACCCACTAATATCAATTCCAGTGATAATCAAACAACAAGGAGGACGAAACAAACCACAGGGCCAATACGGACTCAAGCGGTCCTACGCAGTCCAATTTTTTATTTTTTTATTTAATATATACTTTTATTGTTGTTACTTCAGTATATTATCTGGTTATTAATGAGTGTACTATATCTTAGAATGTTTAATAAATAATGTATATCTTTGTGATACCCAATTGATCCATTTTTTAATCTACGTCTATTCTTATAATTTTCTAATATTCATTCAGAGCGCTCCATTTCTATTGGTTTTTGTTCCTGTTCCCTGCCTGGGGTGTCGCTGTCTGCTGTGGTGATTTTAGCAAAGGTCTGGTTTGCATATCAGTGCTGATATACAGACCACACTGTGCTAGAAGCACTACAGCAGACAGCGACACCCCAGGCAGGGAAGAGGACCTGCATGGGTTTTAAAAGATAGCAGGTGCTAGAATGAACACTACAGTTTATCTCTTCTCCAGGCTAAATATATCTGCCCCTCTATGTGAAAACTGTTATTTCATGTTAGCACACAGGACAGGTCTAGTTAAAACAACTATATTCGCTAAAATATTAATGTATGTGATAATCTAGTGTCATAATTATTTTGTAATTATTTTGTTCTAAGTAAGTGTCATTTAAATTGTTAATATGCCCTTTCAGTTCCTGTTCTCTGATGCATTGAAAGGGGGGTGGACGCTGAGTTAAAGCTGCCGGCACTGTCACAAAGCAACCAGCCTATCTCCTTCTTGTTTTGCATCCTTTGCAGACAGTATAGCACTGGCTCTGCACCATCTAAACTTTCTCTACACTCATCGGCCTCTATTTTATAGAGCAGCGGTTCTCAAACTTTGTGCCCTGACCCCAAAGTGGGTCCCGACCTTTTCAGCATGGGATCGCAACTCCATGTTGCTGACCATAAGGCTGATGAATCTAATCTCAGTCAGTGATTCAAGGAGTCTGAATAATCTGTTGAATTGTTTGTTACTTTAGACACCTCACATCATGTTGTGCCGCCATGTATGTGCTGTCTGCATGTGATGTGGTGACGTTCTGCTGCAACTTGCTGGGGTCCTGTTATTATTTTTATTATCTGATGAGGTCCCAGAACAAAATGGTTTGAGGACCGCTGTTCTAGAACCAGCAGCAGATACTGGAAACACAGGCATTGAGCACAAAATCTATCATTGATTATTGACTGCCGATGGGCACATGATGATTAAAAGTAGTTTTTTTAATCAATTATATGCAAGTGTTTTTCCAATCCCTTCTATAATGTACTCCAGGTAACAAGCATATATTCAAGATCAAGGAATTATATACAGCATGACACCACCACTATACCATATGTCCAGTATTCACATGGACATTATTGATGATTGTGAGGTAACTGCTACTACAGTCTGGTTTCATCTCTTAGATTTGATTTATGCCATTTGTATTTTGTCGTATCGTATTATTCCTGGCAGTGGTCGAAGTGGGGCGGTATACGGGGGTATGCCATACCGCCACTTTAATCTGAAGATAAAGGCTCTCTGATCACTCAGCAGCGCATATTGTGCTTTTGTAATACCCCTGTACAACGGGGCAGTCTGGCAGGGGACGTTGATGGACAGGGGGGTGTCCGAAGGTGCGCACTATATTCACTCTTTACTTTTCCATACCCCCACTTCAAAATTTCTACTTCGACTGATTCCTGGTATTTGTCACATATAATACAGCAGATAGAATGAGACATGTTGATACTGCTGTACTGGACCAAACCTCACAAGGAGTGCTGTTACTGCTCTGTTACATATCTCTTCCAGTGTACCTGTTGATTTAGGATTAACAAAGTGATTAAGGTCTGCCATGAATTTACATACAGTAGTTAAACAGAAAAAAAGATTGAACAGAAATCTAAGTGTTCATCAAGGAGTGTTTTCTCAAACAAATGTGTCCTCTTATTTCTAGCATCAATATTCCATGTAGCATAGACGGCTATTTGAGCTCTGCTATGTCGCTGCTTGGCATTCTAAGTCACCTCATGCTGTATTAAGTCAAATCGTCACACACTGAGGTGAAGGGAAAACTGCATTGTATAATTCCACTATTTGTCCTCCAGATGTCACTACACCTAAACTATACTGAGCATTTGTCAAATACCAAATAAGTTTCTTTCATGGCTCCCACTAATTACTTAACTGAACAGTGTATTTCTCATGAATCCATAGCTGCAGCTAAGGAATCATTTGGTGTGCGGGTCCTCTATTTTTTTGAATACATACTGCTTCTGCAGCTGCAGCATTTCTTAAAGTGAGTTAATTAAATTGAGTTTCTATTTGTACTCTAAACTTCTATTCATCTTGGTGGCTGGGGCAATATCGGACTTTATCCAATGGTTAGACAATATCCTTAATGTTGACACTAGATGATTGCAAGGAATTGCAGGAACAAATAGATAACTTGGAGAATACAGCTACAAGCAGTATCTAGAAATACCAAGGAGTACAGCTTAACGCTCATTCTGAGATGCAGGAAGCATCAGTTGATTCTCAGGCTGCAATGTAATTGATTAGAAACTAGTCAGCCGACACTAAGCAAGATGGTGGCATCCATGCTGCTAAAACAGCAGGGGATTAATGCAGCGAGGGACTGCAGGCCCAACTGCTGTGATTACAGTGGCCCTGTGAACAGCATGCTGCTAGACCATTTTGGACCCTCATAAGTGGAATGACCGGTACGAATTGAGTACTGATCTTAATTAGGGATGTGCAGATCCGGATTTCCCCGGATCTCAAAACGAGATCTTATTGACTATATGCTGTCACATGTTTTTGATAGCCAATAAGATCCCATTTTGAGATCCGGGTAAATCCGGATCTGCACATCTCTAATCTTAATAGAAACTGCTGGAGCCATAACAAGGACACATTGAAATTCTATAAGGAAAATGTTGCTATGGTTTACCTTAAGTACCATATTCTCTATGGAAACTGTTCTACATTGATACATTTGGGGTAAAAGGGAATTGACAAATTTTTATCATACCATTAATTGAACATACTGTGGGCCAGATGCACTAAGCTTCAAAAGTGATAAAATGGAGAGTGATAAACAGCCAGCCAGACTGTGTTTGTAAAATGTGCAGTAGGAGCTGATTGGTTGGTTGGTTGTTTATCACTCTCCATTGTATCACTTTTGAAGTTTAGTACATCTGGCCCTGTATCTTATATTTTGAATAAAAAAGTCCTGTATTTTCCATATGTTATGCTGTATGTTTTCCTGCTGCACAAGGTATATTGTCAAAAGTAAAACTATCCTTTGATACTGTAGTTAAAGCAATGTATTATTAACAACCAAAGACCCCTACATTACCTATTGAATATCATCAGAAGCTAATGTTTCTAAATTAACATGTGTACTGGGCTTTTTTCAGTAGTAACAAGAGTTGTTCCTCGACAATTCAAAAATCCTAATGTTTGTCCTTTAGCAGGTAGTGTACTAGCTTTAATGCTTTATAAATAGTTTCCTGTCCTATACATTATCAGTTATAGTATCTGTCATTTGCAAGACATGTTCATAAACTAAACTATCTACTGAAACATTAGGATATTGGAAATCCACTTCTGAGTACATTTTAGGTGACTTATTAAAACAGGTGTGATTTCCATCTGTTTTCTTATGGCAATACATTTCTCTATGTATTATATCTGAGCTATTGATAACGTGAGCTGGTATAGATATGCCTGACTCTATACTGAATGGTACTGTAGGTGTGAGCAAATCCAACATTTACTCAAGTGCTTCTATAATTGCTAAGAATTTCTATAATTGAATTTCCTGTAAAATCAACGTTATGATCTCCCTTTTTAAGCCTTTTACACAAATGAATCATACTTTGCTGTTTAACTCATATTTATCATATGTATTATTGTTTATATCATCCTTAATGAAAATGTTCACAGTTTCAATCAGAAAAAAAAGTCATGCTAATCAGAATACCTCATCCAAGAATACTATCCCAAAGTCCCAAATCTGTCCTTGGACCAAACAAAATATATATGTTAATAAAGTATACATCATAACATAGTTGTTGAGGTTGAAAAAAGATATACTGTAAGTCCATCAAGTTCAACCTATAGGTTGTACATTTACTCAGGGAGTTGGTGCCCGGAGGAACGCTCTCTACCTCCCCGCAGCACCATGCTCACCATGCCTGCTTCTGCTGCAGCTGGGCCCGCCAGCTTCCCTCACTACTGACTGTCTTCTGCTTCCGGAGCCTGGAGGAGATGAGAATCCTCCTCTCCCCTTCTCTGCTCCTCCTCTCCTTTGCCCCTCCTCTTCTCCTCCATTCCCCCTCATCCTCTCCTCTGCTTTGCCTCTCCTCCGCTCCCCTTCCTCTGCTCCCCCTCCTCCACTCTATCCTCTTCCCCTCCATCCTCCTCCACCTTCTCTGCTCCCCCTCCTCCTCTCCCTCCTCTGCTCCCCTTTCTTCCTTGTCTACCTCTCTCCTCTGCTTCCCTCTTCTCCCTGCTCCTCCTCCTCTCCTCTGCACCCCCTCCTTCTCTCCCTCTCCTCTACACCCCCTCCTTCTCTCCCTCTCCTCTTTTTCTATTACCCGCTCTCTCTTTTCTCCCTATCACTCTCCTCCCCACCACTTTCCCCACACTCCTTCTCTTTCTCTTCCCGTCTCTACCTGATGTTGTCTTTCACTGTGACATACTCTCCTCTCATACTCTATGTCTCTCACCCTCTCTCTCCCTTTCTCTCCCTGACACCCTTTCTCTCTCTCTCCCTGTCTCTGCCTCCTTTTCACCTTGACACCCTTTCTCTATCTCCCCATTTCTTTTCCCTGACACTCTATCATTCTCTCGCTCTTTCCTGACACCCTCTCCTACTCCATTTCACCTCCTTTCTCTACCAAACACCCTAATACCCCCTGTCTCTCCCCCTTTCTCTCCCTGTCACCCTGTGGGCTATTTCACACGCTCCGGCTGACACCAGGCAGCAAAACTCTGCACGGCCAAAAGCCGCACACCGTAGTTAACTATGGACAGCATTGTGTCCTTTCACATCTGATCGCCGGGTTGCAGCTGGATATCACCACTGGAAAGAACAGCTGCCGGGTTGTGGGCATCCTGTCCATTGTAAACTTTTGTGTACGGAACGGCTTTTGGCTGTGCAGAGTTTTGCCGTCCGGCGTCAGCCAGAGCATGTGAAATAGCCCTGTCTCTTCCCCTTTATCTTCCCTGACACCCTCTCTCTATGATTCTTTTTGCCTGTCTCTATCCCTTTCTCTCAATGGTACCCTCATCCATGTGGGGTGTGCCAGGCTCTGATCCTCACCGCTGCTGGACCCATGGTAGGCTTGCAAACAAAAATAGCCTGCTATAATGCTTCATCCCAAAAATGGTCTCTGCCCTGCATCCCCACTGTCGCTGTCCTGTGTGGAATAATGGGAATTTTGGCTTATTCCATATGGCATGATGGGAATTTTGACTCATTTCATGTGGCATCATGTGTAAGACGCACTAGTACTAGATATTATAAGGGGTTCTACTTGGGTTGCGTAATGTGTATAAATGGTATATGGTGTGGTACACTACACTTAAGTACATGCCCCTTTTGAGTGGCCACACCCCTTTTGCCCAGAGCGTGCACAGAACCGCAGCCTACATTTTCCATACCCCCCACTTCAAAATTTCCACTTCGACCACTATATATATATATATATATATATATATATATATATATATATACTGTAGTATCCCATTTAAATGCCTTTTTTTGTAATGTAAACACATCTAGTCTGCTAACCTTTCCGCATAACACAATGCATTTGTTGCAAACATGTAGAAAAACAGGGCCCTACCATACCCGAAAACTTAAGAAGGGAGTTAAAACTAGATGGGGTACTAACTTGTAATTCCACATTTGTGGTTTATATTGTGAAGTGTGGCTGCAATATGTCTTATGTTGGCAAGACTAAAAGAAACCTAAAAATTAGAATACAAGAACATCTGCGAAATATTAAAAGGAAAGTTCAGACACACAGCCTACCAAGGCACTTTGAACATAAACATAACTCCGATATTGGTACTTTCAAATTTTCAGTTTTAGAACACATCAAAGTGGACCCAAGAGGGGGTGATAGAGAAAAACAATTAACAAAGAGGGAATCATTTTGGATATTTTCTCTTGACACCCTAGCCCCAAGAGGCTTAAATGAAGCCATAGAAATTACACCCTTCTTGTAAAAAGGACCACGATATGACATGTTGCAGCCGGGCTAAAATTACAAATAATTATTGTCAAATATATGTAAATGTTCAATATGATCATTGTTCTTTATGCACAGATAAAATGTATTCTGTTTGTAAATTTACATTATCTACGATATACATCTAATTGTGATGTATTTGATCAACAATAGTCATGTTGAATTGGTATTCCCTTTATGCTAAAATTATGTGAAATCTGACCAACTATATGGCGAAGCATTAGTTTTATATTCACCTGATAACTTGAGGTTTGAAAATAGGATGTAATCTATAAAGGTTTTTTATGTGGAAATATCCATCTTCTCCTATATCGCCTGCTATTTGGAAGTAAAAGTACAGTCATATTAAAAAAAAAAAAAAAAAAAAAAAAATCATTTTTAGAATGTTTATGATGTTTAATTATTCTAATGTGTTAATTTGCTTAACAACTTTAGATACGACAACATGGAGGGCGACCTTTAAGAATTGAACTGGGCAGTATGCGTAAACTGTTGAAAGTAACATATATTGTAATTGTCGTACTTAATTGTGATGGATCAAATGACTAGGAGACTGTTAAATAAGGATCGATACCCTAAGGGATTAAGATATAGTCGAATGACAATTGATACTATATATTATACAGATGGACAAGTCTATAAAATGAATTCCCCAATATATAATTAACGCAATTAACATGTAACCAACATATAATTAATCAATGTCCCTATTAAATGCCTTTGTTTATTATGTTCATGATTATGATACCATTCCTAATATTAATCAATGTCCCTATTAAATGCCTTTGTTTATTATGTTCATGATTATGATACCATTCCTAATATTAGATTTAATGAATTATTATGTTATATTTATTTGTATATTACAAATGAAATTATGTAGGGTTATTCCTTTGGTTATACCTCATCCCTGTAAGAATAAATCAATTGACTGACCTTTATACTTGTAATACATTCTATAATTCTACTTATTTCCTTAAACATTTAGATTTCCCTAAATATGTAAATTCACCAATTAATTATTTAGTATGATGCGTTCCACATGAAGACAGGAAGAACACATTTTAATTGTATTAACCCCCCAATATGGCGGTGCGGTCCTACGGGATTTTAGTAATATATCAGCCATCTACAGCAAAGATGGCCGTGCGGTCCAACCGGTATTCAGGAGGACCGCACACTACCCACCACTCTCTCCCTATGAGGGAGGGGATCCCGTATTATACTTGATTATCGGGGATCATCGTATCCGGCCTCTAAGATGGCCGTGCGTTCCACCAGCAGCCTGCTTTTTTATTTAAGACCATCCCTAAAAATGGCCGTGAGTTCCACCGACGGACAGGCAGAACGCAGGCCGTATAACCACTTAAGAAAATCCCTCATTGGGAGTCTTAAGCCGCCACATTGGACCTGAAAAGTAATTGTCTATTGTGGATATTGACCACATTACGATTTATTGAATTCACACTTCGTTTACAGGGACCTTTATAAATTAGAACTTCCATATATATAGGAACATCCGGGAAAATGGCCGTGTGTTCCACCAGCGGACAGGTGGAATGCAAACCAAGCAATTAGCTCTTATTTTAACTATTTAAAAAGTTTTTTTGCACCAATGTTCACTTAAAAGGCTCTTATCCACTAGAATTAACTACATCACTAATTGATGGATTACTAGAATCCTCCTTCACATTATAATATAAAAAAAAAAAAAAAAAAAAAAAATTAATAAATAAATAAAACAAATAAAATAAAATAAATAAATAAAAAAAAAAAAAAAAAATCAAATAAAAAATAATAAAAAACCTTAAAAATAAAAAAGGTATTAATTAATAAAAAATTTTTACACACTGTTATTCTTTTCACACATTATAAAATCTATATAAACTAAATTAGAAACACACCACAGGAAGTGATGTCATGAACATTTCCCTATATATACCCACACTTGAGCTCACATACATCACTTGCTCTTTGGATGTTGGAGAGTACACAGGTTCAGGCTACACTAAGGTAAGAGGACTTTGGGATCCACTCTCCCATTAATAGGAATTTAATTTACTTGCCTTAATTATATAATTTACTATTATTATTATTTTTTGATTAGGGGAATTCTTTCTCCACCCCAAAAATTAGGAAGTGATTATTTATCACCTTTTTGGAGGTATGTACTCATTGCCATATATTTATATTTTTTTTTTATAAAAAATAATTATACCAATTGATTTATTTTTTCCAATTGACACTAATTGATAATTAATATACATGTTTAACTATAGGCCGAAAATTAAAACCATATACCAGCTTATTTACTTCCCCAATTGAAACCTGGGAGTAAACTAAGGGATCACACATTGAAGGTATGTACCCACCATAACATCGTACATCTTAATTGATCGACTAATTTACATCTTGGTTAATTGACTGACAATTAAGTGGGAAATTGATTAAAGTATCTACCTTTAGGTTTAAATTGAAGATTCCGCCTTTATTGGCCATCCTTGTCTACCTAATTTTCATTCACTGGCCTTTGAGCATCATGTCCCCATGAATATCCAGTAGTGTATGGGACCACTTTTTTCATAATTGGTATGTATAACTAATGGTATAATCTTTACGGTCACATTTAAAAAGCTAAACTGTCCACCTTTACTTATATACCTGTATACATATATAATCTCTAGGTCCAGTTCTATTTTAAAAAGAAAGAAAATAAGAAAAAGTTCTTTAATTAAGGATCAAAAAACAGGTACTCTTATCCTCTAAATAATTAATTGATCACAGAATAGCTTATAAATTAACAATATATATGCGATATAGTAATTAATGCACTTTATTTGCAGTAACTACTTTCAGTACACTTTGAAAATACAGTGTGAATAAAAATTATCCCTACTATTCTACAAGCTAAAAACAACTTTAATTCAATTAAGGTATGCCAAAGTATTTATTTATTCATAATTTGCATTCCTGACAAAGTTCTTATTGAAAATCTCAATGATTTAATAATTGTCAATGCCAACAGACTCCTAGTCATTTCTTCTTCTCTCATCCTCTTGTTCTGATTCCCTTCTGTTCGCCATCTCTGTCTTTTCCATTGTTGTTTAATCAAAAAAAGATTGTAAATTATTACTAATGTCTTTCCTATTTTATGTATTTACAATCATGCTCTATTTTTATAGATTCATACTATAAGTATCAATCCCCTGATGAAGTCTCATAAAGAGACGAAACGCGTCGGGTACTTGGTATGATCCTGATTCAAAGAGAATACTCCTTTTCCAAGAGCACTTGCATTTTATGTGTTTTATAAATAAATGTTTTATACTTAATGAGAAGTCTTGGATAATAATATTTTTTTTACATTGATTGGAAAGACATAACATATTATATTGTCTAATCACTGAAGGGCGCCTAAATAACACTATTGGGTTATATATATATATATATATATATATATATATATATATACTGTAGTATCCCATTTAAATGCCTTTTTTTGTAATGTAAACACATCTAGTCTGCTAACCTTTCCGCATAACACAAGGGACTCTATACACTCTGTTAATTTAGTTGCTCTTCTCTGAACCTTTTCAAGTTCCAAGATGTATTTTTCAAGAAGTGGTGCCCAGAGATGTACAGTGTATTCCAGATGTGGACATACCAACATTTTTTTTTGGTACTTGTTTCCTAGCACGGCGCCTGTGATTTTGATTGTATCCATCGGGTCCAAAAAAATTGCGGTGCGATTTTTACATCGGAACCAATGTAAAATGGTCCCTGAGACCCGATTTTACATTGGGCCCAATGTTAAATGCCCCCCAGACCCCAATTTTCATTGTATACCCACCCTGATGGGTCAAATGCCCCCCCCATTGTTAACGCCACCCCACGATGTACGCCAACCCGAAGCTTGGCGGCGGTACTCGTCCTCCGACCTTTTCATACCCCCACTATCCACATCGGCACGGAGTCGACTTTATATAGTGTGGCGAGCGCAGCGAGCCCGAAACTAGAGGGAGGAAGATTCCGGGGGAAATTTGCAGAAGAATTACTTCACAGAAAGAGTAATAGATAAGTGGAATAGCCTCCCATCAGAGGTGGTAGAGGCAAATACAGTAGTACAATTTAAACATGCTTGGGATAGGCATATTGATATCCTTACAAAGAAATAAGGATCAAATATGGTTTGAGGTAACATGACTAGATGGGCCAAGTGGTTCTTATCTGCCATCAAATTCAATGTTTCTATGTTTCTACGTTTAAGATTACACTATCTGTCCTAATGATGATCTTATAGTACTGTCACAAACCTGTAAAAAGAATGTGTAAATAACACACAAACCCATAAAAATATAAGTTTAAAAGACACCCCTTTTACACTTCAAATCACACATACTCCCCTGGTCCAGCACTGTCCTCTCTACCACTGCTCACTCTGCGGTGACAGTCGCAGAGACAGGAGCCCTGTGATGTCATCACTTTCGACAAGCCTTTATATTTCTATGTATACTGTACTACTAACTTGCAAACTCTTTCTGATTTTAAGGTCCCTCACATACAGTATCTGCAAGTGAATTTGACCTGGGGCAGGACTGGGACGAGATTCATGGTCCCATATCCTCTAGCTGCCTTTGTTTGCACATTTCCTTTATTATTTTCTTGTATGCTATTTTTGTGCTAATTGTATCACCTGATAAAGTCTTAAAAACAAACAGAAACTAAGTTTTATGTTCCTTTGTTGGGAAACAGATTAATGATGATTTATACTGTGTTCCACAGCTGGTTATTTACAGACCAAAGTGGCTATTAGTGCTACACGATAACAAATTCCTGGAGCACATTACTGATGGCAGGAGCACCAGTGCATATTATAGAGGGTGCATTCTTGCTGAACATATGCCATTACACACTTCAACATTATCACTGGATATGATCAGAATACAATTCTCTTGTATTGCATTTTGAATTACCATTTTCAATATATCATCTCTTCTAGGATAAAAATGGATTTTCTTCATTGAACCTTTAAACCACACAGAGTTGGCATCTTTCCCAGTTGTGAAAACCAAACTGGATGTCAACATTGTGTGCTGGGAATAATTGGAAATACATAGCCTCCATATTATTTTCCTGTTTACTGCAGCATTTTTAGATACAAGTTACAATAAAGAAATTCACATTTTTTTGGCTTATTCCTGTACTTAGATTATTTTCAATTTATAAACATAACAGATTTTGGAATTCAATTACCTAATTTCAATTGCCAACAATTTCACAGTGTTTCCCAACTGCAATCAGTACCAGATTAAGGTCCACATGGGCCTAGAGCTGAAATTTACTACTATTGTCTACAGCAGGCATGTTCAAACTATGGCCCTCCAGCTGTTGTGAAACTACAAGTCCCATCATGCCTTGCCACAGTTTTACTATTAGGGAATGCTAAAACTATGTCAAGGCATGTTGGGATGTGTAGTTTCACAACAGCTTGAGGGCCATAGTGTGGACATGCCTGGTCTACAGGAACATTGCATGCCAGAGATGCGTGGCACAAAAAAGAGGTGTGGTATCGCAAGAAAGAAGCATGGTAACACAATAGGACACCAATTCAAATTACGTCAGAGTAGCACAATGTTATTGTCAACAAAATTTGCTGCGTTATGTAATAAAAACTTTTAATAAATACATTACACCAGAGTACACAGAGTAGTGCCCCTTACTCACATTATGAGATACAGTAATGCCCCATATTCACAATACAGTAGGGCACCTTATGCACAAGGTCCACAAAATCAGTGCTGCTTATACATATATAAATGCCCAGGTGTGCTGCTGCTAGTTTTGTCATTAAGCTTTTGCTATGCAACCTGGACTGAATTCCTAATTATCTTGTGACCCTTTATTAGGGTTTCTGACCAGCTGCTCCCTGCTGGTGATATTTCCTGTTCCTGTTTGGTCCTCAGTGAAGGGAGCATGTGCTTGTCACTGTGAAGTCCTTTGATTTCTGTCTCCAGCCTGAGTTTCTAGCCGTGTGCCTGCAGTCAGGCTCCTGTCCTATATTCAAATGTGGGTTTACTCTGCACTCACCTTCTAACAATCTCCTATGTGGGTGCACAGAGGGTTGTGTTAATGAGGTCCTATATATGTACACAATGTGAGATGGCTCTATGGCAGTATGACAAATATAATTAACAGACAAAAGCATGTGTATGAATAAACATTATTTATTCATACACATGCTTTTCTCTGTTCATTATATTTGTCATACTGCCATAAAGCCATCTCACATTGTGCACATATATAGGGCCACATTAAAACAACCCTCTGTGCACCCACATAGAAGATTGTTAGAAGGTGAGCACAGAGTAAACCCACATTTGAATATAGCCCAATTCTGAGCTAGGACCGCTCAATACTCAGCAGCCCCTTCGCACAGAAGTCACTTGAGTGCTGGCAGAACCACCAATTAGGCTCCTTTCCTAGTCCATTTGCCCTATCAGCATCCTGAGATCTGTGTCCCTGCAGTTCCTGTCCTGTCTCCTGGTGCCGGTTTCTGGGTAACCTGACCCAAACTAGTATGGAGATACTGTAAGTGCCCTTGTTATCTAGGCATCAGTCCTTCTGTAGTGTGCAGGATTACTCTGTGTGGAGTTATATGGTATCTTTTTTGCACCTACACCTGCAAACAATTATTAATGCTGCTGGGGTAGCCGGTTCAGAGTTGTATCATCTTCCTGGACTATTGCATACATGGATCAAGTTTTCATGGTATTGTGTATTGTTTAACACCTTTATGCATTGTTGCATTTATGGTAGCTTGGCACTGCACCCTACTACACTTTCCTCCTAAGTGATCCATCCAGGGGTCACTAGTCGTTCACATGTATGTTGGACTGCTGGAGGATTTCCCCCTGTGGAGGACAGTTGTGCCACATTTTGTTTCCCATTTTGCGGGTTTTAGTTAGCTTTCCTCTTGTTTGCTCCAGAGGCGGTGGGTACCTTGTTTCCTGGCAAAGTCCTGGTGGCACCGGGGTTGGGGTGAACCTAATTTATCCCTTTGAACATGGCTATTATAGGTGAAATCTTAGCTCTGCAGGTGCCTATAACCTATGGAGGCATTAACAGAGTCCGGGTTGGGATTGTGGTCCGTCCTCACCTCTATGCTCCTGGTTATTGTCAGTTACTTTTGTCAGTTCTATGTCCCGTATTCAAGTTAGTTTGTCATTTATTTATCCTTATCATCCAGCAACTGCTCCAGGTACTTTCTATGCTATAGTTCCCTGTTCTATCCCTATAGAAAAGGGGTTAATCCCAACATGCGGTATCAGTGTCTAAACTATAACAATGGTCACAGTAGCAGTGTCGCTTCTACCAATAATAATTCCCATGGTAGAAGTGTTGCTTACACATAATATTGAGCAGGGTAGCAGTACAGCTTATACACATACTTAGTGCCCCAACCCCCACCCTACTTGCCTCCTGTGCCACTGATTTTTCCTTTATGCATCCACATTGGTTCTGTCTCCTCTCAGTGTGTTGCTGGTTCCTCTCCTTGTGGTCCCATTCCTGCCGCAGCCCAACACCATCTGAGGAGGACCACCCCCTATTAATACAGGAGCCATGGCTCACAGAGAGCAGAAAGCGCTGGCTGTACAAATAGTCCAATGGCTTGGCAAGGTGAGCTGGCGAAGGTGGAACCAAATACAACAGATGCAATGCAGTTCTTCCCCATGCTAGTGAATTTTAACCCCTCCCTACCATAGTTAACATTACAGACCTAGACAGCACACAAACACAAATCCACCACCATATATAGCAGTACACACTACTCAAAAATACTGTACACACTTGATACCACATATGCACACAGCCAAACAATACACACATACAGTACACACACATCCACCACTGCCATGCAGTATATATATATATACTGTATATATATATATATATATATATATATATATATATATATATATATATATATATATATATATATACAGTCCAACAGCTTTTTTCAAGAAGGGGCCTCACACGGAGATCCTATCAAAAAGTGCTTTATTGCAAGTGTTACAATTGTAACACTTGCAATAAAGCACCTTTTGAAAGGATCTTCGTGTGATGCCCCTGCTTGAAAAAAGCTGTTGGTTTGTGCATATTTGGGGAGACCACCCTGGGAAGGCACCGGAGCAGTATTGCTATTACACAGTTGGAATGCCGCGTTCCGTATCCTGATATATATATATATATATATATCACACACATTACCACATATACACACACCACCACATATATACTCACACAATACACACATAGTATACACAACACAGACACACACCCCACCACATATACACACTCACATACAGATCGTACACGAACACCACATATATACACAGCACACATTACACACACAACACATACCACCACATATATGCACACAATACACCTACAGTACATAGTGTTCATTCTAGCACCCGCTATCTTTGAAAATCCATGCAATTCCTCTTCCCTGCCTGGGGTGTCGCTGTCTTCTGTGGTGTTTTTAGCACAGGTCTGGTTTGCAAATCAGTGCCGATATACAGACTACACTGTGCTAGAACCACTACAGCAGACAGTGACAATCCAGGCAGGGAAGAGGAACTGCATGGGTTTTCAAAGATAGCGGGTGCTAGAATGAACACTACAGTACATACTGTACATAACACAAACACACACAAGCTCACACCCCACATGTATACAGAAATCACCGTGTGTATATACTCACCTTGTACACACATACAGTAGACACACACACCACATATACACACAGACATATACATATTGGACACACACACACACACACCAAACATATTTTAACAATGTTATGAAACACAAATTCTATGTCTGAATTTTACTTTCTTTATTAAAAGTCTTTTCTCAATAAAAAGTTTTCACTGGAAATCTTTGTTGTAAAGTCGTAAAAAACGCGTTTTACCCAGCATGTGGCTTCTTCAGGGGTTTCAGCTGAAACATTTTGGCAGGATGGATAAAAACAATGGTAATACATCCAGGACGATCGAACTTGAACCTGAAATATATTCGGATTGCTAGAACGTTGTCTCAATAAGTTTATTGAATTTATTGTTGAGTTCCTCTACACATATATATCCACTAAAGTTGTTATATTTTCCAATAAGAAAAAATCATTACCACTAAATAATAAAAAAGTAAAAACTACTGTAATATTTCATAGTGCATTTGTAATGGACTAGAGACTTAATAGATTATAATTATGTCATTGCAGAGTTAATATATTTGTATAGAAAAGCTTCTCACTTTGTGCAGTTATCTACAATTACCATATGGTAAGGCCATGTGGCATGATATGGACATCAAATCTCTGATGGCACCTGACAAAACACTCAGGGCCAGATGTATCAAGCTTCAAAAAAGTGATAAAATGGAGAGTGATAAACAGCCAGCCAATCAGCTCCTACCTTTCATGTTACAGGCTTGGTTTCAAAAGTGAGAGGTAGAAGCCAATTGGATGGTTGTTTATCACTCTCCAATTTATCACTTTTTTAAGCATGATCCATCTGGCCCTTAAGGGGAAACTTACTAAGATGTGGGTTAGTATAGGCTGTGCAAATTCCAGCAAATTGGTGGGATTTATTATCCTGCAGTAAGGAGGGGGAAAACTCAGGCTACAGCCAAATTATAAAGGACTTCCTGGTCTGTCAAGCCAATCACATTACGCAGAGCTTGACAGATATTCCACATACAGCACAGTAGGTAAACTACAAACTAAATACTAAATTAATTATCTTTACTTAACTGCTTTATATTATGTGTAAGGTTGTTGCGTTGTATTGAAGTTAATGTCAATGACAATATATAATATCCTAAATTAAACCTCAATGACTGTGCAATCTTTCCTTATAAAATGTTTATTAGAAAATTATTATTTTGCGTATTATGTGGTATTTAAGAGTATATTATTCTCTATTCATTCTTTGTTACAGAATCTGTCTGCATCTGGAGGATGAAAATAATTAATACAGCCATTGGGATGAATAAACCTGGCTCCATCCGAATTGTGTATATAATAGTAAGTCCAGTATCTAGGATATATGCTATGGCAATACTGTACATGGGACAGTGTGCATTACTGCCACACAACACTGAGATTGTTGGTTTGAGTCACACTTATGCCCTAACTATGGGGTTTATTCTAGTTCATTCTTTCTGACAAAATCCTTCTTAGATGGACAAAACCATGTGCACTGCAGGGGGGCAGATGTAACATGTGCAGAGAGAATTAGATTTGGGTGAGCTATTTTGTTTCTGTGCATGGAAAATACTGACTGCATGATTTTACACTTCAATATAGATCTCACTTTGAAGAAAAACCCCACCCAAATCTAATTCTCTCTGCACAAGTTACATCTGCCCCACCCGCAGTGCACATGGTTTTGTCCATCTAAGAAGGATTTTGTCAGAAAGAATGGACTAGAATAACCCTTTATGTGACATTTGTATATTCTCCCCATGCATGATTGGGTTTCTACTGGGTTACAACAATTCAATCACTATATGAATAAAAATCTATCGCCAACCTAATGTATTATAAGTAAGACAAGCTATCCAATCATTTTCTGTTGTCTTAAAATAACACTTTAATATCTTTGAGATCATATTGATAGAGTACCAGTATTAGCCCTTACATGGGTTGTGATATACTAAAGAAAACATGCAATAAAAAAAAAAAACCTGATCCGACACAAATCCTTCCCAGCATGCGCAGAGGTACTCTGGGTTCACAGAAACGGCAGTCCAGACCTCAACGCTGCTCACCAAGGGCAGCTCTGATTGGGAGAGCTGCTCTTTGCGTATCTCATTGCATATAGTAGATGTGAGCATCATTATGATTGACAATGGAATCTACCGCCAGTAGTTGGCACTTTCCTCCCCATAATGTAATAAGTAAATGTCAACAAGTAAAGATAATATAAATGTCTAACAAAAGGAATATACAGTTTATCTGTAAATCTACAGCTCTGAATTGTTTGTTTAGATATATCGAAACATAGATTATGCTGGTAGATGATAACCACTTGGCACCTCCCTCACCTATGCTTAGGTGTCGACAATGACCCCCCAAAAATGTGTACAACACATGTCCACCTTGTCATGCATCATCCTCGTCTGTGTGAACGTTTTTGCAGTGTTACCCTCGTGCAGGTCAACCTTTTGGTGCCAAACTAGATATGGACATCCTAATATTACTTGATTTGTAATCCAAGTAGGGAAAACAAATCCCCAAAACTCTCCATAAAACCATGCAAACATATAATTTTCAGTTTTATTTACATTTCTCATTTTGACTATACGGGTTTAAGAAATATGAGGATAGTCAAAGATTTGCAAGGGGGGTATACAGCAATGTGTTAGGAAACTAGATTGTCCCAGCAGAACCAGTATTACAGGCAAATTCCAAGGCATAGAAAATATCATATTTAGAATTTCATGTGAGGCATTTTAAAGTCAAGTTCAAAGGCAAAAATTTTTCATTGCAAATCAGGCCAATATTTCACATTAAAAAGTATAAAAAGTTCAGTCTTTTGTAGGTACTGGATGATACTGTAAGTCTTTAACTATACATATGAATGGAGGAGGAAAAACTCAATGACATTTTTAATAACAATGTTTCTGTATACAAGAGAATCATTTGAAAATTGCATTTTTGGTGTGCAAATAAAATCAGGCTTGTATTTGGTAAATTCTATTTTTTTACATAAATACACAAGGGATGTTAACAACATAATATAAAAAGTGTGAAATGACTGAATCAAAACTAAAGCTACACAGCTCTAAATTGCATCGCGCCCAGTCAATGACACCTTGACACTGTCACCGATGAAACTACCGGTGCCAGCGTGAAGGACAAAAACAAATGAATACTAAAACAAAATTGAAAAAAAAAAGATTAGCATATGTATTTATACATTACATTAAATGCATGTAGAAGCATATGCTTTTTAATATCTTATTTTCTGCCTTGCTGTCAGTATCTTGAAACTCTTGTGCTGACTACAAGCTTTTTGACATGAAGTGAAAGGGTAATTTATTCGTAATCAAATGTTCATTCTACTGCAGTTTCACAGATCATAATAATATAGGATGAATTTAAATGACAGATGTGCAAATAGTCAATTATCCTATTCATTGTTTGCTTCCAGCATGAAAAGTAAGTGATTTTAATAGCATCCAAAATTTGTTTGCCACAATATAAGCCAATCAAAGAAATACATTGGGCAGGTATTTAGACACAAATTAATCCCATTGTGATAAAATTACCCATTTAAAATAAATATAAATAGTATATAATACTGCAATTTATAGAAAGAGAAAAGGAATTGAATGTCCCCGACATAATTGTCCGACCCTTTCCTAGCTTCAATTCTTTTCTTTTCATTTCATTATTTCAGTTATTGTTCTCATTTAAAAAAAAAAAAAAAACTCTTTATGTGGATTTTAATATAATTGGCTTGTCTGTATATGGTTATATTTTACAGTATTCTTTGCGTTGGACTCTTGATTAGAATAAATCAAGATTTAACACTAATGACTGATAAGGTAACATTTCAAAACCACACACACAGAGACAGGGCCGCCGAGAGGGGGCGGGGGGAGTGGGAACTAATAACCCGGGCCCGGGCTTGCTGGAGGGGCACAGTGGGGGCCCTGGTCCGACCCCTTCCCCCTCCGCCAATCCTTGGCAGTAGCAGCAGCACACACCTACAGCATGTGCTATGCTGACAGCAGGCTCAGCATGAGCGTCTCACTGACAGCATGAGAGCTTATGCTGAGCCTGCTGTCAGCACAGCACATGCTGTAGATGTGTGCTGCTGCTGGGGGTGGGGGGAAATAACACACCCCCCCCCCTCAACTTTAGAGTGTTTTTTCACCCCCTCTAAACATTTTGGGGTAATGGCCTAATCGCGGAGGTGACCATGCCCCCAAAATTTTACCGGGCTTGGCATGCCTCTCGGCGGCCCTGCACAAAGAAAGTGCACCTACAATACCGCTTACTATTCTTGTTGGGTGTTTTAACATTTCAAAAGTACCATACTGTATATATATATATAGACATACTGTGAGTATATTTAAATGTCTGCATTTTACATGTCAAGGTCTGCATCATGTCAACACTCTTGAAGGTGTCCATATTGTGAACATGTTGTGGCAAATTTATTAAGATGGGATGTTGCGCATAGAAACCAGATTCTTTCTATTCCAGTATCTTCTAGAAAGTGCTAATTAAATAAGAAGTAGAGGGTGAAATGTAATAGGGTGGGAGAATCAGAAATTGAGAGATTTGGTAAGAAATCTCCAGGGTTTTTTTAAAGCAGCAATCATTTACACTACAAAATCAAACTGGTTTTGCAGTGTAAATGATTGCCGCTTTAAAAAATATGGATATTTCTTACCAAATCTCTCACTTTCTGATTCTCCCACCCTATTACATTTCACCCATAATCTGATTGGTTGCTATGAACAACATCCTATTTTTGATAGATCTCCCATCTTAGTCAATATTCCTTGTTGACTTATTTTCAAAATTAGCATCGTGCATGTCAACATACTGTACTCTGTTGACAGATTGTCAGCATTATGGGTTCAACAGCATGGATGGTTAGCATAACTGCCTCACAGCGATGAGGTCATGGGTTCGATTCCCATCATGGCTCTAACTGTGCGGAGTTTGTATATTCTCCCCGTGCTTGCGTGGGTTTACAACGGGCACTCCAGTTTCCTCCCACAATCCAAAAATATACAGGTAGGTTAATTGGCTTCCAACAAAATTAACCCTAGAATGTCTGTGCATGCATGTACATGTGTTAGGGAATATAGATTGTTAGCTCCACTGGGGCAGGGACTGATGTGAATGTTCAACTATTCTCTGTAAAGCGCTGCGGAATATGTGTGCGCTATATAGGAAACTGTTAATAAATAATAAATAAACAGCATGCGGTCTACGTTTCGAACCATGCTAAATCATAGCCTACCTGTCCAATTGCAGTAGCCAATGGAGAGTTGCAAACATGTCTATTTTGCAACTCGATATTGCTTGTTGTTCAATTGGCATACAGTGTAGCTGAGTATACTGATTAACTTGGGATTTAGAGATGCAACTTTTTTTTAATTTGCATATACAGTACATTAGCTGCTGAATGGGAACAACTAGATGGTAAGTGAAAAGTAGCAATAATCAACAGAATTGTGAGCAATGCAAACTTGTGCATACTGTATGCAGTGTAAAGGTCACTCCCATGAGATAGAGGTGGTGCAAGTGTAACCTAATAAGGATAATTTTTTATGTAACAAAGTGACTGTATAGATGGACTGCAGTCAGGGCCAGTGCAAGGTGTTTCAGCAACCTAGGAATATCTTCAATTTACTGCTCCCTTCATCCCCCACACACCAATACTGACTTCCAAGAACATCAAGTGGAAGTGTGCTGATGGCATCTTAGAAGTTCAGCACCTGCTGCATTAAGTTCAACAAGGATGCTTGGTACTTATGTATTATCTGGACTCCCATGTTAAATGCACCCCATTTTTTCATACTCCTACTATCCAACTACGCATGGAGTTAATTTTATATAGTGTGGCGAGCACAGCGAGCCACCGTGCCCGAAGCGTGGCGAGCCCCGCGAGGGGACGCGGTCTCATAAGAAAAATTGGAGGCCAGATATTACATAAGTACCGGATGCTTTTGTCAGTCATCCGTAATTTTGACATAGACTCAGGAGTGCAACATAGATTCTGTAGCCCGTAGGCAGCTGCCTAAACCCGACTAATGGTAGAGTCGGTCCTGACTACATTTGCATATATGTGTAGTACTTAGCATGCAATGCATTTAGCTTAACAAGAGTCATACATTAGAATCTGATGTGTGCATTTCAATATGTGCTCTAAATTATGTAACCCCTGGTTAAGAAAACTGCATAATGTGAACAGACACAGGCGTTTTTAAGAGAAATAAGCTCTTGTATGTTTGTATCAGTGCCGGCTCCAGGCACATTAGATCGGATGAGGTGAGCTGCAGCAGAATTCAAGCTGTCTGACAGCCAGGCAGATAGTGGTCTGTCTTCAGAGCAGAGCCGGCCCTAGCCTAAATGACGCCCTAGGCAAGACTTTGGCTGGTGCCCCCTAGCACCGCCACTAGTTCCGCCTCTGACCCTGCTCCCCTTTCCCAGCACCATCAACCCACATCATATCAGTCATCATTTTGGTGCTCCTACCCGCAATATTTTAAATAGAAACAGTGCACACATTCGGTGTGCAGCCCAAACAGGGGTGTGTTCTTGCTGGGAAGGGGCATGGCCACACAATAGTACCCCCAATTCAAATTATGCCACACAGTAGTGCCACTTTATTCACATTATATCATGCAAAGGTGTCCCTTATTCACGTTACATCACACAGTAGTACCACTATACCTTATGTACATTACTCTTCACATTATTCACATTATACCCTTAGAAAAAATTCTGAGAAAATATTGTATTTTAAGCACCTCCATGGCCTCACTGCAACCCAGCACAAAGCAGTGTGTGCTGGGCAGAGGAAAAGAGCTGCAGCTGCTGCTGTCCCTTAAGGGGAGGGGGCCCAGGGGCCCTCACTGGGCCCTTCCATCAGACTTTGGCCTGGGTAATTTGTACCCCCTACCCCTTTCTCTCGGCACCCCTGATAATACCACACAGTAATGCCCCTTACACATGACACACATTATTAATGTCCTTATAACCATAATGCCCTTTACACATTATGCCAACCTTTATTAATGCCCTTCATACCCATAATGACACACATAAATGCCCCTTACACATATGTTGCACATTATTAATACCCTTATACACATGACACACAAAATGCCCATTACACATATGTTGCACATTATTAATGCCCTTATACACATGACACACATAATGCCTGTTACACATATGTCGCACATTATTAATGCATTTATACATGACACACATAATGCCCCTTACACATATGCAGAACACTATTGCACAACCAACCCACCCGCAGACAGCACTCGCACAGCCGCTAACACTGTGACCTCGGCCTCTGCTTGGATACAGATGTTTCCTCATACATCTTGCCTCAATAGGCCATGCAGCTCCTGGCCAGGTCTGCTAACATTGGGTGCCTTTTTTGCTGAAATTTCATCTTATTTGCATTGTTATGACCAGCACACACAAGGAGCTTCCGATGATTAAAATTATATTTGGCATGCCTATCTTCTGTGAGCGACTGTGGCTGTACCTGCATACGGACTGCTATGTTACAGTGATTTCCATGAATACACTATTTCATGTGCAGATACAGCCTCACTCACACACAGAATATAGGCATGCTGCATATCATTTTAATCAGCAGAAGCTGCTGATGCCCCTAGGTATTCCAAATGCCCTAGGCAATTGCCTAGTTTGCCTATGCCTAAGGCCGGCTCTGCTTCAGAGCGGTCTGCAGCAGCAGAATTGAAACAGTGTGACAGCTGGGCAGAAGTGGTGGGCTGCCCAGCTGTCCTCAGACAGGCATCAAGCAGGAAGCTACTCATTGGGCATGCAACCCCCTGGAATCAAACATGTAACTCCTGACATTGAGAAAGAACCCCATAGCAATGACCATGTAGGTAAGTGGGACTTATGTGCCAGCCCTGGTATGTATGTCATGATAAGTTATGCTTAGGGTTTATATAGACAATCATGTACATAAATAACAGTGTTGCTAATGCCAGTTTTCATTAATATATATTAGATGGGCCATTTTTAGGAATAAAGGCTATTCATTTTAAGAACATAATCTATTCAGGCTGGGTACCATGAAGAGAAAATAAGGACTTGCTAAACAATTTGTCTCACATCTTACTCAGTTGTCATTACCAGAGCCGGCCTTAGGCATAGGCAAACTAGGCAATTGCCTTGGGCATTTGGAATGCCCAGGGGCATCAGCAGCTTCTGCTGATTAAAATGATATGCAGCATGCCTATATTATGTGTGAGTGAGGCTGTATCTACATATGAAATAGTGTATTCATGGAAATCACTGTAACATAGCATTCCGTATGCAGGTACAGCCACAGTCGCTCACAGAATATAGGCATGCTGCATATCATTTTAATCATTGGAAGCTCCTTGTGTGTGCTGGTCATAACAATGCAAATAAGACAAATTGATACAATGTGAATAAAGTTGCACTACTGTGTGGCATAATTTGAATTGGGGGTACTATTGTGTGGCCATGCCACACAATAGTACAAACAATAAATCACCAAAATTAAATAATTAAAAATTTTGGTACTTATATATTATCTGGGCGCCCGATTTTTTGATCGGGTCGGAAAATTCGGGTCGATCGCATCGCATGCAACCAAATCGTATTTGATGCGATGCGATCGACGCAATTTTTACATTGGATTCAACGTTAAATGGTCCCTGAGACCAGATTTTACATTGGGTCCAATGTTAAATGCCCCCCAGACCCCATTTTTTATTGTATACTCACCCTGTCCATACCCCCACTATCCAAGTGGGTATGGAGTTGATTTTATATAGCCTGGCTAGCGCAGCGAGCCACCAAGCCTGAAGCGTGGCGAGCGCACACGGATTACTTAAAATGTATTCTGCGTCCCGTCGCCACGCTTCGGGCTCGGTGGCTCGCTGCGCTCGCCACACTATAAAAATTCAACTCCATGCCCACTTGGATAGTGGGGGTATGAACAGGGTGGGTATACAATAAAAAATGGGGTCTGGGGGGCATTTAACATTGAATCCAATGTAAAAATCGCGTGCATCGCATGCGATTTGGTTGCATGAGATGCGATCGACCCGATTTTTCCGAGAAAATCGGGTCCATCGCATCTGATTGTATGCCTTAAGTTAAGGCATACAATCAAAAAATCGGGCACCCAGATACTACATAAGTATCGAAATGTTATTATGTTGGGTCTCTTCTTCTGTTGCCCTACTATACCTATCCCTTTCCTCACTTCTCCATGAGTCCATGCCCTTCATTTAGATAAAGACATAGGAGCTGATGTTGGTGGTGTGTTGTCTGTCTATAGCTGATGTTCTCAATGTTTGTTCATTTTTGCTTTGTCTTTGCTGCTCTCTATGTGAAATAAGTTTGGCCTTTGTTTGGTCCCCTTTGTCTTTGCTGCTCTCTATGTGAAATAAGTTTGGCCTTTGTTCGGTCCCCAAATGTCTTTGGTTTGGTTAACTAGCCTCCTATTAATGGGGGTTATTCAGACCTCATTGTAAAGCCTCTTTTTTGTCAAATAGAAAAATACATGTACACTCCAGGTGGGGAAAATGTAACATGTGCAGAGAGAGTTAAGGCCCAAACACACTGGGCCATTTTGAGCTCAAAGCAGCTCACTTTTGGGGCCAAATGTAATCGGGTTAGAGAGTTTTTTAAAAAGTTTAAAGCAGCAATCATTTACACTGCAAAACCATGTTGATTTTGCTTTAAAAAATGGGAAAACTCTCCCAAAATCTCTCACTTTGGGCCTTATTCTGGTCTGTGCGGCCGGAGCCGAATATGCGGCCAGGACCGTGCGTCCTAAACCCCGCCTTCCGTACGGATCGCTCACTCCGTCCAAATGCGGTAAGCCGCTGACCGCACGGAGCATGAGTGGATTTCTCATGTATACACCTCCTCCATCTCTGGGAACCTCCCCCATCATTCGATGGTTGCATACCATCGAATGCAGGACCGAGCGGTTAGGCAGCACCCGCAACCTCAGACCACTCAGGCATTTCTCCGTGCAAAAGCAGGGATCTGGGCGGGCAGCTGACATCCGGCAATGTCATATGTCTGCCCCCTACACGTGCGTCACATCCGCATTACCATACGTACGCCCAGTGTTTTCATGGGAACGCACATGAAACGCGGGGCGTATGCATATGTTAATGAGGCCAAACAGCCCTTCACGCCCCTCTCCTCCCCCTGTTCGTAGTGTAAACAATTCATGCGGAATTTGGACGTATGTCCCTTTCGCACATGCGCAGATATGCCTCTGCACATGCGCAGACACAAAACATCGGCGGAACGAACGCACGCGGACCAACCAGAAAAAGGGCCCTTATGAAACTCTCACCCTATTACATTTGGCCCTTAGTGTTTTGAGCTGGTTTCACCTAGTGTGCAGGCTTCATCAATGAGCGCTGATGCCTTGCTCTGGCATCATCGCTGGCTGTCGCCACTCATCTGCTGAGTGAACGGCTTTCAATAGTGTCGTGCTATGGAAAGCTGTCCACCCACCATGACAATCGCTGGGCTGGGCAAAAATCACTGTGTATGCACCTTTAGATTTAGGTGATGTATTTAGTTTATGTGCAGGGTACTGGCTGCTTTATTTTTAAACTGCAAAATTTAGATTTTAGTTTAAACACATCCTATACAAAATTTAACTCTCTCTCTCTCTCTCTCTCTCTCTCTCTCTCTGCTAATATTACATTTTCCCCACCATCAGGGCAACATTGTTTTGTCCATTTGAGAGAAAAAAAACAGCTTTGCGATCAGGTCTGAATAACCCCCAATATGTTGCACATTTCTATCATGGGTGAATTATGATACTGTTGTTTTTTTTAGTTCTGAAGTCCAACTGAAGTTGGAAAAACTTTTCAAAGACATATACAAAGATATAAAATGTACTCTATATACAGTACATTTTAATTTTATTCCAATTGTGTTAATCTACATGCTGTAAGTGAATATTCTAAATAATGGCCTTTCCTGAACTTATAAATGCTGTTTTAATGCTGCTTATTTTTCTATTTCCTATAAAAAGACAAGTATTAATTTGTTATTTCCCCACAGTCTTGTAGCTGTGCTGTATAAATGGGATGCCATATCAAATGAATAATGTTACCCATTAAAATCTGCTGTACAATGAAATATATGATCAGATAGTCATAGGATTTAAACAAAAGATTTTAATGATTTCAGATACACTTAACGGCATAAACCTCCTAGCATTGTCAATCGGCATGTTATCCAGAGGCAGAGACAATTTTTCAAGAACCTATTGAAAATTGAAACCGGATTATAAAAAAAAATGAGTGAATAAATCTTTCTGCTCCTTGCGGTTTAGAGCTATTCATTTATTTATTCCAATTACTTTAAATAACACACTGCAGTTTCAGAATGGATCTGTTTGTTTGTGTATTCAATCATCCCTATGTACATACAATATTATAGATGCAAACAACCAACCTGCATATTAAAAATTGTTTATTTCTGAAATAGACTGAAATGTCAGCTTATACTATTGTAGTGGCAACGGGAGATAGAAGTGGCTACATCTGATCAATTTTGAGAGAATGAGCTGTATCCAATGCGGATGGCAAGGGGGTTAAACGTCGGGGATCGCCAAAACCAAGTTATTCTCGCCGTTTAACACCTCTGCCGAATGCTCACCGTATTCTATGTTCCAGGGGAATCCTCGCTGTCCTCTGCATGGAGCCTACTACATCTAGCCATGAGGCTTGCTGTTTTAGCGGCCGCACATGCTGTTTCCCCGTCACATAGCGTCAGGGAAATGGCATGTGCAGGGGGTCGGTTGAATATTTACCCCGAGAGCTGTGACTGCGATTAAAGTGATTATTTGGTACTTGTTTCCTAGCACGGCGCCCATAATATTCAGTCGTATGGCATTGTATTTAATTTAAAAGTGTATACCATTGTATATAGCATACAATGCAATGCGATGTGATTTTAAATTGTATAAGCACCCTAATGGGTTTTTTTCAATGTTAAATGGTTCCCCTATACAATTTTTAATTGTATAAGCACCTTAATAGGTGCTTGCAATGTTAAATGCACCCCCACGCCACCGCCACTATCAACGCCAACCCGAAGCATGGCGAACATAGCGAGCCACCAAGCCCGAAGCGTGGCAAGCGAATCGAGCCCCACGAGGGGACGCGCATTACTACACATGTATTCCGCGTCCCCTAGCGGGGCTCGCTGCGCTTGCCACATTATATAAAGCCAACTCCATGCCGACGTGAATAGTGGGGGTA
The DNA here is from genome assembly GCF_055691185.1 of Crinia signifera. Lineage (NCBI taxonomy): Eukaryota > Metazoa > Chordata > Amphibia > Anura > Myobatrachidae > Crinia > Crinia signifera. The sequence goes on along the minus strand of NC_139222.1, from coordinate 76,428,573 downwards.
TGAAAAGATTGGAGGTTGGCGTTGATAGTAGGGTGGCGTGGGGGTGCTTTTAACATTGTAAGCACCTATTACGGTGCTTATACAATTATTTATCTTATAGAGGGCACATTTAACATTGAAAACACCCATTAGGGTGCTTACACAATTTAAAATCGTATACCATTGTATATGCCATGCAATGGCATACAATTCAATGGTATACAATTTAAAATTGTATAACATCGGCTATCATCACATCGCATCGTATGCCTTATGGTATGGGATTCGATGGGCGCAGTGCTAGGAAACAAGTACCGATTATTTCGCCATAATACATTAGTATTTGTATACATAAGTAGTAAATTCAGGTTCAGTAGTGGAAAACAGCTACCCCCCTTCCCCCAATCAATGCCCTATCCTAATAGATGTTTGTATCTGGCAATGAGAGGCTGGGGCAATTGCCTGGTAAAAACATAAAGCTTACAGCAATCAAATTTGCAACAACTTGAGGTCCAAATGCTGGGAATAGAAAAACCTGTCACAGCAGCAGAAGTAACCACAACTATTTAAATTGAGTAGATGCCAAACTCAGAGAAAGCTCTAGAGTAAAATTACTGCACTTAAAATGCAAAAGGCTGGTGGGGGCCCAGGGGCAATGATTTTGTTGGGGGCCCCCACAAATGAATTTGCTGCCAGATACCCCCATGTGTCACACAAACACAGACTAACCTGGCCATCACAGCAGCAGCAATCTTCAGCAGCTCAGGGTCTCGCAGTTATCATACTTTGGGGTTTTTATGGGACTGGCAGGGAAGAGGCATCTGAGGAAGTTGAAGTAAGTGTATAGCGAAAGCTAGGTGGCCGGAAGTAGTGTTTACTCAGTGCTGGGTTAAACCACGAGAGTTGTGGCAGTTTTAGAAGGTTTAATGAACAACTGGCAATACAGTTCCAAGTTGGTATGAAGCAAAACAGAACTTGAGCAATAACAATGTCTGTAACTGAAAGAGTTTGTGGTGGTAACTAGGAGGCTGTGGATCAAAGAACTGCTGTAAAGACTGATAGAATGACTGAAGAAGCCCGTGCTTTGTAGATAATATTGAAAGACTATATTCTGAAGATGATACTGAAGAAGACTGTATTCTGAATGATCCTGAAGAAGACTGTACATTGAAGAATATATTGAATAAGACTGTATTCTGAAGATGATATTGAAGAAGGCTGTATTCTGAAGATGATATTGAAGAAGACTGTCAACACTGCAGACTTGGGGTTGATGCTGGGCCTGGGGGTTGACACTGGAAACTGGCTGTCAACACTGGACACTGGAAATTGACACTGATTTGCTGGGAGTCAACACTGGGAATTGCTAGTGGACACTGGAAGTTGACAATGGGATGCTGGGAGTCGACACCTCTGACTGGGAGTGGATACTGAAACCCAGATGCTGTATCCCAGACCAGAGAAGGCACACTGTAGCACACTGGTGGATCAAAGGTAAGGCAACCACTCAGGAACACCAGACAGAAATAGCAACAGGTTGGACAAGGTAACTATGGAGCGCACAGCCAGATAAACATACACCAAGAGGTAATTTGAAGCACTGGCAGGGAGCTATGGGTCAGACCCCTTTAACTAGGGCTGGAAGCACCGGATTGGCTGGAAAAACTCCCATGCAAAGGGATTGGAGCAACCTTGGTCTCCAACATGGCCGCCTCCATACTGAAGACACCTAGGAGTACCAGGCACACCTCCACCAGGCCATACACTGCACCAAGCCTGCTTATACCTGGCATGTCACAGCAATGGCGACTGCCGGTGACAAGTGCTGTGCCCCGGACCTTGCCTCCCAAGTGCCCCTGTTCCCAGGCATACTGGCCTCACCACACGGCCCACGACTCCTGACTATGGTAAGCCCCTGTATGCTGACAAAGCTGTAGTCAAGTGAAATCCCTGTGAGACAATATCCCTGAGTTGCCCATGTCTGCTGTTAAGTGATGAAGGATATCCTCCATGGCCATTGTTAATAGACTTTAAACATCAGTATATAGGGACCCCATGAGGGCTGCCCCTGTCACTCCTCTTTTCTTCTGATCCTTGGGGGAATAAACTCACCACAGCCTGGCACTGGACCCAACAACACTGGACAGTTCTGATGGAACATGCAATGCCCATGGCTGTTGATAGCTGGATTGGTTTGGGGTATTTTTTTGTGGGGTGGTCTAATGTTGGGGAAGCATGGAAATGCTCCCTTAGCAAAATATTGGGGAAAGGCTGAGCTGAACTGGGGAGAGGGTGGTGGTATAGTCAGCTCAGCAAAGTTTAAAATTTAGCAGGCTCACTGCAGCCCATTGCCCAGCAACATGTGCTGGGCTCTGAAGAGGGGCTACTGCCGACAAGCAAGTGAGGGGTACTGGGTGTGGATGCAGGGAAGATGAAAAGAAAAAAGTAACAGAAGGTGTAGCTGACTAGGGAGAGGGTCTAGAAAAGCTTCAGTGTTCTAAAGAACAGATGCCTTTAGCAGGAGAGGGCAACAAAGACCACTGAAAATCTACAGTAACTTATTCAGGAGGCTGCTAGGCAGTGTATCAAGTTACTGTTACAATTGGAATGGGTCAGGTGGAGCAGTACAGCAGGGAACTCAGCTCTGCCAAATAGGGGGCAAATACTCAAACTAGAGAACTAAAAGCCCAGTGGCCACCCCAGAAATACACTTTGCCACCATCTTTCATGTTCTATATAGCACACTTGATTGCTTCCTGTATTTGTGTCCCCAAGTAACTGTTTTATATCTCTTTCACATTCTACTGTATCCAAAACAAGCGCTTTATGAGGCACAAGATAAATGGCACTTGTAAAAATAGTTAAATGCTACTAATAGAAACTTCAGCATTTATTGCTGGCATTCTGTTCTATGAATGCTTGGTGGAGTAATGAAGTTGTTTGTTCATTTTAAAGCAAACAACAGAGGAAGTTCGGTTAGAAACTGCTCTGCAAATATCTGCTGATACTAAACAAGGCCCATAGTGCCCACACACTAGAGATATGCACAAACATATGGTTAATGATATGGTTATCCTTTGCAAAAATCATTTAATGTGTACCAAGTTTTTGAGGATCACAAATGGTTAAGATGATAACAAATGCATAAAAAACTGGCAGACTAGATGGGCCCAGTGGTTCGTATCTACCGGCAAATTCTAAGGGTTAAATTTACTAAGATGGGAGTTCTATTGAAGATGGGATATTTTCCACAGTAACCAAATTCTACTACTTATTTATTTAGCACCTTCCAGAAAATAATTGATGGAATCTGATTGCAGTGGTTTAACAATGGCACTGCAGCCCAAGTGGTAGCTTGGCTGAGCTGGCGCTCTGGGGGTGCATGGTCTCTGGAGGTTCTAATGGGTCTGGTAAGTCTCTTTGGAATTTGCTTAAAATGTCCCTGCACAAATGGCGGTTGATTTGGAGGAGACAGCTGCTAAAGGTCCTACTGAACTGGAGGACAGATGCTAATTGGTAGCATACATTGCTACCCAGAAGTTACGAATTCTGTATAGCAATATAGCCCCTGGCAATGAACATGTAAACCCCTGGCAATAGGCATGTAACTGTTAGGCGTGTGTCCAAGCCATTGCCTGAGAGCCGGGGCGTCGCCTCGCAACGGGGACGCCAGCAGTGTGTGGCGTTCTCCTTTAGCTAGAGAGGCAGCAGGATTTGCAGCTGGGCAGCTGCACTCTATTTTAGGAATTAGGTAGCCCATTGGCCACAGCCCATTTTCAGTCTCTGGCTGGGCATTCCCCAAGCTGCTGGTGATAGTTCCTGCTTAGTCCTGAACATGTAAGTTGTGGACGTGTCAGTGTGTCGACCTTGCCATTTGTTCTTGATATTGATTCAGCCTGCAGTTGCCTGGATCTTGGTGTAGAGATTCCATTCTGGCTGGTCAAAACTTAATTATTATTTGTTTAGCATCCTATGCATTGTTGCATTTATTCTATTCCCAAATAACATCCTGTGGTATTATTGCTTATAACATCTTGTGCATTGTTGCATTTATTCCCAAATACATTCTGTGGGATAATTGTGTTTAACACCCCATGAACGGTTGCATTCCCATACCTTTAGGGTTCTGTATATTTCTCACTGTAAACAATTTCTTCTGCCCAGCCTCCAATAGCCACTTTGTCTATCAGAAAACCAGGGGGCATCTGAGCATGGGGTGGACCTAATCTGCCCTGAAAAGGCAGCTGCTATAGGTGAAGTTTTTGGCTGCAGGAGGCTAAAGGATTGCTGGGTAGAACGAAAATTGCGTGAGCATATTCAGAGGCCGCTAGTTTGTGCACACAGGGTATAGTTGTAACAGTAACTCCCTGTCAACACTGGCAATGAATGAGAGACCCCAAAATGAGCATGAAACCCCTGGTAATAACTACTTAGGTAAAAACAAATTATAATAAAATGTATGGAAAGGGTGCCAGAACTTTTTTGGGCAGGGAGAACAAAATTTCTAGTTTTGCCATGTCTGATTGGTTGCTGTGGGCTGGGATAATGTGGTCAAGTGGAAACTCCTTGGTGCTGGATTTTCTTTTTATCTATAGCACTAGCACCTAAAGTTACACCACAAGTAACAAAAAATATGCAACCATGAATAAAAGATCATGGTGACTTGGTGCGCTGATACCACCTTCCCAATGAATGTGTCCGTGGAGTTATTCTATCCTTAGTCTATCTCCACGCACACATTCATTGGGAAGGTGGAATGTGTATCAACATTCATATAAGTATCAGTGCACCAAGTCACCTTAATCTTTTATTCATGGTTGCTGTGGGCAACAACAGATCTTCAATAGAGTTCCCATCAGTAAATGTATCCCTATGTTTCTATGACTTACAGTATATGCTTTTGAAGACTGATGATAATTGCTCAGCTGCAAATATATCAAATTTCTCTGAATCAGGCCCTAAATGTGCATATTAACCAGTATGCATAATTGTAATCATCCCTATCTGTACACTAGGTTTTAAAGTCGCCATCATTACCATTGTGCACTTGCACATAACCTATTCCTGGTGCAAATATCCATCTAAAATCAGAATTAATTATGCATATGTATAACTTTTGTTATTGACCTGCTCTTAGTGATGTCTGCATGTGCGCATAAACTGCACCTTATTATAATACAGTTATGACCCATCAAGTGGATATGCAAATAAGTCATGTACAGCTTGACATCATCCACACACGCATGTACTTAGATATGAAGCAAGTAAAGAATATAAACACGCAAGGAATATCCGCAAAACCAAATTCACCTCTGCATTTTTCCACAATACAGAACTTGGTGTGTTTATAATTGTACTTCTGCAGGTAGACTTTAGTTGATTTGAGTCCTTCGATCTTAAAAAGCTTTGTGTGATTTTTAAAATCAAAGATAAAGAAATCCCATTCTGTTTTTCTCTTCTAAGTGCCAGCCTAAGGAATGAGATGTCCACTAAGCTCAAAATTAAAATAATACATGTATAGTGGATGATGATGGAAACTGTTAATTTATATATTAGTGAGTTGAAATTCTGCAATAATTCTTTTTAAGGAGTACAGGTCAATAATAACTTTTAAACAAAAAGTGACTAATTCTGTATAAACAAACGAATGTGACATTCAATTACCGTGAGACGCCGAGAACCTCATTACCATTACCACGGAATTAGAACATAAACCAGCTAGGAAGCACTAAAGCTTTTAGATACCAAAAGATTAAAACTATATGAGCACAATTTGTCATAATTTAAATTGTTCTTTACTCAAGCAGTCCGGGAAGTCTGGCTATTGCTTCATGAATAATAATTGCGAACAGCCACTCTTTCAAGGCTGCACGTTGTTATACTCTTCAATAGGAAAGAATAAATATTCTAAAATACGAGAAAGGACATGAATTTTTATCAAGCAAGATTCTTTTTTCCTTAGGCAATGGTTAGCAACTAATATGGACAGTAGTCGTAATATTTACAAATTTATAGAGCATTCTGAAGTTATTTATTAAATCATACACAAAGGGCGTCATTCTGGTTGGATTGAAAAAGCAAACTGCTTCTTTAATGGACAAAACCATGTGCACTGCAGGTGGGGCTGGAGTAACGTGCAGAGACAGTTATATTTGGGTGGGGTTTGTTCATACTGATATCTATATTGCAGTGTAAGAATAAAGCAGCCAGTATTTACCCTGCATAGAAACAAAATAACCCAAATCAAACTCTCTCTGCCCCACCTACAGTGCATAAAGAAGAACCAACCAGAATCACCCCCAAAGTTTGGGACCGAGTTCCACATCAGGTTTTTAAATTCATTTGTTATTCCTGAAGAGACCCTTAAATTGAAAGCTGGCATAAATTCACCACACAAAAACATGGATTAATACATATGACATCAAAACAAAGGTGACGATACAGACCCGCTCGGCACGGCATGATTTTGTTACCCCGCCGATGTTTGGGGTTGCGCATGTCATAGTGACATAGTAGGTGAGGCTGATATAACAGATAGAGTTACATAGTAGGTGAGGCTGAATAAAGACTTACGTCCATCTAGTTCAACCTATGTTTGTAATAGTTTATCCCTTGTTGTATAGTATGTTCTGATATTTTAAAGACAGATTATGTTTCTTATTCGTACCCATGGATGTTTTTAACCAATAAATGTTTATCCAACCTTATTTTAGACGTATTTATAGTGTCTGCCGACACCACTTCTCCAGGAAGAGAGTTCCAAAGTTTGACTGCTCTGACTGTAAAGAATTGTTTTCTTCTAGATGAACAAAATCTTTTTACTTCTAATCTAAACTCGTGCCCTTGCATCATAGAATCCTTTCTAGCAGAAAAAAGGATGTTTGACAGTTCCTTATATTGGCCCCTAATATATTTATATTTTATGTTGAGCATGTCCCCCCTTAAACATCTCTTCTCTAGTGTAAATAGTCCCAAATTGCTTAATCTTTTCTCAAAGCTTAAATTCTCCATTCCACTAATAAGCTTTGTTGCTCTTCTTTGGATTTTTTCTAATTCTATAAAGTCCTTTTTATAGTGTGGGGTCCAGAATTGTACTCAGTATTCGAGGTGCGGTCTAACCAATGATTTGTACAGAGGCATAATTACTTTTGAGTCCCTAGTTTCCATGCCCCTTTTAATACATGCTAGACATTTGTTGGCCTTTTTTGTTGCTATATTACATTGAGCACTACACCCTAGTTTGTTGTCTATTTGGACTCCTAGATCCTTTTCGAGTACTGAATTACCCAATTCATCCACGCTTATTTTATAATTAGCACACTGGTTATGTCTCCCAAGGTGCATGACCTTGCATTTGTCCACATTGAACCTCATCTTCTACTTTTTTGCCCACTCATCTAGATTGTCAAGATCATTTTGAAGCGTGGTGATATCTGATGATTTAATAACTCTGCTCAGTTTTGTATCATCCGCAAAGATGGATACATTGTAGCCCCATCCCAATATCGTTAATGTTAAATAAAATGGGCCCTAGAACCGAACCCTGTGGCACTCCACTTAGTACTGGTATCATATTTGATATGGCACTGTTCACGACCACTCTTTGGGCCTTATTCTGGTCTGTGCGGCCGGAGCCGAATATATGTCCTAAACCCCGCCTTCCATACTGATCGCTCACTCCGTCCGAATGCGTAAAGTCACTGACCGCACGAGCACGAGTGGATTTCTCATGTATACATCTCCTCCATCTCTGGGAACCTCCCCCATCATTCGATGGTCGCAGACCATCGAATGCAGGACCGAGTGGTCAGGCAGCTCCCGTGAGCTCAGACCTCTCGGGCATTTCTACGTGCAAAAGCAGGGATCTGGGCGGGCAGCTGACATCCGGCAATGTCATATGTCCGCCCCCTACACGTGCGTCACGGCCGCATTACCATACGTACGCCCAGCGTTTTCATGGGTACTCCCATGAAATGCGGGGCGTATCCATATGTTAATGAGGCCAAACAGCCCTTCACGCCCCTCTCCTCCCCCTGTTCGTAGTGTAAACAATTCATGCGGAATTTGGACGTATGTCCCTTTCGCACATGCGCAGATATGCCTCTGCACATGCGCAAACACAAAACATCGGCGGAATGAACGCACGCGGACATATCTGCACCAACCAGAATAAGGGCCTTTGTTCTCTATTACACAGCCAGTTCCCTACCCATCTATAGATATTTGCCCCTAATCCCAGGTCCTCAATTTTATTTATCAACCTCTTGTGTGGTACTGTGTCGAATGCTTTAGCAAAATCTAGAATAATCACATCTACAGCATTTCCATTATCAAGGTTTTTGCTAACCTCTTCATAGAAGTAGATTAGTTTGGCATGAACGATTTTTCACGAACCCATGCTGGTAGTACTGAGTAAACTATGAAGGTCTAAATATTCCTGGATACCATCTCTTAAAAATCCTTCAAATACAGATGGAGCCGGCACCAGCCACTATCCCCCGCCAGCTGCCATCAGCTCTGCGAAAGGGGACGTGCGCGCACGAGATGCGCACGTGTCCCCTTCCGATGGCGCTTCCCCCAGGTCCCCGCCGGTCACCCGGGGTCCCCACCTCCTCCCCGCTCCCCCCACCGCCTCCCCTAAACCTGTCCATCTCCCTGAAGCGGAGATGGACAGGGTTCCCATTGCCCCGCCGCCCGGAAACTGAGACGCGCGTGAGATGCACGCGCGTCTCAGTCAGATGGACGCCGGGCTGCTGGTGGATCACCAGCGTATACAGTCTGGTGATTCGCCAGCAAGAGGGAGCCTGGCTCCATCTGTAGTTTACCCACTATTGATGTTAAAGTATCAGGTCTGTAATTAGAGGGATTCTCCTTTTTTGAATAATGGCACTACCTCTGCTATTCTCCAGTCTTTTGGTACCTTTCCTGATGATAGTGAATTATCAAAGATATAATGTAGAGGGGAAGCTAATTCCTCCCTTAATTCCATTAGTACCCTAGGATGAATCCCATCTGGCCCAGGTGATTTATTTGTTTTGATTTTGCTGAGCCTCAATATTATTTCCTCGGTAGAGAAATCAATATTGAGGTCCGGCTTGTTCATCCCATTTGTGGTATGTGTGCGTTCCACAGTCTGCTCTCCCTTAGTAAACACTGATGAGAAGAACTCATTTAACAGTTCTGCTTTTCCCTTATCCTCCATAAAAATGATTTTCCAGTGATATCGGTTAGTGGGCTTATGTTGTCCTTAATTATATGTTTACTATTTATGTATTTGAAAAACTTCTTGGGTTAGTTTTGCTTTCAGTGGCTATGCGCTCTTCATAATCCCTGATAGCTACTTTGATTGCCCCTTTGCAGATTTTGTTTGATTCTTTGTATTTGGTGTGTTTGGGATCATTGTGTTGTTTCATCTTCAGCATGCTGGTAGATTTCATAACATTATCATCCATCCTTCTTTCAATCACATTAAGTATGCCAGTACTGAATGCTTAAAAAAAATCACCACACCATCATGTTCCCACCTGTAAACTTTACTGTTGGATAGGTGTTTATGGGGTGATAAAACATGGAGTGTATTATGGCATCCAGAGAGTTCAATTTTGGTTTAATCTGACCATACTATGGGCCAGATGTATGAACTAGCATTACGTGCATATCTGCACTTAACGCTAGTTAACTTGGGGGGATTATGTTTTTTATATGTACTAACAGCACACCTAACGTGCGCTAGGGACAGCCTGCTGAGTAACGCTTGGCGGAACTGTCCCCTACAATCCCCTCCATTAGTTAGCATCTGGGGTGATGTATTAAAAGCCTTCAAGGTGTTAATCCGCCTGGCCGCTTTGTCCGTTCAGGACTAGCCTTGTCCTATCTCCACTGTAGGAACAAAGCTAGCCCTGATGCTGGATCCGGGCTGTGCTGGAGATCTTGCGATAAAAGATAGATCTTGCGCATGCCAAAAGAGTTGGCCAGGGGGGATAGAAGAGGTGTTTTTCTTAAAATGCGCATGTGCAGGGCTGCCTGGAGCACTGATAAAAAGAGCCATTAATGCTGGTCATGATGGCTCACTTTATCGGTGGGGGGGTTAATGCATTCAGCCATAACGGGTGCCCGCTTCTCCTCATTATGCAGTGGGACCCGTTATTTTAAAATCGTTATGGGCTGCTTAGTACATCTGCCCCTATATTCTCCCAGTGTTTCACATTCTTGTCCAAATTTTGTGCAGCACACATTAAAGGCTCATTAACATGCTTTTATTTCAGCAATGGAATCTTGCTTGGTGAGCATTTTTGCACCTCAATTCTTCATGTGTTCAATAATTTTTCCATATGTCATTTCACATTATTACAAATAACTTAATTTATGGGCATCTTTGGTTTGATATCTTTGCATGTGTGGATTGCATGTGTTGTTTCTGACATTTGGTGAAAATGTCATTACACTAGCCTGGTTATGGATGTATCTATGGAGAAAAATGTGGATATGTTTAATAGCTAATTTACAGTACCCTCTTGAATGTCTTCTCTTCTTGGATCTCAAGCAGTGCAGGTCAGCATCACCCACTATTTCCTGATAATGTATTGTAGAAAGTATAATAGTGTTCCCGCTAGGCTGTTTTAGTGGGGCGCTGCACCCTTTATTTATTTATTTATAAAGGGCAAAATTTGCCCTGCCCCTCTAGTAGCGCCCCGCTAAAAGAGCCTGCCTTCGACCCCGCCAGTGTAACCAGGGAACCCCAGTGCCGCTGTAGATGGTGAGGCCCGGCGCTTCCCTGGCAGAGGCTTCAAAGGGGCCGGGCCTTCAGTGATGGTGACTGCGTGGGCCGGGCACGCCCCTTTTGTGATATTACGGCCCGGAACAGCCTACAACAGTGACATAGGCGGGCCCAGTCCGCCCCCCTTATGCTGCCCCTATGCAGCGGCACCCTGCCTGTCCTGGTTCCTAGAAGGAACACAATATATAACAATCATTTTGTAGTATATTTATTAGATGTGCTTTGAAAAACATTTTGTATTAAAATTTAGTCATTTAGACTTTCTGTGAAGGGCCCATTCTAGATGGTCAAGTTTTACTCTGCTCAGAATCTCTGAAACTCTCCTCTATCTGGATATTGTGACTGCTAGTTTTCTCTATAAGTGGTAAAGTCTTCATCGTTTTACTTGCATTACACTTTTCCAGAGTACACAAGCCTGTCTTTGGAGTGTGGGTGGGAATTATCCAACTGGATTGGGTCTGACAATAGTATTTGAGCTGCTTGTATCTTACTATTTACCAACTGATACACCTTTTCATATCTAGTGGTATAGTGAACACGTAAATGCTGCTGATCTACATAGTACGACATGCTGGCATGTGGCTGATTAACTCTTAGAGCAGTATTCAATGCTCTGGATTCACCCTTTTTTTCGGTGAATTGGGCTGTATTCACTCCCTGCGGTGAATCTTTTTCACTGAAAATCTGATTCATCCTATTCAATGTACACTGTTCGCTGAAAGTGAACATTGACTACCGGCCATTTCTCCGTTTCATGCTTGCTGCAATTCGCTGGTGTATTTCAATGGGGTTTTCACTGGGATTCGCCGAGAGTGTATTCAATGCTAGGATGGAGAATTACATTCAGCATGATTTTGCCATGATTCACCATTTTGCATTCGACATCTTTGAAAGGTGAACTGGAAAGTGATCTTTTTAAATAATAATAAAAGTTTTTTTTTACACATTCACCAGCAGGGGGCCGGGAGACGATCATTACATATTCATATATTCACTTCACACTGCTCCGCTCATTACATATGCATGAGCAAGAACAGTGCAGCGACTCCCTACCTGTGTCCCCTGCCAACTCTCCCGGGGGGGAGCAGCTTCTGCTGCCTGTGTCCCCGGGAGCCCTCTTTCTCCCCCACACATTCTGTGGCAGGCAGGGAGGCTTCCATCTCCCTGCCTGCTACCGCCCCCCGGCTCCCTGCGGTGTTCGCCGTCAGGGGCAGCAAGCCCCTGCAGCATTGAATAAGGTGAAAGGGAGGGCTGGCAGCGAATGCTCCAGCCATCCGGAACCCTGTGAATGTGCAGAGAATCCTAAACAGGAGTCGCTACACATCATTTATCATTGAATACTGCCCTCATAGGTAAAGCCTATCCCATGGCACTACAGATATTACTGGTTTCAGAGGGCTTATGCTGCCTTAAACTTTGATCTGCCTGTCCCTTTGCACTGTGGCTCAGTTCTTAATAGCTTTCTTTATAATCCTCCTTTTCCTGTTCACTATTGTTCTAAAGATCATCTCCCTCTTCTCATTTCAGCATTCTGTGGGCAATGCAGTTTTTGCATAGCCTTAAACACTATCTTTAGAGATTTTACCTTAATCTTGCTGTTGGTGCTCTAGCAGGTGTACAGTTTCCAAATCACTATATGACACCAGTGCAGAAACCAACTTGTTTTTTTGAAGTCACAGTCATCCATGTAGCAAGTAGTGGATGTGTACCTGCATTAACATTCTAGTCTACTGTGCTCTGGAACATTAGTATTTCTTGCACCTCCTCACATTCTTTACTGATTGTACTGTATTTACTGTTGCTCCACTACTTTTCATATTATTTTTCTGACTCAATTTTTACCTAAATCTTCCCTCTCAATTTTTTTTTTACCCTCTCGTGATTAAACATTTCAGATCTGGCAGACCTGGAGTAAATTAATCACAATAGTGGAAACAAATCCTGTACACAATCCAGATTTAGTACACAGATACAGTACTGCAAATATGTATTTGTTTAAACCTAGTCCACAAATAGATAATCAATCAGGTACTGTAGATATAAGGTCATGGACAGTCTCTAGTAACAAAACTTAGGCAACTATCAATTGGTTCCAGGGGACTTCCCTCCATAAAGGAAAAAGGAAAATGTAAAAGACCAGGGGTGAAATTTAATAGGATGAGAGATTCAGAAAGTGAGAGATTTGGTGAGAAATCTCCAGGTTTTTTAAAGCGGCAATCATTTACCCATCAACATTAAACTGATTTTGCAGTGTAAATGATTGGAGACTAGAGATTTCTTACCAAATCTTTCACATTCTGAATCTCTCATCCTGTTCAATTTCCCCCAGATGTATCCATGTTCTTCAAATGAATGCTTCACAGATGTTAATGCCAGAAGCTGAATTTCCAGTGGCAACTCCAAGCTCTGCGTTCATATATTTGATTCTTGTATCACCTGGCTAGTCTCTTAAAGATGATGCTCTTTATTTCAAAAAAGCATGCAGGTATTGTATGATATACAAAAGAATATGAACGTTTCAAGCCGGTAATTCTGCAGTTTCTAATTTTAGTACCAGCATGTCACCTAATGTGTTTGTTTTCAGTTTCCCTTTAATATTTTTTTTTGTCAAACTTTGTCATGAAGAAAACTAAAGATAACATTAAAACCCTTTTATGTATTATCAAGAAAGCAGAGTCTAGAACAGAGGTATAGTGAATACAAAAGTAAATGCAACAGATCTTGCTCATTAGTGCGCATTACTGCTTATCACAGTAAGATTTTCTATACATGTCAATAGGAGTCTTGCTGCGCTTCATGTGCTGCAGCCTAATGGAAGAGCTAACTGCAAAATTATTTCCTCACATAATAATAATAATAATAATAATATTTATCTGAAACACCTTATACTGAAGTATACATTTTTTGGAACAAAATAGGTTTTAGGCTAGCTTCAATATAATGTAATTTAAAGTATAAGGAAATATAAATTATGATTTTTTTTTAAACATTTGCAATTTAAAATTTACTTTTTGGTAGAAAGTTCTACTTTTTTTTAGAATCTGTAGTTATAAGTCTCTTTTATGGTTATTTGTGCAATTCATTAAAAGGATCTTTCATGTTATACAAAATTTAATACACAGCGTTTGCACTTGGCAACTGTCATCCTTAAATTAAGATTAACAGAACATTTATAAACATGATGAGGAAATAGCAATTGATCTGACCTACCACCTTGAATTAAGGTGTCAATGACCAACTTTAGCCCCATCATATGAGGTTTAATCTTGCACCTTTGCATATGACAATCAAAATAGAACATAATAAATAGAAAGAAGAAATCTCCAGTTTTTTTTTAAATGGCAATCATTTACACTGCAAAACCAGTATGATTTTGAAGTGTAAATGATTGTCGCTTTAAAAAAACCTGGAGATTTCTTACCAAATATCTCACTTTCTGAATCTCTCTTACTATTAAATTTCCGCCTAAGTATTCAACGTTGTCCCGATTTTTTTCAGTTACTGAAAATTTGGACATCCCTATTCATTTTGGTAAATTTTGACCAGCTTGTCTGTTGATACAGATTTGATTTGTTGAAAGTCGAAGCTGCATCCATGGAAATTAGTCTAAAATGGATGCGTTTTCCACCAAAACATGATCAGTGAGTTTTTCGCCAGTCCAAGTGTTTTAAGACCATGCTGATTTTTCGACAGTCGAAACATCAGCACAGAGATTAAATACAGTAGGTTGAATGTAAATTTGATGAAAATTGTCAAAAAGACACCAATACATTGTAAAATATACCATCAATTTTCCTGCCAAGTGTTCTTTGTTTTTTTCAAAATTAAGTTCTAACAGAAAATTCAGTAAAAATTTGAGCTCTTTTCACAATTTTACTATTTCTTTCTAAAATCTTCCATTGCTCTCATGTCATAACCAGTCTTGCTGGTCCTGAGGTAATTTAATGTTTTAAGCCATGTTACCAGCTACCACTTGTAGAATTACATTTAAATATATACATGTACACATGTATATTATATTAAATATATACATGTACACATGTATATTATACATACTTATAAATATTGTGCAAAAGTTTTAGACAAACTGTATATGGAAAAATTCGGCCAAGTGCTAGTTTATTTTTTATCAATCAACAAAATGAAAAATCAATGAATAGAAGAGAAATCTAAGTCATATAAATATTTGCAGGGGAATTCAATCCCAACCAATATTCTTGAAATGCGGATATATTGTTTATCAGTATTCAAACCCTGTTATTTTCGGACAGGAATCGCCTATTTAGAAAATATGGCAAAAATGGCCGCTAGATTGTCGAAACGTTTTCGACAATCAGCATCCATTTTCACACATCAATGGGCTTTCCAACAGTCAGAAAAAGGACCTAACATTAAATAGTTTGAATGTAAAATAAACTTAATCTTGTTGAAATTGGTCAATATTTCCACCCATTAGAAATATCATCTGGAATTGAATACACCTCTTAGTGTGACCAACCTTTTGCCTTCAAAACAGCATCAATTCTTCTACATACGCTTACACACAATTTTTGAAAAAACTCCACAGGGAGGTGGTTCGAAACATCTTGTAGAACTAACAACAGATTCATTAATCCCTGAAAATGCTTTTTTAAAACTGTATTCCATAAATTGTAGAGTCTGTGATAGGGAATCAGTGTCAATATCTACATGTAAAAGTTAGTCATTTGGAATCCTCCATTCTAATATCCATCAATAACATATTTCCTGGTTTGTGGACATATGCATAATAATAATTCCTGGAAACATTAGTGAGGAAAATGCACAGTATACTTTGATAAATTTAGAATTGAATCAACAAGGTCACCAGTTAGTTAGTTAGTTAGTTAGTTGGTCACCAGTACCAGTCCACAAGCATAATAAAGTCTATGTACATATCTCATGTAAAATATATTTTCCATAAAATAAATTTGACCTATGCAGTTTGTGATTGGTAAATGATGGATCATCCCTCTCAACTGTCTTCTTATTCAAAACGTCGATGAGCTGCATTTAAAAAAAAATAACTAGTTTCCTTGTAGTGTGGACTGATGATAATTATTTATTATAACTGCTACCATCCATTCAATATCCTCTATATACTCTGTTGGCAGTTAGTGAAGCTACATCTCTTTCTCTCACACATGCACAAACACAGAAGCAATCACAAGCTAGCAGACTAGCTTTCAAAGCATTAGCTTCAAGTGGGCTTACATGTAAACAGTATGAGTGTACAAGTTTTTATATTTAGCTTTAACAGCAAACTGGTTTATCATTTTTCATTATTTGTTAATAAAGTCTGTGGTATCCATAAGGTAGTAAATGGCTTTCTGAATATGTGGTTTTAACCAAACCATATTGGAGAAAAAAGATTGACGTACACTTATGTGATTATATAATGAACCTCCTTGAAGTTCTTATGAGCATTTTATGGACTTTCAGCAATATGAAAATCAAAGGAATTCTCTGAAAATTGTTAAATTAGATAATTTATCAGAGTATTAACTTTGCAATTGCAAAAGCAATTGACATTAAAATTTAATAGGGTGCTATTTTTAGAACGCAAAAAAATTGCATCATATCTCACATGTCACATTTGCGGTTTTCGGACAAAATTCTCAAATGTAATAGGGTGTGATTTTTTTTAGTCAGAACTCATATGCAATTTCTGGTGATTTTTAGAAATGAAAATGTGCAGCTTTTAATACAAGTGCGCTTTTTTTTTAGTAACAGGAATGTGCGTATTTGTGTAAGAATTTTTTTTTTTTTTTTAAACGGCGTGGAGACCCCTTCTGGAGCATAACCAGCCCTGGACTCATTTTGCCGGTCCTGGTTCCCCAAATATGGGGGTGGGGAATCATGGGGATCCTCCTTATTTAAGAAACAAGACCCAGGCTCTTTACCAGTCCTGATTCCAAAAATATGAGGGACAAAAAAAACTGGGGGTCCACCACATTTTGTAACCAGCACCGGGTGCCAACAGCCAGCGGTGACATGCCACAGCTGGAGGACACTTTTTATACAAGGTTCACCGGACGAACCATGATCACCCTGGATGGTCAGCCATGGATGGGTTACCTGATGGAATGGGGACCATCCAATAAAGGGGTCCCTTCCTAGGCTACACTTTTACAGGGCTGAATCCCGGGGCTGTCTCCATCACCCCTGGGCTGTGGGTGGAGGGCTGATGGTTTCGCGTTAAAAAAAGTTTAAAAATACATTGTTTATCACAGTTGAACTACAAGTCCCAGCATGCCTCCTCCACATTTTGGGACTTTGAGAACCACAAGTCCCAGCATGCAGGGCATTAATGGGCCCACTGTTTTTTTTTGTTTATTTATTTATTGCAAATTATAAAATGATAACATACATACAACATTGATATTACATGAATCTTTCCATTCATATACTTATTTCTTTATTATCTTCACTATCTTTCCTCCTTTTTAATCTTAGGTATATCTTTTATTTGTTTCTACTGATCTGTTGCCCACTCTCAGAAGGGGTCTGTGCCCAGACATAATGCCTCTGACCTAAACCATGTCGTCGCTTGTATTGTTTGTTTTATGTTTTTTATGTTTTTCATGTCGGGTGACAATTCTTTAATATGAGGTAGCCATATGGATAAGAATTTGTTTACTTTTTCTTCCTTATTCAGTATCATCTCCACCCAATCCATTTGAAATAATTATGATTTTCTAGGTTCTAATTCAGGGTCTTAGATGAGATCCATTGAGAAAAATTTATTTGCGGGTTGCCGCAAATATTTTTGCCAACAATATCATTTGTCCCGATGATACCCTTTTTTTGATAGAGGTTGGGGCAATGTCCCATAAAACCCATTCTGGTGTGAGTGGGCAACAGATTTTATATTTGGACCAGATATATCTTTTGACTTCTGACCAGAAGGCTTTAATCTCTGTGCATTGCCACATACAATGATATATATCATTGCCACATACAATGATATATATCCACCTCTAATGCCTTGCATTTGAGGCAGGCTGAGTCAGAAGCTGGGCCCATCTGCATTCTGTTTTTGGGGGTATAGTATGCCGATGTAATAATTTGTACTGCATCTCTGCTTGCTTATACCAGAGTTTTATTTAGCCGTACAAATGCTGTTAATAGCATGGGCCTTGATACGTTAGGTAGGTCTGTTTCCCATTTTACCAGGCCTGTGTTTAACCCATCTATAACTAGTTGTTTCTTTATATAGGGGTACCACAGGGAGGTTTTGTTTAATTTACTATCGGTGCTCTTTATCCTTCTATCCAGGGCATCTACTTCTTTATTTGTTGCCATATTATTCAGAATGCTTCTGGCATAGCTTCTTAATTACAAATAGATGTACTTGAGATCAACACACAATCCTATTTTTCACATAGATCTTGTACGGTAGTATGTTTTTACCTTCTTCATCCATAATATGGCTCACTAAGGATAGCCCTGCTGTAATTCTTTATTAAGATAGCATTTTGAAGTAAGGGTATATTACCTTCGCTATTATAAAATAGGGAACAGAATTGGGTATTGTGAGTAGACCCTCCAACTCTGGTTCGTGCCTGTCTCCAGACTTTGCATGTCGATACCAGTAGTATGTTACTTGCTACATTTGGTGGATATTTTGATGGCCTCATGTGCAATAGACTTGGTAGGGGTATATCGGGACAAAAGGCTTGTTCTAATGCAAGATTTACATATTTGTCCGTTGCTTGTATCCAATCTATTGCGTATCTTATGTTCGCTGCTATTGTATAGCTTTTAATACATGGGAAGTTGATATCTCCTAATTGGGGTTGTTGCGTAAGTTTAAACAGTGAGATTCTTGGTTTTTTTCCTCCCCATATAAATTTACTAAAGCATTCTTTCATCAAGAACGGTAACATTTGTATCATATATAATAGGCGGGGGAAGGATATAATTTTTTTGTAGTTCTACTGTGAGAACAATGTAGGAAAAAGACACACACATACATAGTACAGTAAAACTTTAATATACACACCCACACCATCACTTCACATACTCACCATTCCAGGTTATACAGATGGAACGGCTCTCTCCATTGCAGGGTCCTCCATTAGCAGAGGCACCAACAATCAATCAGGCCTGAGCTGATCCCTGATTTCCATCAATGGGAGGAAATCATATGGTTTCCCAACATCAATGATACATGAGCAACAAATATTTTCCCCAAGGTTCCCGGACACTGATCTTAGCTCTGCTCCATAACACTCCTGTAAAGTTCCAATCTGGGTACATAGCCTCCAGAAATGTAAAGCAGGATTGACCACCAGTGGGTAAACCCATCAATGGTTCCATTACAGATGATTTCACATCACTGATATTACATCTCAATGTTTCCATTGATGAGTAACCCACCAATGGCTATGCCTGATCTAATGTGTACCTCAGTGATAAGGGACTGAGAAATTGAGTATTGAAGTAGCGATGTAACCTAAAGGTGTGTACGTATTAGACATTAAATAAACCGTATGCAGGGAAATGATGATCATTAGCAGTATTTGAATGCATATGGTCTAATTTTTAAGCCCTTTATCATTTACAGTACGTTCTCTGCGTGGTCAGACTACATGCATGCGCAGCATCTCCAGCAGCTCACTTTCAGAGCTATGTCCCTGTTAATACATGGCACCAATGTGACTGCATTCTGCAGTGCAGTCTTGGGTGCTAATATTGTGGTCATATCATCACATTGCACATACGATCAATAATAAATGGACACTACGTTTTTGACAAATGGGGGCAGATAGTGAGATGAGATACTGTATTATTTGTATTCTGTTGTACAGTCGTGTAGATAAAACAAATGGTCAAAGAAATACTTAGGAACTGGTTTGAGCTGTAAACCCAACCACAAGGTGTATAAAGCAGAGTTTAGACCTTTGTTGCAGAGCAGACATTTAACTGCTACAGTTTCCAGAATCAAGTTTTGTAACCAGAAATATCCTGAACTCACCATCACATGTTCCAAACTACATTATAGAAAAGTGGTTCAGTCTAATTTTCAATTAAACAACATTAAGCATTTGGAAATTATGATTAATTCATGCAAAGTGTCAACAGATTCATTAGTGTAATTTGATTCTTTCCTTATTTTGCATGATTACAAATATTAGACAGGTGCTTCCTGTTTGCATTTTTGGGGAGCTGAAATCTCTCTGTGAGTAATTCAATGATGCATTTACTTTTCACATTAGGCTTTCATTAATTCAAACAGGGAACATGTTTTATTGTGGAAAGTTACATGAAAATCAATAGCTTTTATTGATGATTAGTCTTTTGTCTAATTGGTATAATAAACACCTGAGAGGATGTCGCTGCTGAGGCACTACAGCCCTGCAGTTGCTTTAAGCAAACCAGGCATATTGTCAGCAAAGATATTCTGGAGACTAGAAACATTCTCCGGCATAAAAGAGCCTTTAGGTGATGGCTGATCTGATTTAATCTCTCTTAGTTGTTGATTATTCCCGATGGTCTTTGTCTTAGACACATGGATGTGATTACACTGCTAAGTACATTATTAATTTGTCTTTCCATCCTGACAGTTTAAAGGATTTAGCTCTTGATGGTTTCAGTTCCTATGCAACACTGTCCTGTGAAACTTTAATAGTGTAACAGGAGAAAGTAAAAAAAATATACATAGAATCTAGGTCAGCCAATCCTAGGCCGATTTCTCAAGAATGCTCAATCTCGGGACTGGAGTATGGATTGGTGCAGGGAGAGTGGGTATGGGGAGCAGCAAATGAGGCTAAGTGTAGAGAGTGGTGAGAGAGTCCAAGTGTAGAGGGCAGTGTGGAAGGATGGGAGTAGGGAGCAGTGAGTGTAGAGAGCAGTGAGGAAGGGTGCAGGGAACAGTGAGGTAGAATGAGAATGGAGAGCAGCGAGGGTGGATGTGTGAGAAAAACAGACCCAATGGATGTAGGGAATGTGTATATGACACTTAATAGTAGGAGGGCAGTTACAGACAGACAGACAGCCAGCACTGAATGGCTTCAGGAACACCACCTCAGACTGGGTCAGATGTATTATAGCGGCGCATATCGCGCCAC
Organism: Crinia signifera; assembly: GCF_055691185.1. NCBI lineage: Eukaryota > Metazoa > Chordata > Amphibia > Anura > Myobatrachidae > Crinia > Crinia signifera. The sequence goes on along the minus strand of NC_139222.1, from coordinate 76,407,726 downwards.
TATAATACTTCCTTCTTTGCCTCATTAGCGAGGCGAAGCAGGAAGGGACATCGACAAGATGTATTAACATCTTGTCTGTGAAGCAGGGGAGCGCTAACTCCCCCCTCCGGCGATGTCCCCTCCTGGAGCTAACAGCAGGGACAGCGCTGTCCCTGCTGTTTAGATAGGGCTTCGCCAGCCTGCTGCTGGCGAAGCCAAAACCGCCATTGGGTGGAACAGTCAGCGATGCTGACCATTCATACATTCGGCCTGCCATCATTTAGAAAGCAGTGCCAATATGAACAGGGGCGCATAGCATCCAGGCTCCTTCATATATGGGGGAGAAGGGGTATCAGTGCACATATCATGCACTGATACCACTTCTCCCCCATAACGACCCTTCATACATCTGCCCCACAGTCTGGTGGCTAACTCTTCCTTTTAAATGTGACTGGTCCTCTCTGTGTGTATATGGCTGCTTTTTTTTTTTTTTTTTTTTTATTTGACTTTTAAAACATTTACATACATTTAGATATATCTGGCATACAACATGTATGTCATATATCTCCCATATATACACTTATATTCTTTTACATACGACACTTAACATTCAACATTTAACGTTTAACATTGACATATACATTTACACTTATATAGACATTTACATTTACTAGTCCGTCTCCTTAGTCTTAATTGTTTCACAGTATTCATAGTCTATTTTTCTCTCTAGGTCTTATGGGTTCCTCAATCTAAGTCTGCGCTTAATTCCCCCCCTAATGGTATTTCTTGTGTATCCATATAATTTCCCCACACTTGCCACTTTTTAGTTATATTACTCTCTTGTACGTCTGATGTTTCCATTTTATACGCAAAATTTATTTTACTAATTACCAGTGTAAGGTTTGGGGGTTGATACTGTTTCCAGTTCTGAGCTATTGCCGTTTTAGCTGCAATAAGTATCTGATTTAGCACATATTTATTTTTAATTTTCAAGTCTTTATTGTATATATGTAATAGTGCCATTTGGGAGGACAGGTTTATTTTTACCCCAGTTACTTGCTCTATTAGGCGTTCTATTTCCTGCCAGAGGTGTTTTAATCTACTGCAAGCCCAAAAAACGTGTAACAGGTCTCCTCTTTCCTCCATACACCTCCAACATACATTGGGTTGATCTGGATAGAATTTATTTATTTTTTTCTGGTGTTAAGTATGCCCCATAGAACAATCTCATAAATTTCTCAATATGGGAGCTAGATTTAGTCATTCCATGTATTGAGTTGAACAGGTTGGTCCAATCTCCCTCATCCATAGACACCTTCAGTTCTTGCTCCCATCTAAATTGTGGTTTAATTTTTTCTTCTAATTTACTGTTCAATATATATCCATACCAAAAGGTGATTCCGCCTTTGGAATTTTTGTTTTTTATCTTATTTAATAAGATATTTGGGAGGTTTTGCAGTGAGTCCTCGGATGTTGGGGATTCGGCCAGCCAGCTCCTTATTTGGAGGTACTTATAAAAATCCACTGACCTTATACCTGTAGTTGTGTGAATGATAATAAGCCCTCTCCTGAGTATATATCCTCTAGGGTTTTTATACCTTTGGCTATCCATTCTTTTAGATTTAGGTGTGGGATACATTTTGCTATTGTTCTTATTTCTATTTGTCTTAATGGAGCCGTAAATTTGGCTTTTGTATTTAAAATCGTATCCCATACCTTCAGAGTCTCTTTTGTTGCTTTGGGGGTTGCAGGGCTTATATTCCTATATTTTGGTGGTAACCAGAGTAGTTCTTCTGCATTTAGATATTCTATTAGGTCATCTTCCACTTTTGCCCATGGTTTTTTTTCTTGCCCTATCCAGCTTGACACTTGATTGATTATGCATGCTTGTTGATATGTTTCTAAATCTGGCAATGCTACCCCTCCTTTTTTTTTGGGTCTCACTAAATATTTTTTTGCTATTTTTGTTTTTTTATTTTTCCATATGTACTTATTCAAGACTGCATTAAATTTATTTAACCAATATTTCGGTAACAGTCGTGGTATTGCCCTGAACAAGTACATCATTTTTGGTAAAAGAGACATTTTAAGAGCTGCTACCCTTCCTATCCAGTTAACCTCGTGATTCATCCAATCTTTAGTTTTTTTTTTTATTTGTTCGAGCAATGGGGTATAATTATATTCTATTAGGTCTTCATCCTTCTCTGTTAAGTTTATTCCTAAATATTTTATTGTTTTTGTTTTCCAGTTAAATCTATATTTCCCTTTCAGGTTTATTAGTTTTCCCTCTTCTATATTCATCGGCAAGGCTTCTGTTTTTTTTTTTATTAAGTTTGTAGTATGATGCTCTTGCATATTCATCAATAATTCCCATCAATATCTCTATTGAATTCTCTGGGTCCGTAAGCATTAGCAGGACATCGTCTGCGAATAGAAGTATTTTGTGTTGATCTTTGTTGACTACTGGGCCTTTTATTGATTGGGTTGTTCTTATGGTTTCAGCAAAGGGCTCTATCGAGAGCACAAAAATACTTGGCGATAGTGGGCAACCCTGCCTTGTCCCATTTGTAATGGGGAATCTATGAGAAGTTTTATTATTTATATATACATGTGCTGTTGGATTTGTATATAGGGCTAAAATTGCTTTCAGAAATGTTCCCTCTATTCCAAATTTCTTCAGAACTTCCTCCATATATTCCCAGTTGAGGCGATCGAAGGCCTTTTGTGCGTTGAGCGACAGCACCATGAGTGGAAGATCTTTTTTTGAGAAGTGTTCCATTATATTTATTGCTTTCCTAATGTTCTCGGTTCCCTGCCTATCTTTTACAAATCCAACCTGTTCTTCTTTTATTAATTGTGGAAGGTATTGGTTGAGGCGGTTTGCCATTATTCTCGCATAGATTTTAATATCTGTGTTAAGCAGTGCTATCGGCCTATAATTTTGGACACATCTTAGATCTTTGCCTTCCTTAGGAATGGTCACGAGGCGTGCCTCTAACATCTCAACTGGGAATTCTTCTGCCCTTATTACTGCTGCAAATGTATCTTGGAGGATTGGGGCTATTTTTGTTTGAAAGTGAATATAGAATTCATTAATATAGCCATCTGGCCCAGGTGTTTTGTGTTGCTTCAAGGTTTTGATAGTTTCTCCTATCTCTTGCACAGTTATAGCTTTATTTAAGTTTTCTATTTGGTCCTTTTTTAATTTTGGAAGGTTTTGTTTATTTAAGAAATTTTCTATTATGTTTTTTGTAGGTTGGAATACTTCTTTGTCATCTCTTAAATTGTACAAGTTCTTATAGTAGTCTTATAGTAGTCTGCGAAAATGTTTGTTATTTCATTTGGGTTAGAGATTTTAATACCGTTTTTATTATATATTTCTCTTATTATTTTTCGGGTTTGTTTACCTTTAATTTTCCTTGCTAATAGTCTTGTAGCCTTGTTACCTTCTGTATAAAATTTCTGTTGAAGTTGTGCTATGTTTTTCTTTATTTGTTTAATATTATTACTTTCAAGTTGATCTCTTAATTTAATTAAGTTTTGCAATACTTGTTTGTTGGGGTTTTTTTATGTTCTCTTTCCAGTATTATTATCTGATTCTGTATTTCTACCTGTTTTCTTTGTTCTTCTCTTTTTATCCTCGAACAGATCTGGATGATATTTCCTCTAAGTACTGCCTTTAGGGCACACCAATAATTGATTTGATTGGTTTCTTCAGGGTTGTTATTTCTACAATATTCCTCTATCAGTTTTACTATCTGGGTTTTAGTTTCTATTTTTTTAAGCAGATGTTTAGGGAAGCTCCATATTCTTTGTTTATCCACTGGAGCAGTATTTTCCCACATGGTCACTATTGGGGCATGATCTGACATTGTTGTCGGCAATATATCTACTTTCTGTATTTGTTGAAGCGTTATTTTATCCGTTAGTATTAAATCTATTCTTGAGTATGTTTTGTGAGCGTTCGAGAAGAACGTATAGTCTCTTGTTGTGGGATTTTTAATCCTCCAGATATCATATAGTTCTGCTTCTGCTAACTTTTCAGATATTCTTCTCGAAATCTCACAAACTGCTCGTGTTGTTTTTAGTTTCCCTACATTTGTTTTATCCATTTGAGGGTCTAATGTTACATTAAAATCACCCAGCATTATTACTTTTTCCCCTCTTACTTTTTGTATTTCTTTCAGTACTTTCCTGAAATATTTCTCCTGTGCACTATTGGGGGCATATACTGTTGCTAATGTTATTGATTGACCTTCTAGGAGTCCCTTCAATATAATATATCTTCCGTCTTTATCTACTGTGTATGATTGGGTTACCCAGTTTAAGTTTTTCCTTATCAGAATTGCAACTCCCCGTTTTTTACACAGTGCACTGGAGAAATATATCCTTGTATAATTGTGATCCTGTAATTTAGGTGTGTTTACTCTTGAAAAGTGTGTCTCCTGTATGGCAGCTATATCTATTTTCTGCAGGTTTAAATACTGGAGGAGGCGTCTTCTCTTCTGTGGGATGTTCAGTCCCTTTATATTCAAGGATAATAGTTTTACCATTTATCTAGTTGATTGGGGGGTCTTGTTGTCATTTGTACCCTTCTTACTTCATGTAATAACTGAGACGGACCTAGAACATCTAACAATTCGACCTTTACATCTAAAACATACTTTACTTTATACATACACATTTTACACACACACATTTACCTTGCTCTTTAATAAGAGCACACTGGTCCCTATTTCTTGGGACTGTCTTCCATCCTCTAGGGGTAGTGCTAGGGTTTAACCCATCACCTTTTGCTTAAATTTAAGTAGATATCAATTTAAAAGGTTCTCGTTCCTTTCTACATCTATCTTAACCTCTTTTTCCTCTTCTCTCTTTCCCTTCTAACTGGCTATCCAATTATTTGGGGGAGATATCTTTTTTCTTTTTTATTCCCAAAAAAAAAAAAAAGGGGGGGGGGGGGGGAGGGGACAAGAAATGAAGGGGGGGGGCTGATTTAGCTACACCCTTGGTTTGTTTAAACCCTCTAGTGATCTAGGTTAAGTGCACATACTCACATATCTATTCTTTTTTATCCTGTGCTATTTCTTTATCAAGTAGTTTTACCGGTACTTGTGAGTTATCCGGGCTGCCGATTTCTAAATCGGGTCGGATCGGGCACATCGCATCGCATCGCATGCGACCATCGGATGCGATGCGATGCGATGACCCGATTTTTCCATAGGAATCAATGTTAAAATGGACTGAGTCCATTTTAACATGGAATTCAATGGGAAAAAGGGGTCCTTTTCATACCCCTACTATCCAAGTGGGCATGGAGTTGGATATAAACCTGTGGCGAGCGTAGCGAGCCACCGAGCCCGAAGCGTGGCGAGCGGACACAGAATACCGTCCGCTCGCCTCGCTACGCTCGCCACAGGTTTATATCCAACTCCATGCCCACTTGGATAGTAGGGGTATGAAAAGGACCCCTTTTTCCCATTGAATTCCATGTTAAAATGGACTCAGTCAATTTTAACATTGATTCCTATGGAAAAATCGGGTCATCGCATCCGATGATCGCATGCGATGCAATGCGATATCGCATCGCATCGCATCTGATTGTATGCCTTAACTTAAGGCATACAATCAAAAAATCGGCAGCCCAGATAACTCACAAGTACCGTTTTACCCTTAGTGATTTAGTATATCGTGAAGTCGTCAAGACTACTTAGTGATATGAGACCTCTCCTATGTCAGCTTTCCTTCTTACTCCTAATGAGCTTTAAACTATATCTTAATCTAAGTGTGTAAGTGTGGTTTTATTGCTCAGTTGTAGTGCTATTTTAAAGTCTAATCCCAATCCCGTTACCTCCCCTTCCCTCTCCCTCCTCCCTCCTCCCCCCCTGCCGCACCCTTCCCTCACTCTCCCTTCCCCTCCCATCCTATGCTATATTTTAGTACATTATTTACCCATATGATTATTCGATATTTTATTTTCCATTGCTTATTATTAATTATTTGTTGGATATGATCTATCGTACTCTTATCAGACGTATACACTCTGTATGATCTTTCCAGAGGGTATATACATACGTAAGAAACCCAACTCTAATAAAAAAAAAAAAAAAAGGTTTTAGGAATAGTAGCAATGGAAGTCCTGCTCGGTCTTTAATATTAGCCTACTTTAGACCAGTCCGGTTGAAGCTGTTGAGGTGTTGTTATTATTCCTTCAGGATGTGGGATTTTCCATTCTCGCAGGAGTACAAATCCCTCCTCTTCCGTCGTAGCTGTCCTGATCTCTCCTTGATGTTTAATTATTAGTTTAACTGGAAAGCCCCACTTATACGGGACATTAGCTTGTCTCAGGGCATTTGTAATTCTTGCCAGTGCTTTTCTTTTCATCAGAGTCTGTACTGATAGATCATTATATATCAGAAGTGGACCGAGGGTTCTTAGGCCTGTTGTGTCTCTGGTGGCTCTTAGAATTTCATCTTTAATTTGAGGGTAGTGTAGTTTCAATATTACATCCCTCGGCGCATCTTCCGGGGCTCTTTTTGCTTTAGGTAGTCTATGAATTCTGTCTATCAGCATTTGTGTTCTTGGGGTCTCTGGCAATAATTTCTGGAAGGTATCTTGGGCGTATTGTTCTAAATCTTTTATCTGGACTGTTTCCGGTATGCCTCTTATTTTAAGATTGCTCCTCCGTGCCCGGTCTTCCAGGCTGATTGTTTTATCTTTTAGGGAAGATAACTCCTGTTGTGTACTCTGATATGCTTTTACCAGCTCATTGTGTGCCTTTGTCATCTCTGTTAATTTTGTTTCTATCTGGTCCGTTCTGTTACCTAAATCTGTTATTTCTTTAGTTAGGTCTTGCACTGAGCTTCGGACTTCTGTCGATATATCGTTCTTTAATTCTGCTAATAACTGTAGCATTTTGCGTAGTGTTATAGGTTCATCCATGCTTCCTTCTACCTCCGGGGAGGCGGGGCAAGATTCTGTTGTCAGAGCGCTACTTTTTTGGCTCGATGTTGATAGTCTCTCTTTTTGTTTATCTTTAATCTTTGTACTGGGGGCTGAAAAAAAGTTTGTTGAAGTGTTTAAAGAGTTTTTGTCTTTTTTTGGAGCCATATTACTTCCGCTTCTTTCCTGTTCCTGTCCTTTAGGTTTTTTCTCCCTTAAATATAGGATAGTCGCGTTATGTTTTTATTACAGTCATTCTACTTTAATTAAAATAATTTACGATAGGTTTTACTAGGTGATGGGGTAGACGTCACTCATTTTTTTATTTTTCCCATTCTTCCCAGCGCCGCGATCTCCTGCATATGTTGTTTTTTATTCTATTTTACTTCCCCACTGGGCATATAGGGCTGAGGATTCCCCTCCTTTCTATCCCTTGTGTAGTGATTCTGTGAACTTATCTTTACAGTCTTAGAATTAATTGGATTGAATATTTGGTGTTCACTTTCTTATAATTACACCTTCTCTCCTCTATTTTTCCGCCCCCACACACAGGTCAGTTATTTTATTATTTTTACCTGCTCTTCTTTTCTCACCTTCAGGTGGGCAACGGGGGAGGGTTTAGCAGGGCTTCCTGCTCCTTGTAATGATATCCACGTTGGTATTAGGTCCGTCTCGGCTTGTCCCAAACGTGGGTTCAGGTAGAGCTGGTAAGGATAGAAATATTGGGGGGTGGAAAAAAAAAAAAAGTCGTCCTCTTCCTTTCTCCTCCACTCCTTTTGCTAGTAGTCCGTGGGAAAGTACGGGGAGATCTCCTTTTGTGGGCGTTATGCTGCCGGTTGTCGTATTTTTTTTTTCTTTTTTTTTTCTTTTCTTTTGTCTGCTGAATGCAATATCTCTGCTCCTCAGTTTCTATAGCTTTACTTGTCTTTAGAGTGGGGAGCAATTTGTATTGTCTTGGTCTTGTTACCAGGTTTTCTGTTCCCCAGCTGGGTTAACACCAGGTAGAGTGGGAGGCACAGGTAGGGGGTACTTAGGATGCTGTTACCTCGCCCCTATACTGGCCACCCTCCACTCAGCCCTTATGATATTAAGTTTGGGGCGCTTTCTCAGCTTGATTGCTTTTGGAGTGACCTGCTTTTCGTCTGGTCAGGCTCAGACAGGGCGGGCAGGCACAGGTACAGGCTGGGAGGTCCTCTCACTTCCCCCCCTCACTGGACCCAGTTTGCTCCTCCCTGCCTGGGCACAATCCAGGTTCAGGTCTGCAACCGCTGTTACCTGACCGGCTGATCCCACCTGCTGTGTCACCTCCTTGCAGCGTCTCTGAAGGTAGCGTCTGATAGGGACCCAGCGCAGCGTCCGTGGCGAGATGGCTTCCCGTCGCGGCTTTCAGCTCTCCGGGACACCTGGTCTCCTCCTCGCCAGGCGCGGCAGCACCTAGCGGGTCTGTGGCCACTTGTTGCTAAAGGCTATCAGGCTTATCGAGCACGTTTCGCCGGTGTCCAGTCCGCTATAAGAGCTTTGCGGGACCCTCTTCTGGAGCGTCTGGCGGGGATCCGGCAGGGTGTCCGCGTCAATCTCTGTGCTTCCCTGCTTTGGCTATCTCCCGTTCTCTGCGTACTCCGGTGCTCTAAGCTTTCTCCCCAGTCGGGTGCAGCAGCATCCAGCAGCGTGTCCACGTCTGGCGTCTGACGTGTCCAGTGACGTCCTAGCACGCCCCTCTCTGTATATGGCTGCTTTAATAAACCACAGCATGCAGCATCTGAGCCAAGTGCTGCTAGTGCTCAATCCCGCCTGACACAACAGTAAAGAATAGGGCCATGAGCAAAACACCTGCAGAAAACCAACACTGGGCAACTATCATGGGTAAACTCATGGTAGAGATTAATAAAACCACCAAGTGGTGGTGGCCAATCATCACCTCAGACCCTAAACTAGGTTTAAGAGACACCGGAATAATGCCATGTTACCAGCGAGGCTGGGTGACTGGGTTGTTCGAACTGATATCACTGGTTTGGCAAGCTGCCAGGTACACGGTGATGCTTTTTTTTAGCCACATATATTTGTCATCGCTCTTCTGGCAAAAAGTACTATATAGATGGAGCTGCTCTTATTCATCCCCATTGCTTGGCAGATTTCACGGTTTGCTAAATGCCATTCTTTCCCAAGCACCCGGAACAGACTTGTACGTGATGGCTGTCTTGGTAACAGATTGAACTGTCTTTCTTTTGAATGATAGATTCATTGTCCCCCGCTAAGCCCAATGTGCCAGTTCCCTGATTACTAGAGGAGTTGGACACAATTGGCCACTTAAGTACTGAGATACTATCCAAAGTAGATGTCATCCATTCTGGCTAATCTATTGGGATTTGTTAAATCAGCACTGGCCTGACTTTTCCTCCCCCTGCTACCTCTTCTAGCTGTTACCCAGCTAGCTGACTCATCCACCTCATCTGGTACTAATACCCCCTCATCCTCCAAGGCCTCCACCATGAGACGGAAGCCATCTTCCAATTTGGCAATGTTCCTCAGTGTTCTGATGGTTTGCCTTGGATCAGAGATCTGTGCTTTGAAGGCACGGATCCTTTTGCATTTCACAAAAATATATTAACCCCAATCTGATCCAAGTGTGCCTACATCTGGCAAAATACGCAGATTGCAGACCCTACTCACGGTCTTTTTGTGTAGAAACCTCCTAACACAATCTACATAGGTATTAAGGGGATAGTATACCTGCTACATTTATTACTGGGATACTTTATACTATACAGATACTATACATCATAAGCACAGATTTAGTGCTGTGTACTTTGGTAAAACCATGTGACTTGGATAGAAAATATTATTTCTCTGATTTGCAAGGTAATGTTGAGTCTTATTAAGTGTTTATTGTTGCACTTCTCCGAATATAATGTACAGTATATTCATTGTGTAAAAGTTATATTATGTGATATTAGGGTACTTATGTATTATCTGGGCTCCCATGTTAAATGCACCCCATTTTTTCATACCCCTACTATCCAACTACGCATGGAGTTGATTTTATATAGTGTGGCGAGCGCAGCGAGCCACCGTGCCCGAAGCGTGGCGAGCGCAGTGAGCCCTGCAAGGTCTCATAAGAAAAACGGGAGCCCAGATATTACATTAGTACCGATATTAGTAATAACATATGTCTATTTTGATAAATATCATATTTCATTAACATGACAGTACGCACTTCATTTAACTAATTATACAAACATAATCGTATGTATAGTTTTGCTATTGAAATTAAAAGTTGGATTTTTTGGTACTTGTGTAGTTTCACTGCGCAGCCGCGCGCACTCTGTGTATGAAACTTGGCAGCTTGCCAGACGCTCTGTTCAACTGTGCGCATGCCGCTCTAGCTGCTTTCCTTATGTAAGCTACGTTATCAGTGTAGCGCTGGGCAGCAGCAGCGCACGCTGCCCAGCGCTGACAGGTCACTGTGGTTCTTGTAGTTCCACAGTAAAAAGCCGTGCGTGGTGCCTGGATTCAGATGCAAAACCGTTTGAAACTATGTGCCTTGCAAGCCGCTAAGAAGCTGGGGGGTTTCTGGATTCAGACGCATAAGCGTCTGAATCCAGTCGCCTTGCAAGCCACTAAGCAGCCGGGAGTTTCTGGATTCAGATGCATAAGCAGATTTAGCTGGGTCTAGGGGTACACGATTAAAACCTGTCCACAATGCCAATAGTCGACGCAACAGCTGTCGACCTTGTAAATTCCACTATCCATGCCAACCCGAAGCGTGGCGAGCGGCGGCGGTACGCGTCCTACGACCTTTTCATACCCCCACTATCCACGTCGGCGTGGAGTGGAGAATAGAAAGTGTGGCGAGCCCAAAGCGTGGCGAGCGCATGCGGACACCTGTGAAGCCCGCGAGGGGACGTGGATACCTGTGAAGGTATTCGTCCCCTCGCGGGGCTCGCTACGCTCGCCACGCTTCGGGCTCTTTCTATTCTCAACTCCACGCCGACGTGGATAGTGGGTGTATGAAAAAGTCATAGGACGCGTACCGCTGCCGCTCGCCACGCTTCGGGTTGGCGTGGATAGTGGAATTAACAAGGTCGACAGCTGTTGCGTCGACTAGTGTCATTGTGAACAGCTTTAATAGTGTACAGGGTGTCCAGTTCAGGGAGTGTGGATGTAGACGCATTAGCGTCTAAATTGCCGGGGTGTCCAGTTTACGTGCCCCCGTTGTCAGCAGTGCACTCGACTGCCTATTTTACTGTGGAACTACAAGTACCACAGTGACCTGTCAGCAATGGGCAGCGTGCGCTGCTGCTGCCCAGCGCTACGCTGATAACGTAGCTTAAATAATGAAAGCAGCTGCGCTGAGAACAGCTAGAGCGGCACGCGCACAGTTAAACAGAGCGTCTGGCAAGCTGCCAAGTTTCATACACGCGGCGGCACCGTGAAACTACACAAGTACCGATTTTTTTTTATTATTGTCTATAGTAGGGATGTGCACTGGCCATTTTTTGCATTTTGGGTCTGGATGTGTTTTGGTTAAAAAAACGCTAAAATCGCAGATTTTTATGCTACGCTATTATTTTTTTGGTACTCTTTACCTAGCACGGCGCCCACGATCTTGATCGTGGGCATCGTGAGGTAAAAAATCGCGTCGGTCGCGTCGTATGCGGGCTAAAGATGCCCGGACGCGACGCGACCGACGCGATGTCCACGATTTCCCATTGAAAACCATGTTAAACATGGACATCGCGTCGGTCGTGTCGCGGCCGGCCATAAATGTGCCCACGATTTGCCATAGGAATCAATGTTAAAGGCCCGATGGACACGATTTTCATGTTAAATGGCTGAATGGACCCGATTTTACCATAGGAGGAATAAATAGCAGAGCGCTGGAAAAGATGTAGTGTCCTTGCTGCCGTCTAGGGGGGATACTCAACCCCTCTTAAAAAGGGTACCAATAACAAAATAGTAGGCGGCGCTAAAGGGCACTGGAGACACACAGTCTTATAAATAAGTACAAATTTATTTAACAATAATCACAATAAACAATTTAAAAAACCGAAAACACCGGCCGATGATTTGTGAGGTTAAGAAAACCTATTGGTGCATAAGTAACGATAGTGCATAAGTATTGGATGCAATTTTCACAACTCAGCAGAGATTATGGGGTACTAACGATATCCCATATGAAGCACATATATTATTGCAAAGCTTTATCAGCAGTTAAAGCAGACATGGGGTTAGTAACTGGCAGTCTTTTGTGCGAAGCAGTTTTAGTCTGGTATCAGAGGCTTAGATAGCGTTTCAGGCAGACATACTTCTTTTATGCACAGCCAAGGGTTAATTTCCAGCCAAACATTATAACTCAGTCATTAGAGCCACATAGAAGCTTAAAGATGTTTAGAAAGCTTTGTAAATGAATGGATGCAAGAAAGGTATACTTATGCTCCGTTTGTAATCCACCATAGGGGAGTTGATTCTCTTGCCCACGCCTGGAGAGGGTTCGCGGCTATGTGCGCTGTCAGCCTTATCTCAAACACGCTGCTCCGGCTTCCGGGTCTCCCAGCGAGGTGCTTTCAGAGTGTCAATTGACAGATAGGGTTTTTCCTGTGACGCGTTTCCCCGCCTCTTGGAGTATCAGCGGCTTCCTCACCATTTTTTTACCATAGGAAACAATGTTAAATGGGCCTTAGAGCCCAAATACTTACCCTGAACTCTGAAATGGCCCCCCAATTGTTTACGCCACCCCACGATCAACGTCAACCCGAAGCGTGGCGAGCGCAGCGAGCCCGCGAGGGGCGGCGGTACGCGTCCTCCGACCTTTTCATACCCCCACTATCCACGTCGGCGTGGAGTTGAGAATAGAATAGTGTGGCGAGCGCAGCGAGGGGACGCGGATACCTGTGAAGCCCGCGAGGGGACGCGTATAGCTGTGAAGGTATCCGCGTCCCCTCACGGGGCTCGCTGCGCTCGCTGCGCTCGCCACGCTTCGGGCTCGGTGGCTCGCTGCGCTCGCCACACTATTCTATTCTCAACTCCACACCGACGTGGATAGTGGGGGTATGAAAAGGTCGGAGGACGCGTACCGCCGCCCCTCGCGGGCTCGCTGCGCTCGCCACGCTTCGGGTTGACGTTGATCGTGGGGTGGCGGTAACAATTGGGGGGGCCATTTCCCAGTCAAGGTTGCCTATTTGGCCTCTGTGGCCCATTTAACATTGTTTCCTATGGCCACATCGGGTCCATTGAGGCATTTAACAGGAAAATCGTGTCGGTCGGGCCATTTAACATTGATTGCTATGGGAAATCGGGTGCATCGCGTCGCAGGCATCGCGGGTAGATTTATGGCCGGCCGCGACGCGACCGACGCGATTTCCATGTTTAACATGGGTTTCAATGGGAAATCGCGGGCATCGCGACGGTCGCGTCGCGGCCAGACATAAATGTACCCGCGATGCCCGCGATGGGCGCCGTGATAGGTAAAGAGTACCTTTTTTTTATATTGCGTAATTTTTTTTAATTATTTAAACATGCTACGCTATTATTAATTTCAATAATATTCATTTTCACTCTACTCTGGACACCTCACAATATTGTTTTTAGGCCAAAAATGTTGCACTGAGGTAGCTGGTTGACTATGCTAAGCGACACAAGTGGGTGGGTGGACTGATACAATGCACTTAGTAGCACCCCTGGACTGGTAAGACACACTTAAAACAAAAAACACCTTTTTTTTCTTTTAATCATAAAAGGGTGGGGGGGCAGCTCCTCTTGACTGATACGGGACACTGGGCAACACAACTGGACTGATAAGGCACACTGGGCAGCACACCTGGACTGATATGGGACACCGTGCAGCCCTGCAGTAAAAATAAAAGAGAGAGACCCTTAGTTGTCCCCCACAGCAGTCCCATATAGCAGCCCCCCTTAGTACTGCCCCATAATAGTAGCCTTAGTAACGCCCCCTTAGTAGTTGTACTTTCAGTAGTTCCCCCTTAGTATAGTTTCCCCACAATAGTTCTCCCTTAGTTGTTCACCTTTAGTAAAGTTTCCCCCACAAGTTATGGCCGATAATAGTTTCCAGCTCAGTATTTTCCCTTTAGTAGATGTACTTTTTTGTTTTCCCTGCCAGTAGTTGTCCCCCTTAAGCAGCCCCCATTAAGTTAGGCAGCCTGATAGTTCCCCCATTAGTTTGTCCCCTTTAGTTTGTCCCCCCTGCAGTCCCCAATGCTTTCCCCTCTGCAGATAGCATGGACACATCCGTGCTGTCTGAATTTCACATGCAAACTGAAGATGGCACCAGAAGCTGGGACTTATATAGAGTTCCATTCTCGCAAGAATCCGACAGCAGGAAGATGAAATTTGGCCTCGTTTTCGGCTCGGAAACATGGCAGGATGGTAGCGGACAGGAAAGTTCAGATCTCTAGGATCCAAACGCGCTCATCCTTAGTTAATATTTTGTAGTGTTGACATTTAAAACATGGGTGAGAAGCATTATTTCTCTGATTTACGAAGTTGAATTGAGTTTGTTCTTATACTATTGCATAGAACAAAGTTTCCTGTATTATATTATCTGTATAATACTAGTTACATGCAATGGCAGTTTTTACATATGGGCTGCAGGGCTGCATCCACCCAGGTAGAATCCGCCACTATCTCTGCCTAAAATGAAGCCAGATGCAGTCTGTGAGACTGCTCTGGCATCAATGTGACTGGCAGTGACTTCCTATTGGAAGTCCGACCTGCCAGTCACTCAAGGCAGTCCCATTGGGAGGTGTTCCCTCCCTCCGGGATGCCTCTCTGTGCGCAAATGCAAAGCAGCCCCCAAAATGGTTCTGCACATGTGCAGTACATCTGGACCACACTGCGCATGCATCGGACCTGGGAACCTGATTAAGCCTCCGGGGGCTGCTGCAAAGGCAGCCCATGGAGGCTTGGGTCAGCGCAAGCGCAGTATGTATTAAGTTACTGTGCATGCGCTGGCCAGGGCCGGATTTAGGGGTCAGGCCACCCCTAGGCGTCGCGGCCAGACATAAATGTACCCGCGATGCCCGCGATGGGCGCCGTGATAGGTAAAGAGTACCTTTTTTTTATATTGCGTAATTTTTTTTAATTATTTAAACATGCTACGCTATTATTAATTTCAATAATATTCATTTTCACTCTACTCTGGACACCTCACAATATTGTTTTTAGGCCAAAAATGTTGCACTGAGGTAGCTGGTTGACTATGCTAAGCGACACAAGTGGGTGTCATGGCAGGATGGTAGCGGACAGGAAAGTTCAGATCTCTAGGATCCAAACGCGCTCATCCTTAGTTAATATTTTGTAGTGTTGACATTTAAAACATGGGTGAGAAGCATTATTTCTCTGATTTACGAAGTAGAATTGAGTTTGTTCTTATACTATTGCATAGAACAAAGTTTCCTGTATTATATTATCTGTATAATACTAGTTACATGCAATGGCAGTTTTTACATATGGGCTGCAGGGCTGCATCCACCCAGGTAGAATCCGCCACTATCTCTGCCTAAAATGAAGCCAGATGCAGTCTGTGAGACTGCTCTGGCATCAATGTGACTGGCAGTGACTTCCTATTGGAAGTCCGACCTGCCAGTCACTCAAGGCAGTCCCATTGGGAGGTGTTCCCTCCCTCCGGGATGCCTCTCTGTGCGCAAATGCAAAGCAGCCCCCAAAATGGTTCTGCACATGTGCAGTACATCTGGACCACACTGCGCATGCATCGGACCTGGGAACCTGATTAAGCCTCCGGGGGCTGCTGCAAAGGCAGCCCATGGAGGCTTGGGTCAGCGCAAGCGCAGTATGTATTAAGTTACTGTGCATGCGCTGGCCAGGGCCGGATTTAGGGGTCAGGCCACCCCTAGGCACATTATATTTGGCCGCCCACCTGGACCCGGAGGCTCGGCTCAGCTATCTCCGCCCCTGCATGCCTGTTCTATACACAGCAGCCAATAGGCTGTGTGTATTCCAATGGGCGCCGGATGGCAGTGAGCCTGAGCCGGTGAGCCAATTGAAAGAGCCTATGAACCAGGACGCAGGACCGCAAATATTCATGTTTATGGCAGATTGGGCAGCAGCGAGTGACAAGCGGCACCACCCCCGACATGAATCATGATGGGGCAGAGCACCATGGACAGAAAGACAGACGGGTAGCGGGCATATATGAATGGGCAGGAGGCATAGATGGGGGCAGAGCACCATTGATAGTAAAATATACAAAAAAGCAGCGCTGGAGTTACAATGAACACAATTGGGGTTGAAATATATGAAAAATGTTTATATATCAATTAAAATAACACAGTTACATATACAATACATACATTAAAATAAAAAACATTAGTAAAAATTGATCTCACTCTGTGGTTGGATCGAGAAAGGCACCTGGGACATTGCCCAGATAATGTCTGTCCGATTTGTAAGTGCACTTTTTAGTAGGTAATCGGCCAAATGGGAATGGATGAAGGTTGATGGGATGCCGGTTCACTGGTCCTCACTATATGGCGGAGAGCTGCTTGATACCGCTGGTGGGGTCAGTGAGGGGGTTCCGGATATGTCCCTGTGTCCTGGGCCCTTCAAAGATTTTTTTGAAAAATGGGGCACTCTGTACCCATACAGTGGGGAAAGCTCCTTTGTGTGACTTTGATGGATATGAGTCACTGTGGTTTTTAGCACACACAAATGGGAGGAGATATGTTGGTTCTCCAATTGTGACCCTATTATGGGGATCCTAGACCTCAATACAGGTGGCTATGATGTTGTTTGCTCAACTGGAGGAGTGGATGGCTGTTCACCCCGGTCACTCTGGTGGGTGGAGGAGGTGGTGGGGACCCAATGGTCGATTGTGTTTGAGATGGAGCACAGTCTCTACAGGTGGCTAAGATGGCAGGGCTCACCTGGAGTTGTGTATCTCTGAAGGGTTCCAGAGGCAAGTAAAGATTGTAATCCCAAACGGCAGATGGTGGAGATCATAAACCGATCCAATGACACAGATGTGAGGGGCTACACCTGACGCGTTTTGCCACTGGCTTGTGGCTTTTTCAAAGGTGCCTTATGGTGTGGAGGGTAGCTGTATATATACCCCCAGTGATAGGTGACCAATTGTCATTCAATTAAAACAATCAACTCTAAAATTCACAATTTTATTATTTTCTGTTAAACAGGAGACAGTTGTAACTTATACATAATAAAAGTTATCCTTATTTTGTTTTTATATATAGTGGAAATACAGAAAATTAAAGAAAGAAGTAATAAGACTTAATATATCACTTCCGGGTCAGAGGTCATGTGTTCGATCCGGGTTTAATATAAGCACATATTCGGTGGTTTATGTAGTATTATTTGGTTCTATATGAATGGTGCTGTTCAGTCTACCAGTGAGACTGTCTGGAGGAGAAAACGAGTGTTTAAAAGTTTAGTGTTGGTATGAATTGCGTGGGTGGAACGCATATGCGTTCCACCTGCCGATGGTTATTTCCTGATCACTTCCTGGTTTACCGGAAGTGATGTGATTCTATTGGTCACGATGTAAGTGACCAGGTGACGCTGCGTGACCGCATCACAGCGTCCTCTATGTGTCTATGAGTTTATAGTGCTTCCTGGGGATATTTAGTTCATCTCCATGGTTTTGGAGATGTTTGCGGTGGCGGGGCGGAACTATTCGAGGAAGTAAACTCTAATGCATTGATATGGACTTGTCACTCAACTTTATTCATAATTAACACTTAGAAATCTAGCGCTATTTGCGCCCTCTTGAGGTAGTTAACGCATATTGTTCCAAATGAGAATATAAATAAAAACATAATTAAAGAAATGTACTGAAATAAAGATATAGAAAAAACATATATAGGGTAAGGTTCGATTGGTGGACCTTGTAGGAATCTTGTTGGGAGCTATATCCAAATAGATATTCTTTAAGGTATAGGAAACAGATGATTTGTAGCAAAAAGTTATCATTATCTCGAAAGATGGTACACATACTTTTGCTATTGAAGATAGATTAACACTGAAAACTAAATAAAAAATAAATATATAAAATATAAAATGATTTGAAAAGACAGATCTTTTCAACTGAAGGATCCTGTATTCATCGATGAAACTCTATATGTTGTTATTCATGAGTTGTTTTTGTGAGTTATTTTTACCGATGGTTTTTTCAGGTGTTTTCACAAAAATATCATTGATACAGGAGATGCATGATGTTTTTTCATATATTGTTATTTTTATTATTATATACTTGCAAGCAAGATTATATGGATCTACAATACTATATTTAATTCCATTGCCTCATTGAGGCCTCTGGGGTATAGGCTATCAACTTGAAGGTCCAATATATTTCCTGCTTGCAGAGAGTGCGATATCGGTCTCCCCCTCGTTTAGTGGGGGGTATGGTCTCAAGACCAGTTACCTGTAGACACCTCGGATCATTATTGTGTGATTCCCCGAAATGTCTAGATACACTGTGCATTTGATAGCCCCTCAAAATGTTCCTACGATGTTCTAGGAACCGAATTTTGAGGGACCTGGTAGTCCTGCCCACGTATCTCAGATTACAGCTACAAGATAGCATGTATATAACGTAGGTCGTTTCGCAATTAATAAAACCTCTAATATTTAGTGACTCATGTGCTAATTCTATATTGATTAGTCTATTTGTTATATGGTTGCAGGTAATGCATCTTACTTTGCCACATTTAAAGCACCCCACATTTCTCTGATCTAACCAATTAGAGACATGGTTAGGTGTGTTCTCATTTTTGATGGTTTTTAAAAAGCTAGGAGCAAGGATGTTCGGTACTTATGTAATATCTGGGCTCCCGTTTTTCTTATGACACCGCGTACCCTCGCGGGGCTCGCTGCGCTCACCACGCTTCGGGCACGGTGGCTCGCTGCGCTCGCCACACTATATAAAATCAACTCCATGCGTAATTGGATAGTAGGGGTATGAAAAAATGGGGTGCATTTAACATGGGAGCCCAGATAATACATAAGTACCGGATGTTCTTTATAGATTTGTTTTTACGGAATATAAAACATGGATCCTCAGGTATTATATCTTTAAGTGTTCTGTCCTGTTTCAAGATACAATAGTTTTTGCGAATGATTTTTTGTATATCCTGATATTGGCTGTTAAATTTAGATATGAATGAGATATTCCTATCTTCTCTGGGGGTTTTGTCTTTTTTATTATTTTGATTATTTTGGAGGAGGGATACTCTGTCTCTTTTTCTAGTTGAGTCATATGCCCCCTCTATTAGCTGTTTAGGATATCCACAGTTTTGGAATGCTTCCATCATTCCCGTGGCTTGGGTGTCAAACGTCTCCAGACGGGAACAATTCCGTCTAAGTCGGAGCATTTGCCCTTTAGGGATGTTTTTTATCCACATCGGGTGATGGGAGCTTTTAAAGTTAAGGTATGAGTTAGTATTAACAGATTTTTGATAGTTGGAGGTGTGGATCTTGCCATCAGCAACCTCCACTGTGATATCTAAGAAATCTATAGTGGATGGGTGGTGGGTAAAGGTAAATGATAAATTAAATGTGTTGGAATTGAGGTGAGAAACAAAGGAGTGAATAGACGTGAAGTCCCCATCCCAAATAAAGAATAAATCGTCTATGTAACGGCCATAGAGGACCAGATTCGCGCCAAAGTCAGATCCCCATATCAATTGGTCTTTGAAGGGCCCAGGACACAGGGACATATCCGGAACCCCCTCACTGACCCCTCCAGTGGTATCAAGCAGCTCTCCGCCATATAGTGAGGACCAGTGAACCGGCATCCCATCAACCTTCATCCATTCCCATTTGGCCGATTACCTACTAAAAAGTGCACTTACAAATCGGACAGACATTATCTGGGCAATGTCCCAGGTGCCTTTCTCGATCCAACCACAGAGTGAGATCAATTTTTACTAATGTTTTTTATTTTAATGTATGTATTGTATATGTAACTGTGTTATTTTAATTGATATATAAACATTTTTCATATATTTCAACCCCAATTGTGTTCATTGTAACTCCAGCGCTGCTTTTTTGTATATTTTGCTTGTCCTTCTTATCGACAGGGACTGACTACCCCTGTACCCCAGCAGCCGCTTGGGAAGGCACCTCATACACTAAGCGCCCATTCATTGCTTTCTAGTAGAGCAATCCTTTTTTTCCACCATTGATAGTAAGATCGAAAGGACAGGTGGTGGGCATAGATGTATGGGTGGGGGACATAGACAGATGAGGGCAGAGCATCATAGAAAAATGGATAGGTGGTGGGCATAGACAGATGGACAGATGAAATAGACAGATAGGGGAAAGCACCATAGATAGATAGGTGGGAGGGAGGACATAGACAAATGGGGCAGAGCACCACAGATAAAAAGATAAATAGTTGGTAGGCACAGATGGATGTACAGGGGGCATAGAAGGATGGCAGAACACCATTCTGGGGGCAGACTGACAGACGAATGGACAGGGGGACAGCATAGATGGAGAGAAGGGTGGGGGGCAAAGATAGAATGACAGGGAGGACAGACTGACAAACGGACTGAGGGGTGCTCACCATCACTGGGTCTTCAGACTGCTACAGCTGGCTACATCTTTCCCCAAGCTGCGGCACCAGTCATCAGCAGCAGCGGCTCTTCCTGTGTCTGTGGAGCAGGCCTGGGCAGCAGCAGTGGATCCTCTTCTCTCCCCCCTCATGGTCACCGTCAGCGGCGGCTTCTGACAGCGACAGCAGCGGCTTCTGACAGCGACAGCAGCGGGTACTCATCCTCTCCGCCTCTCTCCTACCCCCCATAGTGCGGCTTTTCGTCCTTTCCTCCAACCTCCCCCTGCTGTGGTGAGTTTCCAACATAGTGGCAAATCCGGCTCTGGCCCCATGCAGGGGACTGGCGGCCAGGGAGGGCAGTGGCCGGAGAACGCGGTGGTGGCAGCGACATCAGAGGGGGGGGCATTGCGGCAACCTCCCTCCTACAAAACGGTAAGAGCCGCCACTGGTTACATGTATGTAAAGTTAGTTACAAGAACATCTATTTTATAAATATTAAACGCAACTGAAACTCATGGTATGTCATGTACTACAGAGAAAAATTGACATTTACTGTACATCAACAACATAGAGAAGCAGAAAATGTAATTGTAACAAAGGCTATTACTTTTAATCATTCAGTACATGTAACAAGTTACAGCAAAGTTGAGCGAGAGTTTTTAATTAAATGTCAACCTACTGTATGTTTTTCAGCAAAGAAAGCAAACAACACCTATAAAAACACATTAAATTGTACTTGTCTTGTATTACTACAGTTTATATCGTACATCTACTGTATTTTGAAGCTATGCATCATAATTCACATAAAAGACAAGAGATCTGTAATTATTATTTTTTTTTTTTAAATGGCCACATTCTATGATGAAAATAACATACCCCTTATGTAGAAAGCACAAGGCAGCAGCACTCCAAGTCTTGCTTATGATAAAGAAAAAATATTGTTTTACTCAATATTTCAGGGTGCTTAATCCTATTATCAGGACTTACAGGGGGCTCTGACAATGTCCTAACCACCCCCCCCCCCCGCACACACACACACACACACACACACACACACACACACACACACTCCCTTGCAGTATACAATCCTAACCCTCCCTGCTAGTGCTTAAACCTATCCCTTGTAACCCAACAGCTAAACCTAACCACCCCCTTGCAAGAGCCTAAATCTTAACCCCACCCCCTTGCAGCAGCCTAATTCTAACACCCCCCCCCCCCCATCCTAACCCTACGTTCCCCCACTAGTGCCTTACTCCCCCCTATCCTAGAAGCATGCTAGCCTACCTTGCATACTTACCGATCGGGATGCCCGATGTTGGTATTCTCTCATTGGCATCCTAATCCTTCTGAGGTTCCAGCACCAGTCTTCTGACGGCAGACGGGATGCCCTCAATGGTATACTGAACACTGGCATCCTGACTGCCGTCCATACATGTATTTCTATGCAAATGATGCTCTGGTTTTGGTAATCATAATAAATTCCAAAAGTATTAAAGACATACAGTGCTAAAGATGGAGCCCTCCTCATCTAGCCCTTTCAGAAGATTAAGGTAGTAATAGGTTTACTCTGCTAATCCCCTACTGTATTGTTCTATGTATTGTATTGCTGCTGAGAATAATAGGATAGCCATGGTGAGCCAAGACCTAAGGAAGATAGTTGAGAGGGCCTCCATCTGTATACACTGAACATATGAAGTGTTAAGGATTACACATTTAAATGAAAAACAACATAAAAAATGACTATGCACATTTATTTTTTATTTTTGTGAATAGAAAGTATATAGACCCAGCAATTAGAAATCAAGGGGGGATTTAATAAGATGAGAGATTCAGAAAGTGAGATATTTGGTAAGAAATCCCCAGTTTTTTTTTAAAGCGGCAATCATTTACACTGCAAAACTAGTTTGATTTTGCAGTGTAAATGATTGCTGCTTTTAAAAAAAAATTAAAGATTTCTTACCAAATCTCTCACTTTCTGGATCTCTCATCCTATTAAATTTCACCCCAAATCTTAACTGCTAACACAACCATAGAATATCAGCTACACAACTGGGCTCAGGGCCGGCGCCACCACTAGGCAGCTCTAGGCATTTGCTTAGGGCGCCGGCACCTGGAGGGTGGCAGTTCGCCCCTCACCCCCAGCGAACTGTGTAAAAAACTTGCGGCCCCGGCGTCCCTGCAGTGCTGTAGCGGGCAGGGGTGTCCGTGCCGTGGGGGAACCTGCGGCGTTGTCATTGTGTATAAAGCTGGCGGCGGCCGGCGGGGTCCCTGCAGTGAATAGAAAATAACTAGCACTATGCGCGCGGCGGCGCGGGAAGCGCTAGTTATTTTCTATTCACTGCATGGACCCCACCGGCCGCCGCCAGCTTTGTACACAATGACAGCGCCGCAGGTTCCCCCACGGCACGGACACCCCTGCCCGCTACAGCACTGCAGAGACACCGGGGCCGCAAGTTTTTTACACAGGTACCACCCCCCTCCCCCCCCCCCGGCACCGGGGCGCCCCCACCCCGACTCGCCTGGGGCGCTCCGGTGCCTTGCACCAGCCCTGACTGGGCTACAAAACACATTAAAGGAACTTTAAAAATTAATTGATATGAAAGTAGCTTGGCATTAACTACAAGATGCTTCATTTAAAAGTTGCAGCTTGAAAAAGCCAAGTAATTGTTATGCTGGTTTAATGGATATTAGGCAGTTATAACACTATTATTTTGGTATTTCATATTACCTTGTCATATGGGAAATCTGACTACTGTAAATATGCAAAATAATAGCTCTTTTTGTTGAATTGCTTATGCCAATATGTTTTATTTAACATTTGCAGAAAAATAACAAAAAATCCCCCAAGTTTTACAGATTATACATTATTCCTTTATAAATATGTAATGCAAGTTTCTTTTTTTTCCCATTTTTGCATTAAAACAGCAACCTTATGCTGCCCAAACATATGTGAGAGATCGCATCCAATCCTTCGATTTCGACTGCATCTGGCCAACAAATCGAATGATTGGATGCACAAAATGTGTACCATTCGAAGCGATGCACAGGCACACCACTCGAATGTCGCGTCTCATGGTCTTATGTACTGCACATAATATTTCTTGAATTGTACGTGCGGTCGAATGCTGTTTTGTGCGCATGCGATTTTTCTAAATGCCGACGTGCGATTCTTGAAGAGTTCTGGTCACTTCCTGGCCCCTCCTCTTTTTTTATCAAATGGTGCATTTGATAACTCGCATGATCGAATGCAAAATCTAATGCACTACAATGCTTTTTTCGTGTGATTTATCGAATGCTGAGCTTCAAGGGAAATCGAACCCGAGATCGAATCGCACATATGTATGGGCAGCATTACACTGAAGGGCAGTGGTGTAGCTAGGTGCCACGGCGCCCGGAGCAAGGGCATGTTTCGCGCCCCCCCCAATTTGTAGTAGGTGAGGCTCCTGCGCAGTGAAAAGCGGGCATGGCCAACATTATACCACACACACCGTAATGCCCATTGCACATTTTAGTGAACTTTGTAATTCCAATTAAACATACGCCCACACATGATGCCCATTGCATAATATATAACACCGCAATGCCCATTGCATACTATATAACACTCCGCAATGCCCATGACATACTATATAACACTCCGCAATGCCCATGACTCCGCAATGCCCATGACATACTATATAACACTCCGCAATGCCCATGACATACTATATAACACTCCACAATGCCCATGATATACCATATAACACTCTGCAATGCCCATGACATACTATATAGCACTCCGCAATGCCCATGACATACTATATAACACTCCTCAATGCCCATGACATACTATAGAACACTCCGAAATGCCAATGACATACTATATAACACTCCGCAATGCCCATGACATACTATATAACACTCCTCAATTACACATTTGACATATAAGTGCCACTTACTTACATGTTCAATGCCAAGGGGCTTCATGCTCGATGCCAAGGGGGACAGAACTGTGCAGCAGCCCGCTACCGGCTGCTATTTTCAATGCACCGCCAGTAGTAGTGTGCAGCAGGGAAGGAGGGAGCAGTAGTGTGCAGGAGGGAGGGAGGGTGGGAGCAGTAGTGTGCAGGAGGGAGGGAGGGTGGGAGCAATAGTGTGCAGGAGGGAGGGTGGGAGCAGTAGTGTGCAGGAGGGAGGGAGGGTGGGAGCAGTAGTGTGCAGGAGGGAGTACACCTTACTCAGTCCCCCCAATGCCTGAGCCGTCAGGGGGCTGATAGATGCAGCATGCGTGCACCCCCTCCCCTGTCGCCGGGCCTGCCTGCTCCCAGCTCCCCGCCCGCTGTGTCCGGGAGAAGTGTTACTATGTAAAATTCATATCTCCCGCTGGACCGCGATAGGCAATAGGGGCTCGCGGTCCAGCAGCCACCAGTTGATTGGCTGCTGGACCGCAAGTGCCTATTGGCTAGCGCGGTCCAGCGGGAGATATGAATTTACATAGTAACACTACTCCCGGACACAGCGGAGCGGGGGAGCGGACGAAGGAGCGGACGGGGAAGCGTGCAAGCTGGCGGTGCCGGCACAGCTCCGGCGCCTTGCTGTCTTCCGGCGCCTGGAGCGTGTGCTCCGGTGGCACCGCCCTTGCTACGCCTCTGCTGAAGGGATGTCTATTATGTAGCTATAGAGGAGCTTTAAAACAATCACATAACAGACTACTGTACAACATATTTCCAGGAAATGTGTACCATAGGCAAAGAAATAATGTGGTTTTTGTAGAGTTGATTTTCAACAGTGGGCTTCAGTGGCAAACGCAGGATTTTGAAGGGGGGTTTCCAAATGTAAATCCAAAATCTCCCACCCTGCAGCACATTGGCGTAAGTAAGGGAGTCTGGGGGAGTTGTATCCGCCCTGAAAATTAATCTTTTTATACACTGTCTACAGTATAGGCTGTTTCAAACACTTAAATAAGATAAATGGTCAGGAAAAGGTTAAATATATCATAATAAATAAATACACAAACCTAATAGAACCAGTATTGCACTTTCTAAACTCACAATCTCCCACTTCATGGTAAGGCTCCTGTCTCTTCCGCCTGGCAGCTACTCTCTGGTCCATTGCGATGTTTGAGGGCTCAGATCCACACACACAGTAAATGCGGTAGAAGAAGCTGGTACACTGGGCACGTGCAGCAGCTCTGCTGTGTCCCTTACACTGCTTGATGTATTTTATATACCAGTTATTGTTGGCAGAATTTAAGGTACTTGCTAAGAGGAGGGGGGGTTCTGGGCAACCTGTGTTCGCCTATGGGCCTAATGCAGAATGTTGGGTTAAATTTCACTGTACATAGAAGAAGCAGGGATAAAGCTTTTATATTAATGCCCCTGCATGTATTACTGATCTGAGCTGCATTACAGAATTTACTCCCACAATACACAAATATACTGGTAGGTTAATTGGCTCCCAACAAAAAATTAACCCTAGAATGTCTTTCTGTGTGTGTGTGTGTGTGTGTGTGTGTGTGTGTGTGTGTGTGTGTACATGTTGTAGGGAATATAGATTGTTAAAAGGTAGAAAACAGAAGACTCTCTTTTGGGAGCACTGCTAAATAGTTGGAACAATATTTAGGATAGTCACACTAGTGGAGAGTTCTCTCCTGGGGTGCTTAGTTGACACACAGGCCCTTATTCTGATTAAGTCGGATGGCTGCATGTGCGTTCGGACGGCTGATGTTTTGTGTTTGCGCATGTGCAAAGGTGTTTCTGCACATGTGCGAACGCCTTGCATGTCCAAACATGGCATGAATTCCGTGCAGAAAACGATCATATGGAACCATCCGAGCAGGGAGTGGAGGGGGGCGTGAAGGGCTGTTTGGGCTCATTACCATATGCGTATGCCCCACGTTTCATGGGCGTTCCCAAAAAACCGCTGGGCGTACGTATGGCAATCCGCCCGTGATGCGTGTAGGGGGGGGGGGGGGGGGGCAGGCAGCTGACATAGCCGGATTTCAGCTGCCCGCCCATATCCCTGCTTTCACACGGAAAAATGTCCGACTGGTCTTGAGCACTCGGGGCTGCCTGACCACTCGGTCCATCATTCGATGGTCGGTGACCATCAGAGGATGGGGGAGGTTCCCACAGATGGGGGAGGTGTTCACATGAAACATCCACTCGCAGTCCATTCACTCAGTGTCTTACCGCATTCGGACGGTGTGAGTGATCCGTACGGTAGGCGAGGCTAAGAACACTCGGTTCCTGTCCGAAATATGCATCCGTCTGAATCAACTAGAACAGTGGTAGCCAACTCCATTCCTCGAGAGCTACCAACCGTTAACGTTTTCAATGTATTTAGTTCCACCTGTGTAACTTTTAAAATGTGTTAGTCAGTAACGATTGCTGCGAGCTGAGCTGGAAAACATTAACTGTTGGTAGCTCTCGAGGACTGGAGTTAGCTATCCCTGAACTAGAATAAGTGCCTATATGCTGTGGTGCCTCTAGCATACTGTGGTCTATATTTCAGCACTGATATGCCAACCAGACATGTGCTAGAAGCATCACAGCAGAGAACGACACCCCAGGCACGGAAGAGGAACTGCATGGGTTTTGAAAGATGCAAGGTGCTAGAATAAACACTAAAGTGTATGCGTGACTATAGTAATAACTGTAATAGGGCCTACACATGTTGTAATTTTTGCCTATTTTCTAAGTGATTTGAATAGATTGCTTTGAAAATAAGCACACATTTGCTGAGTGTGTATGTGCTATCGCTGGGCTAGATACCGTATATACTCGAGTATAACTCGACCCGAGTATAAGCCGAGGCACCTAATTTAACCCCCAAAAAATGGGAAAACTTATTGACCTGAGTATAAGCCTACGGTGGGAAATTAGATGGCCATTATGGCAAGCAATATTTGCTATGTTGACTGCACTGCAACATCTGGGGAAGAATCTTGCTGAGGGTGAGGGGGGGATTAGCAGCCTGCAGAGGCTGCTGAGCAGTATGGGACCATCTGGGCAGCATGAGCAGATTTCCCCATTGTGACTGTGAGCCCAAAGCCACCCCAAACAGGATATGGTAATGAACAGAGCTGCACAAGGGTCACACAGTGAAGGGACCAAGCCTCAGTAACCTGCAATGATTTACAGCAATCGTGGCCGATTAGTGCAGGAGAGAGGTGAGAGTGAGTGGAACGCCCCCTCGGCTGTACAAACGGCAACTATGAGAACTGCCCAGCCACGCACTGTCCCCGCTACTCCTAGCAAAGGTGTGGCAGTTAGAGAGAAACAGAGGGAGCACCGGTACCTGAAAGTGGTGAAGCAGAGGGAGAGACTGGGGGACCCGGCAGCGCGATCTCCGGCGGCTTAGTGCACCGCAGCACAGCATCAGCGGGACCAGGCAAGATGGCGATTTACTTCCGACCCCCGCTGAAAGCACCGGTACGTAAGAGTGGTGAGGCAGAGGGAGAGACTGGGCAGCAGGACCGGCAGCGTGATCTCTGGTGGCTCATTTCACCACAGCACAACGTCAGCGGGACCAGACAAGATGGCGCTTCGCTTCCCTCCCCTGCTGAAAGCACCTGTACCTGAGAGTGGTGAGGCAGAGGGAGAGACTGGGCAGTGGGACCCGGCAGCGCAATCTCCGGTGGCTCAGCACAGCATCAGCGGGACCAGCCAAGATGGCACTTCACTTCTGGCCCCTGAATCGAGTATAAGCTGAGGGGGACTTTTTTAGCATAAAAAATGTGCTGAAAAAGTCGGCTTATACTCGAGTATATATGGTATTTTAAAATGGAGAAATATCTATTCATCGCCCCTATTCTCTCTATTGAGAACTCGGGCAGGGAAAGATCGCTCAGCAGATGCTGGTGCAGCGCTGTGTGCTGAGCGATTCAGTGTTGCTCAGACTAAAACTCCCAACGCTACATGTGTAGGGGGCTTAAATAATCAGCAGCTAGGAGTGTCTCTTGTTTCTGTTCAGCATATATTCTTTTTTAAAAAAAAAAAACCTTAGAAACAATATTTACAGTATTCAGTTCCTTAACCTTTTGGAAAAGAAAGCACTAAACTTAGCATCTGCTGGAAAATCCTTTGATGATTGCTATGTTGTGAAGAAACCTGCTCGGAATACGAGCGCATAGAGAAGCTTCTGTTCCGAATATCTTGTCAATGTCTATAAAGTGCATTGAGAGGAAACACGCCAGACTGACATGTACTTCTTTCCTATGTACACTTTTCAATTCTAACTATAAAACTAAGTTTCATTTAATGCAGATGCCAAAAAAAAAAAAAAAAATGATGACTGGTTAATACTAAAGAAGAAATCTACTGCTGGCGCTGAGCTCTCTGAATACTGCATATCTAAGTTAAATAGAATCTATAAACTATTTTCATTAAGCACTTCAATAATCAAGCTTTCTTATACAGTTATATAGCCGTATGGTTACTGCAGTAGGAAAAAAAATCATTTCTGAACGTTGCACAATGCTATTTTCATACTTCATTTCTCTGCATTCTGACAACTGTGCTGTGGAGGAACACCAAATCCTGCAGCAGCTCATTTGATATTACTAGCGACCGATACTTTATATTTAGGATGTACTGTAGTTAAGCAACTGAAACGTGAGTTTCACCGGCCGGCCATGAACACACAGCCGTCCGACTTAATCAGAATAAGTGCCTGTGTGTGACTGAAGACCACAGGAAATGAGTATTGCAGGTAGGAAGCTCTAGAACGAACTGCTATGGGAACTGATGGTGGAATCGGTAAGGCAAGTGATGCTGATAACTACAAGTCTAGGAACTGATGCTGGTGACTATTGGTTCTGAAAATGGATGTTTGTATTCCGGCATGGAAGCCGATGCTCAAAACTATCGGTCTAGAAACCGACTCAAGGCACTTAACAGAATGAATGTAATATAGTACAGGAACACTGAAGTACAGAAAAGCTTTTCAGAAATGGTGCAGCCTGGGACCCAATAGAAGAGTCAGTCTTGGAACCGCAGAGTCCTTCAGCCTGGGAGCCAGGAGAGATGATAGTATCACTATCGGATTGGGAGCCGATGATAGGATTTTGGCCTGGAAGCCAATAGTGAGCTCTGCTGAGGATATCTTGGACCCAGCTCGTGCCAATTGAAACGCCCAGCATTTTCAGCATTTCCCCACAAAAACGCTGAATGTTCCCATGGTGATTCGGCCATGACGTGAGTGCCGGGGGCAGACAGCTGATGTCACTGGATGTAAGCTGCCAGCCAGGGAGCCACAAATCTGAGTCACCAGAGTGACTTAGATTTGCAAACCCTTGAGAAATCATTAGATTCAAGTGACCATTGAATGATTTCAGCCCAGCATGCAAGGCTATGAATAATTTTTTATGCAAAACATACATTCGCATGCATGTGGGGATATTCGCCATGCGAGCGGCAGGCGTTCATGCTGGTGGCGTTTAGTTGACTCGCAAAGCTTCAAAATTCACAGCTTTGCAAGTCAATCAGAATGACCCCTTAGAACGCTGACTCTGGAGAGTAAAGCTGGGTACACACTTACAGATTTATCGGTACTTATGTATTATCTGGACTCCCATGTTAAATGCACCCCATTTTTTCATACCCCTACTATCCAACTACGCATGGAGTTGATTTTATATAGTGTGGCGAGCGCAGCGAGCCACCGTGCCCGAAGCGTGGTGAGCGCAGCGAGCCCCGCGAGGAGACGCGGTCTCATAAGAAAAACGGGAGTCCAGATATTACATAAGTACCGATTTATCTTTCCAGTCTATCTGGTGTGAACAAAAATCTGCCAATTAATGAAAGAATACGACGATCAATCAATGCTCACAAAGGCTGGAAAACTGCCCAAAAAAATATGTGGACAAACCTGTTCGATCAAATGGGTTTAACCAATCTGTATTTAATACTGTTGTCCGTTCTCCAGCGTTTAGGAGCAAGTGGTCGATTTTCATTTTCTCCAGTAAATTACCAGACTTTTGTTTCCACCAGACAGATTGGATAGATAAATCTTTAGGTGTGTATGGGAACAGACTAGTTGGTAAAGGTGATTTGGAATACTGGGAACCTTGCTTATATGTTATTGGCTGCAAGCTGCAGCCTCAATCAAACCAGGAAGTACCTGTGTGTGTACACCTTGATCATATATGCTGTGCTGGAGTCAGAGTGTGAATTACCTCAACATGGAGCAGCCCAGTATGCAGACAACCCAAGTAGTCTGTAATTACTACAGAAGTCATAAATGTGATGCTGCAACATGGACACAAACTAGCCGGGAAACACTTGAAATTGAGGAATCAAATGTGAAATAAGTCAGGTTCGTGAAACATTGTATTCCACCCTGTGCATTGTTGCACATTATAAGTGTTATTATTCCGTCATATGCACCTGTGCATATTATCAGAGTTTTATTATTACATTATGTGTAATTGTGCATGTAATCAGAAGGTGTTTACACTCAATCCCGTTCATCATTGCATTAGTTGATACATCATCTGATCATTCTTAAGGTGCCCACAGACGCTACAATTATCGAATGCGTTTTGTACTTTTTAAGCACAAATTGCATCTTATGTACAATTATTGGATGGTGTTTATGTCCCCTGGAGCCCGATATTGTATGTCTAAAAAAGTATGTGCTGCACGTACTTTTTAGACTACATCTGAAATTTAACATTACAAACATGGGTTCATCACATGCATCCAAGTGCACATCTCATAGCAAGCTGGAAGAAAAATTGTATAGAACCATTGTACAGTCAAAAACGCATAGCACAGTACAATTGTAGCGTCTGTGGGCACCTTTAATTACCAACCTAAGCATTGCTGTATTCTATTACTACTGTCACAGTATTGGAGTTGGAGAGAGTTCTGGTTACCCTAGTGTGAGCCCAATCATTCTGTTCTGTTATTACCTGACCCAGTCCCCATTTGCAGCCTTGTCTGATTGTAAGTCCAGGTGGCATCCCAGTAATTGGCAGATGTAATCCACCAAGCAAATTCATCTGTTGTTGGTAGGGTTACCTCCTCATCCCTTTAATTCTGGACACATATTAATTACACAGGTTCTGTGGCTTGTTGACTTCGAGACTCCATTTCACATGGTTTTAATCAGCCATAGAACATGTGTAATTAATCACACTTGCCTACCTGACCCGCTCCTTCAGGGAGAAAATGCTCTGTACCAGGACTTCCCTGGTAATGTATGATTGCCATCACCTGTGGGGAGCTAGGTAATTGATAAGAAAGGTGTTTCACCACAGGTGATGGCAATCCTACATTACCAGGGAAGTCCAGGAACAGAGCATTTTCTCCCTCATGGAGAGGGTCAGGTAGGCAAGTATGTACCTAATATGTGTCCAGAATTAAAGGGATGAGGTACTAACCCAAGTTATTGGTGAAAACTTAGTGTGCAGGAGGCTAACAAATAACTGTGCCACATAGTAACACATATGACACAAAAAAAGAAAATGTGTATGTGGACACATCTGTAAGTCATTACGGTACTTGTTTCCTTGCAGGGCACCCAGTACAATAAATGCTTACTGGGCTATTCTCTGTGGTGAAATCGCATCACATTGCATGACGCGTTATAGTAGCATGCGATACATGCAATGCGATGTCCATATAAAGTGCACAGGAGTGCTTATACAATGAAATATCGAATCCGATCTCAGTGCACCAAATGCGATACAATATTTTATTGTACAAGCACCCATGTGATGGGTGCTTACATTTGCGAGGGGACACGGAATACATGTAAAGTAATCCACATACCCTGCGGGGCCCGCCCGCTTCGGGCGCTCGCCACACTATATAAAATCAACTCCACGCCGACAACTCCACGCCGACGTGGATAGCGGGGGTATGAAAAGGTCGGAGGACGCGTTCTGCAGCCGCTCGCCACGCTTCGGGGTGGCGTTGATACTGGTGGGGTTTTAGGAACAGATTCTACTCTCCATCTATGGGAGTCATGGGATGCGATTTCACTACGTTTGCGTACCTAAGAAATCAGGGCACCCTGCTAGGAAACAAGTACCGTCATTTCTATGATCTAATACTGTGTGGTCAGTTCCCTTCTTTTGTTTAGTGCACATTTCAGTTTTGAGATCTCAAGCACAGCCTCACACCATTTTATGCCAATCTCAGTAATTAATGGAGAGTGTGGGCCTGATTCAATAATTTATGTAAATGTAATTAACGTTGTCTCACGTGTTTAATGATCTGTGCAGGAGCAGATGGGGTCTTGTGATGCCTGTCATCAAGTCCCAATAGCCACAACATGTTTAACGTGCTGCTGTCATTTGGGGGCAGCAACACAAGCATTCCAGAAAACAATGGCAAGCTGGCCCCATTTTCTGGGCATGCCGAAGCTGACCATTTTGAGGGTTACTCAGATTTCCAATGCATACCTCCCAACATGACCCTCTCCTGATGCTCTATTCCTGGACTTTCCTCTTAATTAATGATTGCCATCATCTGTAGTGAAACACCTTTCTAATCAATGAACCTGTTTAAAACA
The DNA here is from genome assembly GCF_055691185.1 of Crinia signifera. Taxonomy (NCBI): domain Eukaryota; kingdom Metazoa; phylum Chordata; class Amphibia; order Anura; family Myobatrachidae; genus Crinia; species Crinia signifera. Next base: position 76,374,761 of record NC_139222.1, on the reverse strand, counting down.
GGTGATAGGAATCATACATTAAGAGGAAAGTCCGGGAAACAGAGCATCGTGTTCCTCCTGGAATTGGTCATGTTGGGAGGTATGCTAATGTTTACACAGTGGATCAGATGTACAGTGAGTCTAATGTGACATTGCAATCATGGGTTCTGGATGATAGGTCAACAGTCATTAGGTTGAACCTATATAGTCATCATATATTAGGTAGCCTTCCTGACAGAGCCCTTTTTTTCAAATCTGACAGGTATCACTTAAGTGGGGATAACTTTTTTTTGCTTTTACTTATCCCAGTGATTTTGAGATTGTTTTCTCGTGACACATTGTACTTCAAGTTAGTGGTAAATTTTGGTCGATACAGTCTGTATTTTTTTGTGAAAAATACCAAAATGTCGTAAAAAAATTTAAAATTTTGCAATTTGCAAAATGTTAAATTTTCTGCTTGTGAGACAAATAATCATACCACTCAAAATAGTTAATAACTAACAAAGACCATATGTCTACTTATGTTGCCATCATTATTTCAACCTCCTTTTAATTTTTTTGGACACTAGGAGGCTTAAAATATGAATAGCAAATTCTCAAATTTTCAAGAAAATTTCAAACACTGATTTTTTTAGGGACCAGTTCAGTTCTGATGTGACTTTGAGGGACTTGTATGTGAGACACCCCCATAAATGATGCCATTTCAAAAACTGCACCCCTCACAGTATTCAAAACAGCATTTTGGAAGTTTGTTAACCCTTTAGGTGTTTCACAGGAATTAAAACAAAGTGTAGGTGAAATTTCAAAATGTCATTTTTTTTGCAGATTTTCAATTTTAATACATTTTTCTAAGGAACACAGTAGATTTTACTAGAGAAATGTGACTAAAAATTGATTCCCCCAATTCTTTTGTTTTCATAAATATCCTACATGTGGCCCTAGTGTGCACGTTGACCAAACCACAGGCTTCATAATAGAAGGAGCACCTACTTGATTTTGGAGCCACCTTTTTATGAGATTATTTTTTAGGCACCATGTAGGTTTCTAGGCACCATAAGATGCTAAAAGTTAGGAACCCCCCCACAAGTGACCCCATTTTGCAAACTACACCCCTCAGGGAATTCATCTAGGGGTATAGTGTACATTTCAAACCCCCAGGGGTTTCACCAATTTTGGTACAACTGGGCTGTGAAAATGAAAAATTAAATTTTTTTACACAAAAATGCAGTTCTGGCTCAAAATTTTTCATTTTCACAAGGAATGAAGGAGACAAAGCACCCCAAAATCTGTGCCCCAATTTCTCCCGAGTACGGCAATGCCTCATATGTGACCAAAAAACACCATTTGGGTGCATGGCAGGACTCAGAAGGGAAGGAGTGATTTTTGGATTTTGCAGCACAGATTCTGGTGGAATGAATGGTGGGTGCTATGTTGCATTAGCAAGACCCCCGAAGCACCAATACAGTGGAACCCCCCCACAAGTGACCCCATTTAGCAAACTACTCCCCTCAGGGAATTCATCTAGGGGTATAGTGTACATTTCAAACCCCCAGGGGTTTCACCAATTGTGGTACAACTGGGCTGTGAAAATGAAAAATTAAATTTTTTTACACAAAAATGCAGTTCTGGCTCAAAATTTTTCATTTTCACAAGGAATGAAGGAGACAAAGCACCCCAAAATCTGTGCCCCAATTTCTCCCGAGTACGGCAATGCCTCATATGTGACCAAAAAATACCATTTGGGTGCATGGCAGGACTCAGAAGGGAAGGAGTGATTTTTGGATTTTGCAGCACAGATTCTGGTGGAATGAATGGTGGGTGCTATGTCGCATTAGCAAGACCCCCGAAGCACCAATACAGTGGAACCCCCCCACAAGTGACCCCATTTTGCAAACTACACCCCTTAGGGAATTCATCTAGGGGTATAGTGTACATTTCAAACCCCCAGGGGTTTCACCAATTGTGGTACAACTGGGCTGTGAAAATGAAAAATTACATTTTGTACACAAAAATGCAGTTCTGGCTCAAAATTTTTCATTTTCACAAGGAATGAAGGAGACAAAGCACCCCAAAATCTGTGCCACAATTTCTCCCGAGTACGGCAATGCCTCATATGTGACCAAAAAATACCATTTGGGTGCATGGCAGGACTCAGAAGGGAAGGAGTGATTTTTGGATTTTGCAGCACAGATTCTGGTGGAATGAATGGTGGGTGCTATGTCGCATTAGCAAGACCCCCGAAGCACCAATACAGTGGAACCCCGCCACAAGTGACCCCATTTTGCAAACTACACCCCTCAGGGAATTCATCTAGGGGTATAGTGTACATTTCTAACCCCCAGGGGTTTCACCAATTGTGGTACAACTGGGCTGTGAAAATGAAAAATTACATTTTTTTTACACAAAAATGCAGTTCGGGCTCAAAATTTTTCATTTTCACAAGGAATGAAGGAGACAAAGCACCCCAAAATCTGTGCCCCAATTTCTCCTGAGTACGGCAATGCCTCATATGTGACCAAAAATGGCAGGACTCAGAAGGGAAGGAGTGATATTTGGATTTTGCAGCACACATTCTGGTGGAATGAATGGTGGGTGCTATGTCGCATTAGCAAGACCCCCGAAGCACCAATACAGTGGAACCCCCCCACAAGTGACCCCATTTTGCAAACTACACCCCTCAGGGAATTCATCTAGGGGTATAGTGTACATTTCAAACCCCCAGGGGTTTCTCCAATTGTGGTACAACTGGGCTGTGAAAATGAAAAATTAAATTTTTTACACAAAAATGCAGTTCGGGCTCAAAATTTTTCATTTTCACAAGGAATGAAGGAGACAAAGCACCCTACAATCTGTGCCCCAATTTCTCCCGAGTACGGCAATGCCTCATATGTGACCAAAAAATACCATTTGGGTGCATGGCAGGACTCAGAAGGGAAGGAGTGATTTTTGGATTTTGCAGCTCAGATTCTGGTGGAATGAATGGTGGGTGCTATGTGGCATTAGCAAGACCCCCGAAGCACGGTGAAATGATGAACCTAATAATCCATAGATGTGTGGTATATTTTAAAACACTCCTTTATACATAGGCCGGGTTTGTCGGGGCAAGTTTCACAGTGGAAAATAGTATCCTTTCTTATTCCCTTTTTATAGCAAACTTTGCACCTTTTTTGTGTCCTGCCCTTTTTTGCAGTGGAGGGGATTTCGTTAGGAAAATGCTGCCCTGGTACAATACGGGGGCCAGTACTAGAAGTACTGGGGCCCTCTGCCTGCTGATTCCCAAATATTAGGCCCTTTATGACTTTCTCTTGAAAGTGCATAAATGTCCCCTTCTGGCTGGTAGAACGGAATAGCACGTAAGCGTTATACAGTGCCATCTGGATGATATACACGGCCAGCTTCTTGTACCAGATTTTTGTTTTCCGCAGGGCACTGTACGGCTTCAGTACCTGATCTGAAAGATCCACTCCGCCCATGTACTTATTGTAATCTAGGATACAATTAGGTTTTGAGGTGTGGGTACTGGTACCTCGTACAGGGACGGAGGTGGTACTGTCTCCATGAATTGTTGTCAGTATAAGGACATCTCTCTTGTCCTTATATTTGACCAACAACATATTTTCGGTGGATTGTGCCCTGCTTTCACCCCTTCTCAGTACTTGGGCAATGTGCGTTTTTGGGAGGCCTCTTTGGTTCTTGCGCACAGTACCGCAAGCTGCTGTACCTCTTGAACCAAGGGCCTTAAACAGGGGGTTGCTAGTGTAAAAGTTATCCACATAGAGGCGATAACCTTTATCCAGGAAGGGGTGCACTAAATCCCAGACAATTTTTCCACTAACACCTACGAGGGAGGGGGGGCATTCTGGCGGTTCAATTCTTGAATCCTTCCCTTCATATACCCTAAACCTGTGGGTGTACCCTGAGGTGCTTTCACACAGTTTATACATTTTTATGCCATACCTTGCCCTCTTACTGGGAAGGTACTGGCGGAATTTAACCCTTCCTTTAAAATGTATAAGGGACTCGTCGATACAAATACATTTTTCAGGGATGTACATCTCTGCAAATTTGGCACTGAAATGATCAATGACCGGCCTGACTTTGAATAGCCGGTCAAAGGTGGGATCATCTCTGGGTGGGCACTGTGCATTTCTGGCTTTTTTACTATGCCCATATGTAACACCAGACCCCAAAACGTCATCATCTCTACTGCATCTACAGGGGTCCACCTAGCAAATGATGACGTGGGGTTTTGAGCAATAAACTGCTGGGCATATAAATTACTTTGGTCCACCATTAAATTTATAAAATCATCAGAGAAAAATAATTTGAAAAAGTCAATTTCTCTGAGACCTGTTGAATCAAATGGGATTCCTGGGATGGCCAAAAACTCAGGAACCTGGGGCTAAAAATTATCTGGTGGTGGGGTCCATACGGGATCAATCATTTGGGAGGGGGGTCTCAGCTGCTCTACGGGGGCGTCTTTGAGGGGGTCCCTCATCACTAGAGGAGGAAGATGAGGTTAAGACGAATCCTTCAAATTCCCCGCTTGCATCACTGGCTGTGTCAGAGTCAGAGGCAAGCATGGCATATGCCTCCTCCGCTGAATACATTCTTCTGGATGACTGGGATGACATTTGGGATGACATTTGGGATGCCATTTTTATTTTTGTGTTTCTGTAAGTGTAATGTTTCAACACGTGTATAGTGTAGGGGGGTACAAACTTTATTTCAACACGGGGGGTATGTAGTGTGTAGTGTGTATGTAGTGCAGAAAAAAAATACTTTATACAGGAATTTGATCCCAATAAAAAAAAAAAAAAATAGATCAACCCTGTGCCGAAAATGCTGATCGGTGATGTACGTCACTGATCAGCGCTCAGCGGCCACAGGACACCCACAAAAGCAACGTGGGTGTAAAAACAATTTAAAAAAAATAAACCACAGCACTCTCCAAAAAAAAAACAATTTAAAAAAACTGCAGAAAAAAAATTATATCAACCCTGTGCCAAAAATGCTGTTCAGTGATGTACGTCACTGATCAGCGCTCAGCGGCCACAGGACACCCACAAAAGCAACGTGGGTGTAAAAACAATTAAAAAAAAATAAACCACAGCACTCTCCAAAAAAAAAACAATTTAAAAAAACTGCAGAAAAAAAATTATATCAACCCTGTGCCAAAAATGCTGTTCAGTGATGTACGTCACTGATCAGCGCTCAGCGGCCACAGGACACCCACAAAAGCAACGTGGGTGTAAAAACAATTAAAAAAAAATAAACCACAGCACTCTCCAAAAAAAAAACAATTTAAAAAAACTGCAGAAAAAAAATTATATCAACCCTGTGCCAAAAATGCTGTTCAGTGATGTACGTCACTGATCAGCGCTCAGCGGCCACAGGACACCCACAAAAGCAACGTGGGTGTAAAAACAAAACCCCACTGCACTCTCCAAAAAAAAAAAAACTGCAGATCAGTGATGCAGTGATGCAACACTGATTAGCAGTAGGGGCAGCAGGCACACAACTGTGGGTGCAACCTGACAGGGTATATATAAAAAAAAAAAACCTGCACCCCCAAAAAGTTGCTGATCAGTTAATTTATACTGATCAGCACAAAAGGGGGGGCAGCAGTCGGGGCAGCAGTCAGTTGCACAGGCAGCACAACCTTTGGTGCAACTGACAGGTATATATATATAAAAAAAACCCTGCACCCCCAAAAAGTTGCTGATCAGCACAGATATACTGATCAGCACAAAGGGGGGGGCAGCAGACACAAAATATAGCACTCTCTATCACTCTCTGTCACTATCTCTCACTATCTCTCACTATCTCTCACTATCTCTCACTCTATGACACTGCAGCAGCAGCACACAGAAAGTCACAAGATCCAGGAAGCATCCAGCTGCTGGCAGCACGCTACCAGCGGTGATCAGGTAAGTATCAGGCAAGGATCAGGTCAGTATATCACGACAGATTGACACGGTGACCGCTCTGCACGCAATTCCAGACCGGAATGGCGTCTGCAGCGCAGTCACCGTTAGTTTAAATAACGCGCCATGGCTGTGATTGGTCCGTCGGTCCGACGGACCAATCACAGCCTTGGGGGCAGGTGGGCTGAGGTGGGGTGAGGTGTGGTCATCACCGGTGACCCCCTCACGCCCCCTCACACCCGGCGGTGATTGATCCCTGTGTTACCGAGCGTCTGATTCGCCGGTAACACAGGAAAACGCTGCGATTGGCTGTTCACATTGAACAGCCAATCGCAGCGATCGCCGACGGGGGGGAGGCATCGCCGCCCCCCCCCGGGCATGCTGGGACATGTCTGCTGTCAGGGACAGCAGACATCGTCCCTCTGTCACCGCGTCCCTAGACGCGGTGACAGTTTAAAGTCATGACGTATATATACGTCATGTGTCGGGAAGTACATCCCGGCCATGACGTATATATACGTCAAATGTCGGGAAGGGGTTAAAATGGTGACTTGCACCCCAGAAAACAACCTTTCTGGATCTTTTCACTTGTTTACATGTTAAACTATTGATCCTGTCAACCTCTTACATGTCGATGCATTGATTGGTGACCTAATTATGTGAGGCCCAGTGTTCCATACAGACAAGTCATTGCTGCCACAGCTTTGTCCCTGAGCAATAGCTAAGAAATATTTGCATGTTTTCATACATATGTGCATGGAAAGCATGTAGTCTAATTATATGGATTATTATTATACTGCTACATGATGTACGTATAAGTGGGTTGCCACTGTAAAGCTATAATGTATGTACATTTTACAATCTGTAGTTTTTTTGTGTATAACTCTGGACATTTAAAGTTAAATATATTTTACTTAAAGTTATACAATGTGTTTTATAGCTGCTTTGCTTTAACTGCTAGTGACCCAAAGTAATGGTAACATTTTCCAGGGTTCTCTTATATTTTGTCACCTATAATAAAAAAAATCAACATTTTCTATTTATTTTGAAATATACCAATAGCAAGTGTTCTGGACTCATTCTCGTTGCAATGCATCTTGCTGTGCAACCAGCTGTAGGGGCAGAGGTTTTCCCGCTACTGGCAGTTTATGATGTTATTAGTGCAAAGTCAAAACAGCTGAACAGGTGGACTAGAAGTCAATTATCATCCATAGTTAAGATTAACCCTGTTTTATCCATTGATCCTTGATATTGTTTTGTATCTTACCACATTCGTTGTTTTTAGTAATATTGCATTCTTTGTGAATACATTAGTTACACGTTAAAAGTAGTATTTAGGCATAAAATAAATATACTGAAATTCATATAATTGCAGCATTTCTATTTTATTTAACAAATTATTCACTGTACAGTGATATTTGATATTGTTCTTTTTAAAAAAAAAAATCCCTTCTGATCTACTCTGTCAGGTGTAAATGTACAGTAAACATTCTGTATCTTTTTATTTTTCCTGACCACTGAAGCTCATGAGTAATGTTTTAAAAGTTAACGCTTTAATCTGATATTTACCTCTGATGATCATTTAATAACTAGATGGTCACTTCTTAGACCTGGCTTTTGCCAGGAAACTGATCCTCCTTGCTTACAGTGCAGATGGAGCCCCTCTCATTCAGTCCTGGTGCCCACCAGAACCTCCCCTCTGGCGAGCGCCAGCGTAGAGGGACTCCATTAAACTGGGACCAGTCTCTCGGCGGTGGTGCAGCGGGTCCCTGCCCGTCTCTGCTTCAGGGAGACAGGCAGGGTTAGGGGGGGTCAGGGCGGCGAGGGGGACCGATGGCAGAGGCGGCGGGGACCCGGGGGAGCTCCGTTGCCACAGGGGGCGTGAGCATCTTGTGGGAGCGTGCCCCCTGGCTGGAGCTGGCGACTGGCGGGGCTGGCCATTTTAAATACCTGTCCTCCTACACCAGGCATGGCCAAAACATGGCCCTCCAGCTGTTGTGAAACTACAAGTCCCATTATGCCTTGCCACAGTTTTTTTATTAGGGAATGCTAGAACTATGGCAAGGCATACTGGGATGTGTAGCTTCACAACAGCTGGAGGGCCATAGTTTACGCATGCATGCTCTAAGTAGTACAGTTTGGAGCACTATGGATTTTGCAACTTAGCCTTGACAAATCAGTTGCAAATGCAGGATTTCTAGAGGGGGTTTTCCAAATGCAGTACATAATATCCCACTCTTTCGAACATGGGAGCAAGATTGGGAGTCTGGGGGATCAGTGGGAGAACCTAGTAAGGACCATGGACATTAATGTAAACACTATTGATAGTCTGTAATATAGGCTGTATCAAACATAAATAATTTTAATAGGAAAGGGTTAAACATACCATACAAATTAAATACAAAAACATAATAGAACCAGCACTGTACTTTCTAAGCATACATCCTCCCACCTCAAGTCAAGGCTTCTGTCTCTTCTTCCTGGTATCTTCTCTCTGGTCCATTGCACTGACACAAGCACAGCAGTTCTGCCCCTTCAACTTCATGATTTGGTGGCAGCTCTAGTAATTGTATTATATATTATTGCTTTTGTCCAAATTTGAGACAATTTCCAAGAGGTCAGTGGCTGGGGGAGCACTGACTAGTATCAGAGCCAGATTTACACACACCTATTTGATATGGAGTTGAGTTTTACTAAGAAAAAAAGATTAATAAAATTCAAAGGCAAATAGGAAGCCATATTTAGAAGTAAAAGGCGTAATTCAAACCTGTTCTAGTTAGGCCTAGCCATCAGGTCGCAGAGCGAATGGCCGCGGTGTACGCTTACACATCCATTCGCATGCAGCCGTCGAATGGTGTTTTTTACCCATCCTCAAATAAGCCATTCAGAATTGTCATTTATGTGCCACGAATATAACTGAATTCAGGTTGGGCGCTGACGTCATGTGCAATCAGTCGCAAACCCCTAGCTGGCTTCGACACTCCTGGGTTCACAATGTGGACGCCCAGCGGTTTTCTGGGTGCACCCACCATTTTTGTGGGCTCGCTGACAGCCCACTATAAGCCCCTTACCCACCCCATTCTGTGGGAATGCCTCGGCGAGTGTGATACTCGCTGAAGGTGTTCGCACAGTGGGTCTGCACATGTGTATTTTTGCCCATAAGCATGCGCAGACCAGGGAAATCTGTCCCGGACCGAATTTGGGAATGATATATCAAACCTGCATCCCCCCCAAAGTATGCTATACTACTCATGATGGATCATATACAGTAATTTGCTCCAAGCACTTTTCTGCCTGAAGCCAACACTTCGTAATATCTAGTATGAAGGCTACATTTTTTTTCTGTAAATATTGTCATCTCTCCATGCAACTGCCACCAGGAGGCTGGGCAATTTTTCTCATTGTAATCCTAGTGATTTCCTAAGCAAATACATGGCTCCATTCTACATGTGCCCATACACTGTGATGTCTCGCAGCAGTGTACGGACACCCAATACCCTGCAAACCGCCGGCAGCAGGGACGCATGTGATCCGTTGTGATGGATCGCATGCGTCCCTGCTTACCGCCCGCCTCACCCCCTGGAGGAACGGGTGGTTGGACGGCCTGCCGGTCCGACCAACTGGTTGGGTTCGTTGCGCACGGGACCACGCATCAGACCCGACGGCATGTCAGGCAGAGGCGATTTGGTCCGATTTAACGGTCTGATTGGTCGCAATCGGCCGAAATCGGACAAAATCACCTTTGATGTATGGGGGCCTTTACAATGGTGGTTACAACAACTGTAACCCACTAATATCACGTTCCGCTGAGCCCATGCCCTTTTGAAAACATTGATTTAATAAACACACCTACTCCGAGCTACTGATTTGAGTAGATTTTTCAAAGTAAATCACACTTTTCAGTAGGCCCCCAGTGATACACATTGAGAAGTGACATGAGCATGATGTCATCACTTTAATGAATTAAGAAAATATATACAGTGGTGGCAGATGAGGTTAACAGCATATCTAGTATTATTTATTACTTTGGAATACATACACGGCCCTATTCTTGTCCGTGCGCAGCAGGGCTGCGTTCGCACGGGGACCGATGTTTTTGTACTGCGCATTTCTGCACATATGCATACGCAGGGTGTGTGCACCCATGACGAATAGACTATTTGCCGGGTGCACGCACTCAGCACAGCGGGTGGGGTTGGGAGGTGTGGGGCGGCGGGCAGCACCATTAGCATATGGGAATGCCCGGCGTTCCATGGGTGTTCCCATAAGAATGATGGGCATCCTCATGCTAATGAGGCCATGACATGGGTGTGGGGAGCGGGCAACTGACATCACCGGGTGTCACCTGCTGCCCATTTCCTTCCCAGGGTGCACACTTATGTAAGGTTGCTCAGAGCAACCTTACATATGCCTGCACCTTCCACATCTTTCAATGGTCAGCGACCATCAAAAGATGTGGATGGATCCCTCTGGTCTGCTAATGGATGTTACTGTGTAACATCCATTCGCATGCCCTGCGTGCGAAGTGTGCTTGTATCAGAGACATATGCAGGATTTTTAGAGGGGGTTCCAAATGTAATACAAAACCTCCCACTCTGCAGTGCTTTGGAGTAAGTATGGGAATCTGGGGGAGCGGTAACAGCCCTGAAAATTTGTATTTTTATAACTGAATAATGTATGGACTACAGTATCAATATTTAACAGTATAGATGGTCTATAGTATGGGTCTGCAAACGGTGGCCCTCCAGATGTTGTGAAACTACAAATCCCAGCATGCCTTGCCACAGTTTTAACACTCCCTTATAGCAAAACTGTGGCAAGGCATGCTGGGATTTGTAGTTTCACAACATCTGGAGGGCCGCAGTTTGAAGACCCCATGGTCTATAGTATCGGCTGTTTCAAACATTTAAATAATAATAAATACACAAACATAATTGTACCATTACTGCATTTTCTAAGCTCACAATCTCCCATTCCATGGCAAAGCCCCTGTCTCTTCCTCCTGGCAGCTACTCTCTGGTCCATTGCTATGTTTGAAGGGATTCAGTATGAAATCCCGGCGGTCGGGATCCCGGCGTTCAAAATCCTCGGTCGGAATCTCGGAATCTCGACCGCCGAAATCCCGACAAGGGGGTGATGTGGATCGCCCCCCCCCCCTTGCGGGCTCGCTGTGCTCGCCACGCAGCGGGCCCGGTGCCTCGCTACGCTCGGCACGCTAATTTATTCTCCATCCAGGGGTGTCGTGGACAACCACGGAGGGAGAAAGTGTCTGGATTTCGGCGGTCGGGATTCCAGCGTCGGGATTTAAACTGCTTCCCATTTGAAGACTCAGATCCACACATACAGTAAATGTGTTAGAAGAAGCTGGTACACTAGGGATGTGCAGCAGCTCTGCTCTGTCCCTTAAACTGCATGATGTGGTGGCAGCTCTATTGATCTGATTACATTATATACAAGTGCTATTGTCATAATTTAAGTCACTTGTCAAGAGGAGGAAGGTTTCAGGGCAACCAGAAACCCCCCTGCATTTGCCTATGTATCTCTTGTGAGAGACTTTAAATGGAGATTGCAGTGTTATGGTAGAGACCAGGTTCAATCTTCATATGGTCTACACATACATCACACACTGGTGCTTTACATGGGTGTGACTAATGAATGTGCTTGGGGAGGAGATTTAAAAAGTTTTATTCTGGGGTCAGTGTGAGTAATACTAGTTTAGCTGGACAATCACTAAATAGAAGACAAGTTTATTGCTTATGACGGGGCCGTGAACACTCTAATGAGAAATGCTTACTTTTCTGTTGTCATCTTGACAAAATAAAATTGTAGTGAAGTAGTCAATGCTTGCTTCCACTGCACCGCTTCTTTATCACATGTATGATTAAGGGAAAGGCATACAAGCGCAAATAAAAAAGCAAACATTGCTATAACGGAGTAAGAAGTACTGTAAGTAAGTACTAAGTAGAGTTGACTTGTTGGCCACCCAACATACTCAAATTCTAGACACAAAATTGGACAATATAGGATACCCTGATGTGTAATGAAGTAGTTGGTACACCAGATTGATTAAGCTGAGGATGCATCGTTACAGTAGAATACAGTATACACAATTGAGATTCTCTCTGCCAGGCTGATTATACAGTTTATTTGTATTTGCTTTATAAATAAGTAGTGGGATAATTTGGCGAGGCCCATGTGCAAAAGCATTAATTAAAAATGACAAATGCATAGGACATAGAAAAATAATAAAATTTTCCCCATTAAGTCTTGTGTGGTGACTTACTGTATTTACATTATATAAATGAACTTTTAGCAGTTGGCCACAGTTTCACAGAATCAGTCCTGTTGTGTTTGGCTGGTATTGGCAAATATATGCATTCCTCATTTGACATAATTAGCATATTTAATTTTACTGCGGTTACAAATAAATTGTTGAATAGGACAGAAAAATTAAATATATATTAGCAGATCCTAAAATCCTGATTCTAGAGTAATGTTTCAAATCGTCATGACAACCCTGCAGCATCCATCCTCCCATGTATCAAAAAGCATACTGTACCATGGCTCCCAGATCTCCTCGCCAACTGTCACTTAATAGCAATTGCGGTCTTGTTCTGGTGCCTGTCCAGCTCCAGCACCACAAGTTCTACTTTTTGCAGCCTCCCAATCATTGGGCAATCACATTCTAACAGCGTCCTGCAGATCCTGAATCTCCACAATAGCTGTGCCCCATTTGCTCCTGCAATATCATCCTGCTACTGGTTCCATACTTTGTGTCAGGATCCTTTAGCAGCTTTTGCTTGCCTACTTCCAGCTACTATTTTTCAAATAACTTCCCTAAAGCATTTTTTGCTGTATCTTTCTCTCTATCTCACTCTCTCTATTACTCCTCTCTATCCCATGTAGCCACAAGGTCCTCACTATAATCCGAGCTTCACAGTTTCCCGAAGGGCTTATGGGACTTTAGCCCCCTAAGCCAACAATTTGGGCACCTGTTTCATTAAGAATTCCTCCCTCCTCCTTGTACCTTGTACTTTTTTTTTCTAGACAGAACACTCAGTGGGACAAGAAAATCCCTCCTCTATGCTTTACTTAAGCTTCTGCCACAGGTGGGGTTGAGACACTATTTATATGCCTTTTAATAGGTACCTAAAACACTTAATGATCCACCCTTTCTGCCTGAACAGACCCTGGCTGCTCTTCTGGGTCACCACATGAACTCCCGAGGGACAGGGTCCCAGCTGATCTCAGAAAGTTTTTTAAATGGTAATCATTTACAAGGCATGTTTTTGCTTTGAACATCATTACCTCTTTAAAAAAAAAAAAAACATCCCCGTAAACTTGGACTGTATTAGATAACGCAATCTACAGTGGGAGCCACTGCCATCTATCTCTATAATAGGATTAAGTGAGTAATTGGATTACTCTGCTAATCCCCTACTCTATTGTTCTATGTACTTTATTGCAGCTGAGAACAATAGGATAGCCATGGTGAGCCATGGCCTAAGGAAGATAGATGAGATGGGCTCCTACTGTATATTCCAATACTCTGCAAATTGTTTATTCTGCAAGATGTACTGTATGTATCGGCCAAAAACGTCCATAAATAACTTCACTTCGCTTGACAGGAAATGTCTACGACCTTCTTCACCTCCTTAAGCTTCTTCAGAGATGGATGGAAATCCTCTTATAGCTCCTGAGCTTTCACTGTCATTAGGAAATTAATTTTCTTCAGACTTATTTCTTTCAAAGCTTTATAATCAGTGGTGCAAGTAGCAAAAATGTCATAGTGGTACTGTGCTGCGCATCAGAGGTGCCCAAAAAATGGGTGTGGTCAGGGGCATGGTCATATGTCGCTAGGGGGAGTGGCTACATGACAAAACATTAGAACACAATGAAATTTCTGTTTGGGCTTGTGCATTGCATCCTGCACACAAAATGTACCCATGCCATTATGCCCATTACACATTATGGCCCACACCATAATGCCCATTGTGCCATTGCCGCACAACTGATGCCCATTACTAATACGCCCCAGTGCCAGATATGCTCCCACAGTGCCACAAATAAATGTATGCTCCCACAGTGCCAGATATGCTCCCACAGTGCTAGGTATGCCCCCCACTGTGCCAGATATGCCATCACAGTGCCACACACATTCCCCCATTGCCAGCTATGCCTCCCCACATTGTCAGATATGCCCCCACAGTGCCACCCATATGCCCCCACAGTGCCAGTATAACCCTAATTTACATGCATCTAGGCTGGCTGACATCTGTGACTGAGCAGCAGCAGCAGCCCCCAGCCATCTGTGGTTAAATCAAATGACAGGCAGCTATTGTTGAGAGGAGAGTAGAGACAGAGCGGAAACAGAGGAGCATAAGTGGAGAGAACTTACATTAATTTACTGTACATCCACTCCGCCTACCACTGCCTGTACTCACTGGGCAGTGGATGGCTGACTCCTGTCAATGCCCTGTCACGTGTCCCGCCGTCCACCCGGAGACAATGGTGCCAGAGTCAGAGGATGCTGCGACTGACTCCCGCCCACGGTCCTGATTCGGGCTGCGCGGTGCCACAGCCACAGTCTCCTCCTCCTCTTCTGCCGCAGTCAGTCAGAGTGGGCTGCCACAGCTTTGGAGTCTCCTGTGAGCCGTCCTCTGCGGCACGCACGTCACCACGCGATCCTGCGCATGCACAGTGATCGCATTTCCGTTTAGTGTTTTATGACGGTACGGGGTACCTGCAAAATATATCTTAGCGGTACGCCATACCACCCCGTACCGCCATACTTACAGGCCTGTTTATAATACTAATTACTTTTCAATCACACAGTGGTCCTTCAATCTATAACGGAGCCCATTTTGAACTGTCGCTATAGAATAAAAAAAATTCTATGTGAGACGGTTGAGGATTTAGTAACTCCCAGAATTACCGACACTTGAACTGTATTTAGTTCAGTCTTTGGTCCTGAATCTAGACTTGCAGGGCAGTATATTCATTTTAGTGGGGTGATACAGTAGCTGCCTGTTTGGAGATTTATGTTTTCTGGGGGGTCTGCGGACTTGTGCAGTGGGGATGCTGGATGGGTGGCTGGCTCTGGGGATATATGTGTACTCAGTGGTGTGGTGGGGATGGCTGGCTGGCTGGCTGGCTGAGTGGGGATATATTTTTTGGGTGGGAGTGAGTGGTGGGAGGGGCAGAAGGCTAGGTGTTCACCGAACAAGACCACTGGACTGGATTCCTTGAGCTGTACCAGTCCCATGAGTGCCTGAGGAAAATAACCTCAAAAGACTATGCCAATTAGGAGAAAAAAGCAAAGGCATATCGCCAGCTCATTGAAAAAGTCAAGCTGATTTGCCCTGGGTCATTTTCGGACAGTGTTCCTAAAGGAACTCAAGAGAGTGAAGGAGTCGCAGCATTCGGAAGCAGGGGCTGATGAACTCCGAAGGCCCACGCTGTGGTACTACAGCCTCCTTGAAGAAGAGCCCATGGCACAGTCTATGTGCTCGATGATGGCCTTGCCCGAGGTAGTTGAGGATGAGCCAGTGGGTGGTGATGAGCTGGTAAGTACATATACATATGAAAAACATACCCTACACCAGTGATGGCTAACCTTGACACTCCAGCTGTTGTTTAACTGTGCATGCCAACATGCCCTGCTACAGTTTTGCTATTTGGCCATGCTAAAACTGATGCAAGGCATGCTGGGATGTGTAGTTCAGCAACTGCTGGAGTGTCAAGGTTAGCCATCACTGTTCTACACCATATATATGGTCTGTTTAATAATTTTTTGAATTCCTTTATTATAGCCTGCACCCTCAGAGAGTGACCTGGAACTCACCATCAGCGAGCCCACAGAGCCCGAAATTGGTTACGTGGAGCCCTCTCCTCCTCCACCGACTCGGCCACCACAATCTAGAAGATGTCGGGTTGCTGCACAGACTACGAGCTCTGGACCAACTTGTAAAGAACAATTTCTGAGGCATGCAGAGCAGGTCCTTCAGAAGCTCCCGCATAGACACAAAAATTTTGGGATGAACATCGCCACTGAACTGCAGGCGATGTATCCGTTCCATCATCTGTGGTTTAGAAGCATTGTTTATGAAGCGCTAATATGTGCTGAAAATGGCAAATTGCCTGAGAGCCCCATATTACCATCGCAGACTTTGCATTGGTCAACTCGTCCACCACCAACAAATTACCCACATTATCAGTTGTATCCACCATCACCAAATACTTCTCCACAACACCCAATCCATCAGTCTGCATCGGGGGCCCCCTCCCCACCTTCCTCTGTTCCCTATATAGCCTCAAGTGGTAGCTGCTCAGCTTGGCTGAGTGCCCATGCCACTTTACAAGGTGCTGAGCAAGAATTTTTGAATTTGTGAATTTTCATTTGCTGTTTTTAGGTTGTTTTTACAAAAAGTTATGCACATGTTGTTGCACTTTTTTTTTTTGATGTCCAGGAATGGTGCATATTACCACTGTGATGGCTTTGGAATCCATGTGGCCCTTAACAATGGAGGCGCATTTTAAACCATATGGGGGGGTTTCCTATATATCCTATGGGCCAACCATAAAAGCGGGAACGAAATCGGATCGCATCGCATCGTTCAATATCGTGTATGTGCATTTGTGGTATCCGATGCGATCCGATTTTTATACGGAGAATAGCACGGTGCGCAATTAACGTAGCGGACGCCCAGATAGGAAACAAGTACCACTTTTTTTTGTTTTTCTTTTACGGTAAGGGATAAAGGGTGAGGGGATAAGGGGATGGGGGAGGGGATAGGTTAGAGTTGGGTATCTAATGGGAAAACACAATAACAATGGTAAACCTTACATAATACCTATTGGTAACACATAATAACAAATTAAAAACTTTATAACAAACAACAATATTTGAAAAAAATGGTACCATAGTAACTGGTAAAGGTGTAGGTTTTATTATTTTTACATATCACACTACATCATCCTGCCAGTGCACTGACCCCTCCCCATTAAAGTATGCTGTATACTGCTCCCTAACTCTTTTGGCCTCCGCAGTGGATACTGCTGTAGCCCCTGTACGTTGCAGTGTTGTAAAGCCCTAACTCTTTGGGTTGGTGGCTGAAGGTGATCGGGAGGTTCGGTACGAAATGGGGAGTGGCGGGCCATTGTCTTTGTTCGCAGGAGATTGTGCAGGGCACAGCATGCCATTACCACCCAGTTTATCTTGTCCATTCTTAAATTGATGGGCGTGTGGAAAACCCTAAAACGATTACTGAGGATCCGAAATGCGTTTTCCACTGTCCTCCGTGCTTTCGATAGTCTGTAATTAAAAATCCTTCTTTCATGCGTAAGCCCCCTTTTTGCATATGGCTTCATGACGTGCACTTTTAAGGCAAAGGCCTCGTCAGCCACAAACACAAAGTTCATGTCATTTGTACACTGTGAGGCTGTTGGCAGATGGAGGGTATCAGAAATGAGCCTCTTATAAAATAAGGTGTCCTTAAAGGACCCCCCCCCCATCAAAGGCACACCCATTCTTCCCCACATCCACGTAGAGGAACCTGTAGTTGGCATCCACTATGGACATCATCACTATACTGAAGTATCCCTTATAGTTGTAGAATAAGGACCCAGAATTGAGCAGTGGAATAACCTTGACGTGCTTCCCTTCAATCGCACCGCCACAGTTAGGGAAATTCCACCTGTCCCAAAAATCAGCAGCAACTTCGAGCCACTCTGCCTCTGAGGAGGGTAACTGCAAAAGAAGAAGAATTTATTAGAAGGGGAAAAAAATTGTGCCAGGTAAAAGCACTATAATCTGCACCAGGTAGGCTATACACAGTTGTACCAGGCAAATGCACTATAAACTGCACCAGGTAGGCTATACACAGTTGCACCAGGTAAATGCACTATAATCTGCACCAGGTAGGCTATACCCAGTTGCACCAGGAAAATGCACTATAAACTGCACCAGATAGGCTAAACACAGTTGCACCAGGTAAATGCACTATACACTGCACCAGGTAGGCTAAACACAGTTGCACCAGGTAAATGCACTATACACTGCACCAGGTAGGCTAAACACAGTTGCACCAGGTAAATGCACTATAATCTACACCAGGTAGGCTATACACAGTTGCACCAATTAAATTCACTATAAACTGCACCAGGTAGGATATACACAGTTGCACCAGGTAAATGCACTATAATCTACACCAGGCAGGCTATACACAGTTGCACCAGGTAAATGTGCTATAAACTGCACCAGGTAGGCTAAACACATTTGCACCAGATGAAATCAGCCAAAAAAAACATTTGCAAAAAATAAAACCATATCAAGGTGTTAAAGCAAATAATCTTTTTTGGGGGTGTACAAAACCAAAAACATAGGGTCACAGTGAGGCACACTTGGGGAACATAATATTAAATCATTTACAGTGGCGCTTGAAAATGATAATATATATTTACTCCCCTGTATATGTCTTTGTGGGATCCTTTTCTCCACTTTTGGGGTCGTTCAGTCGAATATATGTAAAATATAAACACACAAAAAATCCTTGCGTAATATTGTTTGATATTAGTTTTAAGTAGTTTTCTTGAAAGTAAAGGATATATAATCCACCAATCAAGATTTTCTTGTAAAATTTGCACCTTCCTGGAGGTGTGGTGATACCTCCTGAATCTCTTTTTGACAATAGGCTGCTATCCCTAGCGCAGATTTATATATATCCTATCTCTCTTCCAGTATAATATTAAATCAGTCTAGCCTACACTCCCGGAATGGCCGGGAGCCTCCCTTCTCCCGGCCCCCCGGGAAGGTGGGCAATACTCCCACTTTCTAGTGATTGCCCCCGCTCCCCTCTTGCCCGCTGGTTTAATTACCATAAATCGTGGGTGAGGGGGCGGGGCTTAAATGATGTGATTGTGACATTTAAGCCCCGCCCCCTCTATACGGCCAGCAAATCACGGCGTTTTTCGGCATTGGGGGGCAGGGCCAAGTGATGTCAGCCTTGTCCCCGCTCCCCTGACGTGTTGCCTCTCCGGGCTTCTCCCGGAGAGGTAAAATCAAAAGTATGCAAGTATGTATTAAATCAATGTGGCTATAAACCAGATGGAGGGAAAACACTGTTCACATTTGGAGGGAAAACAGACAGTGCTGCAGCAGTGATACATAAAGGATGCAGCCATTTTAAAACAGTGAGTTAACAATGGTGTACAAGCTAGAATACAAAGGGGGTGCAGCATATCACATTTCAGGAACAAAACATACAAAATAAGTAAATTGTTTTTACCTTGAATTTCTGCTCACGAAGAACAGTGTAAATAGCCTTGCAGGTCTCTGGGACATTGAGCCCTAAAACCTGTGGTAAAATGACCACCCCAAACTTCATATCCTGCAAGGACCTACCGGTCCCCAGGAATCACAGAGTGACGCTGTCATCACTTTGAAACGATAGGGAACCATTGCAGAAATAAAGGTTGAAGTAGTAGAGTGAATCAAAGCACAACAAAGATAGTACTGCGGGAGCGTTCAGCCGCAATAAATCCTCACAGAACTAGCACAGAGCATCAAATGCAGAGATTTCAAAATTGTTGAGCCTAATTATCCCCTGTACATATCCAGTCCACTTTCTATTGTTAAACCAACCCATTGTTTTTCCCATTTCTATGATTGACAGCTCACTGTTCCCGTGACAATAGGTCTTCACCGACCACAGATCGTTCATCTTCGCTCATCGTCCATCATCGTTCTTCATCATTGTTTTGAATTTACACTGGTCGTTCACTTTCCCCTTGAAGGGAGAAAGTTAACTATGTGTCATTAGTGACACATCGTTGTGTGTGTATGGGCCTTTAGTGACTGCCGCTAACTACAACTCTGCATATCTTGTATAATTTGAGGGACCCAAATTAGAAATTTGCATAGACCTTGCTCCATCCATGACTGCCAAACATTTTGTTCTCTGGGTTGTAGTTTACATGCTCAGAGACAATGGAAACAAATATAAATGGGGCTTTTCTTTCCAGCTCATGGTCAATGAAGGCATCGCCTAAAAAGGCAGCCGTCACCTGCTCTGTGTTAACCTGGCAGCTGCAGACAGAAGAAGTAAAGTACCATGTAAAGTTCTGATTTACTGATCATTAGTTGACCAATACAGATGTAGCGACGCTCATCCAGCCTACAGCTTTGCGCATTCACGGCAAGTGTGCCAGCGGGTAGGACCGCGCACATGTGGTCATAGTACGCACATCCATTGGATGGATGAGCATGGATACATTTATTTATCAGCCATTGATATTTGAACCAATATTTACATATATTTTGTTCAGATCTCGATTTACCCGTATCTCAAAATTAGATCTTATTGGCTACCAGCTGTCACATTTTTTGGCTCCAAAACATATCAGTCAGATAGCCAATAAGATCCTGTTTTGAGATCCAGGTAATTCTGGATCTGTACATCTCTACAAAAAACCTTCAGGTGATGAATGTGTAACATACAGTACTGTACAATACAAAAAAAAAATCATTATAAAGACTTATTTCTCACATGGAATAACAATTCTGTAGCCCAAATAATTCATCTGCAGTACAACATAGTTGCCGACTTTTTGGCTGTGCTCTCCGGGAGAGTGAGAGTAAGCAAGGAAGCAGGTTCTTAGCTGGGAGGAAAAAAAGGGGCTGTTCGGGGGCAGAGCCACGGGCGATCGGCCCTTTTGGGGGCATGCCTAGAGTGATTGAATCATTTTAGCCCTACCCCAGCCGTGCAATGCCATTATTTCAGGCATTGCACTGCGGGGGGCGGGGCTAAAATGCAGCGATTGTGTCATTTGACTCGCAACCCCCCAGCGGACAATGGAGGGCAATGCAGGAGGGATGCCCCTCTTTCTGGACACGATTTCTGGGACCCTCCCAGCCATTCCGGGAGGGTAGGTAACCCTGCATTACAATACACATGATATTAATTTATATAATGTTGAATTTTATTTTTAACATTTGTGTAGTCTATATGTTTTAATCTATTTTTCTGTTTTAGTCCTTCAGCTACCATACAGTATGTATATGTTACACAGAAATGTACACTTGTACACATAATGATACCTATTCTTTAGCTGCCTTATACAGAGCATTTTAAACAAATATCAGATCATTCTACATGTTTGGAAATGTGGTTGTCAAAATGAATCATTCTTTTGTCAGTTATCTCAATTCCCATGCCACGCTTTCTATAATTGGCATGTAAATATTAGCCAATAACCGCATTCTGAAAGTCTGTGTGTGTGTGTATATTTCAAATATTTTTTTTTAATATTATTTGTTTAGCAGATACTATTGGATTCTACATCACTAAGACTCATTTCAACATGTTTGTTAAAACTGTAGATTTTGTATTTTCCAGGTAATCTTAGAAAAGATTCTGGTGGCTTCAGAATTATAGTTCATTTGAATTTATCATAATTTGCATTGCAGCCTAGCACCAATGGGGAAAGCTAGTTTCTGGTTCTCTCACTGCTAATGCAGTCATTAGTTACATTGACTTACAGTAATATACTTAATATATTTAGCTGCAAGCCGACCAGCTGCTGAATTGTAAAGAAACCTTTACTAAGTACATAACGTTGAATGCACTTTGTTAAAAATTTAATTTTTATCTCACTTTAAAATGTTTTTACGTTCCCCTTTGTTGCTAGCATCCTGATGCATTAACACTTAAACTGTTATAGCTATGGGGCAACCAAAATACCACTAAAAAAGTATATTTCCATTATATTTCAAAGCGGTCAGCAAATCAAAGCTTAATAACCACTTATTTTATCACATACATCATAACTGTGGGAAGTTTACACATTTTAAAACAATTGTGTCTCACAGCTCTTAACCATGTATTGTACATCAGTGAATGCATTGTGTTACATAAAGCATACTGATTACAATGTAGCCCCTTGTGCTCAGAGTTTTGTATTGTAGTCATTTCTTTATTTCCAGGCATTTTTCTTTAATTCTTAATATCCTCTAGCTGCGCGCTAGTCTCTCACAGAAGCAGCTTGTTAATTTCCCAACATGGGTTGGTAATAACTGCTCATCATCCTTTGGCCAGACACAGCTCACAAGTGGCACAGTTTGGAAGAAATCAAGCAGGGCTCAGATGTCACTATGACAACTGCCAGACAACAAAATTGAGACGCACTACAAACTAGAGACAGAATACAGATTATAAAATGAGCATTTTATTCAATCAAGAAAACATGTTACATCCTCGCTCCCAAATTATTTTACAGTAGGAAAAGTGGCACATTGGTATCTGAGGCCTTTATTCTAGTTCACTCTTAGAGGAAAATTCCTTCTCAAATGGACAAAACCATGTGCACTGCAGGTGGGGCAGATCTAACATGTGCAGAGAGAATTAGATTTGGGTGAGTTATTTTGTTTCTGTGCAGGGTAAATACTGGCTGCTTTATTTCTAAACTGCAATATAGATCTCACTTTTAAAGAAAAACCCCACCCAAATCTAATTCTCTCTGCACATGTTATATCTGCACCACCTGCAGTGCATATGGTTGTGTCCATTTGAGAAGGAATTTGCCTCTAAGAGTGAACTAGAATAAGGCCCTGTGTTTTAAATACACTATCTATCTATCTATCTATCTATCTATCTATCTATCTATCTATCTATCTATCTATCTATCTATCTATCTATCTATCTATCAATCAGCAGTGATGCCCAGCACTCCCAAACATGTACGGTGCTCTTTCTCCCAAATAATAATACATCCAAGAGACTGTCAGGCACGCGTAGCTCAATATAAGGTTCAGTAAATGAAGAGACCCTCAGCAGTAGGTACTGTTAATGTTTTGGGTTTTTAACCCTTTATTAGAGCCAGCAATTGCTGTGATGGCAGAGCCAACTGTGACAGCTGACTTCTCTACTATGTGAAGAGAATCACCATCCACTCCTGGCACAGCCTGCAGGAAAGCAGACTACCCACCCATCGCCCGCTCCCCCAACGCCCACAGCCATCTGTCCATCCATCCGCCTGTTTTCATAAGGTTTTAGGTGTTTTTTTTAAAGTATATGAGTGCAATACAGGTATGGTAGTAATGGGGGATGGGGAACTACAAGGAAGGAGAGAGCAAGAGGTGTGGGGGTAACGGAGGATGGTGCAGGTAAAGAGAGAGCGACAGGTGTGGTGACTCTATTGGAAGTCCTACCTGCCAGTCATCCACATGACAGGAAGTCCCATTGAGAGGATATCCCTCCCTCCAGGACTGCCAATCTGGGCTGCAATAAGCTGTATGAAGCCACTCCATGCCTTTGGTGCAGCCCTAACCAGTTTCTATAAATAGAGGCCAGGCTTTTGCGCATGTGCAGTACTGTAGCCACTTTATAGAGAAATGAGGACCAGGATGGCCTCTGAGAAACAGTGACAAGCACCCATCAGCGTGACCAGTGGCAGCCACCCTCCTCCACCCAGATAGGAGGCAATGAGTTCATAATTCACTGTTATGATTGCATCCATCTGAGTGCCCTTGTCAAACAGCATACAGTCATAATATGAATCCAATGTACCTAAATATGTTGCCGTTTTAATACTGATGTTTCCGGGTGAAGCACTCCATATTCATGATAAGACATGGTCACCAATTCCCTACTATAAAAACTATAACATATATAGTAAAAGCTTTGCATAACAAACAATAATGCTTCACTTACAGTAGGTTGCTCTGACTGGCTTCTTTATTTTTCACAAATGCGGTCATATCACATTTGTACAGCAAACACGGTTTCCCTGACCGCTAGCTAAGCCCAAACAAGCCCTTTCTATAAACCAGCTGCTAACTGGCATTGGGAGCCCCTCCCACTTGTTCCCTCAAACCTTTATACAGTTCCTTCACACAACTATTTAGTCACTTCCACATAGTGCAATTGTTAGCATTCATTTTGCTGTAGCAAGGACCAGGATTCTAAAACCATATCTGCAGTTCCTTGATTGTGAGTCTTGTTCAAAGCATCAGCATGTGGCAAAGTAACTTCTGTATACACACACACATGCTAGTTGACTTGGGGTGACATTTAATTAAAGAGACATGTGTCCCATGTAGGTGATCACCTACAGTACCCGTGGCTAGTGTATCTTTATTATAGAAAGTCATCCTGCATATTGCCTATCAAATGGTATACATTGTCCCATCTCTGTTGGAGTGGGTAAAAGAGGCCAGCAATATCAGATTGTTATTTGGTAGCAGAGGAGTAATGGCATCAAACATATTTGTCTACATTTGGACATGCAGGAACCTACTGATATACAGAATGTTACTGAAGAGGGAACCTTTAGTTTTCACTCGCTCTAAAAATAGACTTTAACACAGCAAGTTTTTTCAGTGGTTTTAATTGGTCCATTATTAATTTTTTTACATTTTTTTTTTTTTTTTGCCAATGACTGCTTAAGTCATCTATTGTTCATTAATATTGTGTGACTACCCTTCTGGATAAGGGACAAAACACATGAGGGTTTTGGGTGCGTACATCCATACTTTGCCTATTGAACTTCCACCATATAGGGCTTTCCCGTGGTGGGAAATAACATCAGGTTCTGAGTAAGGCTGTGGTGAAACACCTTATTACCAAATCAGCTGTAAGAAGAATCAACACCAAAACATATTGGATTAATACATCACTACAGCTGCTGGTTTCAATATGCAAACCTCCACATTTCAAATAATACCCCACCTCCCCCACTGATCACAAACCCGTAACCCTCCATCAAGCATACAAACAACTCATTACCATAATCCCCAAATAGCACAAATATATCCATTCCTCTCCCACCGGAGCACATAAATCCCCCAGAAATTCTTACACCCCCAGATAGCAGCGACCCCTGGCCTTTAACCCTTTGAGTGTCAAGTGAATTTGTCAAAATTGGTGTGAAAATTGCCAAGCAAACATTTTTATTCATCATAATGCTCTGTAATGTTTACCTTCTATAGGAAATATCTTTTTTTACATAAGAATTACAATTTATATAACAAATGTGAGCGATACGGGCATTTTTTTGCCGATATTTTGGGCATCTCTCACAGATGTTGGCACTCAAAGGATTAACAGATGTCACAATGGAAAAAGATGGGTGCCTGCCTTAGATGAATATTTGCAGCATTGAGTACTCTGTTCTGTAAACAGACAAATGGGTACTTATGTAATATCTGGGCTCCCATTTTTCTTATGAGAACGCGTCCCCTCGCGGGGCTCGCCACGCTTCGGGCACGGTGGCTCGCTGCGCTCGTCACACTATATAGAATCAACTCCATGCGTAGTTGGATAGTAGGGGTATGAAAAAATGGGGTGCATTTAACATGGGAGCCCAGATAATACATAAGTACCGATAAATGCGGTTTGTGTGGGAGACAGGAGGGGATGGGGCCAATATTCTGGGCAGAGCCAGATCTTTAAAAAAAAAACAAAGTCACTGGCTGACAGGCGGCCTCACTGGTTCCTATCGGGAATCTTACAAATGGGGTGTATTGCCGATCTGCCCCTGATACTACCCCTATGAGAAAGTAAAGTTTTAATTGATGTATACTGAAAAGCAAGAAATTTGTTTGTACTGATGGCAGGTTTTTAATAGTCTACAAACATTGAAATAGTAAGTTTCAGCATATCAAAAAACCCTAGAGTACCATCATGCACATTAACACATCACTTCTATTTCTAATCCTACAAAGATAACCGGGTAGCTGTTCTTATTACATGGAGTGCTGAACCATATGCTTTATACAGTAATTGGGTGGTCTCACTTCTGGCTCCTTTATTCTAAGGGCTGTTTATTCCCTATTTGGGGAATACTACTGTGTAAATGGGTGGCACTAAATTCGGATTGGGGGAGTCCAAACACCCCCCAATCCGAACTGCTTTCCGAGCCTGTTCGGGAATTCATGCCCAGACTTGGAGAGCGGGTCTCCAGAGCACATGAGATCCGTAGTTGGATCTTGTGAGATCCAGACCCTTTAATGGGGCAGGCGGCCATATGCCATCTTCACTTCAGAGACAGAGAATGAAGAGGCAGATCATCCTGGCCTGCCACCCTGCCGTCCACTGATAGTGCTGTCCAGTGATAATGCTGTATAGTCCAGTCCAGTGATACTGTTTTGTAGTCCAGTTCAGTGATACTGTTTTGTAGTCCAGTCCAGTGATACAGGCTGTGTAGTCCAGCCCAGTGATAGAGCTGTATAGTCTAGTCCAGTGATAGTGCTGTATATAGTCCAGTCCAGTGATAGTGCTGCCTCATAAGTCCAGTAGTACTGCAGCATAAATCCAGTCCAGTGGTACTGCCATCAATGCAGTTATAGGCATATATTCAATGCCGTGTGCGAGCGGTGACTGCGAGCATGACTTTTTGCTCGCAGTCACCGCTCACCCTGTCAGTATTCAACTGACCCCCCTCATTCGCAAATTCCCCCTCGCTCCGTTTTTTGAGCGAGGGGGAATTTGCGAATGTGCCTCCAAAAACTGCGAGAGCCGAGGCTAATTACAGCGAGTTTGCTGCACTAGCCGCGGCTCTCGCAGTTTAGGGGAATCCTCGCCGTTCTGTGACTGCGAGGATTCCCCCAGAACGTTGCATAGTGCGAGCGGCCGGCGCGGGGGTTAAACTGCGAGGATCACTGGTTTTCTGTGATCCTCGCAGTTTAACCCCCTCGCCGGCCGCTCGCACCGGCATTGAATACTGCACAATGTCTATTGGTACTGCTGCATAAATCCAGTCCAGTGATATTGCTGCATAAGTCAAGTCGTTCTTCCGTTAAAGTCCAGTCCAGTGATACTACTGGTTCATAATTTCAGTTCAGTTATACTACTGGTGCATAATTTCAGTTCAGTTATACTACTGGTGCATAATTCCAGTCCAGTTATACTACTGGTGCATAATTTAAGTTCAGTTATACTATTGGTGCATAATTCCAGTCCAGTAATAAAATTGTAATTCCAGTCCAGTAATACAGCTTCGTAAATCATTCCAGTGATACTACTAGTGCATAATTTCAGTCCAGTTATACTACTAGTGCATATTTCCAATCCAGTTATATTACTAGTGCATAATTCCAGTCCAGTGATACAGCTGCATAATTCCAGCCCAGTTATACTAATGGTGCATAATTCCAGTCCAGTGATACTGGTGCATAATTCCACTCCCGAAAAATAATAGAGAACCAACATTTGTAGGATAAAATAGTGAAAGAAGAACAAGAACCACTTCCTCCTAATTTCTGAAGCCGCTGCCACTAGTAGAGGACATAGAGGATGAAATGCCATCAACATCATCTGCCAAGGCCGATTCCCAAGAGCACATGAGAATACGAAGAAAAATAAATAAATGTAAATTGTTTGAGGAGAAACGTAAGCATGCCAATATGTCATTTACAACACGGAGTGGCAAGGAACGACTTAGGTCCTGGCCTATGTTCATGACTAGTGGTTCAACGTCACACAGCGATCTAAGTCCTCCTCACCCCCCTATTATGTGCTCTTTGGGGCCTAGTTTTTTAAACTGCTGCCCTTTCAGCCACTGCAGTGCCACTCCTAGATGGGCCATGTGTTTGTGCCACCCACTTGCGTCACCTAGCATAGTCATCCAGCTACCTCAGTACAACCTTTTGGCCTAAAAACAACATTGTGAGGTGTTAAGGATAGACTGAAAATTAGTGGAAATTAATGTTATTGAGGTTAATAATAGCGTAAGGGCAAAAAAAACTAATTCTGCGATTTTAGGGGTTTTTATGGTTTAAAAAAAATACAGATCCAAAACACAGAAAGGCGGTGATTTGTAACAGATCTAGACCCAAAACACGGCCGGAGATACAGACCCAAATCCCAAAACACGAAAAATGAAAAGTGCCCGGTGCACACCCCTAATTTTAAACGTAATGATTTAGTTGGTACCGATCTGATTACAGCACTTTTCAGTGGATTTTTAAATGGGAATATTTTATGTGTTTTTTTATATTTTATGCTTGTATATTAAAACTGTACTTCACATTTCCATATTGTTATCTCTTTCATGTTATAATGGGATACATGCATTGAATGAGACAATCACATTATACATAAGGAGGAATACTTCAGGGATTCTATTTGAACATACCTAGCGTGCTTAAGTAATCACTCATAATTTTTTTCTGGTGTACTATTGGTGAAGGGGACAGGAACAGCTTTTATTGGGAAACTTGCTGATCTATTCTACATCATCACTACCACTCATTGTATACCAGATATTTCCACTGCACCATATGCCATCTAGAATGGAGTATAAATAGGTACGACATGCAATTACTGCCCCTCTAAATTATCCTATTTATTAAATATGTGTACATATTTAAAAATAAAAGAGTGACTTTTTAAATATTTTATTAAATTAGATATGAACAAAATTATGGCTTATGAATATACTGTAATAACATAGGCAAGGGGGACAGTAATTACTGTTGTGCCTAGGGACACCCTCATCCTTAAATCCAATCCTGGGAGGTTCAAATTTGAAAGACATTCCATGCTACTATCGCAACCATTATTATTCTACAGGTGCACTTGCCATTAATATATTTGTGCTGAATATTCTGAATTGTACCATCTTTTTATTTTGTTATTTTTTTTTTAATGGCAAATTTATTTTTCCCTCTAGTGGAAAAAGAAGAATGAACCAATTGCTGTCAAGGTAAACAAACCTTATATAAAAGCATAACTCCCAACTTTCCCGCTGTTCGCAGGAAATTCCTGTATTTTTGGGACATTCCGGCATCCCGCTTGGGCCGGCAGTGTCCTTTGGCACGGGGGAGGCAGTTTGGAGTCCACCACTGTCCCCTGTGAATAGACACTGTGCCCAAGTGCACAGCGTCTATTCCTGCAGCCTGACGGGCTGAGGACATAGCCAGCAGCTCTCAGAGCCACTAGCCATACCCCCCACAGGGAAAATGTGGCGTGGCAATATACCGCGGTGCGTCCCTCCTCCTGATGGCTCAATGTTGGGAGGTATGTAAAAGTGAAAATAAATGATCATGTTGGCATATACAATTTGTTTTTCTATATTTTGATTATGTCGTGAACAGAGCTAAATTTAATCCACTTAACATTACATTATTTTCAAACACTAATCAGTAGAATTACTAAGCAGCTATACAGAAGTATACAGTTCCTTCTTGGCCGTAGGAGTTAAAGTTTCAAAATGAATAAAGAACCAACACATTCCACTTGAGTCAAATAACTGCTTTCTGTCCAGTAAAAAGCTTATTTAATTCTTATAATTTAGAAGTTACAAGTATTATTATAAAGAAATCACTTTCCAGAATTACACTTCTTCCTATTGCAGTTATTTTGAAAAGAACTTCCTACGCACATGTACTCCATTTGATGCATAATAGATTGGCAATTGCCACTCGAATTGGAAGCTCTTAACATTCTGCTTCTGCGGCCTATCATTTAGAGCTAAGTATAATACAATATAATTACAGGTACCCCTATGTCTGCTAATAATTCATGATTCTAATTGTGCAATTTCAGTTGTACTTGAACATTGAAATGAAGAGATGTTACAGGGAACTATGTTGAATAACTTAGATTTAGTATGTAGCAAACATTGGGACACCTAATTACAGATGTCTGTTGGACATGGACCTGTGGTTATAGATTTGCAAAGGTTAATGGTTTTTTTGTGCGATCTTTCAATCCGCTCAGTACACCAGAAACAGACTTTTTTTTTCTGGATAAATATCACATTATTTTGACAGTATTATGCTATAGTCACTGTAAAAAGTCACATGAATAATTCTACAACTATAGAATCCATTTTATTTAGCTGGAAATCAATATAACAGTATTTTCTTGGATTGCAGAAGCAAAGCAGAGAACCGGGAGAATCCCGTGTAAATATCGACAGACCAGAATATCTACATCTAGATAGCGCCACGCATTACAACAGATCGCTTATTCAGGCGTGTAGGCAGTATAACTGGGTATGGGTCATTAGGTCGACAGTGTCTAGGTTGACAGTCAAAAGGTTGACCAGTATTGTCCAGTCAAAAGGCCGACACATGAAAAAGGTTGAACAGGAGAGTGAGAGTGGGCGCTCTACCTCGGTTGCCGGCTGCTAAGTCTGGTTTGTCCAAACCCATGGTAAGTTAAATAACAAGAAGGTGACTAGCGCTCAGGCTATAACTTGATAACAGAGATGATATCTAGTGTGGTACAGCTTGCGTGTAAAGCAGGGTTATAAATAACAACAGTGTGCCAGTATAATGAAAGCAAAGGTGTTTATTGTCATTTCAAACAGACTCTGGCTCTTGCAGCCACCACCAGCCTCCCACACCCCTCCTATAGAGGGCTCCCATCCCTCACCACCCCCACCATTGGATGTCATTTTTTACTAAATGAAAATAAACACCATTGCTTTCATTATACTGGCACACTGTTGTTATTTATAACCCTGCTTTACACGCAAGCTGTACCACACTAGATATCATCTCCGTTATCAAGTTATAGCCTGAGCGCTAGTCACCTTCTTGTTATTTAACATGAAAAAGGTTGACTTAAAGACTTAAAGTAGATTGACATGGTCAAAAGGTAGACATAAAAAGGTCGATGTTGGCAAAGCTCAACAAGTGTTTTTCATGTTTATGTTGACATAGGTAGACATGGATACTTTAGGCAAAGTGCCTTGTGACACTATTATATTCTCCCTCTATGCCCACTGGGATGGTAGAGTATGGTCTTTTTTTTTTGTCGACCTTTTTACCGTGACAACCTAATGCATTTTGACCTTTTTCATGTGTTGACCTTTTTACAGCCTACATAGACACTGTCAACCTAATGACTGCATCATCTTTGATCTACAGTCTTAACCAGTGCTGCCTTATTGGGCTGTTGTAATGAGTGGCCTTTATACATGTAGTTAGTATGGTCTGCTGGTGTTTGTGTGGATTTCTTCCAGGCAATCTGCTTTGCTTCTGCAATCCAAAAACATACTAAGAAGTTGATTTCCAGCTAACTAAAATGGATCCTATAGTTGTGGTCAGTGCTATTTTTCAGCAGGAACCAGCAGGAACTCCGTTCCTGAACCTCTAATTAAATATGACATCATCAGGAACTGGGTTCCTCAACCTGTTCTGGGCCAGAATGTACTTTCCATAGGATCAATTTTATTCTAAAGTCCCCATGTGAGTTCCTTTGTTTCTTAATACCATATATACATCTCTCTCACTCTCTCTCTCTCTCTCTCTCTCTCTCTCTCTCTATTTTTAATTAATCGACCCACCCCCAGACACAGAGTTCCTGGACCTATTTTTTCTGAAAAATAGTACTGGTTGTGGTTGGGAACTTTATACTGTAAGATGCATTGCAATAGGGATTTATGTAAATAAGAAATATACTGGATCCTGCCTTAATATGGTGAAACAAAATAAACACCTATAATTACCTAGAAAGCCGCATGAAGCAAATGCTTTGAAAGCTAGTCTGCTACCTATATATATGGGTAAAATCACAATGACCTCCAACCCTCCAGACTGCAGCTGGAGAGCACTTTGGGGTACCAACCCTTACAATACAGTAATACAAAAAATAAATGTTCCCCTCAGTGCTGTCTCATCAGAAGATATGTCTTCTATATTCTTTCAGACTGGACTTAATGATCCCTTCTTTTTCATACCCACGATAAAAAAAAGGTTCAGACTGTTTCAGATGGAAAACCCCATAGATACTCTCCTCACATAAGTGGGTGATATTCACATAAAGGTTTCTTTGTGTACTGCACCTTGGATGGATATAAGGACCAATTCTATCCTACACCAGATAAAAGACTGACACACCTATGTTTGCACAGAGGTATATTTTAACAGGGGTCCTCAGTATACATCCCAGATGGAGGCTCTATGGTAATCCAGAAAGATTAATTTTACAAAAACATCACTCCAATATAAACTACAGATATAAAAAATCCAAGGTTAAAAATTTCTGGTAGAGTCCTTCTGACAAACAACGTTCACCTCAATAGAGCTCACCTAGAATGAGTGCAGAGGGGGAACATGTCCCAGATGTAATATGAGATCAACTGGGACCAGCCAGTAGAATGTCCTCCTCCAACAACACATGGCATAGCCAAAACATGTTCCAGACTCTGCCACCTTACACATCTCTGCGTGATAAAATACATTTAATTTGATCTCTCCCTAATCTAATACATAATGATCCTATCTTGCCCTTTTTATACACATTCAATGCATATAATAAAAAACATATATAAACATATATATACTTATTCATAAAAATTTTGTTCAGGGTCCAGTCCGGATTATGACCCTTATTCTGGTTGATTCATTCGGATACACAATCACTTGTAGCCAAGTGAACGGACCACACACGGGGAGCGAAGGCACACCTATATAGCCACCGAACCCATTCGCTCGGATCAACACACAAAGGGGAGTGGTGAGTACAGATGGCTGAGCGAACAGGCTCTGCTTGGAGTATAACACGCCACAGCACAAATCCGCAGTTAAATATAGTGCTGCATTTGTCTGTGAGAGCAATGAAATATACAAAAGCTATGAACGCAGAGAAGTGTAAATGGTTAATGTTTAAAAGTGAGCTCCCCATGTTACTGCCATGTAGTTAGCTAATTGATAAATGAGAGAAACCTCTATGCTGCATGGGTGTGTATTGCGTGCAGCTGAAAGTAATTTAGCTATTGTGCGTGTTGATGGTCTGAGTGAATGCGGGCCCACTGAAGCAGCAGGGCAGCGAGGCATGAGACTTGCTTTTTTCTTGCGAGTGTTTCTCATGTGTACTGGTCCGAGCCCTCGGTGAGGCGTACTCGCAGCACTTGGTGTCACCACCCACATGCACGCACCAGTTACCGCCCAGTTTTCATGCTGCGCCCTGTGAAACACCCAAATTACGCCCTCTGTATCTGAGCGTGCATAGCAGAGTATTCCTGTTCGCTGAGTTACGTCTGTACACGGTTGAGTGTGGCTGCACATGCACATAGCGAGCGCTACCACATGCGCTACCGCATGCGCAGTAGGCTAAGAAACACGCTCCGCGCGAAGTTGTATCCGAGTGAGTCAATCAGAATAACCTCCTATGTGACATGAGTGTCTAGGGTTATTTTACACTGTTTATTAATCTGAACTTTTTGTCTTCGTGTGCACCCTGGTTGGAAAAGAAAGAGAGATTGTTTCACTCTCTGCCAACAGATGGCAGTATTTCAGAGAAACACAATCAGACACTAGACATATACTGTATACTGTATATCAGGGCTGGGCAACACCGGCCCTCCAGATGTTAATGAACTACACATCCCAGGATGCTTTGCATTAGTTTTGCTATGTGGCGATGCTGAAACTGATGCAAGGCATGCTGGGATGTGTAGTTCATCAACATCTGGAGGGCCGGTGTTGCCCAGCCCTGCTGTATATAGATGATAAACATGAATAATAACAATGGATATGTGTTTTAGCATATTATATTAGTATGAGTGTGAGAGACCATGGAGATAATTGAAGTTGTGCCTCATATACATGGTATTTATATATAATGTGAATTAAATATTTATACTTACTCTTGCTATCATTAGAATGCATGCCTTTCCCACATGAAAAGAATGTTTGTTTTTATAGAAACTATGCATGTCAGGTGTATATCCCATCTCTCTAAAATATTAAATTTGCTCTAATAGCATGGTACGGTAATAAGAACATCTGATGCCTATTTAGGGAATTCATTTGCTGGCTGCAGTTTGCTTCTTCTATCATTCTAGGCCTGGCATGATGCTGATTTAAAGGTTACAGCTAATATACTGTAATAAATCAATTTTTGCAGCAGACACTACCAAAATACTGTATAATGCCATGCTCTTGGTGGCATATACAGTACTAGCATGTTCCTTAAAAAATTCAATGTGAACTCAATTTGATAGGTCTCCCGCTAACCCATGACTCCATGTTTAAAAAAAATGCTCCCTTTCAACCTAATACCTAAACTGAAGCACTACTAAGTAACAGGCTTAACTTACTCCTTGCCATACCCCGATATCTTGGCACATCTTTGGGTATTCCTAGCCAGAGGCGTCATTAGGGTTTGTGTCAACCGGTGCAGTAACTTATGGTGTCACCCCCCATGGACCTCCTCCCATCGGGCAGCAGGAGTAGTACACAAAGTGGGAGAGGGTTATATTGGGGATTGTGACACTGGATGGGAGAAGGTGCAGGGATTCATATGAGAGGAGGACATATTAGGGTGAGGAACAGATGAATGGGGATTATGCTGGATGGGAGAAGGACATATTGGGTATTGAGACACTGGATGAGAGGGATGAAGGGTGGGAAAGGGGCACCAAGTTGGAGGAGGGGGTGCAGGGTGTGAGTAGGAACTATAAGGGAGAGGGACATAGTAAGAGGTGGGACACAGAATATGAGAGGGGCACGAGGTAAGAAGGGGGTTGCAGGGTGGGAGAGGGAAATGTTGAGTATTAGGACAGTGGATGGGAGAGGGTGTAGGGTAAAAGAGGGGCACTGGATGATAGGATGACATTTTAAGAAGAGGTGCAGAGAAAGGGGGGTACTGGGTGGAAGGAGATGCAGGGTGGAGCAGTGACATATTGGAGATTGGGACATTGGATGGGAGAGAGATGCAGGGTGGTAGAGAGGCATCATATAAGAGGGAAGAAGCTGGATGTAAGTAGCCCTGGCATAATGTGTAATAGGCATTACAGTGTATGGCATTACGTGCAAAGGGCATTACTGTGAGTGGCATTATGTGTGATGGTCATTACTGTGTGTTGCATTATGTGTGATGGTCATTACTGTGTGTGGCATTATGTGTGATGGCATTACAATGTGTGGCTATACAGTATGTATAATGGGCATTACAATGTACATTTTTGCAGAGCACTTTAGGCGTGCACTATCCCGGTTTCTAGTATGTATGGGGGAGAATGATTCATTCTGAAGTGCATATACATAAATAAGTCACCTTCTTTTTAGTTTGCATTGATGCCCAGTAGGCGGCTGTCGAAACGCCCAGTAGGCGTGGTGGGAACAACCAGTAGGCGGTGGTGGTCACACCCAGTAGTCGGTGATGGACATATTGCTCCAATGGTACACCCCCTAAGAAAATGGGCTGCGCACAATTATAATTTAGTGCACTATTTGCAAATGAAGATGACTTTCTCAGGAATAAGTACAGTTTGCATACTCTGTATAAAAGGCAACAATCAGATGCTTTACATTATATGACCACATAAGATGATGTGTGTCAAATGTTTCTGACCAAGCATGTGTCCCTACATTTATTTTGTCTCATCCTAATTGATTTGATACTCAAACTCTTTACCAAAACTAGCTTGTTGCCTACTATTGTTGACTGCTATTGACTATTTTGCTCAGATCCAACTCGGGAGGCTGCCACCTGGGTGCTGTTAATGCCCCTTTTATTGATTGTGACAGTCACTGATGATAAGCAGAATGTACATTTCAGTTCATAAGCATGACATTTCAGGTGCATTGCTTATTCTGTTTACTTAACATACTGTAGTTACTTTGTTTTCAGATTTGTGCAGCAGTATAATCAGGTGATATCCTAATTTGCTGTGTGCATTAGTTTGAGGTACTCATTTTTTATTTTTAGTTTTTTTACATTTCTGTGTGCTGTGATGCACACTAGGTGCATTGTATTATTTATGTAGACCTTGAGACGATAATGCACCTTGACTTCATTTGATTGATTTGTATATTGAATTTTCAGACTTTATTGTACCATACAAGATGTAATCCTATAGCCTTAGTCATTTAGATTTAGAATTTTCTGTTTGGTCTTGTTCCCTTCAATGACACCAATTGAACCCAATATATGTGATCTGTATACAATACTGTATGTAATGATCCATACACACCGGGCGATTTTTTCCAACGTGTATGGACAGCACAGAGCCATTTTCCCCCTGGCCAGCGATACTGTACTCACCAGGGGTGAATGAATTTCCATAGCAGGATGCTATGGCAAGCGATTCACAATGTTGCTCAACTGCTGGTAATACCAGCAGATGAGCAGAGGTTGCCAGCGATCATGAAAAAAGCCAATACAGGTAAGTGTACAGACTTACCCATCTGCTGCTCTATATGTCTGTCCCTATCATCCAGATGGGAGAGTATTTAAATTTGTCCATCCAGCTGTGACGTCAGTCCCTGTAGCAAGTTTACGGGCAGTCAGCAGACTTCCTGTATAAACAGTCAGACATGCAAGTCTTTGTTATTCATCAACATATCACATGTTCTCTCCCTCCGCCCCGCTAGTGGCCTATCAATTTAGAGCTACTGGTATACACCTATAGGTGTGGAAGCTGAACAAGTGCTTTGGGTGTATGGTGACTGAGTAGTTATAATGTTATTGTAATCTAAGTGCAACTGATTGCTGGACAGTGGTTAAACAATAATTGATAATTAATTAATGATCACGGTGAATTATTTAAAGACCTTTGCATTGTGATGGAAAGCAAAAAGGAGAACAATCTGCAATGTAGGTCACAAAAATCACCAAGAGCACATTGCAGATTGTGACCTAAATTACAGATTGTTCTCTTTTTTGCTTTCCATCATGATGCAAAGTTCCGTAAATAATTTACAATTCTCATAATGTTAGCTAGCGGCAGCCTACATCTTACCACCCCTTCAGTGAGCACAGTGGCATAAGTTCGTTCCAGTTGCCCGGAGGCAAGATATATATTGGTGCCCCCCCCACACATACACACACACACACACACACATACACAACCCTATATAACCTTATATAAAATATATATATATTCTGTTCAGCATATATATAGATGGATAGATCGATAGATAGAACATGTGTATATATATATATTTCAGAACTCAGCCACAGAAGCAATATCGTTGGCTTTTAAATAACTGATTTAAACTTCCAGGGAGAGGAGCCACTTTGGGAGCAGGAGCCCGGCAGCAGATGACTCCATTGCCTCCCAGAGTTCTGCCTTTGAGTGAGCAGGTATCCTATGATTGTGTATCCTTATACTATTATCCACACTTATATCTATCTATTTAGACTGTATGACCCATTAGAGCAGTGGTTCCGAAACTGTGTGCCTACTAGGCACCCTGGGGTGCCTCGGGACCCTTGCAGGGGTGCCTCGGGTTGGTGCTTCAGGAGCAATGCAAATTATTTATAGTCTTTGTAATAGTCAAAACCAGTGCTGGTGGCTGTCAGTCATCAACTATGTGAACAAACATAAGTGAATCCTGTCCCTAACCTCAAAATTGAACCTAAGGATGACCTATAAACACAATTTAATTTAAATGTATTTTTTTTTCCTTCTAAATTTCTCAATAAGAAACGTTTTTATCCTAATCCACTAGAGTATTGTATTATAAAGATAAAATATAAAGGACAAGTAAGTATTAACAAATAGAGAACAATCCAAACGAATCCATAAAGGATTGTGTCACAATAAGATAGGTTATTTGAATAGTATACAGTATATTAAATACCTGGACATATATTTTGCTTTCATGTCATAATTATCCAGTTGATAAGGAACTCAAATTACTTCATTGCACAGACCTACTAGGATTTAGAACTATTTCAGTCATTGCTCTATATTGCACAAGAAAAAAATGCTAGGTCTACTCCTGCAGTACTTTGTGATTTACATTGCTTATTGAGGACATCATTTACAAAGCGCTGTTCCACCAAACCACAAAGTATTTTTTTTTTTGTCATTTTTATGTATGGTTTGTAAATAATGCAATTTTATTACTTCCAGATGTGAAAACACAATCTATTAAGCTGTAAACTGTAGTATGAGCTGACAAGAATGTAAAAGTACAGAATAAAATGTGCACTAACAAAATTAAAAGGTGCAGTATTTAATTTATCCCCACATATGCCTAGTGAAGATGAATTATCCATCTTGTCCATTTTGTTTTCATATATAGCTACCATGATGTGTGATTATTTTGAGAGAGGAATTGAAAATTTTAATTTCAGTAGGAAATTAGGTACTTGTGAGTTATCCGGGCGTCCGATTTTTAAATCGGGTCGGATCGGGACATCGCATCGCATCGCATGCGACCATCGGATGCGATGCGATGCGATGCGATGACCCGATTTTTCCATAGGAATCAATGTTAAAATGGACTGAGTCCATTTTAACATGGAATTCAATGGGAAAAAGGGTCCTTTTCATACCCCTACTATCCAAGTGGGCATGGAGTTGGATATAAACCTGTGGCGAGCGTAGCGAGCCACCGAGCCCGAAGCGTGGCGAGCGGACACGGAATACCGTCCCCTCGCGGGGCTCGCTTCGCTCGCCACGCTTCGGGCTCGGTGGCTCGCTACGCTCGCCACAGGTTTATATCCAACTCCATGCCCACTTGGATAGTAGGGGTATGAAAAGGACCCCTTTTTCCATAGGAATCATTTTAACATTGATTCCTATGGAAAAATCGGGTCATCGCATCCGATGGTCGCATGCGATGCGATGCGATATCGCATCGCATCTGATTGTATGCCTTAACTTAAGGCATACAATCAAAAAATCGGACGCCCGGATAACTCACAAGTACCGGAAATTACTCTTAAGTGAACACTTGGCTGTTGTATTGGTTCCAGTAAGAGTGGTAAAAACAAATGTTTGAAATTGAGACATGTTGATCCATCTTCACAGATTACTGGTATGAAAGCTTTCTCACCTAGGATTGAGTTCAGATGAAGAGGGACATGGATACTAAACCCAAATACTATAATCTACATTTTGAGCAAGGTCAGACGTCTTTGACTTTGTTTTAATTAATACATCTATTGTGATATGCCACGACAATAAAGGTGGGGCAGTTATCATACAAGAGTATGATTGACGAATCAAATGGCAGTTGGCTGATACTGTACTTATACATATACAAAACTTGAATTTAGTCCCACACCAAAAGGATGATAGATGAGACAGTTTATAGTGCATTTGTGACTGGTTGGATCAATGGATATACAGCCAATTTTCTAAAAGTTGAGTATATTATTATACCTATTATTTACACGCACACACCCAAAAATCCATATACAACTTGATAACCCACCTAGTTAACCTATTATCTTGGTCAGAGGTTCATTATTACAACCTTCTGGTTGGCTTTATGTTGATCAACCATTGCTACAAAACACCACTAGTTATATTCATTAAACATCTGATTTATTGGCTAAAATTTGTAGTTTAACATTTACTTCTTCTGAAGCCTTGCTTGCTACACTTGATATACAATCACTTTACACAGTGAGCCCACAGAATAATGGTGTTGAAGCGATTCGCAAAACAGCTTATTGAAGCTAGACATACCAGACTATCTATTGATTGTCTTACTACTCTTATTGATTTGGTACTTATGGTACTTAACAACTTTATTAGGTGTGGTTCAGATTTGTATGCCAAAAATAACTGGTACAGCTATGGGTTCGAACCTGGCACCAGCATTTACCAATGAACAAAAATATATGCTCCATAAGTTTGGTAGAACTCTTTTTTGAGATTTATAGATATTTTTTTTTGGTATGGTCATGTACAATTGAAGAATTTCTTATTATGATTGAGAATCTCAATTCACTTAATGTCACCAGCAATATTGATCAGCTGTCACTTGCCTTGATGTCATCATGCTTAAAAATGGTGACAAACTTGGATCAACTCTTTTCCATAAAATCTACTGATTGGAACACCATTCTTCAAGCAAATAGACCAAATGCAGCAGCATTAAAAAAAAAAGTCTTCAATAATACAATTTTTTGAGTGCTCTGTATTAATTCTTCTGAAGTACTTGGATACAAATTGAGGAAATTAAATCAAGGTTTTTGGATAGAGAGTACTAACTGAGGACTGTAACTTCTGTAGTTGTTTTAAAAGTTGCTGTTTTTCGTGGCTGCTTGGTCACTATTGTAGCATTAGTTGAATTACATCCTGTACCTTTTGGAAGGCATAGTAGGTACAGGTGGGAGACATTCTTCACAGGAAGAGGAGCAACAGAACACGAGGACATGCACTGAAACTAGAGGGAGGAAGATTCAGGGGAAATGCGAGGAAGAATTTTTTCACAGAAAGAGTAGTAGATAAGGGGAATAGCCTCCCAACAGAGGTGGTAGACGCAAATACAGTAGTACAATTTAAACATGCTTGGGATAAGCATATTGATATCCTTACAAAAAATAAGGATCAAATATGGTTTGAGGTAACATGTTTAAAAAAAGGGGCAGACTAGATGGGCCAAGTGGTTCTTATCTGCCGTCAAATTCTATGTTTCTATGTTTCTATAGTAGACAACTTCCAGTAATGCTAGTATGCAATACCTGTTGCTGTATTATTTCACTATGTGGAGCGCATAGCAACTTTCCAGTTGTCGCTGGATTGCATAATGACACTTTTCCTGTCAACACTATCCTCGTGTTTATTGCTACTATTATTGTTTAAATGCATTGTGGTTGAACTGTGACTATATAGATGTGAGGTTACATGTTGTGATGTGAGATAGATGTTAGTACATAATAGACTTTTTTCGTATGTTGATTATTATGGCATGGTTAGATTGGCACTTCCTTACGATTTACTAATTAGCTCTCTGTCTCAAGGGTCATAATGTCAACAATTAATGATGATTTTGATAACTTATTCAAACCTTATTTATTTACTAGATTGGGGAGTGCCCTTATTTTGGTTGAATAGGCAAAACCTGGGTATAGTTTGAGCAATGTTACTCTGCTATCTTAGTGGAGCACTACACTGATGATCCACACCTCCCTACTGTCCCGATTTTCACAGGATAGTCACTATTTTTTGTGACAGTCCCACCTACAGACAGCAGTGTTCCACAGTGGAGCGTTCAGTTGGGAGCCTCCCTGTCTTCCAATCTCTAATGCAGTGGTGAAGAGAAATTGTGCACATGCACACAGCATCTATTCACTGGAAGCGAAGACAGGGGGCATGGCCAGCAGCTCATAAAGTTCTGGCTATACCCTCCCAGCAGAAAAAAACAGGTGAATGGCCTCACAGGAGTGCTGCGATCATAGTCCACACCATTACCACAAAGCCATGCCCCTAATTTTATGCGTGCACCTATAGCATGTGCATTTGTCCCACTTTCTGATCATTGAAGGTTGGAAGGGAAGTATGACCTGTGGTGAATGTATAGTAAGTGTGAACTACCATATAATTGCAGTAAATGATCTTGCCCGCTAACTGTAAATGAATCTACACTTAGTTCATGCAACTGATGCATTTCCTGCCACTATATACTGGAGAGTTGGTCTGATTTAGATGTGGTTACTTTGTACATCTCCAGAAACCAATCTGTGCATATGTATCCTTGTGACACACGGACATTATCATCACAGGTTGACAGTCTGATGTCATTTAGCCTAGGGCTGACATAAGTTTTTCTGGGAAAACCCCACACTGTTTTTACTGCTCTTAAATACTATGCTACTGCAGGAAAATACAGTAGGTCTAAATCATACCTCTCAACTGTCCGAATTTTCATGGTACAGTCTAGTTTATTTGGGACTGTTCCACATACCAACCGCTACCAGCAGTGTACTGAGGTGGAGGAGGGGGGGGGAGCTGTGAGTCTCCCTGACACTTGTTGCTCTGTTTACAAGAGCAGCGGGGAGTAGATTGCTGTTCACCTTTATTCACTGAAGAGAGGGACAGGGGGCATGGCCAGAAGCTCTCACAGTGCTGGCCATGACCCCCACTGCGGCAGAAATTTGGGGCGTGACCTTCAGCAGATGCATTCAGTTGAATGTTAGGGGTTATGCTTAAGCATACATATATTCATGTTTA
Source organism: Crinia signifera (assembly GCF_055691185.1). Classification (NCBI taxonomy): domain Eukaryota; kingdom Metazoa; phylum Chordata; class Amphibia; order Anura; family Myobatrachidae; genus Crinia; species Crinia signifera. Next base: position 76,332,984 of record NC_139222.1, on the reverse strand, counting down.
CATGTTATTAAATGAATAACACCTGTACTTTTGTTATAAATGTGGCCCCTTTATGCATCTGTTTAGTGCAATACACGTGTGTGTTACATTATGGTGTAAATACTTTCTAAATACTGTTATGGTGTCCTCAAGTTGCATGATATAAATAGATAGATTCAGGTATATCATATATCAATTCCCAATAAATGGCAAACATAAGGATACTTCTTCCACCTTAAGTAGCCTGTGGGGAATAAGCAAGGACATACCAGCCAACTTAATATCCACTCAGAATTTAATTCATGGTAGACCTTTGAAAGAAATGAGTGTGCAGCCACAAACCACAATCATTACATTTAAAAAAAACCTCTAGAAATGAAAACAGACATACAGCAATTATATGCGCAGAGACAGAAATGATCAACCTTTAACAATCACTGCTGGTAAAGGAGCAAGACCACCTGTCTCTAAATCTGGCCTCTTACCAGAGGGAGCAATTTGCATTGCAAGGCAATATTTCATAGAGCGAAAATTGACTTTATTGAAAACAAAGGAGTCTTTCCTAAAAAAAGATGCTATTTTGGCATTTCCTTTTTTTTAGATTGAAATAATACATATGGGGATTTAAAATATCAAATTTTTATTTACCCTTAGCAAAGTAATCGGAATAACTTGCACACATTGATTGTAGTACAGTATGTACATATGTGTGTGTGTGTACGTATGTTTAGTGAACTATTGAGCTGCTCTGGGAGCCGGGGTACATCAAGCTGCTTGTGTGTTTTCCAATGAGCACACAAATCTGTGAATTAGCAGCTCCGCCATTGTGTGCGTGACAGCAATCTCACTCTGTGAGAGTGCTGAATCTGCACTTACCCACAGGCTTTGATGGTGTACCATATCTGTATTGCGCAAGGAACACATCCATTAAGCGCCAGACTCAATGATTGGAATTGCATTGCTTTTTGGAGTTTTAGTGGAAGAATTATAACAGGTTTATCATTGTACGAAATATATATATATATATATATATATATATATATATATATATATAAATGCAACAATTGGAGCAGCACACCACCTGTCAAAACGAATGCTTTCGGGGTGCCCAGCCAGAAGCCAGAATCCTGGCAGCGAATACAACCTTTAAACGGGCAGCACTTCCCAATAAGTTACTAAGACAACGGTCTTGTTAATAACGTTTCGAGGATTTTAATTTCCTCTTCATCAGACCACAGACATACAGATAATAAATGACATTTATACTCACAAACACCAGTGTGCGAGTCCCGCGGCGTCGGAGCAGCTTCCGGTCCACTTCCGCGTCCTGAGCCATATGCGTCACTACCACGTCATTCCGCACAGGCTAGGGGGCGTCGCGTTTGCTCCGGGAGCTCCGTCGCCAGGGTGACTGTAATCCAAAACAGAAAACTTTAATCAACAGTGAAAAAATAACAATAAGAGAATAAAAAAGTAAAAAACATGAAGTAACATGCAGATTGTATAGAAAAGGACATAAACAGAAGGTTCTTTGGGTACTACTTGTTGTAAAGCCCATTTGTGCAGTGCATCTTAATGCTTAGGTTAATTTGTTTTTTTTTTTGTCATGGGTGTAGCCATTGTTGGAAAACTCAGTGGTCAGTTGATTGGAAGAATTGATAAATGGGCCAAGTGAGACAATCAAGCACCTTTATAGTATGGTCTCTCGGACTCCCCAGGGCTGGTGAAAGTCTGATTTACCAAGGTCAATAATTGGAACTCATGTCTGGTAAAGCCTTGTCTACAACCACATATAATACATTGTATCATGCTTAAATGATCTTGCTTGCAACCATGTCTGAAATCACCTTATCTGTATTCACAGACTTTTAAGCCTGCCCATAGCCTTTGATCCTTACCCCACCTCTGCATGTTAATCAGGATTCTGCTAACAAGTCTCGGTAAGTGAAAACATTATAGTAGATGTTGATATGAAGGTTTTTTCCAATTCTGATGGGTAGAAACGACAAAATCTTAATCTTGTCTAGTGTGTCACAACATCCTCCATCATTTGTTACAGGCTAGATGATGGAGGACATCGCTAGCAGGGGCCATGCTGTGGAATGCAGCATGGCCACCACCCCTGCTTTGTCAATGCCCTTTATCAACTTCACACCATAATACTTCTCTCTTTTTCAGTACCCTGCATTCCTCCCTTTCATGATATGTTTCTGTAAAAGTGCATTAAAGGTTCAGTTAAATGTAACTTAATATTCATCCATCACTTGCATATGTGGTCATCAGTAACCCAGTTATATGAAGATGTGTACTCTATACTGTATGTGGGTTTCACCCTCTACTACATGACAAATTGTGGCTTTATTGGGGGCAGCACACTCCAGTTTTTCCCAGATATTTCTCATTCTGCCATGATGGGCTTTGGGCCTAATTCAGACCAGATTGCAGGACAAATCTGTTCTCAAAATGGGCAAAACTATGTGCACTGCATGTGCAGAGAGAGTTAGATTTGGGTGAGTAGGGTAAATACTGGCTGCTTAATTTTTACATTGCAATTAAGATTTCAGTTTGAACACATCCCACCCAAATCTAACTCTCTCTGTATGTTACATCAGCCCCATCTGCAGTGCACATAGTTCTGCCCATATTGAGAATAAATTTGTCCCGCAATCAGGTCTGAATTAGGCACTTAGTTTCAACTAGAAACTTAAAGCCTTCAAGATCATCCCAACATGCACCACTGGGATTTTCCCTTCCATTTACATGTTTTTTTTTTTTGGTAAAACCCAACTACACAGACCAAGTGGTTACTTGTGACTTCCATAAAAAACAAGTTTAGGTCCTAGTTCCATAACTGTTTAGGCACCCACCAATGCACAGGAACATTTACCCTGGGGATGTATAATCTAGAAATAAATCAAAATGGAATGACTCGTAACTTATTGGTCTGTACTAGGGCCACTTATTTTTAATATATTTATTAATGACGTAGGTGATGGTATTGTGAGCAAAGTGTCCATTTTTTAAGAATAACACTTCACTATGTAAGGTAATTCAATCTTTTTATTACTGGAGGGTTGCGCAGCAAAATGGAAGAAGAGGTGTAGTATTAATAAATGTAAGGTTATGCATTTTAGGAACAGAAACAAGCGGGTGATCTATAATTTAAATGAGTAAAGAATAGAGGAATCGTCAATGGAGAAGGACTTGTGGGTGCTTATTGACAGTAGACTTAGCGGCACTGTCCAATGTCAAGGAGCAGCAGTCAATGCAAATAAGGTATTTGCATGCATAAAGGCATATAGCCTATACATCATTGGTGAAGCCACATCTAGAATATAATGTACAGTTTTAGTCACCCCCCCATAAAAACAACATATTGGAACTTGAAAAGGTTCAGAGAGCAACAAAATTGATCAAGGGTTTAGAGTCATTGGGTTATGAGGAAAGGCTAGGCAGGTTTACATTTATTACATATGTTTACATTGGAGAAGAGGAGACTAAGGAGTGGATTCAGACCTGTTTATACAGGTCTGTATTTGTCCCCGATGATTGGGGTCTGCGCATGTGCGATAATGCGAATGTGCAAACCCTCGCAGCAAGCGCCTTCAGCAAATTTTTCATTTGACGTGGTTCAGGCTGCCTGAGTGCAGGCGTGCACCTGCCTGCTCGGGGTGGGTGGAGGACATCACATGATGATGATGATGAGCCAGCCCCCGATTCGTCGAAAAGCTTCCAGATGAAAAATCAGTCACACTTACTTTTCATAACGAACAGAGGAAAATTAATTAGATGGTGATTAACCATCAAATGATTTTTCCTCTGTGTGGGTGCATGCGAGCGGATGTATAAGGGTATACATCCGCTCACAGTGTAATGCGGGGATTTGGGCAGCAGGGTGGCCGGGCATTTGGCGGGGCGGCATTTACCAGGTCACTAGGCAGCAAATATATGCAGCATACATACATACATAAATGGTCAATACAGAAAACCAGTTGATCTGTTTACAATAAGAACTGTACACAGGGTACGTGGTCACCCCCTAAGGTTAAAGGAGTGGAAGTTTATCAACATGAGAAGGAAGGGTTCTTTACAGTAAGAGCATTAAGACATGGAATACTCTGCCAAAGAAGATTGTAATGGCAAATTCAATTGATATAATTAAAAATGAGTTACTTTTTTATTTAAAAGAAAATGCTATCCAGGGGTATAATAATTCAATTTAATGTACCATGGTGAACTCAGATTGGACAGGCACTTTGATATGTCTTCACTCCAAAAAGTTTGCATCGCCTGCTGGAGACACGTGACCCAAAATTCCCTATAAGCAGAAGCACATGCCAGGTTATCGGGGGTAGTAGAATAGCCCTGCAGCAAATCAAGTGCCCCTCACCATTGATCTGGGCTAAGTGAGTATTGGCCAAAGACTCAACAGAGAAGGAGGAAGTCATTATTGCAGAGTAGAATTTATTTTATTATGGATGTGACATGGGAAAAATAGTTCTCTATTGTATAAATAATGTGGCATTCAGTCTTTTCATGTTAGTAAGATACTTAGGAACAGTGCCAAATAAAAAAAGGCATGAAAAAACAAAGCTAATATAATATTCTGTCTAAAATTTGCCTATGGCATATGAGTGTGCCTGCAGCAGGACACATAGATTCTCAATGAATAATGGTTTCTGAATGTAAAGCACAGTAGAATATTTTGCTGATTAAAACAAGAAAATATTTCTTAATTATATGCCATGGTTTCAGTTCTAAAATCTAAGCACAAAGGGGCAATCAAAAGCACTTCAAATGGCCTCTGAGGGGGTATTCAATCTTGGATTCCAACTGTTGCAACATTCCGACAGTCGGAATCCTGTCCCATTTTTGCCCAGCTTGACAGTTTCTCACCAGCCTGAATTCAATGTTCTACCTGCTGAGTGTTGAAAAGGGGGAGGGTCTGCAAAAACAGCCTTGGATTGATGAGAAACGGGCGTGAATTCCACAATCTATGGCCATTTCCGACAACAAAAAAGTTGGATCTGTTTTGTCGAAATCTGCCTTCAATGCTTGCAGCATTGAATAGGTGACTGGCCCTATATCCCCTGTAAGAAATTGCACCTAGGATTGAATACCCTCCTCCTGGGTGCTATAGCTGAAAGGAGAAATAGCGCCCACTGCCTATTTAATGCTGCCATTTCCAACAGCATGAAGACAGATTTCTACAAAACCGTTCTGAGTTTAAAACAAGACAGATCTGTTTTTACGGAAATGGCCGTGGATTGACGATTTCATGAAGCTGCTTGCTTCTTTCCTAAATAGTTCCTTCATAATTCGGAGGTGTGCTTTGGGTTATTGTCCTGTTTGAGAAGGAAATAGATTCCAATCAATAGACTATTAGCCTTCCATTCAGAATCCATTTTACCTTGTACAAATCTCCCACTTTACCAGCACCAAAGCAGCCCCAGATCACATTACCTGACTTGACAGATGGCGTCAGGCACTCTTCCACCATCTTTTCACTTGTTCTGTCTCTTGCAAATGTTCTTCTGTGTAAGACAAATACCTCAAACTATTAGTTTGTCCATAACACTTTTTTTCTAATTATCCTCTGTCCAATGTCGGTGCTCTTTTGCCCATATAATATTTTCCTTTTATTGGCCAGTCTCAGATATGGTTTTTTGTTTGCCACTCTGCCTAGAAGGCCGGCATCCTGGAGTCGCGAAGAATTCAAATTTCACATGAAAGTTCTCTTTTACTGGCCTTTAGAGAATATGATGTTCCAGATACTCAACTAGCTGAAAGGAAGGCCAGTTTTATAGCTTTTCTAACGAGCAAACCAGTTTTAAGCTGTGCTAACATAATTGCACAAGGGTTTTCTAATCATCCATAAGTCTTCTAACACAACTAGCAAATACTATGTACTACAGGTACAGTATAAGAACACTGAAGTCATGGTTGCTGGAAATTGGTCTCTCAACACCTATGTATATATTCCTTTAAAATGCAGCTAGTATAGTCATTTACAACATTAAAATTGTATAGCATGTATTTCTGATTAACTTAATATTAACTTCATTGAAAAAAACTGTGCTTTAAAAAATGATAATAAGGACATTGAGTGCAACACACTCGTCTGCCTATTGAAATTTCATTTGTGAGGGCACTAAATGCTGTTGACCATCTCTTATTGGATAGACTATATCGCACTGATAGGCAAATAAGTGCTGCTTACCTAAAATCTTGTTGCCAGGGGGGATTACATGCTTGTTGCCAAGGGGGATTGCATTCTCATTGCCATAGGGCAGGCATTCCCAACCACGGTCCTCAAGGCACACCAACAGTGCAGGTTTTAGTGATATCCAGGCTTCAGCACAGATGGTTTAATCAGAATCCCTCATATACTAATGTGCTCAAGCCTGGATACCTACAAAACCTGCACTGTTGGTGTGCCTTGAGGACCGTGGTTGGGAATGCCTGCCATAGGGGGTTCCATTCTCGTTACCATATGGGGTTCCATTCATATTGCCAGGGGTTCCAATCTCATTGCCAGCAGTTTAATTCTCCTTGCCAGGGGGGTTTACTTGCTCATTGAATGAGCACTTCTAGCGCTTGTCTCCTTTACAGTGATGGCCATTCTTGGAGGGGATTAGGGTCTCCATCTGCATGTGGACGGAGACTCTGCACTCCTAATTCGAAATTTCTCCGCCTCTGTTGCAGAGGGAGGGGGCAGTCAAAGGCAGCATTTAGCAGGTGGGCAACTATGGTGAGTTTTAAAGCTGTTACCATGGCCACCGCGCACTCCCCCTGCCACCATGAGTGAGCGTGCACGCGTAACACCCCCCCCTGTGTTAATGGCGTCAAGATTCTTAATCACCGTTAATGCTAATGCACTAACACAATATTAATGCGTTAACGTGCCCAGCACTAATATGTTTGTGGCTGCCTAAGTGCTGGGCAGCTCGGCGGGTATATGATCATGTATATGTTCCCTGTGTGATAACGTACTGTCTCTGCTTGTACTGCTACCTACCTGGCTGTTGCAGTGACCAGTGGCGCCGCTGATGGCTGTGCAGCTCGGCTGGTATATGTTCCCTGCGTCTATAATCCCCAGGGTACATCTAGCGTATACCTGTATGTGTTATGTATATCTGTACTATCACTGCCTAACTGTTACCTACCGGCTGCTGCACAGAAATCCAAATCAAATTCCTAGTATACGCAATAATACCTGGCCAATAAAGCATTCTGATTCTGTTTTTGCTTAGAGCGGGCTTGCTAGTATGTATGTATGCATGTATGTATAAATATATATATATTCTACTGGGTCGACTATTTAGGACAACATGCATTGGGTTGACCACTGAAGGTCAACAGGGCTTAGGTTGACACTTGAATAGGTCAATATGGCTAAGGTCGACAGGGTTGGAAGGTTGCCACAAGCATTAAGTCCACAATTGCAAGGTCGACATGAGTTTTTCACTTTTTTGGAGGAAACTTCTGCTGACAGGCAGTGATTTATGCCCTACCATCCACTATGGTGGAAAAATTAAATAGTGTGCCATGTGCAGATTGGCACCGTGCCCTAAACATGGCGTGTGTAGCTCATAGTAATAGGGGTAATGTAATGGCCTAAGATTTCCAGAGGTGATGGATTATTGTGTGACTTGATCTATGGACTTCTGTTATTTGTCCTCCTCGTTCAAAACCCTACATTACTGGTGTGACTGGCTTTAGTATTTTATCTTGGTCCTTCTGTCAATAGATCAGATATGTTTAGTGTATTGTTGCTATTATATACTATATATTATTGTGTTTGATGTTTTTAGTAAATTGTATTCTCAAATGATCCTCTTGGTTTTGTTTTATTCATACTATTAAAGATAGTTTTACATAAACTCTAAGTAGGTTAATACCTCTTTTAGTTGTTCAATATTTGAATGTTATGTAATGCGGGGAAAGTGGGCATATCTCATAAAGCAATTAGCAAGATTATCTAGGATCTGTGTATGGAGGTCACCTGCACACATTAGCATAGTCAAGTGCAAATCTAACATTTAAAACCCAAAGTTCTGTAACCACAGAGATTACATTTAAAGCAGAAACTCATTAGAAGTATTGATTCATTTCCTGGCTGATCCCAAAATGGAATTGCATTCCACATTAATTAGAGTTCATGTAGACTGCACATTTCCATGAACCCATAATCTGAGGATTTTCAAAATAATTCCATAATGTAACTAACTTTCTACTTGTCCAAAACAATTTCTCTGTGGCTCAACTGAAATAGAGGTGCTGGCATATTTATCTATGTTCCACATTTTGTTGGACCTGTTTATAAAGTAGATCTAGTACAGGTTGAGTATCCCTTATCCAAATATCCGTTTATTATTATTATTCCGAAAACCATAGTCTCCAAAATGTACGTTTATTTTTTGCTAAAAACCTACTGGGTACATCTGTAACTATCATTACTATGGAAAGAACATGTAACTGGCACTAAACATGTGCAAGGAAATGATTGCTTGTCTGAGATAATACTCAAACTTTGTTTCATGCACTAATACAATATATGTGTGTGTACTGTATTTCATGTGTTTGAGGTGCTTATACAACATAAATGCAAGATATCTTAAGATACCTCATTGAAATATAAAAATATTTGAAAATACGTAATAATCCCAAATTCTTCTGGTCCCGAGTATTTTGGATAAGGGATACTCAAACTGTACTGCATTCTACAAAATATCATATTTTTTAAGACTATACCAGTGTTAACATTGAGTGCAGTAAACATTGTAGGATTTTAAGAACAAATGCATAGGGAGTAGGGCTATATTATATTGAATCATTGGAAATAAGTAGTATCTTTAAAACTTCCCTGCATCAATTTTTCTAATACTTACCCTCCGGCGTCCACCAGTGTCATCGGTAACCTCCTCCGTCAGGATGATAACGAGAACCATACTGTGAAATTCTTGCACAGCCCCCACTCCAAACTAACTTACAATTGCTGTAATAACCAACTATGTCCAAAATGCAAGAGGAAGGCAGACAGAGCAACAGTTTTTCAATGTATAAACTTTAGACAATTGCAGTCACTTTTTGTCACTTTTATTATATTTTTTGGGTAAAAATAGAATATTTTATTCTGTAGCCTAGTTATTATTTGTATGTGTTCATATTACATGTTCTTTACAGTATGTTATTTATATGTGAAGGGTATAATGTTGTTTTTTTTCCAAGATAAATTGTTTAAATCTTCACCCATGATTCAAAAACCAACATGCTCTTCTACAATTGCAGAACACTACAATGCATGAACAAAGATGTAACAGATTGTTAAGTTTGATCGACCCAAAGTCTGCAAATTCTTTGTAATAGAAAAGCTGTGTCTATAGCAAAACAAATAAAAACAACCACTACGCAACCTGTCCCAAGATATTATGTTTGTATGACATTAGTACTTAGTTTATATTCTATCTACAGTTCATTTCCAGACTCTTGTAATTGACCTTAATCCTGCAAGTTTATAACTTTACTTTAAGTGCCTCTGGAATTCCAATGTGCAGGCATTGTCCAGAGGAACCCAGAATTCTAATCACTAGACTGAGATACAAGCAAACAAATTATTGAATTCAATCAAGTCTTGAGGGGATAAACTGCACGGTGAATTATGATTCTCGTGGCAGTTCAGATTGTGATTTGTCTAATACAAAGAATCATAAGGCCAGAAGCAATTAAGCGGGAACCTTGAACATGCCTACAATTTTAATAGAAGAGATGACCTTCTGTGATTTGCTATCTATCACACTGATCATACGGTCCATAATGAAGAAGCAGCCACAGAGGGAACCTTTAATTTTTCTTTTCCACTTTAAGTTTGTAGGGCCATAAATCAACAGATATTTGTGTAAGCAGTCTGTATCAGCAGTAATGCTCACGTGAGTGTGTGTATCTATCTATCTATCTACTTGTTGTATAATACAACAAGTATTTATTAAGCACGCAGATGATGGAACAGCAGCAGTTGGTATTGAACTTGGTAAGTGCATCACAGTGATTGCAGCAGGATATTGCGTGCAGATAGACATAGGTATACTGTAATGCAGGGTTGCCTACCCTCCCGGATTGGCCCGGGAGGATCCCGAAAATCGGGTCCCCGTCCCGGCCCCCCGGAAAGGTGGGCAATCCTCCCAGATTCTCCATCACCCTCTGCAATCTGCCTGGCCGCCTCGGTGCTGGGGGCGGGGCTTGATGATGTCTACATCAGGCCCCTGCCCCCAGAAGTGATGCTGTCAGTCTCCTCTCCGGGCTTCTCCCGGAGAGGAGAGTTCAAAAGTAGGCAAGTATGCTGTAATGACAGTAATAATGCAGTGTGCATGGAATGAGCACTTCACTCTCCCATGGCATTTAGCATGAAGGCCCTGGCATCCAGCATGAAGGCCCTGGCATCCAGCATGAAGGCCCTGGCATCCAGCATGAAGCCCTAGCAATTAATATGTAAGTAAGTGTCACTAATGTTGCATAATATGTAATCGCCATTATGGTGTATGTGGTATTATATGTAATGGGCATAGTGGTGTGTGGCATAATGTGTAATGGGCATAGTGGTGTGCGGTATAATTTGTAGTGGGCATAGTGGTGTGTGGCATAATGTGTATTGTGCAAAATCAAGAATGGAATTTTCGCAAAAGTTAAAAGAAAAACTTTATACGGTGAGTCGAGGGGCTTGGGTCAGGTCAATGGGTGGACTGTGGGTGGGTCAAGGAGTGGGCCACTGTCCAGGAATCTCTCAACACAAAGGTGGTAACCGTAATTTTATTATGGCAGTAGCCTATACATTGCTGGCCTAAGTGAATGGATTTCTCCCTACGTGCACAGCTGCAAATAAAATCGTACTGTAGCTGTGCATATTGGCGGAATGGCAGGGTGGCGTTTACCTGATCCATGGGTTCCAAATATATACACAGCATAACGATCAGTTCTGAATCAGGCCCCAGGAACAGAAATGCACTGAATAAAATGGCCCCTGCTTCCACCCTTGGAATTCAAACCCAGCCCATTATGTAAATAGTCTTTTTTGGTGAAAGATTATCAGCAAAGTCAATTGACTCCTGAAAATCACTTACTCTTTGTGAATATAGCTCAGTGTGTGCACACTGCTTTGGTGAAAGATATATCTATCAGAGATTTTGGTAAAGACTTTTGAAATGAAAATCTCCTAGTGTGTATGGGCTTTTGCAGTATTCTCAGATGAGATATATGTGATCCGGACCCCTCTGATCCAGGAAGATACCGTTAACTTGAAGGTAACGAAGGTGGAGATCAGATTGTGTGGTATATCGATGGCAAAACATAGATGGAACAGGAAAATTGTTGACGGAACACCGATGGTGTTGAGTACCGAAGGCGGAACACCGATGGAACTGAAGTATCGAAGACGGAACACCGAGTATGCACAGATGCACAGGTTCTTGGAAGGAGTAGAGTCCACTTGAGCAGGGATCCTGGAAGCAGCTTAGAGAGAGAACCATATAGGTTACATAATCAGTAGCTCTGGAAACTTGGTTAACTTATCCAGCCTCCTTATAGGAGCTAGTGAGCAGTGAGTGGCTGGGTATGTAGCAGGACAGGAGGACAATGAGGATTGGCTGAGATTAAATAGGTGACTGAAATGGACATGGCTGTTTCCATGTCTAGGAAAGGCAGAACACGCTGTTTGTTCAGCACATGGTTGTGGCCTATGACAATGGCAGCAGCATGGAAGCCGCAGGAGACTGGAGCTGATAGGCAGACATGACAGGCAGTGAATGCTGCACAGTTGCTGGGGGAGCATAGGAGCAACTGATGGATTACTTCACTGCGGGCCGAGCGCACACAGCACTAATGGAAGCATGACTTGGAGTGCACAGAGTCTTGTCAGACAGTTGAGAGGTAAATTCTGTATGTCTGTTCAAATACCCTGATCGTGACACCTACAGTATCAGGAGTAAAAGGACTAGTCATAGAACAGCAAGAGTTCTCTCGGAACAGTGATACGAAATAGTTATTTTTTTAAAAGATCTTAACTACAGTATATACCCAAGTATAAAGGTACTGTGTCCAGTTCTGGTCACCTCACCTTAAAAAAGATATAAATGAACTTGAATTGGTTCAGAGAAGGGCAACTAAATTAATAAGGGTCTAGAGTCGACAGAATATAAAGATAGGCTAACCAGGCTGAATATGTATTCACTTGAAAAACATAGACTGAGAGGTGATATGATTAGTATGTTCAGGTACAGGATGGGAATTCATAAGGAGCTGGGAGATGACTTATTCAGTAACAGGGCAGTACTTAGGATGCGTGGGCATGCACTAAGAATTAAAGAGACAACATTTCATACAGAATTAAGAAGAGGATTCTTCACCGTGAGAGCAGTTAAGTTCTGTAACACCTCTCTGGTGTCTTAGATCTGCGGGCTCCCTGTACGGAAAGCGTGCTGGCAGCTGACATTGACTGATGTCAGCTACCTGCCCCACGTCACTGGCGCATTTACAAGATGCCCATGAAATGCTAGGCATTCCCATGGGTACAGTCCTTTGCTGCCGCCCCACGCCCATACTGCTAGGTGCGAACGGGATGGCAAATAATCAATTTGCCATGCCCACTCGCACCAAGCAGCTACACATGTGCATTCATGTGTATGCGCACGAGCAGTCGCAAAACATTGTCCCTTGTACAAACGTGCAGGGGAGCGTATTGACTAGAATAAGGTCCCTAGTGTACTGAATTCTCCAGCCAGTTCAAGCTTTATCGGCACAGTCTTTCTGTCACAGATGCATTATTCATGAATGTCATGCAGTCAATTGAAATACGTTGGTTTGAAGTATCAAGTTTTTTTTTTTTTCAGCAGATTATTATAGTAGAAATAAATGTGCGCAAATCAGAGATAGAAAATATATACATAAATAGTCAAGTTGCTATGCCAGTTTCCTTATTCTAAAATACTCAAAATAACTTCAGCACATTAAATTAGATAACTGAGTGAGATCTTATTTGGCAATGTGTTTACTTTTCAGAGTTTACAGTTGAAGTTATAATTAAAAAGGTACCTAACAGGAATATATGTGTTACCTTGATCCTGTGCACCAAAAGTCTTGCTGAAGAGACATATCCTATTACAATGAACAGAATAAATTGTATTTCATTGTGAATATTACAGATTATACACTATGTGACAAAATCATTTCTGGATAATACTAATTAAACTATTTATGGTATATTAATATAGTTAATTAATTTACATACCACAAACTGAACACTAACCTGTCATGCAGTTTTTACAATAAGTGCTACATGTAAAATGTGTCTTTTATAATTAAAAATTATGTTAATTATTGCAATAATGTCTCACATAAAGTATGTTACTGAATACTCATTAAAATGTCTATGGCCCTATGATCAATGTTCCCTCTAATTTTACGAAGGCTGTGTGCGGCAAAAGATTTTGGCTGTGCAACTTTGGAAGGAAATTAAAATTTTTGTGCGTCACATATATAACTGGAAAATTACGTTCAGCATTTGTGTTAACTTTACTTCAAAATGATATTAAACATTTAAACATTCAAAACACAGCACACAATGTAGTTAATGGGTGAAACACACATTAATTGAGTCCACAACTGCAAAAAGGGAAAACTGCTGCTTTGTGCGCTCTGTTGTAATGCCTGTGCGCACGCTCGTCGAGTTGTGTGCGCGCGCACACGCGCACAGCTTAGAGGGAACACTGCCTATGATGGCTTTGTGCCATTAAACAAAGGCATCAACGGTACTGGTGACACTCGGTGCAGTACCCCCAGTATGTTAAAAGCGAACACTTGAAAGGGTGTGTGGCCTCACATGCACCCTTGGTGGGGTGGGTGTGGCCTAACTGGGAGCAGCAGCCCCCATTCGTATTACTCTGGGATGTGTGTCCAGCATCACCTGAGATGCTGGCTGCCATCAGAGACTGGATTGTATGTAGTTCTTCTGTGACAGGAACAAGATGCTATAGGAGAATATCATACTGCAGCACCCAGCTCCTGTCACTGTAGAAGAGTTTGTGTCACCTGGGTGTAAACCATATCCCTTTAGTACGCCACTGCGTAAGTGGTTGAGAATAAAATGACCATATATTTAGTACTCTAAATGAGGCCTTACCAATGATTTGTAAAGAGGTACTATCATGTTGGCGTCTCTTGATTCCATTCCCCTTTTAATGCATGCCAAGGTCTACAAGGGTACACTGATACTGTATGTTCCCAGTCACAGCACTAAACCTTCAGGCTGTCAGCTGTGTGTGTATATGACTATAAGGGGTAGATGTATTAAGCAAAGTGCTAAGGATTGAGAGCTCAAGCGCTACCAATAGGGATATAATTACCAAAAACATAGTAATGCAATATTGTCACAGTCTCCAAGAATACCCAAAGCCAATTTAGGATACATAAAACAACAGTGCCAGTTTCACATCTTAACTGTTTATACTGGTTTTTTATATATATATATATACCGTATATACTCGAGTATAAGTCGACCCGAATATAAGCCGAGGCACCTAATTATACAACAAAAAACTGGGAAAACTTATTGACTCAAGTGGGACCTTCACTCGAGTATAAGCCGAGGGGGGGCTTTTTCAGCATAAAAAATGTTCTGAAAAAGTAGGCCTATACTCGAGTATATATGGTATATATATATATATATATATATATATATATATATATATAATATATATAGTATCCTAGGGTCCGGCACTCCCAATAAAAAGAGTAACTGTGGCAGGTGCCTGCACAATGATGTAATGTACAGTTTTTGGAGGGTGCGGCACTCGGCGCTGGATGAAATGAATAAACACCAACAACAGTGGTATGACAACGTTTCAGTTGTATTGTCACAACTTTTTTCAAGTCACATACCAAGTATATATATATATATAGATATATATATATATATATCTATATATATATATATCTAGAAGAAAATGATGAGAGCAAGCGCTCATAGTGCATGAATCTGTTTAAAAGGTTTTTTTGACACAGGGTAAAATATTGGTGATACAGAGAGCAGAGATCACATACCGAATCAGGCGGTACATACACCGCTGTACATACACATGAAATGCTGACTCCGCAGCACTTTGTTGGAGAGGTTACACTCAGATGGCACACAGCATACAGCGGACGGCAGCAGTAATCTGTTAGAGCGGCAGACGGCAACAGTGACCTGAGTGTCAAATAAAACTTTTAAACAGATTCATGCACTATGAGCGCTTGCTCTCATCATTTTCTTCTAGATAAACCACCTGCGGATTCAGGATTACCTCTGTGATATAATGCATGATATGTTGGATTGTCGTATATATGCATTTTTGTATGTATGTTGGTATGTATGTAGTGTGCTTATCATATCCATAAGGTAACTTATGCAGAGTTTTTAAATCATCAGAAGATGTCACAGCGCTTCAAAATGATCTGGACAATCTAGATGAGTGGGCAAAAAAGTGGAAGATGAGGTTCAATGTGGACAAATGCAAGGTCATGCACCTCGGGAGACATAACCAGTGTGCTAGTTATAACCTAAGCGGGGAGGAATTGGGTAATTCAGCACTTGAAAAGGATCTAGGAGTCCAAATAGACTAACAAACGGGTGTAGTGCTCAATGTCATATAGCAACAAAAAAGGCCAACAAAATTCTAGCATGTATTAAAAGGGGTATGGAAACTAGGGACGCAAAAGTAATTATGCCACTGTACAAAGCATTGGTTAGACCTCACCTCCAATATGGAGTACAATTCTGGGCCTCACACTATAAAAAGGACATCATAGAATTAGAAAAAATCCAATGAAGACCAACAAAGCTTATTAGGGGAATGGAGAATTTAAGCTACGAGGGGAGATTCAGCAATTTGGGGCTATTTACACTAGACGTTTAAGGGGGGACATGCTCAACATGTACAGATATATCAGGGCCCAATATAAGGAACTGTGAAACACCCTTTTTTCTGCTAGAAAGGAATCTAGGACGCAAGGGCACGAGTTTAGATTAGAAGAAAAAAAGATTTCGTTCATCTAGAAGAAAAAATTTCTTTACGGTCAGAGCAGTCAAACTTTGGAACTCTCTTCCTGGAGAAGTGGTGTCGGCAGACACAATAAATGCGTTTAAAATAAGGTTGGATAAACATTTATTGGTTAAAAACATCCATGGGTACAAATAAGAAACATAATCTGTCTTTAAAATATCAGAACATACTATACAACAAGGGATAAGCTATTATAAACCTACTGTAGGTTGAACTAGATGGATGCAAGTCTTTATTCAGCCTTACCTACTATGTAACTACAACTCTTTGATATAATGTGCTATCCCAGTGTCCTTTGCCAACCAGGAACTGGGTGGGGACAATTCTAAGCACTAAATCTGGGTTCCGCCCTCTACATTCTACTGAAACTGCCCTGACCAAAGTCACTAATGACCTACTATCAGCTAAATCCAAAGGCCTCTTCTCCATTCTCATCCAGCTTGATCTGTCGGCTGCATTTGACACTGTTGACCACCCTCTATTGCTCAACACCCTCCACTCCTTTGGCATCACTGGCACGGTCTTCTCCTGGTTCACCTCATACCTCTCCAATCGCTCCTTCTCTGTCTCCACTCCAAGCTCCTCCTCTCCTACTACCCCACAGCCAGTCGGTGTTCCCCAAGGGTCAGTCCTTGTCCCTCTCCTCTTCTCCCTCTACACCACCTCTCTGGGCACCCTCATCAGCTCCTATGGCTTTGATTACCACCTTTATGCTGATGATACAATAATCTATCTCTCCTCCCCCGACCTATCCCCATCACTTCTCTCCAAGCTCTCTGAATGCCTCACAGCCATCTCAGCCTGGATTACACAACGCTTCCTGAAACTAAACATGGATAAAACTGAACTTCTAATCTTCCATCCCCCGAACATCCCCTCTTCTCCCACTATCTCCATCAGCATTGGTGAAACCGAGATCACCTCCACTGACCAAACACGCTGCCTCGGTGTCATCATTGACTCCTCCCTCTCTTTCACCCCCCCACATTCGTGCTCTCTCACAGTCTTGCCGCTTTCACCTCCGCAACATCTCACGCATCAGACCATTCCTCTCCAATGATGCGACCAAAATTCTCATTCACTCTCTTGTCATCTCCCACCTTGACTACTGCAACATACTTCTCTCCGGGCTACCTCTCATCCGCCTCTCCCCTCTCCAATCCATTCTTAATGCCGATGCTAGGCTCATCTTCCTCTCCCGCCGCTCTACCTCTGCCTCCCCCCTCTGTCTATCTCTTCACTGGCTCCCCATTCCTTTCCGAAATCTCTTTAAACTCCTCACCACCACCTACAAGGCTCTCTCCTCCTCCACTGCTCCTTACCTCTCTTCACTGATCTCTATCCACACTCCCACCCGTCGTCTTCGCTCCACTGCCGACCGCCGCCTGACCTCTCACCTAATCACCTCCTCCCACTCCCGTGTCCAAGACTTCTCTCGCGCTGCCCCCCTGCACTGGAACAACCTCCCGCCACCCATCAGGCTTTCTGATTCCCTAACCTCCTTCAAGAGCTCCCTCAAAACCCACTTCTTCCGACTAGCCTATCCCTCCTCCTCCTAACCTCTTTTGCTCCTCCTATTCTGCCTACCCTAACTCTACATCGGTTCCGACTTATCCTATTGTTTTTTGTTTGTCCACCCACCTCCTTTTAGTCTGTATACTCTTATGAGTAGGGTCCTCCTTCCTCACGTATTCACCCTACCTCTTTACCTCACCAGCGCTCCTGCCCTGTTTCTTCTCTTCCTCAACTGCATCTTCAGTCTCCTCGACAGTTTCGACACCGACTTCAGAACTGGTGCTGATTTTAGCTCTCCAGCTATACCCCTATTTATGCTGTATTTTATCAACACACCCTGTACGTTACCCTGTAATTTGTTTTTTGTTTGCTATGTACGGCGCTGCGGACACTTTGTGGCGCCTTATAAATAAACAAACTACTACTACTACTACTACTACTACTAAATATCTGGTATTTAAGACACTACCACACACCCTGAGGCTTGAAGATAGTTGAAACGTGTTGATGTAGGTGGGATACTAGTACTGGACCTTTTGAGACTATAACACCTGGCATACAGGGTGGCTTCTTGAGGACCTGGGACCTTCATTTGAAACAAGCTGCTATAAATTGTCTTGATCAGAAGGCTCAGTATGCTACCTTGTATTATTTTGAGGTTCATTGTATACGATACCTAGAATCTGGAAAAAAAACATGTGCGCTAAGAGAAGGCCAAAATAGGGTGCAAAGTTCTACCTACCTGTCTCCTATTTCTATGCTACTGTACTTGTCATGTTGAGTTATTAGATATCTGCACTATGAGGTGCAATGTTTCCTTTTGTTTTTTGGGTACTGGATTGGACTACACCTCATCTGAAAGAATACAAGAAACTTTATTACTTTGGATATTTTTGGAGAGTGTGACAATATGGTATCAATGGGTTTTTGGTAATAATATCCCTGCTAGTAGCACTTGATTCCTCAATCCTAAACACCTTCCGCTTTATCACCACTTTACTACTTCAACAGGCTTTATGCATTTATTTTATTTATTAACAGCTATTTATATAGCGCACACATATTCCGCAGCACTTTACAGAGAATGTTTGAACATTCACATCTGTCCCTGCCCCACTGGAGCTTATAATATTACAAATCATAGTTGCCTACCCTCCTGCATTCTGCAGGAGACTCCCTGAAATAACAGCAATCTCCCTCTCTCCCTCATTAGTCTAGCAATCTCCCTCATTTCACCTAGCCCACATTACACGGTTACATTTTTGGGGAAAAAAGGAATGAGAGACAGATACATTTACATTGAATCATCAGCACCATTTCCCAGCAATTTATCAAGTACAGATGGGGCAGGCCTCTTCTTTGCTGGCGAATCGCCAGAACGTCGGCGCTGGCGATCCGCCAGCGGCCAGCCTCACCATCTGACTGAGACGCGCGTGCGTCTCACGTGCACGCGCATCTCAAACTCTGTCGGCGGTGCGACGGGAACCCTGTCCATCTCCGCTTCATGGAGACGGACAGGGTTAGTGGCGGTGCGGGTAGGCGGCGGGGACCCCGGGTCACCGCCGACAAGCCGGCGGTGACCCGGGGGAAGCGCCGTCGGAAGGGGATGCACACGCCTCTCGTGCGCGCGCGTCCCCTTCTCGCTATAGCTATGGCGCTGGTGGGGGATGACGGCTGGCGTCACCATCGCCATCCCCTGCAAAGATGGGACCTGCCCCATCTGTATAGTAGCTCTTACTAACTGCTTTGGGGATCATCTACATTTGGATATGTCATTTCAAATTACACATCCATGCTTCTAGGTGCCAAGTTCACAACCTCTTTTCACAATTTCTCCATATATGGAACTAGTCACGCCCTTTGGGTGGCGCATGACACGCCCCCTCTACTACTAACTATAATCTCCAAAAGCAGGCAAGTACAGTATGTTACAAATATTACAGAAAGTATAAAATTTGTACAGACTTTCTTATCCTATAGTTTTGATGGTTAATAAATAAAAAATATTTCTGCATGGAAGCCACTGTACTTTATTTAACTGTACAACTTTTCCTAAGGGAAAGAGAAAGTGAAAGCATTCAATTGCAAATTAAAATATCCCCAAACATTTCTAAAGGTTACATGTCTGAATCTTTAAAGATCTTCCATTTTTCTCAAGTGGAGAAATTTTGCATTGTGTGCAAGTGGCAGAGTATCTTATCAAATCCTTTCTAGCAAAAAAAATAAAAAATAAAGGTCAGATATCAAAACTTAAATTGGAAAGTGTCAAGTCTGAAATATATTATTTCTGCTAATATACATTCCAAGATTTTATTTTCAGTATCACTGAAAACTTCTTAAACATATTTTGTAAGGATTGTCTACGTTCCTGTTTAAGAGACTGTAATATTTTTTTGAGGGTGGTATTGATTTAGTGTGATAGTTGAGAGGAAAATACATGGCTTGTGTTTCCTAACGTGTACTTCTCCACAAACTAGAAATCTGCCTAAGTTTTCAGACAGGTAGATAAATCTGAAAAGTGGCAATGTGTAAACGTTAAATGTTACATTTGTTGAAAAAGGACTACGCAGACTCCAGTTGTCTTGTTTAACATGGAGCTTCATACCCTATCCAAAGATGACCACATAGATCTCTATTGAGTATGTGCAAGCACCATCTTGTTTAATTACGGTATGATATTTAGTGCGACATTCTGGGAGACCGAAATCTCCTCCTTAGCTCCTATAAAAGGTCTGATTAATATGTGTTATCATAACCCGTTTGAAGTATGCACTCCGCGACGTGAGCACATTGTACAACAGAGGGAACAGCCTATAGCTGCTATCTTTTTATTTAAAAAAAGAAGGGTTCAATAAGTAGCTGCTTAATTTAATGAGAAACTAAGCTATTAGTAGTTTGTCATCTTCTGATTTGTACCTAAAATATACATCTACACATGCACACATATAATTTCAAACAATATCACAGTGGCCTTATGTCAGTTTAGTAAATTGAACTTCTGTTTTTTTTATTAAACAATTGCTCAATTTGTAGCAAAAATAAATTAGGATTTTGATTAGGTCCCATAAACTCTAAGATGGGATGCAGTCTTGAAAAAGTCCTCCTTTGAGGACAAAACATGTTGATGCTATTACCACCCCCGCTGTTTATACTCACCAGCTATTTGGATATTGGCCTTCCACCCGGCTTTTGGCACACTAAAGATCCCAGCAGCAGATTGCGGGCATGTGTAAAAACCAGACCCAGACAAGACCCCGGACCGCAGAACTGGACATCAAAAGCTATCACAGGCATCCCCTGGACCGGACGCTACAAGCTCCGGACTACAGATTTTGATGTCCGGTCCAGCGGTCTGGTGTCTTGTCCATGTCTGTTTTTTACATAGTCCAACAGATTGCCCTCGGAGATGCTGTCAGTTCTGCTGCTAATAACTTTAGCCACCGGTGCCACCCAGCAGGATTCCATTACCTCTTAGCGATCAGCCTCAACCCGGACACAGGCATGCCAGTCTTTATGCCAATGCCTGCATCATGATCATTGCCGCTCTTGCACTCTAACACATCGTTCATCTATTACCCCCTGCTGCCTATACTGCACTTTGGGGCAGGTGTATTAAGCCTGGCGAAGAGATAAACTAGAGATAAAGTGGACGGAGTTAACGCACCAACCAAACAGCTGTGTTTGAAATATGACAGTAAGTAGTGGATTGGCTGATCTCCTTCCACCTTATTTCTGCTTTATCTCAACACCAGGCTCAATATATTGGCCCATTTCAATGGCTTCTATATGCACCTTAGCTGGGGAGACATACTGTACATGAACCACAAGTGCTGTGAGTATCTCTTCCGGTCAAAGTACCCATTCTATTAAGAAACTTTTTTACAGCATCCTTTACTACGGGCTTATTCCCTCCTTGCTAGCCAGGATGCTGGAACTATACAACAATTAAGAGAATGGAAATTAGCCCACCAACGGAGAACACGTGCAAGGACTAATTATTCTTCTCAGGGTTTATCCACCAGGTTTTTCTCTATATAATTTATGTTAACATTTTGTCCAGGGTATATTAGGTCTAGTTAGATTACCATTAAAAGTCTTTTTATGTATGAGCACACAATGTGTTTTTTGTGAAGGCAAACCATCTCTCCTTATATTATACTATTTAACTGGATAGTTTTATCATTATATACACTATAATGCATTAGAATTTTTTTTTTAGAAACCATATTCTATTTACTACACCAGTCACAGTGATCAAATCCCCCTTTAATAATTATTTTTGTCTTTAAACAGGGGCAAGCGCAGGATTTTCAGAAGGGGGTTTACAGAGAGGGGCGGAGCAAAGCACAGAGATGGACACTTAGGTAACCCAGTATATGCTGGGTCAGTTAAAGTATTATAGATAGACCAAATTTATATAAATAATAATAATAATAATAATATATATATATATATATATATATATATATATATATATATATATATATATATATATATATATATATATATATATACATACATAAAAGCAGTGTAGACCCCTGGGCATAGCAATGTATTGGGACCCCTACCTATCCTCCAGTGGTAGGGGTGGGGGTTGCTATGAGCGTAATCTTTGATGTCCTGCGGGTGGTAGGGGGTATTATATCAACCGCTCAGCATGTAGGGCCTGGATCAGTAATTTCCACTAATTACCCCTTTACTGCACAAATGGTGGGAGATGAGGTGGGAGAAGGGGGCATTGGGCTGAATGAAGGGCCCTGATACATAACTTCCAGGGTGGTAGAGGATGTTTAATATGCAGAGGAGGGGTGTTTAGTGGAGTGGGCTTATTATTTATAATTCTTAGTGGGAGGACAGCTTGCTTGACTGCAGATATCTCCAGTTTCCGGATCTAGATTTCTTAGCTTTTAATGAAATTAAAAAATAGAGAATCCCACCTACCAAATATTATTGGGGACTAGGGGATCAGAGTTCAGGAGGCAGAGCAATCTGCCAACGAGTATATAAAACGACTACCATGTGTGTGGAGCTGGAGCAGTAACGAGCTGCTGGAAGACTGATATCTCTGGTTCTGGGCACAGTAGAGAAAAGCTACTAGTGTCCATCAAAGGAGGAGAGCCCCAGTCTTTGGAATATACCCTCAGAAAACCTCTCAGTCAGACAGAACCTGAAATATTTGACTGGGAAGAGCAATTAACAGGCTTGGATGGGGACCACTGCTTTGAAGTCAGATATCTCCGGTTCTCCAGGGCCGATTTTGAAAATGTTTGTACCCATGGAAAGAGGGGACCCTCAGCTTTTAGGCTAAGGCCATAAGATCCCTGGGGGGTGGTTTCTGGGTACTCAGTAACCCCCCCTGCATGCGCCACTTTTAAACTTGAGAACCATTGCCTAATCTTCTAGACCACTTGCAGCAGATGTCAGTTTAATTTTCACTGAATATATCAGCAGACATCTCGATCATACATATGCCGTAGATGATCGTCGTTAGGCCGCAAGTGGCAGGGTGGCATTTAGTCTCTGGGAAGAGCTAGGGTTTTGTGGAGGGTTAGGCATAGGCTCTGGGGTGAGATGGTTATGGATAAAGACACTAAGAGGGAGGGTTGGGTTAGATTGTCCGAGGAGGGTTAGGCACTAACATGGAGGTATAGGATTTGGGGTGTTTAGGGCAGCATTTTTTAACCACTGTGCCATGGCACACTAGTGTGGCTTGATATGTTCTCAAGTGTGCCCACAGTTATAGAGATGCCCACACCAGTTGACATCCACTGCCACCAATTTTTGACACTTATTCACTGGTCTCTTCCTGCTTCAGTCCTTACTCCTGTAAACTGGGCATATTAGACCAACCCTTTCTGATGTAAGTGGCTTCAGATCTGACTGCTGCCTCCCCCGCTCTTGCCATTCTGTACTCACCATTTATTTATAAGGTCTCTCCTTTGTTTTGCAAGCAAAAGAGCCTTGCACAGACTGTATGGTGTTCATCTGGGTGTCTTGGTGCTTCCCCATTGAGTTCTATTGGGTAAAATGTGATTGTTTTTTTATGTGGGGACCAATGTGATCAGTGTTTTCATGTAAGGTCAATGTATTTTTTTGTTACCTTTGGGAACAAGTGTGATTTTTTTTTTTTGTCTGTGTGTGGACCAATGAGGGTCTGATGGTGTGCCTTGGCAATTTAAAAATTCTTGTTTGGTGTGCTGTGTGTTGAAAATAACTAGAGATTAGTTAAAGGGAAAATTCTACATGGTTATGTCACCAAAAAAAATAACCAAAAAATAAATAAATTTGCGCTTCTTGTAGAAAAGCAGCTCTATTATTATATTTGAATTTATCTTGAATGAAAAAATGCCAGAGGATCCGTTTGATAGTGCCCGAGAGGCTCCCTCCAGACAAGGGGGGGGGGGGGGAGAAACAGGCAGGAGGCGGCTGCTCTATCCGCTTTGAAAGTCTGTCATCAGGTGGTGGATGCTCCCTCCCATATACTGTAGGGGTTCAATTGGAAGCTACCATCTATATCTATACCAGTACATCTACAGTAATAACACCTTTCTGGGCATTCTACATCTATGCCCTATTTCCAACACTTATTTGGGATTATAAAGTGATAAGCAATGGGAACTATAAAAGCTCTTTTTCAGTACAATAATGGGACATTCCAACGATAAGAGGTTGAGCATAGCGCTCTTTATAAACTGGAACTTGCATAATCATATAATTGTGGATGTGATGATATACATATATTGATACATATTTGAGGGTCAATTTGTATTAAATTGATATAATATTCTTCAGGGCGATATATATTTTTATTAACTTTTGAATAGTTTTATTTTATTTTGGATTTGTACTCTTTTATATATTCTTCAGTTTTATTAAGTAATCATTCAAATTACTTTTGGGAGCAGCTATTCTAATCCAGTGTGTATTTTATATTTGATTGCACAAACTGTATATACTGCTCCTGATTCTGGGGCAGATGTATTAAACCTTAACAAGAGATAATGCAAGGGTGATAAAGAGAGATAATCCCATCCTAATTGCCATGTTACAGGCTGTGTTTGAAAAAAGTCAGGAAGGAGCTGATTGGCTGGAAGTTTCTCTCTCTTTATCAACCTTGCATTTATCTCTTGTTAATACATATGCCCCCCTGTTTTTTATTATTGTCTGTATTCAAGCGGGCTGTGGGGAGCGGCTGTGAGATGCTGAGCAGGGATTGGGTGATGTCACCATAGAGCACTGCGACCCACCACGCTGAACAGCAGAGACCACACTCTCATCAATTAACCATCTACACAGCCAACTCCCCAAAGATCTGATGCTACAACAAGCGGAGTCTATAATGCTGGATGCCGGGGATATTACCAACAATGGCTTGCCAGTCCTCACAGCCCGCTTGAATAGAGATAGGGTAAGGGCAGTTTCTCTAAATTCTACATAAAATAACTGTAAACATTTGTGGCATTTACTTTATTTTATTTATTTATTTATTTTTATTTCATTTATTTTATTGTTTTTATTTTTTTTCAGCATTTAGAACATGCTAGTGGGAGAACAAGTACGGCGTATTAATGGGGGGCGGCCGTCCCGGCATTTGCAGGGTGGCATCTGGTGGACGCAGTCTTGCGAGTCAACCAGAATAAGTTCCAATATGTATTATCTGTTTGTTTGCAATGTATAACTTTTCCACTCTTCAGAATGTCTAGATTTAGAAGGTTTGTCCACATACTGTAAATCACATCGTCTATTATTCTTCCAAATACTGTATTGGGGATTATTAACACCTATGCGCAACAAACAAGATTCCATTATTCAATTTAGTAAAGTTTTATTTTTAGTGATGCATTGTGGGAGTCGGGGAGATCAGCTGCTGTGGAATTTATGCATTTAGTGCATGAACGCACAAACCATAAAGGTGTATATGAGGGATGGGTGTGATAACATAACTTGGAAACAAAAGCAATCGCGATCAAATTATAAAAATGATTTTAATAAAATGCAAGTAGGAAGGTAAAGGATTTGGGTGATATTTAGCATATTATGTCTTCGGGATATAAACAAAACATAATGGAAGTATCATTAATGACATGCAATAGGATGGGTAGCTGTGCTGAGCAAGCAATGCAAATGCTGCTGCCTGCAGGCATGTCATTAATACAGTAGGTCACAACCTAGATGTGTCTATGTCTTTTAACGCAGAAAACAAAATGTACTTGCTTTTATTTCCATATGTAATAATGTCAGCTCTTACTAGTACTCCTCCCATGGCTTGCAGCACAGGAACACAAGCACTTCCCAGGTAGGTATTTATGATGGTATCAGAAAGTGCTTTGGCTGAAGTACAGTACCATAAATAATGTTGTTCTATTGAATGGGTTTTAGAGGCAGTTGACGTTGAAAAATAGTCAACCTTTACAGCAAAGAAAATGAAGTTTTATTGAACAATGTAAACTTGCAATGTACACTGTCCCAGTTGTCAGAAAAGTAAAGATTTACGCTGTTGTCTGACCTAGTCTTTTTCTTTCTTTGTTGCCACAAATTTTCTTAACTGTTTGCTATCTGAAGTTTTGTAAGTATTTAACAAACAGGCAAATATAAAGAAGCTCATGTAGAGTTGGATTGAACTTGAATCAAAATTGCAAAGCAAAATGAGCCCCCACATGCGCTTGCATACCTCCTAACTTTACAAATGTCCAAGGAGGGAATTGGTGGCAAAGGGGGCATGACCTATAAATAGCATCACTACCGAGAGGCCACACCCCTGTTTTGCCGCTTTGGGAGCATGGCCAGCGGCTCTTTGAGGGCCTTCATGGCTGTGGGAATAGTATGCATACACACAGCATCCAATTCCGAGTGAAAGGGGAGACTTCCAATGCCCCCCTCCCTGCAACAGGACACTGCCAGCCCCGGGCGGGATGCAGGAATGATCTAAAAGAAAGGAGACTTTCCTGCAAGGTATGTGCTTGGCTTGCAGAACTGATCATAAGATGCATTCATCTCGGCAAGGGTGGCAAACACAGCTGTTTGTTTTATTAGTGATCATCAGTATTGTCCTATGCTAGGGGACATGGACTCGCAGTTTTAGCGGTAGACGCTAAAAATACAGTACAAGATTCATACACAATAAAGTACATTTCTGGAAAGTGTTATTAATAATAATAATAACAACAACAACAACTATAGTTAATATGATTGATTTCAACCTGGCAAAGGTTTTCTGAGTGGAACATTGTTACCTTGAAACCCTCTAAAGGACCCCATACTCTACAATGATATGTCTAACCCTGAAGTCGGATGTAATTTCCCTTGAACTCCACCTGGACCATTGGAGTGTTTCCATTTGATTTTGTACTTTGGTTCATATCATCCCTGACACCTGCAAGGCCATTGTCAAGGTGCTTCAGAAACGGAAAGAAACTGTAAAGAAAATACGCACCACACCTGTTTAATTAAAATGTTTTTTTTTTTTTTTTATAGTAACTTTCTTTTGTAAAAGAACTGTTCAATGTTTTGCCAACATTGCAAATATCTATGCAGTTTTAATTCTTGCCCCAAAAATGACATATACAAAACACAAAATAAATATTAAATTAGCTGTGCAATTAATTTTTTTAAATTAAATCTACAAAAGACACAGTCATAAACGTACTTAACTTTTTTTAATACTATAGCTCTGCATGACAACTACTAAATTCTTACAGTTTATTTGCATGTTATGTATTTTCCCAGCTACTAGCAATCTCCATGGTGATGATCTTTGTTTTTATCTATATGTCACGTGATGTGTCTGCATGCTAGGCATGATGACTGCTTATGAAGGTGTCGGCCGGATGCGGGGTCCCACGCTGGAGACACTGTTACTCACTTTTCCGTCTTTCAATATATAAACTAATTGTGTTTATGTATTCATTTGAGCCTGATGAAATTGGTTGCTAATAAGTGCTTTGTTACTTTTTACTAGCTGGAGAGCTGCATCTATGGAAATGTGAGTTTGTGTGTGTGTGTGTGTGTGTGTGTGTGTATATAGGGCTATTTTTGGCCTGGAATTCCCTGGGAAGCCGTTCCTGAAGCACTTTTCCAAAATGACATCACCAGGAACGGTGTTCCGGGACCTATGTCGTCGCCGCTTACCTTTGGAGGGAAGGAGAGTGCATACTGTGTCTCTTCTTCCCCATCACTGTCTCCCTGACTCCAGCGGCTGGGCCATCAGTCAATCAGAGCTCGCGAGCCAGCTCCTGATTAGCTGCCAGACCATGAGCTCTGACTAGCTTGCGGAGTCGTGGACCATATCTGGCAACATTGGGGTATACTGGAGATATTGGTTTCAGTATTGCGCTCTACCTTCGAGGTTTGTTTTTAGGTGCAGTAAATCTGGGTCTTGTCCAAAGACCTGGTAACATATGTCGTATTGGGGGTAGAAATGCGCACTCTATGAACTTTGATTTGTGTGGTTGCTTGTTTGTAACAAGGTGTAGGCAGAGTATAAATATACTATAAGGCTGATGTGGTGAAAAACAAATGCTCTTTATTGTTACTGGTGCAATTAAGATAAAACGTCTCTTAAATAAGGGCGGTCGGCCTGGGGGTGGGTGTCACTGGGGCCAGAGGTCTACTGTGGATCTCACTACTGCGTCTTCCACAGGCTCTGGTGTACGTGTCAGCCTCCCTGTGTCGACCTGGGTGGGGTGGTGGACCAGTGGGAACTCCGTGCGGGTGGGGGGGCACTGGGGTCCCGCTGGTGGGGGGTAGTATGGAAGTCTGTGGTGAGCAATAGGGGTATGGGGTGGAACCCTTGAACTGGGGGTTCGCTGGCTGGAGTCTCAGTCCGTGCAGTGTGCACTTTCCTGGTGGTCAAAGTAAGTGCTGGGTGGTACTGGGGGCTGGCGTCCCTAACCTTCCGGTAGTGCACCTGGACACTTACCCAATATCTGGTGGTCGCTGCGGCGAAGATTATCTCTGCCCGACGTTTTCACCAGCATCCGCACTTCCCGCGGTGCTGCCGGCTGCAGGTCCACACCGCGACTACAGCCGTTCCTTCCACTTCCGGGTTTGGCTGGCTTGCGTCACCCGGGGTGTTAGGGCGGCTGGAGCGGCATGCGCTCGACTCCTTCAGGAGGAGACTTGTGTGTGCTTGTGGGGTGCAGGACTGGCGTCCTGGGGTCCTACGCGTTTCGGTACCACGTGCCTTTCTCAAGGAATGCCATGTCTGTGTATCCGGGCCTCCTTAAATGGCCGTTTTGGATTGGTTGGGTGACGTCATCGGGGGAGTGTCCGGAGTGAAGCTGCCGTATGGGTGTGGATAATTGGGGGCAGGTGGCATCGTCAGGCTCAGCTGTGCATTGAGTCTGATTGGATATTCTGTTGCACCTCATGTGTTGCGTTGTGATTGTTGACACATGTTGTGTCGACCCTGTCCTGGTGTGCCCACTGGTGGCTCCTTAGGTATAGAATTAGCTTCTGGAGGTGCCATGTGTAATGAATATGCCTAGGCATCTTGTGGGGAAAGCATGCTGTGTTGTGTCGACTATTTATTGCTGTGGGCATATTTGACTATGTCAGATAGTGTTAGGACCTGTTCTGCAGGTCCTAACACTATCGCTGAAAATGGCTACAGTGGGGTCCCGTGAAGGGGGCTGCAGGCTTAAATGCATTGATCAATTCATGAACCAAATCTCAAATCTCAGTTAATTTAGTGTGTGCAGAGCCCCTACAATGTCTGTTTAAACAATGTGGTCACAAGCCATAGGGCACCCCAAAACTAGGAAAGGTGAGTGCCGATGTTAAGTGAATATATATATATTTTTTTTTTCTTACTTTTTTCTTTTCATAATAAGTAATACAAAGTTTTACAACACCAGATTTCATAATCATACATTTAAAATTTTGTACAACTAATTATCTAAACCACAAATGCTCAAATAATAGGTGTGTCCTATTGCGCACAAGCAAGTTTGGCATATGGGATAACTTTTCCCATTCCAACTGATTATGAAACATAATCGTCACTTTCAATTAGTCTGTTTACTATCTGAGAAGGAAAAGATAAAGTTATTTCTTTGTATTTCTAGTTTGTCAGAGAACTAGTGTACCCTGGAGAGCTCTACATCAAGCGCACACAACCTAATGAAAAAATACAGACCTGTCATTATGGAGATGAATTTTACATCGTTAAGATGCAGTTTCATAAAACAGTGCTCAGTTGCTGCACAAAGAACTAAAGAATACAGGGCTCTAATGACAAAAAAACTTGTTCTTATGTCCTTATGGAAAATACTTAATCCAAGATCAAACATTGAACCTTTTTACATTACGTTATCTGTTTTGGGTAAAGATTTCATATTTTTATATGGGAGAAAAAAGCTTCTAAAAAGCATACTAATTAGGTACAATTACAGATGTATATTTACAGAAAGAGTATAACTGTTTAAAACGGGCAGAACAATAACTATATGACATTTAGTAGTCGTTTTCAATCATGAAGTGTCTCAGTTTAGTTAGGAAAAGTGAAGCTAAACATGGCTGAATCATGGTGCAGCAAAGTCACACCCGTGGTGCAGAATACATATGTGGAACTATTGATGCTCAATGCTTTTCTATGAGCTGCGCTTGTGAATTAGACACACAAGCGTGGAAAATGGAGTGAGTCATAGCCACAGATGTTTCATGAACAAGTGCTGCATTTGTGACTTATCAAAGTGTCTCCATTAAGGGAAGAGATGTGCAGGTTTGTTGTTCTGAGAACCAAAGTCATCAGAATTTGCTTTTTCTCAGTAGTTTCTAGCTCAATCTCGGATTTTTTCATCAAAACATACCCTTTCTCTGGGTCACTTTTCACCTAGCTACACCGCTCTGGCTGTGACTATCACAGTTGCTTGGAGAGCCACTAGTTACGAAACTAGTCACAGAATTCACTGGAAAGCTGTATCCAGTGAGGGCTGGGTTAAACAGCAGCAATGCAGCAGGATAGCAGTACTGCAGTGCCCAGAATACTAATTACCTAAAAGTATTCCAAGAGCTCAGTGTAGCTTCGGCTCAGTAGAACTGAGCTACAATGTTGTACTGGCTTTTTGCTACAGTCAGTGACTTGAACTTATACCCCTGGGTGACTGTGAAAGGTGGAGCCAAGTCAGGTGATTCAGAGATTCTCAGTATGGTTTAGGATTGGATGGATCTTGGTCAGGTGATAGTTCACATCAGAGCCTTACCTGGAGTACTGCTGTGATATGTTCCTGAGGTCTAGTAGGCCCAGAAAGCTGAATCTTAAGCATCTTAAAATTGACAGAGGATGCTGACACAATTCCATAAGCTTGGACCACTGCATGGCAGGAGCGGTAAGTGAACCAGCGGCATGATACACAGAACTGGATCGTGAAAGTCCCCTGATGATTCGTTTCCACATATATTATGTAAAGGACCATTAGTGTTGTCCACATGTGTAATGGACCATTTAGTGGTGATGAAAAGAACCTTGAGTCTTCATATGCATGCCCCCCCCCCCCATTGTGTGCTACCCATCCCCCTAATGCCTGACCCCAACCTCTGTAGGATGTTTCGTGATTCTGGCCATCAGGATCCAGCTCTCAGCCTTCTGACTGCTGGCAATTTGACAGCATCCCCTTTTAAAATGATGAGTAATTCATAACTTAGAATCATAATTACATGATATGCTACTTGTTACACATTTTTTTATTATCACAAAGAGTGGGGGTGAAGTGCGTTTTGTCAATATTTATCTCATAATACACTTTTTTTATAATTTTTTCCTGGTACCCTCTGAGTCACTCAGATATGGGGGAGTTGTAATAGACCTTGGTTAGAGATAAACTGGGGAATGATAAAGTACTACCCAATCCGGTAAGGACACCAGTTATTACAGGGGTAGCCAACTCCAGTCCTCGAGAGCTACCAACAGTTAACATTTTCCATGTCTCACAGAATCACAAGTGCAATAATTAGCTCCACCTGTGGATCTTTTAAAATGTGTCAGTTAGTAATGAGTGCACCCCAGTGTCTGGAAAACGTGAACTGTTGGTAGCTCTCGAGGACTGGAGTTGGCTACCCCTGAGTTATAGGGTAGTAGTTAAGAGTAACCCAGGCAGTTTGAGCCATGCCCTATATAAACCCTATAGAGAGCTGACTCTCCGACACTTGTAGAGGAGGAGCACCAGCAGGGTGTGGATTATTATATAGACAGTGTCTAGATAGACAGTCAATAGGTTGACATGCACTAGGTCAAAAGGCTGAATTTGTGTCGATGTTAAAACTGTCAAAATGGACCCTCAATTAGTGTGAAGCAAACCCTCGCATGGCTGCACATGCTTCAGGCTCGGTGTCTCGCTGTGCTCAGCACACTTCTCATATTCTCCCTCTATGCTGACATGTATGGTGAAGTAAGAACAGGCTGTTTAAAAAAAAATGCATCAAAAACTCATATCTACATTTTTACCTGTCAAACTTTTCATATCAACCTTTGACCCTGTCCACCTTTTGGGGTAGACCTATTGACTGTCTATCTAGACACTGTAGATCCATCATCTGGAACCAGCCCCAGCAATATCCCGGGTCCAGCTTGAAGTGTGAATGGGTTTCAAGCTCCTGTAACATTGCCTTTTGGACATTGGCAAGCCACCTGCCAGATTAAAGTGTCATACTCTAGCACAGACTGTCCAACAATCATGACAAAGAAACCCGTCTCTGGCAGAGGTGGACATTGCTGGACCTCATTGGTGAATGAACGCGATGAGAAGATCGCGAAGGACAAGCTGCATCCCGGTCACAGCCTGTTCGACATCCTACCATCCGGAAGACGGTTCAGGTCCATCTCCGTCAAAATGACCAGATCCGCAAGAAGCTTCTTTCCATTAGTCTATCACCTGAACAATCCAATCAAAGTGAATACAATCCCAATATCAATAGCCAAACAACATGTCCCTACTTGGAGACCTGACCGCCATAGTCGTAGCTAGAAATGAAATGCATGTAATGTCTTTATGTAATATATGTAATGTCCCTCCCCCCCCCCCCCTTTTCATCCCTGCTTGATGCTGCACTGTAATCCACAAAAAAATCCTAGTGTACGCAAGCATACATGGCCAATAAAGTTGATTCTATTCTATTCTATATGTGTGGTATTTAGCTTGTTCGTAAAATGTATCATTCCCTGAGTAGTTTCTCAGTAAGCTAAAAAATGAACCTGCTTTTGGATTTTGTATCGGAATTTCCCAGTGGAAGCATATTGTGCACTGAAATTGCTTTATAGTAGACATTTGCTTACTTATTTCCATCTTTAGGGAACTAGCAATCAAAAACGACATAAATATGATAAAGTCTAGCCTTTTGGAAATGTACCTGCCTTTTCCACATATGGATTTTCTTTTTAACTCTTTGTAGTTTGTGTACTGACTTTCCACTTCTAGGAATTCTGAAATGTTTATTCAATCTTTTCTATTGGCAAAACTACACATTTTTTAGTAATTTATAGCAGTGTCCTTCAAGATGGGTTTTCTTTTTTTCTTTTTTTTTTTTAAGTGATTTAATTCACAGCAAACTAAAAACAAGGAAAAAAGTAAATTCATAGTCTGTGTTTAGGGCATTGCCTCACTACTTTACCCCTCTTTAATGTGCAGTTAATCTTCTAGTGCTGCCGGTATTCTTAAACGGGACTTTAAAACGGGTCTGAGCCTTAAGACCTTTCACATGTAGCAGGTGGAAACCATTTTAAAAAGCATTTAATATCATTCACACATTCAACCCGTTTAACCCCCAATGGACACGTTTCAAGCCATAGAAATAGAGCCGTTCACACTGCCGAAAAAATGGCTCTGAAATGGGTAGGACACTGCTTTTTAACCGTTTAACAAATACCGGTATTTGTTAAATGGTTAAAGCACCCTGGAGCTTTCACACTGCAGCTCTACCCATTTAAAAAGGCTAAAAAAAACTGCAATTTACCGTTTAAGAGCTGCAGTGTGAAAGGGGTATTAACAACCTTTCCTTAGATTCTGCTAGATTTCAGGTGTTCTGGACTTGGCTGGGCCATCATTAATGTTGGTCTCACTCTTGGCCCATCATTAGTGCCGTTGTAGTAGAGGGTAAGCCCTTATTTTCCGCAAGAACAGTCAGAATTGTAATTTACAATCATGCTGTAAATCTCCAATTATATCAAATCCGAAATTTGCTCTGTTGAATTTAGTAAATCTGGTTAATTCATTGAAGTAAACTGAAATGTGAGGTGATCTTTGTGACATGGGAGGTCATTCTTTTCCATTCGCTCCCCTGCGCATTCATAGAGTACGACTGCCCATGCACATACCCATGTATGGGCATGTGCAGCCGCTTGGTGCAAGCGGTCTCGGCGATTTGCTTGTTTGCCGTCCCATTTGCACCTGGTTCGTGCATGCTCGGTTCAGTAGGTATTTCTTCTGGGCTGTGCATGCACTGTTTGCTGATTCTCTCCTAACCTCCATTCTCTCAAGTGTGTCTTCTTCTACATCAGGCCCATAGTGATTGTTAAAAGGGAAAAACTCACAAACTGTAAGAGGAAAGTGCACCGTCTTTGTCCAAGGGGGGCGGTTTGGTGAGACTGCTAGCCTAGGGTTCCACTAGCCCCCTAAAAGAACCACGGGTTAGATGTACTTAGCTGTGAAAATTGATAGTGATAAAGTACCAGCCAATCGGCCTCTTACCGCCATGTTACAGGCTGTGTTTGAAAAATGATAGTAGGAGCTGAATGGTTGGTCATTTATCAATCTTCAGTCTATCACTTTCCAAACCTTAGTACATCTGGGCCCTCATTCTGGTTGGCTCGCAAAGCAGCATTAGTTTGCTGCTTTTCAAGCCTTGTAGCGCCCCCCCCCCCCACACTATTTTCCTGAATCGGTGAATTGGGTGCCCAAAATCATTCAATGGATGCCGATCATCGAATAATTTTTGATGCACTTGCTAATCTACTGTAAGTCACTCTCTGGTGCCTTAGATTACTCCCAGGAAACGCAAGGCGTTCACATGTGAACGTCCCTTACCCACCTCCTGCATGCCCCCGCTGTGAGCGCTACTGAGACTATGCAAATCTCCTAGGGCGCCCGCAGTGAAGACTTGCACATGTGCCTTAGAAATTATTCGCACACGCAGGTGGTAAACATTGGTCACCATTGCGAATTTGCAACATAGCGAGCCGATCAAAATGACTGCCCTGGCTCCAATGATGTAGGAAACACAAACTGCCCAAAACATAATCATAAGGTTTGAAAGTACGGTAAATGTGGCAAAGACTGTGGCTTTACTTATATACTACTATATATGGATAAAAGTTATTAATCTACTCTGACACTAACTGGTCACATTTTACTTTCAGCGGAGTACTAACATCATTCACCTTGACCTGCTTAACCCTATGTGTGATGCGATGATGCTTTTCACTTAAAGCTTTAAAAGATGGTGTTACAGGCAATTCGCTGTAAGACAAAACCCCACAATTCAAGGTAAATGAGACATTGTACAGTAGCTCATACATCAGAGACATTTACAAATCGTGCCTTGTGAGTAAATAATGGCACTATTAAATTGTCACAACATACTGTACATTGGATAATGCTTTAGTGCTCAACACTCACTGTTCCTTACTAAATAAAATAGGTGATGTCGAGGCTCCTTTACATTGTAAAGTTCATTTCTGGCCAAAAAAACACATCTTGTCCTACAGATATACATGACTTGTGATGAAGTATTCAAGCATAATAAATCACTGTCCCAAAAAGTATAAATGTTGTGATTGTTTCTGATCAGCATACAGCAGAACTAAGTGCCTCTTTGAAAGTCTAATTACTTTTGGATCACTTACATTTCTGTTAAAGCTTGCTAATGTCTGCATGTCTGGCTGATGTTTTCTGATTAATGCAGCTGCACAAATACATTTAGAAGAGGGAGGAAAGGAAAGCATTATTGTAATTCATAAAATGCACAATGTCATCTCTGTTTATTGTCACTAAAACTATATTTAACACAATGCATTCTCGTAATACATTTTCTCCTAAATTGGCATATTTTTTGTTAAGGCATATCTGTGCACAAAGTTAATTTTGAATACAAACTATTTTTTTTTATGCAAACTAGAAAATATAACAATCATGTGGATGTTTGAGTATGATGTATATTTCTAGGACCTTTTAGTGACTCAGACGTGTCCTATAAAGATTTTCTTGTGATTGCCTGAAATAAGATTAGTGTTGTGATCTTTCACCCATCCATTGTGATTTTAAAATGCATATCCAGTGATATACCCCTTTTAGACCGCACTTTTTACCCGTTATTTTGATTTTTTTTTATTGTTTTAAAACAGTAATTTGTGCAGTCTGAAAGGTGCAGAGTGAATTTACCGGTTCTATTGAACTAGTATTTTAAACGGTAATAAAGCAGGGTCCTACCCCTGTCAGCCCTTTTTTTTAGCCACTGTTTTCTATGGGTTAAAACAGGTTCAGACTACACGGAAATACTGTTTAAGGACAAAAACTACACGGAAATACCGTTTAAAGACATGCGGTGTGAAAGGGGTTTTAGCTGGCAGAGGTTAAAATATCTGGTCAAAGCCAGTTTTGCAGTCTGAAAGCAGCAATAGTTGCCAATAGTTTCCTACCCTCTGCATTCTGCAGAAGACTCCCTGAAATAGCAGCGATCTCCCTGATTTCTCCTATCCCACTTTACACTGTTACATTTTTTGGGAAAAAACGAAGGAGAAATAGATGCAATTACATTGAACCATCAGCACCATTTCCCAACACTTTATCAAGTATAGTATCTCTTACTAACTGCTTTGGGGCTCATCTACGTTTGGATATAAATAATTTTAAAATATTCCTCTCCGATGTAGCAGTACACATCCACACTTCTAGGTGACACGTTCACAATCTCTTTTTCCCAATCTCTCCATATAAGAAACTAGACACGCCCTTTCGGTGGAGCATAACACGCCCCCTCAATGGGGCACTGTGCAAAATTTTACTACCAAATTTAATCTCCCTGAAACTAGTTTTCAAAAGTAGGCAAGTATGTGTCCACTGTAACATTCTGTAAATGGAATGGGCAAAGAATTTCCTGGTGAATAGTGAGTTATTTTTAGTTATAGATTTTATTTATAATAATTTTGATCATTTAAGAAAGTGGAATTCAGAGTTTAATATAATTTATTTATATGATTATTACTGGTAGAAATATATATTTCTGCACCTCTATATCTTCTCTTAATGGGCAAGATGTACTAAGCCTTGAAAAGTGATACAATGGAGCATGATAACCAACCAGCCAATCAGCTCCTGTCTGATATTTTTCAAACTCAGCTTGTGACATGGCAGGTAGGAGCTGATTGGCTGGTGGTTTATCCCTCTCCATTTTATCACTTTTCAAACTTAGTACATCTGGCCCCATATGAGTTATTTTTCATATCAAATATAAGTAACATGATAGCATATAGCAGGGTTCCTACCCTCCCGGAATGGCTAGACATGTATCACCCTATCATTATAGAATGGTGGACTTTTGAACTAATCCCTTAGAAGTAGTTATAAAATGTTATTATAATGTTGGTAAAACAGTAGAGTTTAGGCCTGGATAACCTGTGGCTCCCCAGCTGTTGTGAATCCACAAGTTGCAGCACACCTTCCCACTGATCAGGTGGTAAAGCATGCTGGGTCTTTCAGTTTCATGACAGTTGGAGGGCCACAGGTTTGCCAGGCCTGCTGTGGAAGGAATTAATAGTTTATTAGTCACAGTGAAATTAGGACATGTTCTCATATTTGAAACCAGCAAGGCATGTTGAGTAACTTGTAGTCACAAGGTTTCAACTGGAATACAATAGTTCTGCGCAAACTGAAAAGTTTTGGGCCGCTGTTTGTGAAGTCCAAACCCCAACCGCCTTCCCATATGGCGGTAAGATAACGTGAAAACAGGTGAGTATCAACAAGGATACAAGCGGGGGTCGGTCCTCACTGTCAGCGCTCACACAAATCAAGTTCTACCACACCTCCCTTAAGGTTTAGTGGCGATCCTCTTTTCCAAACAACAGATTGCAAGGGTTAATAACCATGGACCATTTTCGTAATCCACATCCGTACACACTCCATCAACCATGGATATACCACATAGGAAGAGAGGAGAAGAATATTGCGCAATACCACTTTTTTATTTTTGCACATGTAATATAAAACAAAGATGATAAAAACACACAAATCCAGGCGAGAGGAGAAGGGGTAGAATTTACCATAAAGGATGGAGAACCAGGTAAAGGGCTCTCAGATTGGGCATAGACGGTGACAGATGATGGAAACCCGGGTAGCCACAGCGTCAGTCCACAGAGAGGTCTCTCCTTCTCCAAATCCCCCAGTTTGTAAGTGCAGCCGCTCCAACGCGTTTCGGACACCAATGTGTCCTTTTTCAAGGAGTATGGCTGCAAGAACTCTGGTTACCCTATTTATAGGAGAACCATCCACCAAATAATCCAGTCACAGGCGTCAGCCCGCGATCCCGGCGTTCACTTCCGGTTTCGGCTTGTGACATCCGGTCGCGGCACTGTGGGAGAGTGATCTTGCCCCACTTCCTGATCGGACATGAACTTCCGGTAGCGGCGTCGTGTTGTTATGCCACACTTCCGGATCCCTTGCTTCGTGCCGCAGCTTCACATTGAAAGTGCGCGGCTTGTAGCTCTGAACGGAGCTTGTTTACATCTCCATGGTAACCCATCTTTCTGGTCTAGCACGGAGATCTACTGGTGCAAGGCATGTGGATGCATTCACCCATTGGATTTTTCGGATATGGTCGGACACTTCCATTGTAAACAGTACTACAAATGTAAAATGCATATATTAGAATAAAAATTAAAAACCATATATCAATAAGAGATGTATAAAATGCATATATATCATAATAATATCTCCTAAAAAATTACAAAAAATGACAGCAATAAAAGACATGATAATAAAAAAGGTAGCAAAGATCACTTATAAAAAACACTTTACTTCAAAGTCGGCATTAAGACCGTTGGGTTTGAGAGTGTTTAATTTGTAAATTTGTCTCATCTCCTCTCTAGCCAGACATGTCCCGATATTCTTATTTCTAGGGCCAGTCTGGGCGATCTTAATGCCGAAAAACCTAACAATCCCCGTGGTAGAGGAAGTGTGCTATTTTAAAATGTTGGGAGAGAGAGTGGGATTCTAACCCTTTCTTAATGTTGTTGAGGTGTTCACAAAGTCGGACTTTGAAGGGGCGTGAAGTTCGCCCAATATACCCACAGATACCCACTCATACATTCACAAGACCAGTTGCCATCACTACAACTGGCTGGATGCCATCCCGGGAGGACAAATTAAACATGTGAGATGGAATTGTTCCAGAAAATAAATTTTT
Organism: Crinia signifera; assembly: GCF_055691185.1. Classification (NCBI taxonomy): domain Eukaryota; kingdom Metazoa; phylum Chordata; class Amphibia; order Anura; family Myobatrachidae; genus Crinia; species Crinia signifera. The sequence continues at coordinate 76,294,009 of NC_139222.1, read as the reverse complement.
GACGAACAGGCCGATGCTATGGCAAAAAAATTTATTTCCAGTGGGTACAACCCAGAAAAAATTAACTCCATTGTCCTGGACGTTGGATCAGCCAACAGGAATGATCTTTTAGTAACTAAGATTCCTGAAGATGGTCAAAAAACAGATTTTAAAATGTCCTTTATAACGGGTTATAGTGCACAACACAAAAGCATTGCACACTCTTTTAAGAAAAATTGGGACATTTTAAAACATGATCCAGTCTTTGGCAAACATCTACCTCCGCGCCCCAATTTTATCTATAGGAGGGCACCCAGCATTAAAAATAAGGTGGTCAGTAGTTCTCTCCCCATAGCTAAACGCCTAGGTAGGATACTCACCAAGGGGTTCCACAGGTGTGGAATGTGCAAAGGGTGCAGAGAGGTTGACAGCAATGGAACCAGCAAAATGTCGGACATAACCATAAATGGGACCAAACATACAATTAATGAGTTTATCACCTGTAACACCAGGGATATATAGTTTATGGAATTGAATGTACTTGCCATAAATTCTATATTGGGCGAACTTCACGCCCCTTCAAAGTCCGACTTTGTGAACACCTCAACAACATTAAGAAAGGGTTAGAATCCCACTCTCTCTCCCAACATTTTAAAATAGCACACAATTCCTCTACAGCGGGGATTGTTAGGTTTTTCGGCATTAAGATCGCCCAGACTGGCCCTAGAAATAAGAATATCGGGACATGTCTGGCTAGAGAGGAGATGAGACAAATTTACAAATTCAACACTCTCAAACCCAACTGTCTTAATGCCGACTTTGAAGTAAAGTGGTTTTTATAAGTGATCTTTTCTACCTTTTTTATTATCATGTCTTTTATTGCTGTCATTTTTGTACTTTTTTAGGAGATATTATTATGATATATATATATATATGCATTTTATACATCTCTTATTGATAAATGGTTTTTAATTTTTATTCTAATATATGCATTTTACATTTGTAGTACTGTTTACAATGGAAGTGTCCGACCATATACGAAAAATCCAATGGGTGAATGCATCCACATGCCTTGCACCAGTAGATCTCCGTGCTAGACCAGAAAGATGGGTTACCATGGAGATGTAAACAAGCTCCGTTCAGAGCTACAAGCCGCGCACTTTCAATGTGAAGCTGCGGCACGAAGCAAGGGATCCGGAAGTGTGGCATAACAACACGACGCCGCTACCGGAAGTTCATGTCCGATCCGGAAGTGGGGCAAGATCACTCTCCCACAGTGCCGCGACCGGATGTCACAAGCCGAAACCGGAAGTGAACGCCGGGATCGCGGGCTGACGCCTGTGACTGGATTGTTTTGTGGATGGTTCTCCTATAAATAGGGTAACCAGAGTTCTTACAGCCATACTCCTTGAAAAAGGACACATTGGTGTCCGAAACGCGTTGGAGCGGCTGCACTTACAAACTGGGGGATTTGGAGAAGGAGAGACCTCTCTGTGGACTGACGCTGTGGCTACCCGGGTTTCCATCATCTGTCACCGTCTATGCCCAATCTGAGAGCCCTTTACCTGGTTCTCCATCCTTTATGGTAAATTCTACCCCTTCTCCTCTCGCCTGGATTTGTGTGTTTTTATCATCTTTGTTTTATATTACATGTGCAAAAATAAAAAAGTGGTATTGCGCAATATTCTTCTCCTCTCTTCCTATGTGGTATATCCATGGTTGATGGAGTGTGTACGGATGTGGATTACGAAAATGGTCCATGGTTATTAACCCTTGCAATCTGTTGTTTGGAGAAGAGGATCGCCACTAAACCTTAAGGGAGGTGTGGTAGAACTTGATTTGTGTGAGCGCTGACAGTGAGGACCGACCCCCGCTTGTATCCTTGTTGATACTCACCTGTTTTCATGTTGAGTAACTTGGTAATAAAAGTTCATAACTACGTGAGAACTCTTTACAATGAAATGGAGTCCTTTTTTGGCTGAAGAGAGTGACCGGTAATTAGATGTGATTCAGGTGCTATCCTTTTCATTTCAACTCCTAACAATTTGCTTTAATTTGTTCCAATACTATGAAATACAGCAGCAGCTTCAGTGCTAGGAGATGAACAAAGTACTAATTGGTCAAATCTTTTAGAACAATCATGCAATCATTTTTAGTTTTATATTGTTTTTCTGTTGCCTCTATTTCCAGCATTATCAGTGCACATCTGTTCACATGGGTATGTAATGAGGGTGCTATCCGAAAATGGAGGCCCAAGAGTATTACATCCTTGTTGTACTTAATGCAGGTGGTGGCTGTGGAACCTCTAACACAGGGGTTCTCAAACTCAGTCCTCAGGACCCCATACAGTTCACGTTTTCTAGGTCACCCGGCAGGTGCACAGGTGAATTTATTACTCATTGACCCATATTAAAAGATCCACAGGTGAAGCTAATTATTTCTGCCCCAGTGGAGCTTACAATCTATAATATTCCCTACCACATGTACACACACACAAGCACAAATTAATTTAGGGTAAAGTTTGTTGTGAGTCAATTAACCTACCAGTACATTTTTGTATTGTGAGAGGAAATGCACACAAGCACGAGGGGAGAATATACAAACTCCACACAGTTAGGGCTATGGTGGGAATCAAATCCTTGACCTCCATGCTGTGAGGGAGTAAGGCTAACCATTACACTATCCATGCTGCTCTGATTCAATACTCAGCTTTAACTTTATGAGAAGAGCAAAGGGGCATATGACATAATTTTATTAACATGAAAAATAATTACTTTATCTTGTAATATGCTTTTAGAAAAGTTTTTGATGATCCTGGATGAGTCATTTCTACAGATTCTAGTACCCTGCACTTAGGACAATGTTCACAAAAAGTGGGGCAATATGCTATTCAGTTTAGAAACATAGCCTCTGTACTCTATTGGAATAAAGAAGCATTAGGAATTACTTTCTGTCAAGGATTGGCCAATCATATTAAGGACCTGTTGGTTTCTAATGAGTTACCAACTGCCTTGGATAACCTATTGTCCCCATAAAATAAGACTGACCTTTTATTTCAGAGAAAGACCCCAGGAGAAAAAACCATCCATAAATGTACCCTGCTTATCTACTGTCCACCTGATGAGGGGGTTCAGCAATAACCTTATTTTTATACTGTGGTGAGTTGAGACATCCTACCTTTTTTTTCTTTTATGTCTTGGAGACTCGTTTGCCAGGCCAATTGTTTCTCTCCCCTACTTCAAGATTTTTAGGACAACTTCCATAATAATTGAACAAACCAACGTACATGTTTCTGCATGTTGTCAGAAGGCGAAGTGGGGGGTACTGCCTCCCACCATGAATGGTATGTTCTGAATTATTTGCTTCTGAGGTAATCATCCTAAAAAAGGAGCATGTACAGTACTATATCCTTGCAAGGATATAATTAGGCAGCATGGTTCTTTATAAAGTAAAAGGGTACTTGTGTATTTTGGCGGCGCCCATCGCATTGCATACCATAAGGCATATGATGGTATGCGATGCGGCGCGATATTGTACAATGCCATACAATGTGATGCGATTAAACATTGTATAAGCACCCTAATGGGTGCTTACAATGTTAAATGCACCCCCCCACTATAAACGTGAACCCGAAGCGTGGCGAGCGACGGCGGTACGCGTCCTCTGACCTTTTCATACCCCCACTATCCACGTCGGCGTGGAGCTGAGAATATAAAGTGTGGCTAGTCCGAAGCGTGGCGAGCGCACGCGGACACCTGTGAAGCCCGCGAGGGGACGCGGATACCTGTGAAGGTATCCGCGTCCCCTCGCCACGCTTCGGGCTCGGTGGCTCGCTGCGCTTGCCACACTTTATATTCTCAACTCCACACCGACGTGGATAGTGGGGGTATGAAAAGGTCGGAGGACGCGTACCGCTGCGCTCGCCACGCTTCGGGTTCACGTTTATAGTGGGGGGTGGCATGGGGGTGCATTTAACATTGTAAGCACCCATTAGGGTGCTTAAAAGCACCCTTTAGGGTGCTTATACAATCTTTCATCGAATAGGAGGCAAAAATCGCGTCGCATCGCATGCCATCGGGTGCATGGCATGCGATGCGACGCAATGTACTCATCGCGCGATGGCGATCGGGGGCGCCACCAAAATACACAAGTACCAGTAAAAGTTATTGGACTATTGTCTGTGCACCAGTTCTTATGGGGCTGAATGCCATAACAATAACCCATTAATATTCATCCCAGAGATGTTCATTGGAATTTTAAAGGTGCCATATTGATATTCAATTTGATATGGTTAGGAAATCAGCTGAGTAGAACAATACATTTAACATCAGAGAAATTGAAAACCAGTTAATGACCACTTAAGAGATCTGGTGTAAGAGATCTGGTGACATGGTAACATTTTCCTGAAATCTACAGTTACAAAGGCGGTTTTGTCAGGCCCATACACACTTTTTGAGCTGAAAATCGGTCAAAATCGCCTAGTGTGTATGGGCCAGAGATCCCCGACTAGCGATGATGCGCGCTCCCGCATCATCGCTACCGAGGTGGGCAGTCTGCTGGTTTTACCAGCACATCTAGCGATGATGGCTGGTTTTTTAGCCATCATCGCTAAATGTGTACAGCAGCCGGGCTGAAAGATCACAGACTTCCCCCTGCTTATGCTCACCCCTCCTCGCTCCCACGCTGCCCGGCTCAAACGGCACACGCTGCAGACCTGCTGCACGCAGCAGACTCCTCTCCCCCGCCCAGCTACACGGCACGCCGGAGCGCCCGGCTTACTGGCCGCATCTTCCCCCTGCTCCACAGTGCGTGTATGTATCACACGCAGCCGCTGACCACCAATATTTAAAGGCAGTAATATATACATTGCTGGCACATGCCAGCAATGTATATATTCCTGGCACATTCCAGCAATGTATATATTCCTGGCACCACTGGCCACCAATGATATTTATAATGCAGTAATATATACATTGCTGGCACAGGCCAGCAATGTATATATTACTGGCACCACTGGGCACCAATGTTATTAACAAGCCATTAATATACATTGCTGGCACATGCCAGCAATGTATATATTGATGGCACCACTGGCCACCAATAATGTTTATAATGCAGTAATATATACATTACTGGCACATGCCAGCAATGTATATATTACTGGCACCAATGTTATTAACAAGCCATTAATACAGTATATACATTGCTGGCACAGGCCGGCAATGTATATATTCCTGGCACCACTGTCCACCAATAATGTTTATAATGCAGTAATATATACATTGCTGGCACATGCCAGCAATGTATATATTCCTGGCACCACTGGCCACCAATAATTTTTATAATGCAGTAATATATACATTGCTGGCACATGCCAGCAATGTATATATTACTGGCACCAATGTTATTAACAAGCCATTAATACAGTATATACATTGCTGGCACAGGCCGGCAATGTATATATTCCTGGCACCACTGTCCACCAATAATGTTTATAATGCAGTAATATATACATTGCTGGCACATGCCAGCAATGTATATATTTCTGGCACCACTGGCCACCAATAATTTTTATAATGCAGTAATATATACATTGCTGGCACATGCCAGCAATGTATATATTACTGGCACCACTGGGCACCAATGTTATTAATAAGCCAGTAATATATACATTGCTGGCACATGCCAGCAATGCATATATTCTGGGCCGTTTTAATACAAGGGCTTGATGGGCGGTTGCCCTAGGACCCCATAATTCTAGGGGCCCAAGTTCCAGTGGCAGACTGTGTCAGGTGGCAGGATGTCATGTGCCCCCCGAGCCAGTACAACTCTACAACTGCGGGACCACCAGGTGACACTCCGTACATAAACAGCTTTCACCTACTACCCGTAACCCTCACTCACTTCCCATTACCCTCACGCTGTTGTCACCCACTATACGTCACCATCACCGGCCACCCTTACGCTGCCGTCACCCACAATTTGTCACTATCACCCGGGCGGCGCGGGGTGGAGTTTACCTGATTGCTGTGCTCTGAATATACGCAGCCCAGCAATCAGTTCTGAATCAGGCACCAAGAACAGAAATGCACTGATTAAAATGGCCCCTTGGAATTCAAACCCAGCCCATTATTTAAATAGCCTTGTATATGAAAGATTTTCAGCAAAGTCTTTCGCCTCCTGAAAATCTCTTGCTCTTTGAGGAAAATAGTCCAGTGTGTACGCACTACTTTGGTGAAAGATTTATCTATCAAAGATTTTGGCAAAGTCTTTTGAAATGAAAGTCTACTAGTGTGTATGGGCCTTAAATCTTTTATACTGAAAACTCAAGAAATCTATTCAAGCACACTCGGTTGCCCTTCCCAGAATCTAGGATATACTATTTAGGGTGAGTTGTGGCAATGGATCCAGAAAAAAAATTAAGGCTATTGATAACTGAGTATAAACACATGGAATATAGAGAAGCTTATTTGTTTTTATTACTTCCACTTCCAATTACAAAATGTAATTGGTCACAACTGTCAATAAACTTTATAGCTGAAATACCTCTAAACCAGTGGTAGCCAACCCTAGCCATGAGAGCTACCAACAGTTCACATTTTACAGACAACCTAGCTGCTGCACAGCTGCACTCATAAATCACTGACACATTTTAAAAGATAGTTTTAGCATTCCCTGATAGCAATACTGTGACAAGGCATGATGGGACTTGTAGTTTCACAGCAGCTGGAGGGCCATAGTTTGGACATGCCTGCATTTAATACTGTGGGTTTTCAAGGACATATTTCTAAAGAAGCACATTTTATACCTAAAGTGGCTATGTGCTTCAATAAATAATTCTTTGGACTACATGATTTTCCACTCGAAATAGCATCCAATCAAGGGATGCAGGATGTTTCAAAGTTTTGGAAAGCCTTGGCAAATGCTTCAAAATCAATCTACATTCTTCATTGGCCTTTCATCCACAAATGGCAAAACTGAGCAGGCAAATGAAGATTTGGAAAAGTTTCTCAGAATGAACTGGTTAGAACTTGTAAACTAGGCAGAATTTGCTCATAATAATTTGTTAAATGAAGAAAATTCCTACGTAACAGTCTTCATTCAATATGAGTTATTTCCCATTCTTCTGAGGTTCTGGACTGTACCTCTGTAATTAGTTTAAATAGCAATGTAAAGGTTTCCACCATAGCTGAATTTAAGTTAAAAAAAAAAAAAAACTGAAATCTATTGGAAAACATACTATAGATACAGGTTCAACGCAATCTGCAACAGAAAAATATCCCCAAGCCATTGCATGAAGATTGTTGCTGTTTATCCACACTACCACTATGAAATGTACACTTTCTTATAGACAGAACTGGAGAATGACCAGGCACACTGGACCAGAGTTACCAAAGTACTGGCTGAAAATTGAGTGTCTCTTTGACACTCCACAGATAATGCCCTATCTCTTTACCTTTTATGTCTGTTTTCCTGATGATCTCCTAGCACTATGTAGTTTTCACAACATATTAGTGTCCTTTATGCCATTATTAATAAATAATCACATTACATAGGATGTGTTTTGATAAATCATACATTTGACTCTGTTTTGCATCTTAGAATGTAATTAAGGTTTTGGAGCAACTAATTAGCAAAATCTGTTGCATTGTCAATGGGACTGCTGTAACTGGCGAAATTTGAGGATAGGTGTACTGTATATAGACACATCTGTAGTTCAACTGAAATAATGGATGGGTTTAACAGTTTTAGATTACTGCAGCTGACTAATCACCTGTTAGAATTCTGCTTCCTGTTTCCATCATCAAAAGATATCTGCATTTTCAGTCCTTGGATCATTGTACCTCCAACCAACTACCAAACCGGTTTAAATTTATAGTAATGTGTTGGAAATTGAACTCATCCCAAACATTGTCCTTCTCTGAGTAGACTCCTCATAGTTTTGTTAAGAAAGAATAATAAACTTCCTCAATTAAAGCCTCTCCATTTTCTTATTTCTTTATTGGATTCATTTTTCCAATGCCACACAATATGTACTCAGTGGCATGTGACTTTTTGTCAGGGGATCACCCACCCAAGTTGCCATTGCGGGACTGCAATCCTGGCTGGGGCCATTATTCATGCCTACCCCTTCATACTATCAAAAAGGTCACTCCCAAAATGATTCCCACCTAATCTAGCATCCTTGATAACTGTCTCCTCTGATGTGGCAGCCATTTTTGGATGGACATCTTTCCTAAGGAACTACTCCTCAGGAGGTAGCTATAGACAGGGGTGTGGCAGCCCAGGACACTTGTCCCCCCAGTACACCAAGCGCTCACAAGCTACCCAGTACCTCCAAGGCACCAACAGGTCTGCTGGGAGTTTTGCTATGCCACTTCATGTACATTATATACATATACAATATGGCGTTCTTTTTTTAAAGCAAGAATTGGCAGAATCCTATTTAAATCCTCTAATCCAACTATTAACAATTAAACACCTCCGTGGGGTAGTATTATCCATTATCTCATCTACAGTATATGATGCAATGCACCAAATAGTGGCAGGGTATATTGATATCAGTATATGTCTCTCTTTGGTTCATAGCTTTACAAAAATATTCTAATACAGTTATTTTTATCGTTCTGGTCCAAAGCTTAAACAGATTTACTGTCAGAAGATATGACAGCATATTTATATTCTGTTACCATTTTTTGATAATGCCAGCAGTAGCTTAGTAAGTTGAACATAATAAGGGCAATGGATGACTTTTTTAAACAAGGAAAGGGCACTACTAGATATGTATAAGTAAATAGTTTTTGAATTGACTGTTTTATAGTGCTGTATTCTAAAGCTCAAGACTGCCCATTTCAATATGCAAGAATCTGCTTCATGTCAAGTATTCTATATATTTTTTTCTTACATTGAGTGTTAACCTATGTTTATTGAGCTATGCATTTTATGTTTATTATCCACCAAAATAAAATTGTACAAATGTTTCAGAGCATTATTTCCTAATTCACTTACATTTTGCTTATACAGTACTGTGGAATTCTGACAGTCCCGTAACAACTTAGAATACCACCAGCAGGTCATTGAATGATTACAAATGATATAAAAGATTAGATATAAATCAGGTTACAGAAGGTAATGATTGGTTGGCATCACCGGCTTGTCTTTTGGGCCTCATTAGTACTATTGCTGTATTACTCTCTGGAATGGATGACCTCCATGTAGACATTGCACAATGGGCTTCTACTAATTATTACTCTTGATGGTATAGCAGGATCATTAGTAGGCACATTTGGCAAGAAAATATCCAGCAACAGCTGACAGTGCCACTTTTTAATGGATCATCCATTAAGAGATCTGAACATTTAAAAAAATGGATGCTAAGGCTAATGTTTTTCATAAGTCATGAGAAATAAAAGTACTCGGAAAAGCTTAATTATAGTTAAGTGTTAGAACGAAAGAAACATTTGTATTTTGTCAAATAAAAAACTTGCTATATAACAATAAAAATGATTCTAATAAAGGGCCTTATTCTAGTTCACTCTTTCTGACAAAATCCTTCTTAGATGGACAAAACCATGTGCACTGCAGGGGGGCAGATGTAAAATGTGCAGAGAGAATTAGATTTGGGTGAGTTATTTTGTTTCTGTGCAGGGTAAATACTGGCTGCTTTATTTTTACACTGCAATATAGATCTCACTTTGAAGTAAAACCCCACCCAAATCTAATTCTCTCTGCACATTTTACATCTACCCCACCTGCAGTGCACATGGGCCCTTATTCTGATTCGCGCGGTACGGCCCGCGTGCGGCCGTACCGCCGATGTTTTCCGTCTGCACATGCGCAGAGGTCAATCTGCGCATGTGCAGGCGAATTCGCCGCACATAACGTTACTACGCCGCAAAGGGGGCGTATAGGGGAGTGAGGGGCTTCATGCCCTCATTTCCCTATGTATACGCCCCGCGTTTCATGGGTGTTCCCATGCAAACGCGGGGCGTACGCATGCTAATGAGGGCATGACGCAACTCATGGGGGCGGAAAGCTGACGTCGCCGGATGTCAGCTTTCAGCCCCCATACAAGCTACCACACGGACGATTGTCCGTGTGGTCTCAGCTTGCGGGAGCTGCCGCGGCGTGCGGACCTGCCTTCGATGGTCGACGACCATCGAATGCAGGGGGCAGCTCCCACCATGGTGGAGGCGTAGCCTCCACCATTTTTATGCGGATCGCCAGCCGTCCGTGTACGGACGGCCGTGGCGATCCGTAGGGTGGGCGGGGATTCGTCTGGTGCGGTCGGAGCCGCATATGCGGCTCGACCGCACCAACCAGAATAAGGGCCATGGTTTTGTCCATCTAAGAAGGATTTTGTCAGAAAGAGTGAACTAGAATAACCCCCAAAGAGCTATTGGTGTTACAAGTTTAATAATGGAAAATATTTTGCATAATTTGCAAAGTAATGTATTTCCTGTATCTGAAAATACCATATATATTTAACTGCCCCCAATTTTTTATTCGCTCTTTCCACATTAACATACTTTATGCAAATTATTTTACAAATCAGGTGAATGTGAATTCAGTATTATTGTGTTTTAGGTTGTTATATGCATTAAAAGAAAGAGGGCTGACGGTATTTAAATACAAATTTTACCCCATTGGCTCACTTTTTCTTTACATATGTGTGCTTTTTATTGTATAGGGTCATTGCGGTTGATATGTCACCATGAAAAAAATAATTGTTCTTAATTAGTAATTGTAAACATACTAATGTTTGCAACGGATTTTACTTGAACTACAGAAAACAAAATAGAGGCAGCCATTTTGTGTGCTAAACCAGTTGCATCACAATGAGACTGCTGAATATTTATGAGGCCTGATATGTATTCATGAAGTAATGGCACTGAGTGAATGAACATTGATTTAACTCCCAAAGTAGATATATCTCTGTGAGAGATGCTCAAAATAGCCACTAAAAATGCCACATTTGTTATATGTATATTCAAATAAAAATTTTGTGTAAAAAAAAAGATGATATTTCCTATATAAGGGAGACATTACAGGTCATTATGATGAATAACATTGGGGGTTATTCTAGTTCATTCTTTCTGACAAAATCCTTCTTAGATGGACAAAACCATGTGCACTGCAGGGGGGGCAGATGTAACATGTGCAGAGAGAATTAGATTTGGGTGAGTTATTTTGTTTCTGTGCAGGGAAAATACTGACTGCATGATTTTACACTGCAATATAGATCTCACTTTGAAGAAAAACCCCACCCAAATCTAATTCTCTCTGCACAAGTTACATCTGCCCCACCCGCAGTGCACATGGTTTTGTCCATCTAAGAAGGATTTTGTCAGAAAGAATGAACTAGAATAAACCCCATTGTTTGCTTGCCTATGTTTACACCTATGTTTACAAATTCCCTTGGTACTCAAAGGGTTAAGCTTGGTACACACTGAGCATATGTTGTCCGGTCAGACAGATTGGACTGGCAAAATGGCTAAATCGCTCAATGTGTACCGGCAATATGGGCGTCCCTGCAGTCTCATAGAACAATGTCAGGTTTGATGTGCCCGCTAGTGACACTATGCATGCTAATGAAGTAAGTAGCGATCATTGAAAAGCTCCAGTGTGTACAGAATATGGGCTGAAGGGGATTCATTTCGATGTCACTCCCCATTGCACCAGTGTGGACACAGCTTTAATTGTGTGCAGCCGCAGATTAAACTTATCCATACACACACCCATAGTCGAACCCTATCCACACACACACAAGTAGCCTAACCCTATCCATACACACACACCTGTAGCCTAACCTTATCCATACACACACCCAGCCGCAGCCTAAACCTATCCATACACACACACACCCATAGCCTAACCCTATCCATACTCACACCCATTGCCTAACCCTATTCATACTCACACCCATAGCCTAACCCTATCCATACACACACACACACACACACACATGTAGCCTAACCTTATGCATACACACCCAGCCACAGCCAAAACCTATCCATACACACACCCATAGCCTAACCCTATCCATACACACATGTTCCATTTATATGTAAATAGTGCTAAATGTTTTTGCTTCAATAAAATTAATTAAAAAAAAAACATATACTATATTTCAACAATTCTACAACTGCTTTGAGACCATTAAGTTCATTAAAACATTACAGAAAATACTGATTTTCAAAAGCACTGAATGAGCTCTGTTGGTGTAGCAGCCACCAGGCACTGTAACAGGTATTACAAATGTACATATATTATTACTAGAGATGCTTTGACCAGCAGCACCGCTTATATAGATAACCAATTATATCAGCGGTGCCCCTACCTACATATCTGGTGTGCATGGGGCTTACACTAAGTTTATCGGTACTTGTTTCCTAGCAGGGCGCCCACTACGCAAATAGCTTAGTGTGCTATTTTGCGTAGGAAAATCTCAATGCATCGCATCGCATACCGTCTATAGTGCTGTGCGATGCGTGTGATGCGATGTGATGTCCATGTTAACTGCACAAGAGTGCTTATACTGTACAATGAAATATCGCATAGGATCGCATGGCACCAAATGCGATGCAATATTTCATTGTAAAAGCACCCATGCCGTGAGATGTGATGGGTGCTTACAATGAGATGTGATGTGATGTGTGCATGGTATGTGATGGGTGTTTACAATTATAAGCACCTGCACCTACGCCATTGTTTAGCATCAACCCCTGTATCCACGCCACCCCGAAGCGTGGCGAGCGGCGGCGGAACGCATCCTCCGACCTTTTCATACCCCCACTATCCACATCGGCGTGGAGTTGACTGTAGACAGTGTGGCGAGCGCAGCGAGCCCGAAGCGTGGCGAGTGGACGTGGAATGTAAAATAATGTCGCCACACTTCGTGTTCGGTGGCTCGCTTTGCTCGCAACACTATCTAAAATCATTTACAGGTAGAAAAAATGGGTTTAAGATCCAGAAACAGTTCACAGCGCTAACGAACTAAAGTGAAATAAAACTAAAAAAATATTAAATATATATAAAAACGTGGAAAATCAAGTGAACAAAATCAATGTGCACAAGTGTAAGATCAAAGGTACTTCCCTTTCATATGTTTCAATGGGAGAGAGGTGAAGATATCGTTCCTTTGAAGAAATTCTTTTAAAGTGTTACGATCCGTGAGTTTTCTTATTTTTCTCAAAAAAGGCATGAAATGAAGAAAATGTACATTGTGTAAATAAATTATAACATAAATAATAAAGTTCAAAATGTTGGCAGTGGAAGTGGTTTTTCTCCTGATTTCTAGATTTTGTCACGAAGTTTTATTTCAGGGGCGTACCTCTACTCACTTAGATATGATATATTCTAATCCCATAAAGGTATCTTTTTCAATAAAACACACAATTTTCTTTCAAGAAAAAGGGGCGGAATAAGATGAGCGTACCCCCACTCACTGGTTATTCGGTGGGTTAAATCTCATCAGGGTATCTTTTATGGGGGTTGTCCCAAATCTTTATATACCAGATAGATGAGTATATGTTTGGCGTACCCCCACTCACATCCAAAATAGTAGATAAAAGCACATCAAGGTATCTTTTATATAATTTCAGGATAGAAGTTTTTTTAGAGAAGATGGCGTACCACACTCACGGTGTTTTAGACTGGAGCCAGACGCATCAAGGTTTCTTTGTAGTTTCAAAAAGGATATCTTTGTTTCCACAGAGAATTTCTCAATGTGGGTTTGGTGACCCCAAGGAAAACAAAGAAAAATGGTGGATAGACTGAAGAGTTTTTATTCTACAAAAAGTCCATAGTTGGACTAAAAATCCATACAATACATGTTTATAAAAGGATAAAAAACATTAAGATAAAAAATGATTTAAAAAGAAACAAAATTGCAAAAAGGACCAGGTGACCTGAGAGGCAACGCCGGGGCATTAACACATTCACAAAAAGATGTTAAATGTCCAGACAGGGTGAAGGGTTAAAGTATCCAACGTTACCTCTGTTAGTCAGGCAGGTCCAAGATGCACAGAATCCCCTAGTGTCAACGCGTTTCGGCTCCTTTAGAGCCTTTTTCAAGACATCTTGAAAAAGGCTCTAAAGGAGCCGAAACGCGTTGACACTAGGGGATTCTGTGCATCTTGGACCTGCCTGACTAACAGAGGTAACGTTGGATACTTTAACCCTTCACCCTGTCTGGACATTTAACATCTTTTTGTGAATGTGTTAATGCCCCGGCGTTGCCTCTCAGGTCACCTGGTCCTTTTTGCAATTTTGTTTCTTTTTAAATCATTTTTTATCTTAATGTTTTTTATCCTTTTATAAACATGTATTGTATGGATTTTTAGTCCAACTATGGACTTTTTGTAGAATAAAAACTCTTCAGTCTATCCACCATTTTTCTTTGTTTTCCTTGGGGTCACCAAACCCACATTGAGAAATTCTCTGTGGAAACAAAGATATCCTTTTTGAAACTACAAAGAAACCTTGATGCGTCTGGCTCCAGTCTAAAACACCGTGAGTGTGGTACGCCATCTTCTCTAAAAAAACTTCTATCCTGAAATTATATAAAAGATACCTTGATGTGCTTTTATCTACTATTTTGGATGTGAGTGGGGGTACGCCAAACATATACTCATCTATCTGGTATATAAAGATTTGGGACAACCCCCATAAAAGATACCCTGATGAGATTTAACCCACCGAATAACCAGTGAGTGGGGGTACGCTCATCTTATTCCGCCCCTTTTTCTTGAAAGAAAATTGTGTGTTTTATTGAAAAAGATACCTTTATGGGATTAGAATATATCATATCTAAGTGAGTAGAGGTACGCCCCTGAAATAAAACTTCGTGACAAAATCTAGAAATCAGGAGAAAAACCACTTCCACTGCCAACATTTTGAACTTTATTATTTATGTTATAATTTATTTACACAATGTACATTTTCTTCATTTCATGCCTTTTTTGAGAAAAATAAGAAAACTCACGGATCGTAACACTTTAAAAGAATTTCTTCAAAGGAACGATATCTTCACCTCTCTCCCATTGAAACATATGAAAGGGAAGTACCTTTGATCTTACACTTGTGCACATTGATTTTGTTCACTTGATTTTCCACGTTTTTATATATATTTAATATTTTTTTAGTTTTATTTCACTTTAGTTCGTTAGCGCTGTGAACTGTTTCTGGATCTTAAACCCATTTTTTCTACCTGTAAACAATTTCAGGACCTTTTTGGTGTAGGCCCTATCAAGTTCCAGAGACTATCCATAGCTGCTTCCAGCGCAAAATTTCAGTTACGCAAAAAAATTTGTTTTTGTACTATCTAAAATCAACTCCACGCCGACGTGGATAGTGGGGGTATGAAAAGGTCGGAGGTCGCGTTACGCTGCGCTCTCCACACTTCGGGGTGGCGTGGATAGTGGGGGTGGCACCTCTGGAATTTGGACTGACAGGAGGGCGTACATCGCACGGTAAAAACGTACAATGCGATGTGATGGGATTTCACTACGTTAGCGTACATAGAAAATCTGGGTGCCGTGCTAGGAAACAAGTACCAGTTTGTCTGATGAGCTTAAATAAGCTGTGCTGGTGACAAGAGGACAGTCTCTTTAACTATAGAAAGCAATTATAGTTATTCACTGTCGGTAAAGGAGTGGTGCTCCTATGTTTTTAGTTTTTAACTGCTAACGGAGCCCATTTCTTTTGGATGAAAGGGGAGACATAGAAGCTGCCGTACTGTATAATTGTTATTCATGTCTTTAACCTAAAACCAGAGAGCTTTTTAGTAGTACTTTAGTTAATAAGTAGATGGGATTATTCATAACTCCCAACCCGATTATCAGGGCCTGTCCCGCTGTCCCTCCCGCGGCCGGTAGTGTGCCGTGGTTAGGGGGGGGCTGCTGGGAGTCCCCCCTGTCGGCTGCTAAGCAGCGGGGAATAAACGCATGCGCACAGCGTCTATTCCCGCAGCCAGGGGGCTGAGGGCATGGCTAGAGGCTCACAGAGCCTCTGGGTCATGCCCCCATAGCGTCAAAATGGGGGCGTGGCCTCGCGGGAGAGCCGCAAGTATAGGCCACACCCCTGAAATTAGGCCACGCCCCAGAAATTTTCGTTGCACCTGCGGTGCGCAGCAACTACGTCCCTCCTCCGGCTCAGGCAAAGTGGGGAGGTATGGATTATTACAAAGGAAAAACATGTCTCTCACATCTATTGATTGTCCAAAAAGAAATGTTATATATGCACATCTACATCTGTGATTACAGCAAAACATATAAATCATTGCATTTAGAATATTCATTTATTTAAAAAAAATACATTAAAAAATCTAAATTTAGTACAGTATGTGATGTTTGAATCACAAACCGTCTATGATCACCTTCGTGCTTTTCATATGGTCAATAACAATTAAAAATAGATGCACAGAGAAATTGTAAAAGCTGTAGCTGTTCTCTAAATAACATTCTAGTCTAGTCAACCACTTCATATAATTGGAATGTGACTAATTTGTGTCTGATGTAATAAAAATGTGCTTTTTTTTGCATAAAAAGAGTAAATTCTGTCATAAATATAACATTTTTAACATATGTCATTCTTACAGATAACTCTGAGAGCTTTAGTTGAATCTCAAGGCATAAACATGTTTTTTTCTGTATATTTTTGTGTACTGCGGATAAATGAAACATAAGGAAAAATCTTATACTGTAGGTTCTTGTATATTGTACCATGGGGACATCTGCTGGACAGTTGTAATAAATCCAGGGACAACAGACACCTGGTATGTACATAGATGTTAATTCGTTTACCACTTAAACTTATATATACTGTATATGAAAAAAAATGTTCTTCTTTTATTTAAAGAAAATCCCATAAGTAACAGTCACATAAAGTAAGGTTTACTACATTTCCAGTAACAGATCACAAATAGAATCCTTGTGCTGAAGTCATACAGTAAGTCATTTATGAGGGGTTGTCAGTCACAGTCATAGAGCACATTGATAAATGAAGCTTAGATTTTATTTTCTTCCTCCCCCCAGAACAGATATTAACAGCAGGCAACAGGAAAATCTAAATTAATAGAATTCATTAGAGAATATTAAATTCTACTTTTTGGATATTTCACACTTGACATAGGTTCATCCAGGAGAAAATTGTAAAAATCAGTGATGTCTAGGATACTGGAATAATTGGCAGTGTTATTGATAACAAAGAAGTACAAACTCTTGGATTCTACTGATTACATTTAATAGTAGTTGAATAATATAAATTCATGTTTGGACACTGACTTCTAATCATTTATAATATACTGTAATAGTTCTTTATGCACTTCATTATTAAAACATTGATACAATAAAGATGTTGCTTTTTTATATACAGTAAAAATAGAATTTTGTTAGGGGTAAGGGCAGGAAAGTTAATGTTAGGTTTCAGATGGATGGGTAGGGGTTATGCACTATAGGGTTATGGTTAGGGTTGGGCTAGCGTGACCATAGGGGTGTGCACATTGAGTATCAGGGGTGCACAGGCACCCCCTAATGCTGTGCACACCTTTATGAACACCTCCCTGCCGTTAGCAATACCTTTTCCCAAAACGTTTGCTTTTTAGAACTGTATTCCATTAAAGCAGTGGTGGGGAACCTCAGGCCCTGGGGCCGTATGCGACCCCCGTAGCCAGTCTGAGTGGCCCTCCTACCCACCCAGCAGCTTTGCCGGGAGTCAAGTACAGGGGACTTCTTGCGAGCGGTCGGTAGTTCTTGCGAGATTCCTTTTGATTAACAGCAACCAGAGACTATTCAGTCCTATTCAGCGGCAGCCGCCAGAGCATGAGATGGCTGCAGCAGGACAATTTGTAAGAGAATTTTTACATACGGCCCCCGAAGGAATTTTCCACCATACAATTGGCCCTTGGCACAAAAAAGGTTCCCCACCCCTGCATTAAAGAAAGTGCCCCATCAATCAGTTATGTGTGTTTTTCATTGTTAATTGTACTAGACCATTGTCATATCACTACATACCTGCGTCATCCGTATATGTTTTTGACCTTATTTGCATGTACTGTTACACAGAGTAATTAGAAGATTAAAACTGAACTAGGCAGGAGATTATGGTGTGGCTGAGAGACGTTTTATATTGTAGGGCGTGCCAGTAGATGATGGTAGACATGTCTCATTGGTGATGTTAGACAGACCCAATAGGTGGTTCTACTCACACCCCTCTAACCGTGCACCCCCAAATAAAATGTGCTGTGCATGTCTATGGGCAACAGAATGCTTAGGGTTTTGCACTGGGGAGGGTTAGGGTTATGCACTATAGGGGTATGGTTAGGGTTGGGCTGGAGTGATGGAATGGTTAGGGTTAGGCACTAAGGGTGGAGGGTTAGCATATTTACCTAAAATATGTCAGGACTCTTGACCATCAGGATGCTGCCTTTAGACCGCCGCCATCCCAACCGCTGGGTATAATATGTCATATATTAGGATCTTCTTTAATTGACAGGATGATTAAATCATACTGTTTCTGTACAATTTTTGGCAAAAATGATGTTACTAAATAGGCCCATTTATGTCTTCAGTAACGATAAATAATATTTGACAGATTAGCAACACAAGTAGTTTCTCCTTGATCATATTATTTATTGAAAGCCACTGCACAATAATTTATGCCGCAAGATTTTTAACTGCCTAATGGATGATAACTCCCAGTGAAACAATAACTGTCACATGAAATTTCTAACAGAATGGTAATACACTTTTCAATAATTTAATCATATAGACTCTGCAATTGCCTAAAAAATAAGTCAATTCATTTAAATACCAGAAAATAGGAAGGGGGTAAATTAAAAAAAAAGATACTGATGGAGCCGGGCTCCCTCTTGCTGGCGAATCGCCAGATTGTTACTGCTGGCGATCCGCTAGCAGTTTGGCTCTCCATCTGACTGAGACGCGCATGCATCTCACGCGCGTCTCAGTTTCCATGCGGCTTCAGGGAACCGGACATGGGCCCTTATTCTGGTAGGTGCGGATATATCCGCGTGCGTTCGGCCCGCCGATGTTTTGTGTCTGCTCATGTGCAGAGGCGTCTCTGCGCATGTGCGAGCGGGGCGTACGGCCAAATCCCGCATGATATGTGAACACTCCGAACAGGGGGTGGAGAGGGGCGTGAAGGGCTATTTGGGCTCATTACCATATGCATACGCCCCGCGTTTCATGGGCGTTCCCATGCAAACGCTGGGCGTACGTATGGTAATGCGGCCGTGACGCACGTGTAGGGGGCGGACATATGACATCGCCGGATGTCAGCTGGCCGCCCAGATCCCTGCTTTTGCACGGAAAAATGTCTGTGTGGTCTGAGGTTGCGGGAGCTGGTGAAGCACTCGGTCCTGCATTCGATGATCTGCGACCATCGAATGATGGGGGAGGTTCCCTTAGATGGAGGAGGCGTATTCCGTGAAAAATACACGTGCGGTCCGTTTGGCCAGGTTCTTACCGCGTACGGACAGAGTTGGCGATCCGTATGGAAGGCGAGGTTTCGCACGCATGGTCCTGGCCGCATAATCGGATCCGGCCGCACCGATCAGAATAAGGGCCATGGTTAGGGGGGGTGCGGGGAGGCGGTGGGGACCCCGGGTGACCGCCGACAAGCCGGCGGGGAACCGTGCGAAAGGGGACGCGCGTGCATCTCGTGCACACGCGTCCCCTTTCGCAGATACAGATGGCGGGTGGCGGGGGATGGCGGCTGGTGTGGCCATCCCCTGCAACGACAAGCCCCGCTCCATCTATATGTAGCTAGATGTAATTATGAGTTTGGTGGCTGTGTGGTATGCTCAGGTGTTTCTTTAAAAGGGCAATCACTTACAAGGCAAAACACAGCCGCCAAACTCGAGTGTTTTTACATCCAGCCCCATGTTGGTAGCATACAAAATGGCTAACATACTTCCGACTCATCCACACTAATTAATTGGTGAACCACCAAACCTTTTAAGCAAATAATGGTATACTCAATTTGGAAGGTAGTGTTGAAGAAGTTTACAAAGGTCATCAACAGCACCATACTAATCCGCACCCATCTGAAACCACCGCCACAGCAAGGCTAAAGGGCCTTATTCTAGTTCACTCTTTCTGACAAAATCCTTCTTAGATGGACAAAACCATGTGCACTGCAGGGGGGAAGATGTAAAATGTGCAGAGAGAATTAGATTTGGGTGAGTTATTTTGTTTCTGTGCAGGGTAAATACTGGCCGCTTTATTTTTACACTGCAATATAGATCTCACTTTGAAGTAAAACCCCACCCAAATCTAACTCTCTCTGCACAAGTGACATCCTCCCCACCTGCAGTGCACATGGTTTTGTCCATCTAAGAAGGATTTTGTCAGAAAGAGTGAATTAGAATACGGCCCAAAATGAGGTAGAAACCACCTTAGCTTAAGTGCAATAAGTGCATCCAAACCGATAAACAGAGTTCCATAAACACTATGCCTGTTTCTTTAAGATGGACCCTGTTTAGTCAATAAAATGGGCATTCTTATATCAGATGTCCTAAAGATGAAACTGTAATATACCATAAACCTTCTTCAATGCCCAGTGAAGTTTGTTCTCATACTATCAGCTCCACTAAAGAGCGTGTTTTCTTCTACTGTCCAGGGAATTCATCTTTCCAGTGCTGAGGTATTTGAAACAGACACAGAGGGCTGAGGCCACTGTGCATGGCTAAATAATTTTTGTCTCCTATATCTCATCACTGGCCCTTACACTGGCCCGTTTTTCTATTATCGAGAAATATGAAAGTCATTGAGCTCTTACAGTATATCGAGATCAATGCGGACCACTAAGTGATTAACTGATTGTCTTTTATATTTATGATATTTTTGTCATTTGTATGTATCATATGCAATGCTTTATTCAGTATTCAATGAGAAGAATCGCGATGTGCAGCGAATCCTGCTTAAGATTCGCTGCACAGTCGCCGTGTTCCAGAGAGCTGGAGCATTCGCTGCCAGCCCTTCCTGTCGCCGTATTCAATGCTGTGTTCAATGTGTGTATGTATATATATATATATATATATATCTTCCAATCCCCATGCGAATGGGAAAAACAAACGGCACTCAGAGACGGTCCAATATAACAAATGGTGTATTGAGGAATATATGTAACGTTTCGGGGTATCAGCCCCGTCGTCAGACAATTCCTACAGCTAAAGTGCGCCCCCGTTACCCCACATATTTATACATACCTGACCTCGCCGGCTCCCTGGGTCCAGTCACGCCGTCACCCCGTTCCCGAAAGTCACCGCTGACTACATCCTGTCCAGGACGCTGCTAGCTTTGCCAGGCAACACTTAGCATGTGTTCCACCTGACAGAAAGCATACAGACGGTAACTCTCTAGAGAACGGGGGAGACTGATCATGGAGTCACAGAGAGCGCCAGCAGTCAGGCAATGTAGCATCCCCACTGTCCCAGCAAAGTGAATCACCTATTAAGTCAGCTAGCAATGATATACTGGCGATGGACCAGTCCACACTATAAGACATCTTACATATGTCTTCACAAACAGACCGTCATCGCTGTATTTCACCACCGCAGCCGCTGTCAGGGGTCACCTAATGCAGACAAATGGAGAAAAGATACACATCAATTATCAACAAGCAATATATACATAAACATATAAAAGAGCATCAAACATGAATATATACAGTGATGAGATGCATCTATGCACAAAACAGGGTCAAATATACATATAAAGTATCACATTATATTATATCCTATCTACTATTCCAATTTAGTTTTTCATTAAGGCCTCCAGGCCATATAGTGCCGAGACGGAAAATCCATCTTGACTCAAGGAGTAGGAGATTTTTGGCCCTATTACCCCCATGCATGGACTCTGGTATGTGGTCAATCATATAGTATTTCAATGAACTAAGGGAATGACCCTTAGTTTTAAAATGACGGGCCAACGGCTGATCCACCTCTCTGCCACCCAGAGACAAATTGATGGCAGAACGGTGCAGGGCCATTCTTTTGCGAAATGACCTGGTGGTCTGCCCAACATAATATAGGCCACACGGGCAAACTATAAAGTAAATAACGTGGGTAGACCTACAGTTTAAGACATGCCTAATGTCAAATTGTTTATCCAAATGGGGATGTTTAAAAGTACGTCACGTCAACATATGAGTACACGTGGTGCATGAGAAACAACTATAGCACCCAGGAGGCTTAAAGGTGACATTACTGGGCCTTACTACACCCCTACCAGTAATGTCAGGTTGCATTAATCTATCCTTTAGGTTTGAGCCTCTCTTAAAGGCAGCCAATGGTCTTAAGGGTCGCAAGCCATGTAAATCCCAGTCTGTCTTAATAATAGGCCACAGAGCGTTTGTGGCATGTCGTATCACTCGGCTAGCGGTGGAGAAAGTGCTAGTCCAGGGTAGGATGGTAGCTACTTCCCTATTTTTGGCAGTGAAGAGTTGGGCTCTGGGTAAACTAAGCACATGTTGTTTCTGGGTATTAAGAGTTTGGAGGTCATACCCCCTTACTTTAAATTTGTCAATCAGCTGATCTAAACGTGACTACAAACCTTCTCGGTTGCTCATAATCCGAGCAATCTGCATCATTTGCGACATGAGGAGTCCCCGTTTCAAGACTGGTGGGTGATGGCTGGATGCCATCCAGAAGGTATTTCTTTTAATATCTTTGAAATAAACATCTGTACAGATCCTACCTGCATTAATCATGATTGACACATCCCAAAAATTTGACACCTCTGCACTCCATGAGGCAGTATACCTGATGGTAGACTCAGTAGAATTAACATGACCAATCAGTTCTTGGAGCCTTTCGACACCACCCGTCCACAGAATAAAAATGTCATCTATGTAACGGGTGTATGTCAAAAGGTACCGACTGGTCTCAGTACTCCCAAAAAAACATTTTTTCCTCCTCGGCGAACATAAAAATATTCACAAACTAGGGGGCCACAGCAGACCCCATGGCACACACCCGTAGTTGCAAATAGTATGCTCCGTCGAAGAGGAAATAGTTTCGCTTCAAAGTTAAATGAAGCAATTGACAAAAAAGGTCATGATCAAAAAGAGAGGGGTCCAGGTGGTGTTGAATGAAATCAGATACAGCCTCCAGCCCCCCATCATGTGGGATGGAGGTATAGAGGCTGCAAACATCCAAACATACCATAAGGGTCCCGTCGGGGACAGTCCCTACTTCGTCCAGCAGTTTCAAAAAACTAGTAGTATCCTTCTAAAAAGATTTTTTCAACAACATTGCTAGCTGACTTAATAGGGGATTCACTTTGCTGGGACAGTGGGGATGCTACATTGTCTGAACGCTGGAGCTCTCTGTGGCTCCTTGATCAGTCTCCCCCGTTCTCTAGTGAGTTACCGTCTGTATGCTTCCTGTCAGGTGGAACGCATGCTAAGTGTTGCCTGGCAACACTAGCAGCGTCCTGGACAGGATGTAGTCAGCGGTGACTTCCGGGAAGGGGGTGACTGGACCCGGGGAGCCGGCGAGGTCAGGTATGTATAAATATGTGGGGTAACGGGGGCGCACTTTTGCTGTAGGAATTGTCTGAGGATGGGGCTGATACCCCGAAATGTTACATATATTCCTCAATACACCGTTTGTTATATTGGACCGTCTCTGAGTGCCGTTTGTTTTTGGGGATTGGAAGCTGTCTTTTGTATTCTGGCACCAGGGCAAATTGCAAATGAGAACCAAGTGTCAGAAAGATTTCATTGCTATATATATATATATATATATATATATATATATATATATATATATATATATATATATATATATATATATATATATATATATCTATCTATCTATATATCTATATATAGATATATATATATATATATATATATATATATATATATATCTATATATCTATACATAGATATATAGATATATATATCTATATATCTATATATAGATATAGATATATATATAGATATAGATATATATATAGATATAGATATAGATATATATATATATAACAGATATCGATCAGGCGGCACTCTCGGAGTTTGATGAAAAACAAGTGAGGTTTATTTCTCCAACATGTTTCGGGCTATTGCCCGTCCTCAGGGAACCAAATATATAGATATATATATTTATGACACAGGCTGCGTTTTTGCACTACTTTTAATCATGCTGTGAATACACTTTTTTTGTACACTGGATTGAGAGTGCCGCCTCTTATTCTCCATTCATTTGGAAAATTCGTTTCTATATACCTTCTATGTGGAAGGCACCTCCCCATGCCCTGCTGACCCAAGTGCCGGTCCCCACCATTTTGTATATATATAGATATATATATATATTATATATATATATATATATATATATATATATATTCACCAGATGGCTGGCACTCGCATGTTCAGATATAATAATTGCTGGGGTGACATTCCAAAGAGGGCCAAGGAGTGGTCCAATATAGATACACGAGTATGTAGCAGGAGTCACTCACCAGTCTTGCAGTAAAAAATGTTTTTAGGCGACTGGCTTATGTCTTTTGGCCATATATTAAATATTTACATCAAATAACTATATAGCATAGCGATATATAATACTTATTGCCCTTCAGTAATTTTAGATTATAGCTAACTATAAACTGTTCGCTAATAACGCAAGTTGCGTTCCATATCTGCGTTCCATATACTGCCCGGACACTTCCTGGTCCGGACAGATAACACGCACTTCCTGTTGGAAGTCCATCATGCACAGACTACATTGCCCAGCATTCAGTGCACACAGTATCGCTGCCTTAGCATTTCCGCTGGCGTGTGTTCCATTTAGCGCTCCAGCTGGACGCTGGTGACCCTGAATATGGACAGATATAATTAAGGTAATCTCCTCTTATTTACTCCTATTTAAATAGCGCTAATCATTGCTGGATAAATGTACCTGGTGTTGCTATATGAGATGCACTCGATACTGCACAGAGTGTGTATAGATATATATGAATTATTTTAATTACTGTTATGGTAATTAATGGGAATTAACTTCCGGGTCAATGGGGAGCATAAATATCCATGCTGTGGTATGCCTTATTACTCTTGACAAAGGTCCTAGAGGTGGACCGAAACGTCGACCGCACAAATGTCTGCCATGCTGCCTGATTAAAAACATTTTTTTACTGCAAGATTGGTGAATGACTCCTGCTACATACTCTTGTGTGTGTGTATATATATATATATATATATATATATATATATATATATATATATATATATGTATGTATATATATATATATATATATATATATATATATATATATATATATATATATAGCGTGGATTGATCAGGCGGCACTCGAGGATTTCCAATGCAAAAACGTGTTTATTCCACGTTTTTGCATTGGAAATCCTCGAGTGCCGCCTGATCAATCCACGCTGTATTGGGACACCACGGTCCCGTGAGGAAGGCACCAGGTGCTATATTGCTTATGACCGCGGAGTGCCGGGCAACACTGGAGGTATATATATATATATATATATGAAAAAAGAAAGTGGGGTTTCAGAGGGCGCTAATATATCACAACAATTTTGATAGTATTTATTACAACCTCAGTAAAAATTGTCATAAAAAACACCTCTTAGGGTGTAATGTTTACACATAAACAATGAAAATAAAACTCTGGTGAGACATTATGAGTCGCAATTGGAACGATGACACTGGTGGTATAGTCAATTCGCGACCGACGCGATGCCCGCGATTTCTCCATAGGCTTCAATGCTAAAATAATTTTTAACATTAAAATCGGGAGCATCGCGTCGGTCTTGTGCCATTATAATGGCACAAGATGAGATTGACTTGATAAAGTCCATCTCACATAGTAAAAAATGTGAAATGGGCCAATATGACCCATTTCACATTATATATTGTCCCGTCGTCACCCCACTATTGATGTGAACCCGAAGCGGTGCGCGTCCTCCGACCTTTTCATTCCCCTACTATCCACGTCGGCATGGAGTTGAGAATATAAAGTGTGGCGAGCGCAGCAAACCACCGAGCCCGAAGCGTGGCGAGCGGACGCGTATACCTGTGAAGTTATACGCATCCCCTCGCGGGCTCGCCACGCTTCGGGCTCGGTGGCTCGCTGCGCTAACTTACAAGATCCCCTGTTGGATGGGGGATAGAGGAAGTATGGAGTCATAAGATGTTCACATTTGCTATTTTAAAGTACCTGAAACCAAAAAAGTACATCTTGTTATATTCTGGAACAACTGCTACCATTGTGTGGAACAAGAGACTTTTTAATAAATATTTGAAAATTTATGGACTTTATTTTATATGCTTTAAGAAATTATCATAAGGCTATGTTGGTCTAATAACAAAGATCAACACAAGGGGCGCCATCTCCCGACTGTACTCCATATATATATATATATATATATATATATATATATATATATATATAGTATAGGTCATAGGGTCGTCAGAACTTAGGATGACAATAATTGGGTAGGTGAATACATGAAATAGGTTGACATGGAAAAGGTCACCATGAAGTATGTTGACATAATATTTCATGGTTTTGGGGTATTGGTGTTGACCATGACACCTTATAAGTGTACCGCGTCCCCTCATATGGCTTGCTTTGCTCACCATCCTTCGAGTATGGCTATTTTATTCTCACTCTATGACCATGTACAGCATGAAAAACCATGTTCACCTCTTCCATGTCGACACAATGACCATGTCGGCCTAATGCATGTTGGCCTATTTCATGTGTCGACCTAGTGACTGACAATCTATAATGGTCAATCTAATGAATGTCAACTTAATGCTTGTAGACCTAGTGATGGTATCGGTATATATTGTGGCGGGGATAGTACCACATGAAGATTGGAGAAGATAAGCTGCGCCGCCAGATTTATGGTCAAATAACATATAATGCAAAAAATATATAATAACAAAATAGGCTTGAAATGAAAAAGATAATGTATTTGTATATTGACATAATATATACAGAACATAAAAACATTAAAAAGTTAGTAGAGCAAGGTGATGTATAATAAAGCAAACTTGGGGTAAAAAATGATTGCAGCTTACACTATGCAGTCACGGTCTCTATGTGGTGTACCGCTATGAGTGCCCAGCTGTGGTAAAAAAAATATATAAATAATCTATATTACTGTCCTGTAGGATTGTAGGTGACAGGTGCTGGGTAGATGTGAGAGCCGAGTGTCCCCTGGTCTCACTGGGTCCAGACACAGGCCCTTATTCTGGTCCATTCGGTGAAACATTAATTCGCACGGGAACCAATGTTTGGCGTATAAGGTTTGCCGGGTGCGCGCACCCAAGATTGTGGGTGGGAGGCATGGAGCCGTGGCAGATAGTTGTGCCCATGGGAACGCCCAGCTTTTCATTGGCATTCCAATGAAAATGTTGGGCGTTTCATGGAAATCAACGGTAACGTGGGCGCCGGGTGTCAGTTGCCCATCCACTTCCTTCTGAATGTCCACGCAGATCTAAGGTTATCTAAGAGTAACCTTAAATTTGCTTGGGCCCTTCCACATCATTGGATGGTCGGCGACCATCGAATAATGTGGGTGTTCCCCCACAGCCTGCAAATGCATGTTTATGTTAAACATGCATTTGCAGCCCTTGTATGCGAATGCAGCCTGCAAGGGGGAGGCGTGCACACCAGCATTCGCAGGGCGGTGTCTGGTGGATGCCGATACCGGCAATCAGCGATGGGGGACGGGGACCCCATGGCGTTCCACGCCGCACTGGGAGTATAGATGAATACTACTTTTAAGGAGTAAATTGATTCTGTTAATGACACAAGTGATAAATAGTTGGTAAGACAAAAGCCTGGGCGCTGTAATTCTCGCTGTTTTGCTGCCTATCCTGCACCCTGAAGGGTTATTCCTAGGTAACCCGAATAGTGGTCTGGAAGAAGGGGTTTGTTGGATGTGGGATATGGCGCTACACCGGGTCAAGCACGATATATGAGTGGGGATACTTAACTTAGGTATTTTTCGGTCCTTTTTTCCTCCCTTTCTTATTTCTTCCTTCGCGTATTTTCTCGTCAATTTTTTGGGAGAAAAAAGAAGGAATAAAGATATTTTAGGTTGGAACGGGGGTGAAATTTTGTTTTCAAGATATTATTGTTCTTGTCCCAGTGTTCTGATATTTCTTACCTCACTTACATATATATGTAGTGAGGGTAAGCTCATCTGGGTTTCTTTATATTGGGTGATGGATTGTGGGAGGCGTACCTCACTTACACGTTTGTGCACATGAAAACTCTCATCAAGGTATCTTTAAACTGCGTACCAGTACTCACGATTGATGATGTATGTACACGTGCATCAGGGTATCTTTAATCATTTCAGGCTGACTTCTTATCCAGTGAAAAAAAGTTTTTATTTTACAGAATAAAATTATTTAAAAAAAAAATTTTCTTTAAAAACGGAATTTTAGTGTAATTCCGTATGCTACTACCGTCTGCTGGTGGAGGAGCACTGTTTATCCCCTTTAGGAATAGGGCAGGATTAGTGTTGGGCCACTGACCGGTAAGTGGACTCCGCACTTTTGAGAAAAAATTCTCTTTGTCCTACCTTTTCCTCGGGGGGTGATCAGGTTCCTCAAAAAGCTTCCAGCAGAGAGTCAAAATCCAATGTCAACTCAAAAGCAAGTCCTCCTGCCGACGCGTTTCGAGATGTGCATCTCTTTGTCAAGGCAATGGTAAAATCGGCAGCCCAGATACTACATAAGTACCATTTTTTCTATTTCATTTTAAAACAAGTTAAATAATACTGCCTCCTGTATCTAGTTAGATATTTAAGTTATTGTAAGGTGGTTCTCTCAAATTTTAAAACATTTTAGGTTTGCCTAGCGTTCATTCAATCAACTCACAGGGGAACTAATTGAACAATCAGTAGTCTGTTATAAAACTGAGCACTGGGCTCCCATTCAACACTTGCTTCTGATGAAGTCGGCGGTATAAGATCCGAGGAAACGCATTGAGCCAATAAATCTTTTTGCTGAAATCTCCATCCACACTGTGTGACCTGTCCATCTCCCACTGGCGTGCCTGAATCATCTGGACCACCTCATTTTGGGATATCTACATTATTCCTAATTGTTTCAGCTTTAAAAAGGAGGAACGTCTAAACGAGAAGCTTGAGCCTTTAGAATCATAGGGCAATCCAGGACCTATATGTAACCCCCATTCTGGACATAAAAATCCACCAGACGAGTACATTGGATGGTAATATATAATTTATTTGTCAGCCACTCATAATGGAATTTCCAATACCCTGCCACATACCATTGCGATTACCTTTCTAAATATGACATTAGAATCTGAATTGTTAAATTTTTAGATTTATTTTTGTGTTTATTTTTTATATAATTTTAGTATTTAAAACATTTGCTTTTTAATTGAGAACCGTCTTGTCTAAATCATTGGAACAGCCAGCGCTGGCACATTTTTTTCTGTTTTTATTCTTAAACGTATTGTAGAGCTTTTCTCCAAGAGAGCAAATGTGAACAAATATATCTACAGTGTTCCAAACCAGTGGCAAGTGGTACTGTACTTCCCTTTTAGAATAAGCAGAATTAAAATACATACTGTACAGTAACGTAGCATCAAGTCATTTAACCAATATTTCCAGAGGTGAAATGATAACAGAGAAAATATAATCTATGTTGCCCAGGATTGAAAGATAATTATTACAATGATCCTTAAAGAAACCACAATAAAATGGACAGAACGATTCCCAAAGTAAAGACTAATAGAGTCATCTAAAAACAATTCCAAATGTCAACACAGGCAGTATTCAATTGTAGCCAATAATTAAAGCTACTGTACAGACCACTTTTGGAAAAATCACTACCAACGAGACAAATTCCTCCTTAACTTTACAGTTGAGCAATCAGTGATGTAATCATGTGTCCACTGTAGTGTAAAATACAGAATGCACTGAAGAAAAAGGCAGCAGACATGTAGATGGGGATGACAGCATCTCTCTGTTGACGAGTCTACATGTTCTCTAACATTTTCTTGCTGCATGGAAACATTTAAACATACTTTAAATGAACAGATCCTTACAACTGTGTCACTAGGGATTCTTGCTGTAGTACAGTTCCTCATACTCTGCCATTACAGTCAATATATTGAGATCAAATGGATTGAGCTACTGATTAAGTCACCTGTGCTCAGGGCCACCGACAGGGGGGTGCCAGGGGTACAGCTGTCCCAGGCCCCGGCATCTGGAGGGGCCGGGGCAGCTGCCCACAGTGGCACAGCAGCACCCGCACACAACCCCCACCCGGTGCTGGCGGCCAGGTGCGCACAATACACAGTGCAGCCTGAAGAGCGCCGAGCCTAGGATACAGAGGGGCTCGGCGCTCTGCAGGCTGCACTGTCCAGTGAGTGCTCCAAGCCCCGAGTCCCGGAGGGAGAAGATGCTGCGCCACCTCTGGTAAGTATTAGTAATTAAGGGGAGGCAGAGTGCCTGCGTGCGAGGGGGGTGCTGGCGCACACGAGGGGAGGTGCCGCTGGGGTCCGCTGGGGGCCCGGGCTGAAGGTCAGTCCGGGGCCCCAACATTACTAGTGGCGGCCCTGCCTGTGCTCAAGCTTCTTAAAACCGGGAATGTAATGGCCGAGTTTGGAAACATTTAGCTAAACATCACACATCCTCCCAAGTATGATTGTGATCATTAAGCTTACATGTACATAGAAATGGATTTAGACCTCATAGGGTTCTAGGCAAGATACCAGTTTGGTGCCCTCCTCCCTAAAACAAACCATATAACTAGATATTTGCTGCTGATTGCAGGGGCCATCAATAAAGTACCTTGGCACGTGCAGTCTCCCAATAAATGCTGAGCTGAACGAACATTGGCATTTCATACAAATCTGAATCAAGCTCTAGGTCTTTTGGAAGGGTTACGGTATAAATGGTAGACAATATCTAAGTCGACAGTCACTAGGTTTACCATTAATGGCCAAAAGTGACTAGGTTGACACCTTGAAATGGTCAACATACCCAATGTCGACATTGACAAAAGGTCGACACACACTTAAATCAACATGGTCATGGTCAACATGAGTTTTTTATGTTTTTTGGCTGACTAGGTCCACATATGGACATGGACGCTATATAACTGTGCCGCGTCAACTAGAATGCTTCAGGTACTATTATATTCCTACTCTGTACCCACTTGGAAAGTAAAGTATTAAAAAAAACACCTTTAAAAAAAACTTAAACTCATGTTGACCTTATTGAAGTCAACCATTATCCTGTGATGACCTTATTTCAATATCGACATTGGTTATGTTGATCATTTGAAGGTATTGACCTAGTCACTGTATTATCATAATTTTAAAAATACTGCGTCTTATTATCCTTTGTACATCTGATATACATATACAGATCCCAGAATTATGGATATGTTTTAATTTTAGATTATTACAGTTCTATATATACCCTTATCATTCTCAATACTATATACAGGGTATATACTATAAATGATTCTTTTTTCTGTTTTGAGCACTGACCTAGACATTTTTTCTTGTACAATAATGTAACTACTGTATAGGGCCCTATTCAGTCTTCCTTGACAGCATTGAGCAAGTGATCTCGCAGGATGAGCCCGACTTCACAAGCAGTTGGGATCATTCTGCCAGGAATGGCCGAGCTCCCAGCCGCAGCTCGCCGATTCCCGGCCACTTCTCATGGTCATGCCCCTTTCTTGCCCTGTGGCAGACGGGATATTGATTTCTTGGTCGAGATGACCGTGAACGGGACAGGGTTGTGGCTGTTGAGCCAGCTCAACAGCCGTGACCTCACATTAAGTACCCCCATAGTGTTCAAAGAGATGGCTCGGTAAAAGAAATCCCTCACTATTCCACATTTGGGCTATCATCTTGTTTACAAACAACAGTACTTTCTCTTGAGGAACCCAAGCATCTTAATTGCACCCAGATATTCCTGAG
The DNA here is from genome assembly GCF_055691185.1 of Crinia signifera. Classification (NCBI taxonomy): domain Eukaryota; kingdom Metazoa; phylum Chordata; class Amphibia; order Anura; family Myobatrachidae; genus Crinia; species Crinia signifera. Next base: position 76,262,051 of record NC_139222.1, on the reverse strand, counting down.
GAGTAGACAAGGAGATTAATGAACAGCTTGTGCTTCTGCTGTGCCATGCATGATTACTGGATTAGAGCTTATCCTAAGAAGTTGGTATACAAAGTCTAGCTGGTACAATCAAATTTGTACATACATTGCAAAGTACCAACTTTAATCAATATCTTTCATGGCTATTTATGATCACAGAATAACTGAGGGCAATAGTGCACCAAATATTGTTTTTCGTACTGTATATTATGCATTTTGTGGCTTTCCTCAATATATAATCACTCTCTGATTCTCAACTGGAAATCCACTGATGTTTTATAATTGGGTCTCAGTTATTAGTATCAGCAATCAATAGAAAAAAGTCACAAATGCCTATAGGTTGTATGAAGACAGAATATTTTTACTCCTTTGCGGACATCTTTAGAAAACAGAGCTGGAGGACTGCCCCCTAATAGTAAGTGGGACTGTGCTACTGATCTTTGGTCTGTTAACACAATCTTGTTCACATTAATCCACATGGTAGTGCCCCTTATTAATTTTATGACACACAGTAGTGCCCTTTATTCATGTTATAATGATACACAGTAGTGACACTTATTCAAGTTACATTACACAGTAGTACTCCTTACACAAAATGACCACAGTGGTGTTGCTTATACACATCTCTTTCTTTGTCACTCTATCAGCTTACCACTCATGTCCCTGCAGTAGATCCATGCCCTTTGTTCCTCCAGCAGCTCCATGCTCTGTGTCCCTCCCGCAGCTCCATTTCCTGTGTTCCTCCAGCAGCTCCCCTCCTCTCTGTCTCTCCATGACCCAGCTCTTACCATATCTTCAGCATGTACAGAGCCTGCTCCTCTTAGTGAATCATCTTCACTACAGTGACGATGACAGCATGACATCACTTATGCCGTGCTAGAAGAAGAAAACTTCAGGAGCAGGCTCTTTTATTTATTTTTTTATTACTGTGCAGAGCTCTGGTAGAGGTGGAACTAGTTCCCCCTGCCATTACAGGTGGTGGAACTCAGTCCCATCCAGTTCCCCTCTACTTTTAACCCCTGGCTGGGGACCTCCCAAAATGTTGAAAATAAATGTCTAATTTGTCTGTTACCATACGCTTAAACAAATGTTTAGCTTGGGATAAATGCCGATGTGTTTGGAGAGCGTTCTTGGTTTTAATGGCAGCAAATATTTCTAATATAGATAATGTCATGTATGCATGGCAAAAAATATAGTGTTTCAATAATATAGATTTGTAACCATGATCTACATTGCATGCATCAGCTATCCAATGTGTGCACTACTGTATTCAATATTTCAGCTTGAAAGGTGTGAAAATTAAGTGATCAGAAGAAAGACTAATTTGTTTTTTCTTATTAGGATTTGAAAATTGGCAGCATTCCTTTGCCTTAGAAAATGAAAAATGAATTGTTTACCAAAACAAAGACATTTTAAAATACCTCTGCTGCTATATTACCTTTTGGCAGTCGATTGGAATTTAACGTCCAAGATAGGAGCTTACTATGATAATACAGCACAGAAATTTGCTTTATAATCCTTGCTAATGTTTCAGGTTCAGCAAAAGCTATCTCAAGCCATATGCTGGAGTAAAATTATAATGGAACAGCTCTCTGTTCAAGAAAAAGAAAATGGGGATCTATTCTTTCCCAGCGGAGCAGGCATAATGGAAGCTTATTAAAAAGCAGTTCTGAAAGTTTCATGATAGAGTCAATTAACAGCAAAATATACATTTGATATTTTGCACAAATAAACTAAACACAGTTCTCTAAAAATAATTGTAGATTATTAAAAGTTAAATGTAACAATTCTTGCACTCCACACCCATGTAAAATATAAATTAAATTGTAATTGAACAAAGGGCAGAAAATAAACATTAAAGGGGCTGGGAATTGAGTATGCAACTTCTAATGTATCATGTGACGCCATTGATGGTCAGGTAGATACATTTGTACAAATAAAACAGGAATGGGAGTGAACATGCACATAGGTAAAAGATAATTGTTAGTTATTTAACAATGGATGGAAAAAAGTAAATGGAACATATCTAAAGTTGATCACAGCAAATACTTCACCAAAACCAGGAAGGAACATTGTAGTGTGAGAAAATCCAGAGGTTTTTTGGACTACAATACCAAACATTCACAGAAAAAGGCCCAGCATCATGTCAACTTGAAAATGATGATGTCTAACTACACAGTAAATCATAAGCATACAATTGCATTTCTCTTTTTCATTGGGTCTGATTGTGTTGGGGTGTGCATAATGACCCAGCAGAAGTAACCTCCACTCCTCACTTAGAAATTTTTTAGCACCAGGACCATGTAACCTTTAATAATGTTAGAGGAGAATCCACATAAGTATAATTTAATGATGTGTGTGTGTGTGTATAGATTGTCCACAATAACTCTCGAATGTTTTAACTAATCGTCTTCAAACTTTGCACAGTACCTTATCATCTTAAGGGACAATCTCAGTTTGAAGATGGGTTTAATCAGACTAGCCCTTAATGGTGCTGTCATAATGGTCCATGCTATTTCTGTTGTCATGCATTATTAGTGTTCATTCTAGCACCCGCTATCTTTGAAAACCCATGCAGTTCCTCTTCCCTGCCTGGGGTGTCGCTGTCTGCTGTGGTGTTTCTAGCACAGGTCTGGTTTGCATATCAATGCTCATATACAAACCAGAACTGTGCTAGAAGCACTACAGCAGACAGTGACACCCCAGGCAGGGAAGAGGAACTGCATGGGTTTTCAAATATGGCAGGTGCTAGAATGAACACTACACTATGATCCATTATGGGAATGGGCATTTATGTTACCCAAAATGGATGACAAGGGGGTGTGGCTACACAGGTACAAGGTCACATCCCTATCATTAGCACATGCCTGCAGCGCTCAAACTCAACTCTTGGCTACTACAACAGGGGCAAGATGTGCTAAAGCATAAATAAGGTAAAGATTACATTTTTAGAGTTTTGAACACATTTCCAAATGTATTCCAATAGTTACAATACCCTGATGTGAAGGGTAACACCGGCTTCTATCCACATTGGTGCTGTAGAAGGATTTGACTAGATCCCTCTCAGTATGCCCCGTGGCTGCCTGCATCACTCTTCACATGTGCAATGGGACTCCAGGGTCACAAACACAAATGTCCAGGGACCTGTGCATATCGCAAAGGGCAGCTCTTACAGGGAAAGTTGCCCTTTGAGTTACATATTTCATATGTAAATTATGCTTATGCTGTATCGGCTATGGGAAGACTGTTGCTTTAAACTGTTATTTTGTGTCTGAATACACTAATTTTATTTACTGATTTTGATTATTGTTTTGTTTTTTTCTCCACCTGAACACTGGTCTGTACATTATAATTGTCATGTTCCATTTGCCAGAGCTTGTATTGTACTATACTGTACAGTAAATCCATCCGCTGCTGGATTAGTGGAGCATTATCAACCCAGTGGTGGAGATGTATGTCAACGTGCCCCGATGCTTCTGAGTATGCTCCAAAAGTTGCGCACCAAAAGCCACTTCTAGGCACTCTGTCGAGATGAATAAGTGTGGCTTCATCTGTACATAAGTGAATAGAATTATCGCAATGGGTGGTGGAAGTACCACAGGTGGTTCATACATCCAACCTCAGGTATTCCCACACCAGATGATGCCATTGCTGGTTGAAAATATTGTTTATCTAGAAGGGAAAACATGTCGTTTGTAGCATTGGCTACTTCTGAAGACAACTTAAACATTTGCTTCTATGCACCAGTTGGTAGAAGGGGAAGCAACAAGCATCCTAGTGGTCAGGCTGATCACAGGGGCTAGTACAGTGTCCTGCTTATCCTGTCAACAGGCAGGGAAGTCTGAGCTAAAGTACTGTAGGTGAAATGGGGGAAGCTCTAATCACAGGTCTCTCTCAAGTAAATCTACAGTATGTGTGGGTCAGTATTGTTAAAATAGAAAAGGGCCTTTACCAATCTGTTGCCACAAGTCATAGCATTGTAAAAAAAAAAAAAGCTGAAGCATTAAGATTGTCTTTTAAATACTTTACAGGGCTTGCTGATGGGCTGCAGACAATAGGTGACACAAAACATATGGAGATTGGCTGAAAATGGCAACACCCATACTCCAATCCCAAACTCCGGAATGGCAAATCCCCTTCGAGGGTGCACACATGCATTGCGCAGCTCCCCCTCTCACTGGAAGCTGGCTGCCCACAACGCACCAGGCCTGTGAACCGAGGCTTTCAATAAGGTAAGTGAGCGGCCCCTCTCTGTGCTCTCTGCCAATCAATGACGTGTCGAATGACACCTGAAACAAGTGAGAGAATTCCATGCAATCCAAAACACAAGATTTTTCTTGTTACATCTAAACAGAGGATGAACTACCATTGGTGCAGCAGGTGCAGTGCACTTAGGCCCTTGAGGACTAAGGGGCCACCTGTAGTACCTGTTGCCCTCTTACTGTCACCCACTGTTTTTCCCTGTCATGCTCTGCCTCCCCCCATCCTCCCCTGTCACCCCCTGCCATTTCGCATATTGTGAACTTGAGTTGAGGTGGAGGAGGGGGGCCCAAATTATATTTTTGCACCTGAGCCCACCACCCACAAGTTCAGCCACTGGATCAAAACTTGACAAGATAACGTGAGCTAGGACTCCTTTCTACTGATCTCAACACCAAAGTTTGTGTGTGTTTGGTTTCCAGCAAAATGTAACCGCTCTTCTCTAGTTAGAACTACATATCGACAGATGTTGGTAAAGGAGAGCAAGAGTCATTTGTGGCTTTTATGGTTTTGATGAAGAAGTATGAAGAGAATATCCACTACTGTGCACATTAGTTGCACTGTATATCATGCCTATCCCATATCCAAGATCAAAGTTGTCCTAACTACTCTGACTAAGATACTGTATTTTCCATTAGTGGCAACTTGCAGGTCACAGTTCTTCAAATAATGAGTGCTTTTATGTTACTCATGGGGTTGAGTTTTGTCAAATTCCCTTAAGGTTGACAAAGATTCCTGCCACCTTCCAATGGCTTACAGAGAGTTTCATGGATGATTTTAATTATGATACTTTCATGCTTTCCATTTATACTTGGATGATAAGTATATCATGTAATACCTGAGGAAATATGTATAGAACAGGGGTAGCCAAATCCAGTCCTCGAGAGCTACCAACAGTTAATGTTTTCCAGCTCACCTCGCATTTACACAGGTGCACTTATTAATCACTGACACATAAATGATCCACATGTGGAGCTAATTACTTCACTTGTGATTCTGTGAGGAGACCTGGAAAACGTTAACTGTTGGTAGCTCTCGAGGACTGGAGTTGGCTACCACTGTAATAGAATACGAGGTGCAGGCTGTTGGAAATATCTGCAGGTCAGCCCATTTATTTCAAGTGGCAATCATTTAGAAGGCAAAACCAGGTTGGTTTTTCTATGTAAATGATTGCCATTTTGAAAATATGGGTAGACTCATAGAAATTCTTCAACAGCCTGTACATCGCAGGCTATTAAATATCGCCCTAGGTTTGGATGAATAAAAAATATTGTGACATCCCCATCTATAAAAGAAGTATAAGCAGTGATAAGGGAGGATAAGTGAGCCAGAGAAGAAGTGGCACATGGAAACCAATCAGCACTGAAGTAACATCTATAATTTGCATAATATTAAATTATACAGAGCAAATGATTGGTTGCCATGGACCACTTCTCTTCTGACTCACTTCGGTACTTATGTATTATCTGGACTCCCATGTTAAATGCACCCCATTTTTTCATACCCCTACTATCCAACTACGCATGGAGTTGATTTTATATAGTGTAGCAAGCGCAGCGAGCCACCGTGCCCGAAGCGTGGCGAGCGCACGCGGTCTCATAAGAAAAACGGGAGTCCAGATATTACATAAGTACCCTCACTTCTCCTCCTCCCTTATCACTGCTTCATACATTTGCCTCACAGTCTGAAAGGAGGAGAGCGGCATGTAACTGAGGTTTGAACTTTTTCCTATTTACAGCCATTGTTTTACTGGAATTATTCTTAGTACACAAGTAAATGCATTTCAATGTGCACATTGTACAGCTGAAAACCATATATTTCACAATGCATGCATATTTTATATAAATTGACAATAACCTTTATTACAGACTTTAGTTTCATGTTTATGTGAAATCAGTAATTTAGCCCATTATTGCTTTGTGTCCAATGCAATATCTTTCTTTCCCCTCAATGGTCCATTTAAATGTTTTCCAGCTATACACGCTAAAAGCAAGTTAGGCTTTATAAAATATCCAGTGAGCCTCAGTGATATATAATGTGCATAAATGAGGAATCTCTAAAACTTTAATGGCCAGCCTGAGCTTGTTTGCAGTTAAACACACATTTAAGAGTAATGGATGCACAAGGGCACAGTTGGTAGGCAAATCTGTCTGAGCAAGTGGCCAAATGCTTTGTAATGTGTTCTCTACAGGGTGGGACCAAAGGGCACAATCACATAAAATGAGGAGCAACAGTTAATTAGATAGGTTTGCTTCCTCTTTATGCCTGCAGCGTATTTTAAAAATAAATATAATGGCACAGTGGACACTGTGTGGTGTTTAGAGTCTCACCTAGATTACTGATCTGTTAGTTTTGTTTATATAAGGCTCAGAGGACATTCTCAGCTGTGGTGTTTAGATGCATTTTGGAATGGTTAATTATTATTTTACTCAGTCCTTGAATTATTCAGCCATCCAGATGTTCTGTGATTGTTTTTTTATTGAATTCATGAATTACATTTTAAATATTGTTTAATCTGTAACATTTCCTATTAAAATGTTTATATTAGCCATAGATTAAGAATTTGTCAATAGTGTTTCATTTGTACCAACATATGTTTAGAATTTTGTTCATGATGCAGGAAGATGGGTGCCAGGCACAAACTCAAGTAATATCCTGTAGCCTTCAAGGGTTATTTGCACTCAGCAGTAGCACCCGTTGAGTCCCCTTATTATGACTGCTTGTTGATAATGTATTTTCTTTCTCTGTTCCTCACATCAGATATATTGGTGTCAACATTGATTCAACCCTTTCATTCTCCTCCACATTCAGTCACTCTCCCAAAGCATTTCCTTTTGGCAACATTTCCAGAAACGGGCTCTTCCACGCCTTGAAAGTTGCAAATCTCTAAACTGTCATTTCACTCCTAGACAGTGGTGTATTTATAATGGGTATAGGGTGTGCAGTGCACATGGGACCCGCAACCATTTTTTTAATACTTGCCCCCCATATCACAAACTGGTCTGTTCATGTGGCAATTTGTAGTAAAAAAATCAGAGACCAATTCCGAATTTGCATCTTATTAAATTGGCGATTTGTATACTATCCATTGGGAAAACATCTGGATGTGATATGAAGTGTGAATTAAAACCAACAAGTAACTATGTGCGAGTTGACCAGGGAAAAATGCGATATTAAGCGCAATTCGCATCCTATTAAGTTGGCGGTTTCTCAAAAAACTTGCAATTTTGGTGTTTTTTTCACTAGAAAAAGTTGAGATATCTCATGCCATTAAATTTCACCTTCGGTCTCTGCCACCCTAATAATTACTTTAGTGCCCTGTCCACTAATACAACTATGTTAATTTACCATGTACAGTACTTGTCCTAAATTGCCTTGTACTGTGAGTCGCTGTTTTCTTGTTTCTTCATTTATATATTCTGTTAGACTCTGCAGAACCCTTGTGGCACCATATAAATAAATGATGATAATACTGTTATTTACTCTTTTCTTTGCCCAATGATCTGTTTCACTTTGTTTCTGTTACCTTACTTTTCTCCATAATATCAATAAAAAAACTAGTCTAGAAAAGGTCTGATCTTACAGAAAAAAAACCTTTTTGTTAGCACTTTACTTATCTGTAACATAGGCCCTTATTCTGGTCAGTGCGGACGGAGCCGAATATGCGGCCAAGACCGTGCGTCCTAAACCCCGCCTTTCGTACGGATCGCTCACTCCGTCCAAATGCGGTAAGAAGCTGTCCGAACGGACCGCAAGTGTATTTCTCATGAATACACCTCCTCCATCTCAGGGAACCTCCCCCATCATTCGATGGTCATAGACCATCGAATGCAGGACCGAGTGGTCAGGCAGCTCCCGCAACCTCAGACCACACGGGCTTTTCTCCGTGCAAAAGCAGGGATCTGGGCGGGCAGCTGACATCCGGCAATGTCATATGTCTGCCCCCTACACGTGCGTCACGACCGCATTACCATACGCACGCCCAGCGTTTTCATGGGAACGCCCATGAAACGCGGGGTGTAAACATATGGTAATGAGCCCACACAGCCCTTCACGCCCCTCTCCACCCCCTGTTCGTAGTGTACACATTTAATTTGGAATTTGGACATGCGTCCCGTTCGCACATGCGCAGAGTCACCTCTGCACATGCGCAGACACAAAACATCGGCGGACATTACTGCACCAGCGAGAATAAGGGCCATATACATAATAGGTGAGGATTTTTATCATTTCAAATGTTCTTGTGAGAGAGTGAAAAAAAGCTCAACACATTTTACATACATATTTAATTGATATTTTTAAGAAAGCAGCTGGTATTTGCCATGCATTTATCTTTTTTATCTTTAAGGCTTTTTACACATTTTACTTGATAGAAAGCTATAAAAAAAGGTACTTGTTTAGTTTCACGGCGGCAGTTACGTACTTAGCGTAGCGTCCCTTTCAGAATCGGCCTCGTGTTCCCACGACCAGCGTACTCAGTGTACTCAGTCAGAAGCAGCGTAGTGTAGTCAGCGTAGGCAGTATGTAGTCAGCGTAAGCGTCCCTGTCAAAATCAGCGTAGTGTTCACGCGACTAGCGTAGTCATCGTAGTTAGTCAGAGCTAGCGTTCCTGTCAGAAACAGCTTCTAGTTCTAGTAATCTGAATCTCAGCCAATCAGCGTGCGGCCAGTGTTTTCAAAGTCAGAAGTGCTTCCAGCGCTGCCAGGCGGCGGACAGCGCATTATTGTTTCCAGGTCACTGCAGGGACCCCGGCAACGTCATACTCAGCGCTGCAGGGACCTCTCCCTGAACGCATTTACCCCTGCGCCGCACGGACCCCCCTGCCAACTCCCTGGGGATCTTGTCTTTTAACTGGGGGGCGCAAATGTTTTTATTACGCCACTGGCTGCCGCGGAGTCACTACACTGACATCGTAGTTCAAGCTGGCGCCATAAAACTACACAAGTAAGGCAGCTACACTGATAACGTAGCTTAGAGAAATAAGCCAGCCGTTGGAGCGTACGGCTGCCAGGATTCAAACTTGGCGTACAGCCCGCACCGTGAAACTAAACAAGTACCAAAAAAACAGCTACAGATGACATATTCACAGCAGCATTCAATGAAATATGTATTGCTTTTTGCTCATCACAATTAATAAGAAAAGGGATATTTACGTCAGGCGACTTTACAAAAGAAGAGTAAAGACAAAATACGAGGCGTACAAAGTGTGTCCTGTTGTTTAGGCATCAGATATGAAAGGTAAAATTGTATTATTTTGGTGCAATGTATTCGCTGTGAATACACAAGACAAGCAAGTGCGACGGATTGTCAGCATTAATGAAACTTTCTAGGGCTTTGTCTGATGCTAAAGAAGGTTGGTAAGATCAAGGACTCAAAACATTAAAACAACCATTCAAAGAGACATATTAGCAGAGAAGCCAGAAATGTTTCAGTCTGTCATCATGCATGGAAGGATGACTTGTGGAAAACAGTTGTAAGAGCTGTGAACCAATTAGCACTGCTGACATGGAACACCGCTTAACATCAAATGTTTCTAGATCGTGTCAACCGATAATAAGGAAAGATGCTAAAAAGAGGCTCTTAGGATTAGAAAGTAGCTTGTTACCAACACTTTCTCATTTTTTTTAACTTTTAGGCATTAATTCTAATAAAAACATTTCATGGACAACGCAGTGAGGAAAAGTTTTATATTTCGGCATAGGCATTGTATACCATTGCAGCACATGAATGTTTATCTTAAAATAGTGTGATAATAACAACATGATAAATGTCACATCATCTTGTTTTTGAAGTAAAGCCCGATACACAATATATTGTCCACAATATCGCTCAGAGAAGGCTTTCTGAGCAATATTTTTCACAATGTCGTCTAGTGTGTATCGTTAACGATACGCAGCTAAGTTAAATGCCTCCCAGCAAAAATGAACCCAAGCTTGTTTGTGTGTCTGAATACAGGGCCGAAACTAGGGTTTCTGGTGCCCGGGGCAAGACATTCATTTAGTGCCCCCCCCCCCCCAAAAATATATAAATAAATAAATATATATATATATATATATATATATATATATACAGTATATACTTACAGACAGCAGAAGGGTGATATTAAACCAACAAACAAGACAATATATCATATATTATTATATATACACTGTATTCTGAAATGAGATTTATATTTATAAATTATATTATTACATATATACTAGAAACTAAATTAACCTGAAAACAGGGACAGTGCGCGAAATTTAGGGCATTTTTTTTTGTGTGTGGGGGGGAGAAGTGGTGTGGTCACATAGACACACCGTAATGCCCAGTACACATTACAGCACACACCGTTATGCCCAGTACACATTATAGCACACACCGTAATGCCCAGTACACATTATAGCACACACCGTTATGCCCAGTACACATTACAGCACACACCGTTATGGCCAGTACACATTACAGCACACACCGTAATGCCCAGTACACATGACAGCACACATCGTAATGCCCAGAGCACATTACACCACAAACCGTAATATCAGATACTTGTACTACACAAACCTACAGTACATACTGTAGTCACACACATACAGTACATGAATACAGAGCAGACACACAGATTATATAATGTCCCATCCTCCTCCCTTCCATCCTCAAATCGCACAGTCAGGGTATGTACTGTACCTCATGGCATGTACAGTAAAAGATCCTCCGTCCTCCTCTCCGCCTCTCTCTCCATGCTGCTGGGCAGCGAGTGCTGTGTAGCCTCTCCTGCTACTGATTCTCCACTTCCCCAGTGTGACTGACAGCCCAGGACCAGCATTGATTAGAAGTGAGGCGTGCTCCTGCGGGCCCCGCCGGTAAAAATGGCAGCGGCGCTACTTCCCCCGCTATGAGAATCCCATCTTTCTCTGTCTGTCCTCAGCTCCTACCTGCTGGGGCCCCATGCACCCATGCTTCCTTTTTAAACAGCACGCCAGCGCTACCCGAATCCGCACTTCCGGGTAGCGCTGGATGGTCTGTTATTCTTTGACAGACACTAGAGGTTTGGAAGTACCTCTAGTGTCTGTCTCCTCGTAGGCGGCGGCCATTTTTGGAGGGGCCGTCGCCTTCACAGGCAGGCTGGCGGCCGGGAACAGGACCACCAGAGCCCTTCTTCTTGTATATAGTGGCGGCGGCCGTAGACATTAGGTAACCAAGACCCGGCCCGCCACTGCCTGACAGCGCCCCCCCCCCCCCCCTCCAGCGCCCGGTGACCCCCCAGCCCCCCCCCCCCCTAGTTACGGCCCTGCTGAATAAGGCCCATAGTGTGGAATATTACTTGCCAGAAACAGAAATGTCAGGAAAGTTCCTATACACAGACATACAGATGAAGCCCCTCTCATTTAGCTCCAGCGCTCGCCAGAATGTCCCAGCTGACGAGCGCTGGCTGAAAGAGACTCCATCAGACTGGGACGCGTGAGAGTCTCACATGCATGAGCGTCCAAGTCACTCGGCGGTGGGGATCGGAAACCATGCCTGTCTCCACTTCAGGGAGACGGGCAGGGTTAAGGGGGTTATGGGGACCGGCAGCGGGGACTGACAGGGAGCTCCGTCGAAACGGGCCACACGAGCGTCTCATGCGTGCACCCCCTTCTGGCGGCTGGCGAGTCTGATTGAAGCCGGCTCGATCTGTACATGGATGCAGTAATCCAAATCATACTGTACTTACCGACTTTTTTTCTCTCCTCTCTGGCAGAAGTCCGGAGAGGAGACCCGATACTTCTGCAAGGACGGGCTACACATGGCTGATGTCAGCAAACCCCACCCCCATACCACTCAAAGCGGCAATTTGCGGGTCCGCAGATTGGGAAGGGGCTAAAATGAAGCAAAATTATGCGATTTGTGTAATTTTAGCCCCACCCCTTTGACACGGACCAGCAAAATCTCAGACTTGTTGCCGTGGGTAAGTGGGTCAAGGGTGCAGGGGGAAAATGGTATACATTCCCAGGTGGCTGGGCAGGGGGACCCAATTTTTGGGAGCCTCCCGGGCCATTCCAGGAGGGTAGGCAAATATGATCCAAATTTCAATACACAAATTTAAATAGGAGAAGGCTAATTTCATGCAACACCTTCTACCCTCAATGTGATTACATCTACAGACTTTGAGTATGTTTAAGTAGGCACTTAAATCAAATAATTGAGTCATAGTATAGAAAAATAGTAAATCCAAAATATTTCTTTCCTTTTTTTTTCCAAAATCAAAAACAGCAAATACTCAGACGATAACCTAAAATACAAGGAAGGGGAAAAAACATTGCATCATGCCTTTTAAAATGTGAGCATAAAAATAAAACCATAATACAGTATGCCCTCATATGAAATGCAAACAAATGAGAGCATGTAATCGAGAACTCTGAGTAAGTGGCAGTTTCCAAAGGTGCGGGCAGTAAAACGTGATAGATTCTCTAATCACAAATCCAGTGTATCTGCTCCACTCTCGTGGATCTAGAATGCGATACTGTGATTCTGGCTGATGAAAACAGCTGCTTCATGATCACTAAAGTGTTCTACTTCCTTCTGAAATCCTTTTTAAGGTGAGACGATCACTCACCTTGGATACATTATTTGTCAAACAGTAAATACTTAAACCAGTATTTATTTAAGAGAAAAATTTTCATTTTACAAGCTTCAATATTTATTTGAACAGAATGTTTTTTATAAATAGTTTCTGTAGCTACCTTAAGCTACCATACAATAGTGCAATTTGTCTTTTATATGGGATTTAAGTGTCAAATCGTATATCATTTACTTATCACTCCGATCTGATGCGAGATCGCGTGTCTTGTAAGTTGTATCCACAGATTATCACTGCTGCAATAAGGATTTATCGAAATTGCAGATGAAATGGTGTTTGAGTGTTGAGTGTTTTCCCTACCTGCAATGTACAGTATCGCAGGATACATTTGAAGTTGACTGTTCCTTACATTGTTTAAATTTAGAAGCAATCTTAAGATAAATTGTGAATATAATACATGTGCTGTAGATATATTCTTTGTGATCTGTTGCATAAGATAAATCTTAAGAACATATATCCTGAGTAAAGGCCCCCATACACCAGAATAGGATTTTTACCCAAGCGTACAAATTTGAGGGGTTGTACGACAGATTGTATGCACATTGTGTGCACACAATTATGCATTGCACAGTCCCGCGGGTGGAATGGTTGGTCTTGTTGTAATGAGACATGCTGCAAGTCTGATCAGTTGTGCTTGGGATCAGATTGCATGTGCTTTTAAGCACATGCAATCAGTTGTTCGATGGCTCATCTATCATCATTTGACTGGCAGATTTCAGGCAGTTTAGTTGCATACAATCGCTTACGAGACATCCGGACGTATGCAGCAGCTGGATCGTACTATGGATTGTGTGCACATAGTGTGTCCAAAATCCACCATTCATGAGTCTGGTACTGCCAGGAAGTTGAAGGGAAATCTGGACACAATCATGATTGGGAACAGGTCGTTCTGATGTTTTGCCAGCATACTGTAAGTCATAATTGAAAATAAGCAATCATGGACAAAATCGTGAGTACAGGACTTCCGGGAGGTTCAAGGAAAATCAGATGTGACATCAACGTAAGATATGTCGTGGTAGTGTATGCCCAACTTTACAAAGCATTTTATTAAAACTGAAGTCATAACATAATCACAAAATTCAGCCAAAAGGAGGACTATGTGTTTCTGTGCTGAACTCTTTATTTGTAGTACTATCATTTAAAATGAATTCTAATCTCTACCTTAATATCTTTTTTAATGTACAGTGTACTGTATCTAACCTTGACCACTAATGGGGCAGAATTCACTTATTGGAAGGTTTGCCTGAGTTTCAAAACTCTTTGGAATCTACTATTATGTAATATGTAGTGATAAGAAATTCCAATTTTCGTGGACCTAATGCCACCAATGATAAATAGAAAAAGTTTATTTTTTTCAAGTATGCAGATCTTGAAAAGGTTTTTATACAAATCACTTCACAGTACTATATTTCCTACACGTGTATATTGTGCCTGACGTATGCAGAGACACCTCAGTCTGAGCCTTGCCACTACATCCAGACCCCAGCCTGTCTGGCTTTGCACCATCTTTCCCTTGCTCACATCCCTTTCCCCAACAGTGCTGCAGCTGCTCAACCTTCCCTCAAGTGGCTTGTCCAGCAACCTCCTTGCTCAGTTTTATTCATGCATCCATACTTGAATGGATACTTGACCCGGCCATTCCTTCTAGGTCTATCTCATCTTGCTCACAGTAGGAGCCTTTGGATCATGTAGCCGCACTTTAATGGCACATTGAGGAGACCATATAAAATAATTTCAAAGTACGGATGGTGTAATGGTTAGCATTACTGCTTCACAGCACTGAGGTCATGGGTTCGATTCCCACCAGGGCACTAACTGTGCAGAGTTTGTATATTCTCCCCGTGCTTGCGTGGGTTTCCTCCGGGTACTCAGATTTCCTCCCACAATCCAAAAATATACTGGTAGGCTAATTGGCTCCTAACAAAAATGAATCCTAGAATTAATGAGTGTGTATGTACATGTGGTAGGGAAGATAGATTGTAAGCTCCACTGGGGCAGGGACTGATGTGAATTTTCAACTATACTCTGTAAAGCACTGCAGAATATGTATGCACTATATAAGAAACTGTTAATAAATAAATAATAATAGTACTTTAAAGTACACTTACTGTATATTCTTTATATCATATTTCCCCTAAAACACACCATAAATTCTCAAAAAACGTACATAATAATATTAACAAAAGATACAATAATGAAAAAAATAGTGTGCAGAAATAGCAAAACTCTTCAGAAACTTTATATTGTGTTTCCTCTGCACCACGGTCACTGGCTAGCATTGTCCTTGTCTTTTCCCTTTCACATAATCTGTAATTAACATATAACTGCGCTCCATGATGCATGAATCCGATATAAAAATGTATTTTTTATATCTTCCGGTGGCGAGCTCCCCGGCGGCACGGGGCAACGCTGAACGGTATGCTTGTTGTCAGTGGCGTAACTATAAATTTTGCTCCCCCCTGCTAAAAAATTTGTGGCGCCCCGCCCCCCCACACACAAATATATATATATATATATATATATATATATATATATATATATATATATATATATATATATATTTTGCCAGGATGCATGTTCTCACTAAGAGAGTGGAGAGAGACAAAAGGACAACAGAAAGACAGAAAGAGAAAAGACATGGGAGAGAGGGACAGCAGAAAGAGCGGGGAGAGAGAGAGAGAGAGATAAGGACAGCAGAGAGAGAGATCAGGACAGCAGAGAGAGATCAGGACAGCAGAGAGAGATAAGGACAGCAGAGAGAGATAAGGACAGCAGAGAGAGAGAGAGATAAGGACAGCAGAGAGAGAGAGAGATAAGGACAGCAGAGAGAGAGAGAGATAAGGACAGCAGAGAGAGAGAGATAAGGACAGCAGAGAGAGAGAGATAAAGACAGCAGAGAGAGAGATAAAGACATCAGAGAGAGATGAGGACATCAGAGAGAGATGAGGACATCAGAGAGAGATGAGGATATCAGAGAGAGATGAGGACAGCAGAGAGAGATAAAGACAGCAGAGAGAGATAAGGACAGCAGAGAGAGATAAGGACAGCAGAGAGAGATAAAGACAGCAGAGTTAGAGATAAGGACAGCAATCATCATTTAGACAGTGTACCGTAGAGGCAGCGGCCATTGTCCCGTGGAGGCTGCAGTGGGAAGCAGGGCATCACATTAGGGAGTGCAGGGCAGCAGCGACGGTGGGTCATGTGGACGGTGGAGGCATCAGTGGTGGGTTACACGGAGGCTGCAGCGGCAGGTCCAGAGAAGGCTATGGCTGCAGAGCCCATGGCAGGACGTCAGGACATCAGGACAGCGTGACATCAAGCCCCGGCAGACTGGAGGGGGAGGGTCTGCACAGGGCTGCTCTGTACCTCACTCAGTACAGTCACCGGGCAGATAAGTGGTAATTGCCGGGGGAAGGGGGGGGTTTTGGGCGTCGGGCATGCAGCGCAGTGGGCAGCGGCAGTCAAGTATAAAGAAAGTTTTGGATGCCGGCGCCCACACAGACAGCGCTGCCACTCGCTCCCCCAAGCGGTGGCGGTGGCTTGCTTAGTGTAGTTACGCCCCTGCTTGTTGTATTCACTCCTATTTAAGGTTCTTTATGTCAAGATGCCAGGAAATTTGCCTGCTACATCAGTGTTAATTATCATCTTTGGATTAATGTTGAGTAGCCTGGAACAATGGACCTTATTCTAGTTCATTCTTTCTGACAAAATCCTTCTTAGATGGACAAAATCATGTGCACTGCAGGTGGGGCAGATGTAACTTGTGCAGAGAGAGTTACATTTCGGTGGGGTTTTACTTCAAAGTGAGATCTATATTGAAGTGTAAAAATAAAGCAGCCAGTATTTACCCTGCACAGAAACAAAATAACTAACCCAAATCGAATTCTCTCTGCACATGTTACATCTGCCCCCCTACAGTGCACAGGGTTTTGTCCATCTAAGAAGGATTTTGTCAGAAACAGTGAACTAGAATAAGGCCTAATGTGAGGATGCAGCAAAGATGTCTGAGATGAACCTTGATATAAAATACAACTTCCTGTTGTTCTCCAGTGATACACCAATACAAAACGTTCTCCTGCACAATGGCTTTGTGTATGTGGGAGCTGTGAAAAAAATATATGTATTGAATGAAAACCTTACTAAAGTATTTCAGTACAAAACAGGACCTGTGCTGGAGCAGTCACATTGTGGTGGACCTTGTGAAGGTTGTCTGGATAGAGGGCAATCATCCCATGGCACCTGGATAGACAATGTCAATGTAGCACTACTTTTCCAAGACCTCTACAGAGAACAATTTGTGGAAGTATACACCAAGGTACATGCCAATGACACATGCTGAACACTGATAGACCCTGGGATATAGCAAAGGATGTCCACTGGCTGTACTCTTCCAAGGTCAATAACATCAAAGGCAGTTGTCCTGACTGTGTGGTCATTAAATTAGGAAGCCAGGTCCTGGTAACAGAAAAGGATAACTTTGTCAGGTTTTACGTAGGAAATACTGTAACAGGATCATTTTCCAATTTTCAATAAGCCAGTCAAAAAGCTTCTGCCTTACATGCAGTGGATAAAGTGAGGGGGAACAGGGTGGAACTGTGTTCCACCACCTCTAATGGTGAAGTGGAACATTTTAACCTCCACATTGGCCCTGCACAGTACAGATGTAGCGGGATTCATCTTTGCAGGGGATGGCGATGCCATCGCCATCCCCTGCCCCACCGCCATCTGTATGCCGGAAGGGGACGCGCGCGCACGGGGTGTGCGCGCGTCCCCTTCCGACGGTGCTGCCCTCGGTCGCCCGGTGCCCACACCGGGCGACCGCACCCCCCCACAGTGGCCAGAGGTCCCCTCCAGGCCCCTCGAGCGGGAGGCGGACAGTATTGCGTCCGCCTCGCCGCCCGGATACTGAGATGCGCGTGCGTGGGGGACGCACGCGCGTCTCAGTCAGATAGAGGTGCCGTGTTGCTGGCGGATCACCAGCAGCATGCTGCTGGCGATTCGCCAGCAACACTGAGGCCAGATTCATCTGCATTTCTCACAGAAAAGCATTCTAGTTTGCAGAGGGATGGAAAAAAAACCTACCACTGTCCCTGTCCCTGCCTAATGGGGGTGAGGGAGGGAGGATAATTCCACCACCTCTGCATCACCACTTTAAGCCCTGCTTACATGTTACAGGTTCTTTGAAACCTCTAAAATAAGTGCAATATGCGAGATGCACACTGCACCCCTAGTTTATTACTTAAATTCTGGAGCCCCACTTTGGGCACTGCAGCAGCTGAAAAATTCCTAGCCAAAATGTGCACTGCAAATGCGCAGTAGTGAAATTAGTTTCTGGAACATAGCGGGCACCATTTTTCCAGAGACCTGGACATGTGCAGTAGACCCTGACACAAAATACTAGAGCTTACAGAGAGGAGAGGACCAGCCCAAAGTCTGCAGACAGGAACCCTCCATCGTTAAAACGCCCCTGTACAGGCTGTACTTGAAAAAGTTAGGAGCTGATTGATTAGTAATTTATCTCTCACAATTTTATCTCCCCCAAAGCTTTGATAAATACCCTTAAGAATTTGAAATTACATAAAGGGTGTCTGTCTGCATGCCTTTGTATACCAGCAAAATCACATCAACACATTGCTTGTAGTATATAAAAAAAAGTCTTGTATGTAATAATTCTTTAACGGCCCGTGACAGCTTAGCCATCAGAAATGAAATGGCAAGCTTTGGTCTGTCGATCAACTAAGATATATAAAGATGGAAAGCTTCACTTAGGGCCTTATTCTAGTTCACTCTTTCTAACAAAATCCTTCTTAGATGGATGAAACCATGTGCACGGCAGGGGGGCAGATGTAAAATGTGCAGAGATAATTAGATTTGGGTGAGTTTTTTTGTTTCTGTGCCGGGTAAATACTGGCTGCTTTATTTTTACACTGCAATATAGATCTCACTTTGAAGTAAAACCAGGGCTATTTTTCAGTAGGCTCCATCAGGAACTGAGGCCCTTATTCTAGTTCACTCTTTCTGACAAAATATTTCTTAAATGGACAAAACCATGTGCACTGCAGGTGAGGCAGGTGTTACTTGTGCAGAGATAATTAGATTTGGGTGGGGTTTTACACCTGCCTCACCTGCAGTGCACATGGTTTTGTCCATCTAAGAAATATTTTGTCAGAAAGAGTGAACTAGAATAAGGGCCTCAGTTCCTGCTGGAGCCTACTGAAAAATAGCCCTGAGTAAAACCCCACCCAAATCTAATTATCTCTGCACAAGTAACATCTGCCCCCCTGCAGTGCACATGGTTTTGTCCATCTAAGAAGGATTTTGTCAGAAAGAGTGAACTAGAATAAGGCCCTTAGTACAACATGGCCTTTGGCATCAATCTGCCTTCTCCGGTTACTTGTTAAACAAATAAATAGGAAAACTAATTGCTCATTTGATAACTGAGCAGCTGAATCCCACTCATGTCTGCAGTGTATATGTGACATCCTCCCAATTAAACTTTGCTTTCTGTCAAGGGAAAGTAATTAGCAGCATCTGTGTCTCAAGGTGCAATGTTTATCAGTCTGTCTAATATGAGATGAGCTACCTTGTAAATGTCACTAAAATTCACCAAAGCCAACAGTGTAACCGTATAAGCAAATCTACAGTACTTCGGGCTGGACGTTCAGACTTGGGATGGACAATTATTTTGCTTCTGCAATTAATAATTAATTTGATAAGACTTTAGCGTATTCTGCCCTTGAGTTAACAGTCAACATTTGTTTAATTAAAAATGTTTTATACCTTGCCGCAGACCATAACTAGATTTTATTGTCTAAATCTATACAGGAAGTTACAGATACACCACATTATTCCTGCTACCGTGTTTCCCCGATAATAAGACACTGTCTTAATTTTTTTCAACCAACAAAAAACACCATGGGCCTTATTTTCAGGGGAGGTCTTATTTTAATATGGTACACATTTAAACATGCCTCCAGTGCTCCTTTTAAACATGGCCCCAGTGCTCCTTTTAAACACGCCCCAGTCCGCCATATTAAAAATGCCCCCAGACCACCATCTTTGACATGCCCCAAACCCCCTTGATATGGTAAACATGCCTCTGTCCTCCTTTTAAACATGCCCCCAGTGCTCATTGTACACATGCCCCAGTGCTCCTTGTAAACATGCCCCAGGTTAAAGAATGTAACGTAGCCTCCGTTAAACAACTTGTCTCCTCTCTGTCTCATCAACACCAGCTCCGTGCTCTGCTACAGCCGCGCTGCTGCTGCGTGATGTGCGCGGGCGACGTCACGCGGCTCCCGCAATGCATCCCTGGGACCGGGAGCAAAGCGGCATCTGTAGAAGACGGAGGTCTCTAAATACCTCAGAGGTGATTGAAGATCACCTGGAGGTTAGCGGGGTCTTGTATTTATTGTTTGCATTGCACAGGATTGAAATTTTATTCTGCCTTATTTTCGTAGGAGGTCTTATTTTGGACATATGTCCAAAATCTGGGGGAGGTCTTATTTTCGGGGGATGTTTTATTATTGGGGAAACACCGTAGTAATTGAATGATTAATGTACAATTAGTAAACTTACTGTATAGAAACAATAAATTGCAATTGTATTGTTCTCTATATTCTTGTAAACTACGGTAGAGAACAATGAATAACCTTTACCACCTATAGTAAAAAGATTTTTGGAGATTACTTTATATATGTCTGATATCTACAATATTCTTTAGGAATCTGGCAAAATCTTTGCCTTTATGGTGATTTTATATTGTTTTATACAGAATATTTGTTATTGCATTATTTGTCACATTTTATACGCAAAAATATCTTATATTATTATATTATATTATAGATTACGCGACATCCTATTTTATTCTACAGTATATTAATTTATGCCTTTCGGTTATGGAGATCAAAATGTGGTCTGCAGTGATAATTGTATTTCTTTCTAGTAAGAGCATATCATTTTATCTGGACTTTATTTATCAAATAAGAGTAGAATCACCTGTTTTCTACCTTAATTAGATAATTTATTTGGTTATCCTTAGATCTTACACTGTTCTTTTTCTTGGTTCACGCTAGTGAACATTTATAACTTTAATTTGTTTTAATTTAAGTCTCTTTACTTTTTTAGCTGTAGAGTTAGGAGCACTGATTTGAATATATACACAATTTGAATAATTTTTAAATAAATATGATAGTAATAAAAGTATAGTAGTGTAGTGCACAGGTACAGTACATTACAAAAAAAATAAAAATGTAAAATTGTTGAACAATGAAAACCAACTAAACACTAATTTCAATAATAGTGTTAGGAAGGGGATACGCAGGCACCTTGTTGCGAACACCCTGCTGTCCCGTTTGTCTCCTGAAAACTATGGCTTCACCTATAACAGCCACGTTCATGGGGTTAGATTAGTTCCACCCCCACCCCGGTGCCGCAAAGGTCTTATGGGCAAGGCTGCTCCAGGAGACAAGGAGCCGCAAGATGGAATTAGCTAGCCTGAGCGCACAAACCCACCAAAAAAGGAAGTACCCAACAAATGCAACAATGCAAGAAGATGTTATTAGATATAATAAAGCTCAAAGATATGTTAATGTAACAATACACAAGATGGAACTGTGGTATAATAAAACGGCTGGAATGCAACAATGCAAAAGATGACACCAGAAAAATACAAAGAGCTTAAGCAGATATCTCCTGACTTATCTGTGAGATGGAAATGGCAGACCAGAAAAGGAGACATGCACAGCAGGACAACAGAGTTGGGACAACAACCACAATGGGACCAGGAACACGCAGGATTTAAGCACAAAGCAGAGCTAGGGCTCAGGATGCTATAACCTGCGTTCATATATCAGTGTTCCTGGTTTATATTTGAATCACCCTGCCTACAGGCGTGGATGACGTGCTGCTGCTGCCGGCACCGGGCAGAAATTCGGGGCATTGCCTAGCAATGTCCTTACGCTTCCCCGCTGTCAATCCCAGGGAGAAAGTTCATGGCATTGCCTGGCAACGCCCCTGATGCCTCTCTGCTGCCTGTTTGGATGCCGATGGCCACCGCCAGCCCCTGTTGCTGAGCCTCCCACACAAGCAGCACAGCGAGCACTCCGGGACACAGCAAGTAGGCAGCCATGGTGCCTAAAAAGTGTACAATTTATATTCAAATTACGTTGTGAATAGTTACTGGAGGAATTCCTTGGGAAAATGAACATATATATCTTGATATAAATATTGGTATCACAAGCGTTCACCTTCTACAGATGGAGCTCTCCTCATTTAGCCTGTTAATGGGATTAAGTGAGTAATAGGATTATTATACTAATCTCCTACTGTATTGTTTTATGTATTGTATTGCTGCTGAGAACAATAGGATAGCCATGGTGAGCCACGACCTAAGGAACAAAGTTGACAGGAGCTCCAACTGTATTTCAGGTAGTGTTTGTAGTTAACACAATGTTGTGTTGTGATATCAACAGTGTAGTAATAAATTCAATATGCACCAAAGCATATTTAAGTATATGTATACTGTATTTATTAATCTCCAATGTTCTAATCAACATAGGAGTTCATGGTGTACATGAAATGGTTGAAAGTAAATTAATATACTTAACGATTAATAGCTCTGCAGCATAATTCCACAGGTAGGTATGGTTACAAAACATTAAGAAGTTTAAAAATGTTAGGTACATTTGCAATTTAATGTATTGGGTTAGTTTGGCCAACGTTCCGTATTTAGTCATGCCTTACTTATCTTTAGACCTATTGCTCTTGTCTATTGCTGATTATTGTAGAAAGATCCAGTGACAATATCTTTATGATGTAAGTGTTTATTTGGTGAATAACCCACTGTATATAAAATAAAAGTGATAATGTCGATATTAAAACACATTTTTAACATAATATTTGCACTTGAACTATACAGGAAGAACATACATTTAGCAGCTGATGTTTCTTTTAATGGACAATTAATCTTTTTACCATTGTGTGAATTAAAACTTTTGAAACTTAACCGATCACTTTGACAGCATGCTAATGACATCATCTGCTTTTACCATCTCATTTGACTTCCATTTTCTCAAGTCACAGTAAACAAACTAGACTGATTATGCCTCATGAGCATGTGCTATGATGAAGGTCAAAGTAGCATTTATTGCATTATCACTCTCCTTGCCATATACAACCCTGCTGAGAAGAATCTAAATGTCTCTCAGTTGTTAGCCTGAAAATGTCAAGAGGAAAATGAAGGCAGGCAGACTTATCCTAATGCTCTAATGCCAAGTTCTCTTTAAAGTTGAAATTCTTATGCTCTAATGCCAAGTTCTCTTTAAAGTTGAAATTTTCTCTGCTTCCCAATGCTTAAAGATACTACTGTAGTTTTTAGATATACTGAAACAATATTTTGAATGCAACCTTGAAGCCAACCACTTTTGTCATTTTGCAAACTATGAGGCTTATTTACCAATAGGTGATGATGATGATGTTATCAATCAATGCAAATGTTAACTGGTACTCCAACCAATCATCCCCTAACTGTCATTTTTCATATACTGTACTGTGCATGAATGTTAGGACTTGCTTTTAGGACTTTATTTAGGACCATTTAACAGTAATTAACAGACAATAAGAATATCACTTGTCATTAAATCTGTCTCTTAAGGTAGGGGTTCCCAATCTTTTTTTATTCACGGCACCCTAGAGTATCAAAACAAATTTCATGTCACCCCTATGCCAATTTTTTTTTTTATTAGATTGGGTTTATATGCAATTCTTAGGGTCAGTTATGTGGTAAAGGGCAGGATTTGCTTCTGTTTATACACATTTTATAATTGGCAGCCACCAGCACTTGTTTTACTCATAAATAATTAGCCATTAATAATTTGAATTGGTCCTGGACCACCAACCCAGGGCACCCCTGCATGTGTACGGAGGCACCCCAGGGAGCCACGGCACACAGTTTGGGAACCACTGTCTTAAGGTGTTGCTAAAAAACAAAAAAGTGCCTGCTTAAGAGAAGGACACAAATGCATTAGCAGCTGTGAATTTGTTATGCTGCAAATGTGCAGAAATATGCTAACATTAAAGCCACCTTAAAATGTGAAGGGTACAGTACTGTACATTCCAATTTCATAGTCGCTATTGTTGAATTTGAGTTGAGATTTTACTATCTCAAATTTCAAATGGACTTAATGACTGAAGACTACAGTAGTTTATATTTTTTTTAAATGAAAGCACAGCATTGTATGCAAAAACTTTACAATCATGGACAGAGATATATTTAGGCATTTTAGGCAGCTGCCTAAAGGTGCTTACACACAGAGCGATTTGGCAAAATATCTGGGTGTCCCGACCGATTGAATAGACCAATCTCTCAAATCGTTCCGTGTGTATGAGTGATATAGATGCTGATGTGTGTACCCGCCTGTCGTTGGTAGAGGTCTATGATCTTTCCTGCATGCAGAAAGATCATAGACCAGTCTTTAGCGATGTGTACCAATTGTTTCATGTGTATGCACGATGAATGATTTGGTAAAGCTGATTGACTGGCTCCCACTCCCTTCCACCATCATTAAAGATCAATCATTCATTTGTAATCATTTGCTCAATCATTCATCATTTGACACCAAATCATTTGTGCAGGAGTTTAGAGGAAATCGTTAAAGACTTTGAATCCTTTGCCAAATCGCTACATGTGTACGCACATGAGGCTACTGGCATAATCGTTTTTGTATTTTACTTTACACTGGTTGTGACGGTGATTCCAACAAGCCATGGCTGCTGCCCCCGCAGTTATCATCTACATTATGACTTAGTCTGATGAAGAGCAGTCAGCAGCAGAAATCAACACCCAACCCCTTCCCTCTCTGTATGTATATATTGTGAGGGTATTTCAGGGGTACGAGGTTAGAACTTTGCCTGGGATGCTGTGACACCTTGCATTGTCCCTGCATACCATACAAAATATGGTGACGCTGAATACTTTAGTCAATTCATACAGTATATTGCTCTTTGCTATAAGTCTAGTAAGCTCTCCCAGCATGTTGAATTGAAGGCCATTGAAATAATTGCAATAATAAAAATAGAATATGAATTGACTTTTTTGAAAGTTATGTTTCTGAATTAAAGCTTTTTTTATGGATAAAATTGGACTGTTTTGGAAAAAGCCACAACAGAGCATTATATCTTGGATATGGATGGAGTGTGTATTTCAGAAAAATAAAAAAATGGGTTAATACTAGCACGAGTGCATCCAATAGTTTACAGCTTAAAAAGAAAACGACAACCTAAAAATAAAAAAGGCTACATCTTAACATTTTGTACCGCTATCAAGATTTCTGAATAGCTGTTTCAACTAGCAGCTTTGATATATCATGAAATAATCAGGCCTGTCTCTGATTATGTAGTGAGCTAAATAATTGCAATGAGATTCGAATCCCCCATTTTCATTTCACAGAGCAAGCAATTTTAAGTTTTGAGAATATCATTACAAATTTGGCTCATGCACAAAGTTTTTTTGAAATACAAAAAAGATAAGGTGATAAAATTGTGTTCCTCTAAAGACAGTTAATAACGGAAAAGAATATTTTAAATGCCAAGGTGAATCAGACCATAAAATATCCGCTTAAGGGACGGATACACATACCTAATTTAGTTTGTAAGAAGCAATAGATCACATTTTGGCCAAGTGCATTCTTGCTCTTTCTCAAAGCTTTGTTTTGGAAAAGTTTATTAAACTTTGAAAATCTAAGCTAAATCTTTGGAGCGAAGGACATTTTAGTGTGAATGTACTTTAGATGATAGACTGTACGTAGCAGAATTTGTAATAATGCATACAGTACTGTATGTACAAACATACTACATTGTAAAGCTGCTGATGATGAATATTTTAAAGGAAACATTTAAAAAAAAAACAATTTCTAGAAAACAACAATCGTCTAATCTTTTTATACAGAGTGGTTTCCAGAGAGCTTAAGTTTAACTGTTAAGTCATAACCTCCATGTTCACCTGAGGTTCAGGAAAGTCAGGGGTTTATTTATTAAGTTCTATTGAATATGGGATGTTGCCAATAGCAACCAATCAGAATCAACTTTTTATTTATTTAGAAGCTTCAAGATTCTAGTAGATAATAGCTATAATCTAATCTTGTTGAAATTAAAGAGTCGCAGTGGTGTTGTCCTGTGGTGTCCTTTGCAGTCCAGTCCTGTGGTACTTTGCTGTCTACTGCCGTTGCTGCTGTATAAGTCCATGCAGTGGTGCTGTGCCGATAAGTCCAGTGGTCCTGCCATATTAGTCCAGTGTTCCTGCCGTATTAGTCCAGTGGTACTGGCGTTAAATCCAGTGGTACAGCAGTATGAGCCAAGTGACAGTCCAGTGTACATTTCAAAAAAATGAAAGGGTTATTTTAAATCCGTATAATCTTTCCAGGCGTTGCCATTTGTGTATGTGATTTAGGCCGAGTACACACTCATGTGTCACTCAAATATAATACATTTTAATAACCCCCCCCCCCAAAAATGGGTTATTTTAAATCTCTATAATTTTTTCAGGCTTTGCCGTGTGTTTGTGTGGTTTACTCCTGTGCCACTCGCATATAATATTTTGAATAACCCCCCAAAAAAGGTGATTTTAAATCGGTATAATTTTTTCAGACTTAGCTGTGTGCAGAGGCGTAGCGAGCCCGGAGCCGGCGGAGCACACGCTCCGGGCGCAGGAACATAGCATGGCGCCGGAGCTGTGCCGTCACCACCAGCTCGCTCGCCCGCTCCCCCGCTCCCTTGCCCGCTGTGTGTGCGGGAGAGACGTCCGTGGCCGTGCTGCTATGTAAAATTAATTCATAGCTCCCGCTGGACCGCTAGCCAATAGGCGCTCGCGGTCCAGCAGCTACCAGTTGATTGGCTGTTGGACCGCAAGCGCCCATTGGCTAGCGGTCCAGCGGGAGATATGAATGAATATTACATATCAGCAGCAAAGCCACAGGATGCAGCACAGGCAGGGGGAGGTGGATCACGCAGCACAGGCAGGGGGAGGTGGATCACGCAGCACAGGCAGGGGGAGGTGGATCACGCAGCACAGCAGCACAGGCGGGGGGTGAGTAAGGTCAGGTGTACTCCCACCCTGCTGCACACTAGTGCAAATCCACCCTGCTGCACATTAATGCAGCCCACCCTGCTACACCCACCCTGCTGCACACTACTGCACCCACCCTACTGCACTTACCCTCCCAAACCCACCCTGGTGCACCCTACTGCACCCACCCTGCTGCACACTACTGCACCCACCTACCCTGCTGCATACTACCGAAACGTGGTGAGCGCAGCGAGCCCCGCGAGGGGACGCGGATACCTTCACAGGTAAACGCATCCCTTCGCGGGCTTCACAGGTATCCACGTCCACTCGCAGGGCTCGCTGCGCTCGCCACGCTTCGGGCTCGGTGGCTCGCTGCGCTCGCCACACTATTCTATTCTCAACTCCACGCCCTAGTGGATAGTGGGGGTATGAAAAGGTCGGAGGACGCGTACCGCCGCCCCTCGCGGGCTCGCTGCGCTCGCCACGCTTCGGGTTCGCGTTGATCGTGGGGTGTCGTAAAATACTTTTGGGGGGACATTTCACTGTTCAGGGGTGTTTTGGGGGGTTTATGGCCCATTTAACATTGTTCCCTATGATGATTTGGGTAAATTGACCCATTTAACATTGTTTCCTATGGGAAATCGGGGGCATCGCGGCAAAATTGAGGCATTTAACATTGTTCCCTATGGGGAAATCGCGGGCATCGCGTCGCGACCATCGCACCCGATTTTTTAGTGCTTGCGATGGCCGCGATGCCCCCGATTTTTCCTCACGATGCCCACGATCATGATCGTTGTGGCCGTGCTAGGAAACAAGTACCATTTTTTTTTTATCGTTTGAGGAGAAACGTAAGTTTGCCAGTAGTCCATTTATGACACATGGCCTATGTTCATGACTAGACGTTAAGCTTCACAAAACAATTGAAGCCCTCCTCCTTCCCCCCCCCCCCCATAGAACGTTTAAGGGAGTTACACTGTCATCAAAAACACAGCAAGGAACTGTGCCTTCTAAAGACATGGTATCACAATTCCCCAAGGAGAGTGTTGGCGGTTGCGAAGCCTGACCTTCCCTTCACGGTACAGAAAGAGGTGGCTCCTTCTACCACTTGCAGCATGCCCTCTGCATATGCTGGAAGGATCACCCACAGTCGAGTTCCTGATTTTGATATTGTCAATGTTGTGCACCATGAGGAGGATATTAATGAAGCTGGCACTGAGGAGGATGCTGCTGATGGTGATGTGGTTTGCTTAAATGAGGCACCAGGTGAGACAGTTGTGTGTTGAATGCAAAAGGCCGTCGCCATGCCTGGACGGAAGACCAAAAAATCCACCTCTGGTCTAGAAGTATATACAGATCAGGAAAACAATCTTCTCACCATATGCAGCTTAAGTATTGCTGCAATAATCAGGGGTAAAGCCGTTGGCCACCTAGACACATCCTCTATGAAGTTCATTCATAAGTCACTGTTTAGTTCAGAAACTGTGGCTAAGACCGTAAGCAGCCCAGTGACACCTAAATTCATTGATCCTGTTGTATCCAAGCTCCTGAAAACCACACCAGCAAGTCACTCTTCGTCAATTTCCTCCTCAATCCGGATCAGAGGTAGTCCTGCATGCCATGTCACCAGCATGACTGATTCCTCTTCTATCCGGAATTCCTCCAGAGGATCCTGCAGTGCTATGCCTGCTGCTGCTGCTTGGTGTCTTTCATCATCCCGGAGGGGAAGTCGGAACACTGTTACGTCTTTCGCTAAGCAATTGACCATCCAACAGTCGATGAGGATGAAGTATGACAGCGGTCATCCTATGGCAAAGCGTATAACTGTGGCCTTGACAGCTATGTTGGTGTTAAACGTGCACCTGGTGTCCACCATCAGTGGAGTGGGATTTAGATGTTTGATGGAGGTATTGTGTCCCCGGTACCAAATCCCATCGAGATTCCACTTCACTAGGCAGGCGATACCCTGGATGTACAGAGATGTCTGAAAAAGTGTCCTCAGTGCCCTGAAAAACATGGTTGTATCCACTGTCCACTTAACCATGGACATATGGACAAGTGGTTCAGGCAAACTAAGGATTATATGACTGTGACAGCCCACTGGGTAGAGGTTTCACCTTACACAGCAACAGCAGCAGCATCTCCAAAATGCCAGCTCCTTCCAAGGCAGGCTACGCTGTGTATCACTGGTTTCAGTAAGAGGCGCAACCCAAAAACCTCTTAGATAAACTGAAGGAAATCATCTTGCAGTGGCTTATCCCAACAACCCTGGGGATTTGTGGTATCAACAACGAGGGCATTGCATATGGGCAATTTCCAACATGTGCCATGTTTTTGCCCACACAATACATTTGGTGGACCAGCATTTCCTTAAAAGTGACAGGAGCATGCAGGATTTGCTTGTGGTGGCCCGCAAAATTGCGGGACACTTTCGCCATTCTGCCACTGCCTGCTGAAGACTGGAGCCACATAAAAAACTCCTGAACCTGCCCTGCCATCACCTCAAACAATAGATTGTGAGATGCTGGAACTCCACCCTCTATATGCTGTAGAGGATGGAGGAGCAGCAAAAGCCTATTCAAGCATACACAGCCACCTATGACATAGGCAAAGGAGTGATGATGTTCCTGACCCAAGATCAGTGGAGACTCATTTCCATATTGTGGAAGCTTCTTCAGCAATTTGAACTTGCCACATGTGAAGTCAGCTCCGATACTGCCAGCTTGAGTAAGGTGATTGCCCTAATCAGGCTGTTGTAGAAGCAGCTGGATAAATTGAAGGAGGAGCTAAAGCATTGCAATTCCACAATGTATGTAGCTCTTGTGGATGAAGCACTCCATAGGCTTTCCCAGGATACGAGGGTGGGCAGTCTATAAAAGTCAGAGGAATATATTCTTGCCACCGTGCTCGATCCTCAGTTTAAAGTATATGTTGTGTCTCTGTTTCCGGTGGACACAAGTCTACAGCGGTGCAAAGACCTGCTGGTCAGGAGATTGTCATCTGAAGTGGACTGTGACACGTCAACACCTCCTCCATTTTCTCCATCACCTTTGACTGCTAGGAAACAGCTCAAATCTCCCACCCAACCTGCTGGTGGTGATGCAGGGCAGGCAGGACCGAGTTTGGAAATCTAGTCTTGATTGAAGATCCTGCCAACAATTGCTGACATGTCTACTGTCACTGCAAATGATGTTGTCACCATTGACAAAATGGTGTTGGATTACTTTGGTGACAGCATCCAAGTAGACATGTCAGTACCTGTACTGGCAGGAAAAAAAAGGCATTTTGAAGGCCCCTATACAAAATGGCTCTATTTTGCCTGAATTGTCCCTACTCCGGTGTGTACTCCAAAATAGTTTTTAGTGCAGCTGGGAACCTGGTCAGCGAGCGGCGTAGGAGGTTGCTTCTACCAAATGTGTAGAAGATGATGTTCATCAAAATGAATTATCAATTCTTCAATGAAGACTAGCAATTGCCTCCAGAGACTACAGGGGGTCCTGTTATTGTGGAGTCCAGCGGGGATGAATTGATAATCTGTGAGGATGAGGAAGTACACACTGAAGGGGGTGAGGAATCGGAGGATGAGGACAACATCTTAGAGCCGGTTTGAACAGGGAGAGATGAATTGTTTATTTTTTTGTGGGGGACCAAACAAACCATTAATTTCAGGAAGGTACGGGGTTTGTGAAACCACACAGCACTACCCTTGCATGTTTACATAAACATAAATAAATTAAAATCATATATAACTTTCAATGAAGTGATTGTCCAATGATTTCCAAAGGTTAGATAAGGCACCTAAAATGATATAAATGACAACTCCTTTCCCAAATACTGGGATTAATAGTCGGGGGTATATCAATGGAAAAAATATCATTGTGCAGTATTTGCGTAAAGATGAAAATTTCATTTATGCAGAAAACTCACAATGAAAGATTAAAAAAAGCTTATAATCACATGTCCATGGCAAAAGACTGCTACCACAGCATCCAAAACGACCACACTTAATGCATTTCAGACTAGATGTCCTTCCTCAGAAGTGTGGTGTAAACTGAAGTTGGATCTCCTTATATCCCCAGTATGTCCTGATATTTCATTGGTTAATTGATGTGGCCACATGATATTCATTACTAATCCATTGTGTAATTGCATTGCCATACCCGGACATGCGTGTCACTTCCGGCGGAAGTGAGGCACACCAGAACTTCCGGTGAACACGGCCAGCCGCCCAGCATTTGCCTCCACATGGTTCCTTACACAATGGATTAGTAATGAATATCATGTGCCCGCATTAATTAACCAATGAAATATCAGGACACTGATTATATTGGGGATATAAGGAGATCCAACTTCAGTTTACACCATACTTCTGAGGAAGGACATCCAGTCCGAAATGCATTAAGTGTGGTGTATGTGACTTGCCATTGTCTGTCTGGACGTCCTCTCCCATACCATCCCTGGACTCGAGTCTCCATTTTACAACAGTCCGAGATCATTTTGGATACTATGGTAGCAGTCTTTTGCCATGGACATGTGATTATACGCTTGTTTTTATCTTTCATTGGGAGTTTTCTGTATATATTACATTCTCATCTTTACCCAAATACTGCACAATGATTTTTTTTTCTGTTGATATACCACCGACTATTAATCCCAGTATTTGGGAAAGGGGTTGTCATTTATATAATTCTAGGTGCCTTATCTAACTTTTGGAAATCATTGGACAATCACTTCATTGAAAGCTATGTAAGATTTTAATTTATTTATGTTTATGTAAATATGCAAGGGTAGCACTGTGTGGTTTCACAAACCCTGTACCTTCCGGATTTTCACAAATAAGTGTTTAATTGACAAGACACTTGGTGATTCTCACAAGCTGCTGTACCTTGTCGTCTTGTGCTGTTTATGTAAACATCCATCTTTTCTGTAAGCCATTCATTTCAGCCACAGTTATGTGAACTGATTTGGTTTGTTAAAGTGTGCATGTCCTAATTACACAACATAAGGGTGGGTGGAAGGGTCCAAGGACAATTCCATCTTGCACCTCTTTATTTGCCATTATGTGATCTTTGGGGCCTAGTTTTCAAACTGCCATCTTGTGTGCCGCTGCACTGCCACTCCTAGTTGGGCCACGTGTTTGTGCCGCCCACTTGTGACAATTAGCATAATCATCCAGCTACCTTGGTGCAACCTTTAACAACATTGTGAGGTGTGAGGTATTCTGGATGGACTGGAAATTAGTGGAAATGAATGTTATTGAGGTTAATAATAGATTAGGAGCAAAAAAAAAAATCTGCGATTATAGCGATTTTTATAAAAAAAAAAAAAAAAAAAACATATAGATTCAAAACATTAAACACTGAAGGGTGGTGTTTTGGAACAGGCCCAGATCCAAAATACTGTGGGAGATACAAATCGAAAACACATTTAACGAAACCCTAGAAGTGGTCGGTGCACATCCCCACAGTAGTAATCTCCTCCATAGTCCCTACCAGAATATCTGCAATAAACTAATGGAATTACCAATACACAGGGCCATCTACAGGAAAGGCAGAGCTGTAAAATTGCACTGATTTCCCACCACCCCCTGCTGCCTCACAGTTCTGCCATAGATTCGGTTTGTCATGACCAGTAGCTGTGTCCCTGCTGGTGGAAGCATCACAGTCATCATTATAGTACAGTGGATAGGATTCAGCTTTTATCGGTAGTGTGTAAATCTCCTGACAATCACTGCTGCCTGTGTCTGTCCCAATCCCCGACAGCAGTTCATGCTGCTTTGATGAGGAGCAATGTCTGGAGCGATATTGTAGATTAGAGTAGAGGTTTTACGGTAGAGAGCGTGGGTGGTTTACGGATTGCAGGCGGTATGGGCATGTGTGACTTTGTGTGTGTATGTTTTACTGCATGTCCATGCCTCACAGTGAGGCCACATCCCCCTTTTTGTGTGCATTTTAAAATATCATGGGGGGCACCATATATTGCATGGTATCGACTCCAGCATCAAGGTAACTTTGGTTGCACTGTGGACATTCAATTTTATCCTTAAATGCAACTAAACCTAACATCTGAAGTAGTGAATTTGCAATAGGAGAAGTAGCAGCTTTACTTTACATGCCTTTGACACACCCATAACACACCACTTTTTGCATTCACATAAGGACACCTGCCAGACTGCATGTCTCCGCTTCAGGGAGACAGGCAGGGTTAGGGGGGGTTTGGGGGGTCGGCGGTGACCACCGAGGAGTGGCAGTCTCTCTCTCTATGGGCCAGATGTATCAAGCTTCAAAAATAGATAAATAGAGAGTAAAAAACCACCAGCCAATCAGCTCCTACCGGTCATATTTCAAACCCGGCCTTTAACATAACAGTTAGGAGATGGATGTCTATCACTCTCCATTTTATCACTTTTTGAAGCTTGATATATCTAACTCTACAGTATATCTGCTTCTTTTATTTCCACTATTCTTTCTGAAAGATTAATAAGAAGATAGAAAACTCTCTTTGTTGGAGCAATCTTCACAATAAAAAAAATATCTACAAATGCTCTTATTTCTTGCAGGGTTTTTACTGGATTACAACGTTTCCCTGCCATGGAGTGAAAAGTTTGTAAATCATAATATGGTGTCTTTGTACTAAACTTCAGTTTGACTGCTCAATAGCCACCCGTCTGATGCTCTCCATTACTTAGGAATTCAGAGGTAAGTTATTTTCTAATATCAAGCTCTGCTTACATTTTCACTTTCGTTTTTCCTTCAAAACCATGTCCCCACTTTATCTCTCTCAATGTCTCCCCTTCTCTTATTTATTGTCTCCTTTTTATCTCCCTCACCATCTCCCCTTCATTTTAGCTGCTCCCCTTCTCCAACCTTCTCCTCTTTCTTGGATCCCCCTTCACTCTCTTCCATAGTATTGTCCTTTCCCTTTCTGTCTCGGTCAACATTGGCCCTTCTCTAGCTAAGCATCTCTGGTTTTCTCCCTCAGTGTGTGCCCCAAAGACCAGAAGCAGTGGATGAAAGGACACAGAAGATGCCAGATACAGACAAAAGACTCCAGGACATCTTATCCTTTCAAGACTAGCAGAGCAGGTAAGGATCCGGTGGCATAAGCTTTCATATGATCCTAGTATACCAGAATACTAGAATTGTGATTTCATTGATAACCATGGATAGCCAATGGTGTAAACCACTGGCACAAAACTATTGCTGGTCTTTTCAATGAATGATGCACATGCACAGACTATGGCCACTAGGACACCATTGTTTTCTTAACAAAAGGTGCTGTGCCATCAATTTAAAAAAATATTTGCCATTGGCTATATACAATAATGGTTGCATCGCACAAAGAAGTCAACATTCCGCATTCTGTCATGTATTATCCATATTATCAATCTACTGAAGTAGATGCAGCAACAGTACATTATTAAAATGACAGAGTCCTCGGGTATCCAGAGCATAGCATTAATTCCCAAAGGAAGGAATCTAAATGCTCTTCCTTCTTGCAGGGTTCTTATTGGATTACAACTTTTTCCTGCCATGGAGTGTAGAGGTTGTAAATCATAAGGGGTGTGTGTAGCACCGCCCATTGGGTGTGTCTAACACCACCCATTGGGTGTGTCTAACACCACTATTCAGGCATGTCTACCATCATCTATTGGCACACACTACAGTATAAAACGTCTCTCAGCCACACTGTAATCTCCTGCCTAGTTCAATTTTAATATTCCAATTACTCTGTGGAACAGTACATGCAAACAAAGTAAAAAATATAGTGATATGTAGTGATATGACAATGGTCTAGTACAGGCATGTCCAACGGTGGCCCTCCAGATGTTGTGAAACTACACATCCCAGCATGCTTTGCCACAGTTTTGCTATTAGAGAATGCTAAAACTATTGCAAAGCATGCTGGGATGTGTAGTTTCAAAACATCTGGAGGGCCAACGTTGGACATGCCTGGTCTAGTACAATTAACAATACAAAACAGACATACAGTAATTGATTGATGGCCGCTTCTTTTAATGGAATACAGTTCTAAAAAGCAAAAGTCTTTGGTATAAGGTATTGCTGGTATTTTTAGCGGCAGGAGGGTGTTAATAAGGGTGGGCACAGCATTAGGAGATGCCTGTAAACCCCTAAGACTCAATGGGCCTTATTCTAGTTCACTCTTTCTGACAAAATCCTTCTTAGATGGACAAATCATGTGCAGTGCAGGGGAGCAGATGTAACATGTGCAGAGAGAATTAGATTTGGGTGAGTTATTTTGTTTCTGTGCAGGGTAAATACTGGCTGCTTTATTTTTACACTGCAATATAGATCTCACTTTGAAGTAAAACCCCACCCAAATCTAATTCTCTCTGCACACGTTACATTTGCCCCACCTGCAGTGCACATGGTTTTGTCCATCTAAGAAGGAATTTGTCAGAATGTGCGCATGTCTATGGTTACATGTTGTGGGCCTGATTAAAGCGAACAAGCAACTGAGCAGAACCATGTTGCACCACAGGTGGGACAGATGTAACGTGCAGAGAGATTTAAATTTAGGTAGGGGGGCAGTGGTGATTTTTGCCTATGGGCAGGGCTGCAGCCCCCTCCCGCCAGGTAAAATCCACCACTGTGTGAAGCCAGATGCAGTCTATGAGACTGCTCTGGCTTCACGGTGACTAGCAGGTCAGACTTCCAATAGGAAACACTGCCAGTCACCCAAGGCAGTCCCAATGGGAGGTAAACTCTCCCTCCAAGATGCCTCACTATGGGCTGCTGCATGACAGCCCATAAAAATGGGTTCTGTGTGTGAGGGTACGAGTTCCTCAATCACTCAGACACCGAGCAGATGAAACCAGAAGAATGGTTTATTTTCCACAGCACGCACAAATAGACAATAAACAGTGGCAAAGGTAAATTGCAGAGTAGAAAGATATTCAGGTAGCAGGCCCAAACAGACAGTCCTTGTATAGTCACAGTCCCAGATCAGTTCCACAGGGCAAACTATCACTTGTCCACACAGCTGTGATAGCAGAAAACTGTATAAGTCCACAAAACACTGGCAACTCCACAGAAGCGAGGATGAGGCGTTTCACAAGACACAGGTAGAGCATACCTCTGAACCTTAAGACTGCGACTAACCTCCTTCCTCCTCTCTTCTCCTTCAGCTCTCTCTGGTCTCACCAAAAAACACTTTTTAAAACATTTCAAATTCCCACGGTGATCGCATCATCTGTGGGGTTGCCCAATTTCCTGATTGGTGGATTCAAGCATAAGGTATATCCCACCTTCAATCCACAGTTGTCCAACTGCTGCTCCCAACCCCTGCTGTGTCTGGTTCCACAAAGTCTGCTAGAGCCCAGAGGTTTACAAAGAATTGTAAACCCCCCTGTGGAGATGGTTCCTCTGCTATCTCTTTCCTGTAAATAGCAGCAAAATAGCAGGGTAATTGGATCACCCCCTGTGGAGATTGCCTTTTGGGAGGACAGTTTATGATAACCCTTTTCCTGTCAGGGCACGGGCAAATGGTATCAATGGTATAATGCTTACATGAATAAAGTCCTGGGAAATACAGACATACATAGGGAACAATAGGGCTAAAATGTACATTAATTACTGTGGAGTAGAGGATGTCACAATTCACTTATCGCCAATGCAATTCCTTCACACTGTGCATGCTCAGTACCGAGGATGATACTGCGCATGCACCGGACCCAGGACTGTGAAAATGTGTTTGTGGACTGCTGCCAAAGCAGCTCATAGAGGCTGAGGGCCAGCACATGTGCAGTACCGAAGAAGCTACTGCGCATTCGCCAGTCCCGTGGCGGGGATTCGGGGACCAGCGGGCAGCGGTGGTTGAGGGGACCAGCAGCGGAGGGGGTGGCATTGTGGCAGCCCCCCTCATCCACAGAGGTAAGACCCGCAGCTGGTGGGGTGTGTTAAAATTCTATATATTATCTTCTAGAAGGCTCTAAAGAATTAAGAAGTAGAATCTGATTGGTTGCTGTAGGTTGCATGCCATCTTCATTGGAACTTCCATCTTAGTAAATTTACCCCACAGTGTCCCAAGCAGACATCTTCCATTCCTACTTGCTCATTTCAGCTCCTTGTAGTCATCAGCCCTACAGTAGGCATCTGTTTCTGTCTTCCCAATACAGTGATCTGGTTAGTGGTATGGAAATCATGGGGAGATGGAGCAGGAGAAAAGACAGGGATGTTCTTGTGTATGGAATAAAATTAATTGGGAAATAGATAATAATATGAGGACAGTGGTGCAAAATTAAATGTGTTCAGAGTACAGTGAAATACCTTACTTTCCAAGAGGACAAATCGGGTAAATAGGCAAGTTTCAAAGAACATATTGGGAAGACAGAAACTTACCCCAATTTCTGTCTTCCAGAGTAATTTATTGGTATTCGTTATGCTCAATATCCAAATAGCAAACACTCTAAGGCCCTTATTCTGGTTAACTCACAAAGGCAAATTCCTTCTCAATTGGACAAAACCATGTGCACTGCAGGTGGGTCAGATGTTACATGTTCAGAGAGAATTAGATCTGGGTGGGGTTTTACTTCAAAGTGAGATCTATATTGCAGTGTAGAAATAAAGCAGTCAGTATTTTCCCTGCACAGAAACAAAATAACTCACCGAAATCTAAATCTCTCTGCACATGTTACAACTGCCCCCTTGCAGTGCAGCATGGTTTTGTCCATTTCAGAACGAATTTGTCTTTTAGAGTGAACCAGAATAAGGGCCTAAGTCTCTGAATCTGTCCAGAAAATTACAGTTGCATGGAATGAAGCTTACATATTCAATTGCAAATCAAGTAACAAGTCAATAAGATGTTTGTCCAAACACCATTGATTTTTTTCTTTCTTTTATTAATATATATATATGAATAAAATGTTAGTTATGCTAACTAAATTATGTAATTTAGACATTGATTATAGTACATTTTGTTTCTCTCAGCAAGACAAAGTAGATATTCGCTTATTGTAATAAACAAATATGCTAATATATTAAAGATAATTCTTCGGTATATATGTTTGTCAATGCAGATAGATTGTCTACCTACAGTATTATTTTTTATTTATCCATAGCCAAGATTTTTAGTGGCATAAAAACCTAATACAATGGATTGGATTTGGTTGGATCCTATTTTTATTCCCTTAAATTTAATTTGAAACATGTTCGACTGAATACAGAAAATATGGCTCTACTCTAAAATATGGCTGTCATTTTGACATAAATCCCCATTGATGGTTGCCATGGCAACATAATAATAGTTTGAGGCCTTTTCTTTTGAGTTAGATTTCAAATGCCTGCAGAGAGAAAAAAAGTTATAAAAACTGCACAGGCTTTGACATTAAGAATGAACATTTGTAATTCAATAAATATTCAACAGCATTAAAGATTTAAACATTCTTAATTGCATTTGTGTTCCTTGAAAAACAGTATTGTGCAAGTGTCTGTGATTTTGTTGGAATACATTCTTTCACTTCTCAGTTAGATGAAAGGAGTTCACCGCTACCTTGCAGGGTTGTATAAGGAATGAAGGAAAAGGAATAAAGTGTACAAGCAAAGCTCACAGATTGACTTGCAAATTCTACTTGTCACAGCAATACTCAATCCCTCATGAATTCTATGCTATTTCTTCTTTGCTTTAGTGGATTTGGGCTCTGAATATTAGATGCAGTACTCTCAATCCCAGCTGGACACGCTGCTGTACAGCACTGCATTACTTATTCTGATCTTGAGCACAATATCTTTACTGTTTAATTGATACATTGAAAATGACGTCAGAAAGAACCTATAGGACCTCCTAATCAGCTTATTTTGTATTTGCTTCTTTATTCGGTTATTCTTTGGGGGGGGGATTTGATAATTTTTTGGGAGGAGCTATTTTAAATATCAATGATATATTTTACTTTAACAGTACCGTAATAAGTTTACCTATTACATATAGCTATACTCTCTCTACTAATGCCGCAAAACCCTACTTAAGATAGTGCTCACTTTTTTACCTTTATTGGAAGGAACAGAGAATTACAAGTAAAATAACACTACTGTGAAATAACAAAAAATCTAGATCTCCAACAGGCATAGAAACACTATATTTAGATGTAAGCAGTGATAGGAAATAACGGAGTATTGGGTCAGTAGTACTGTTAAATCCTATCACTGAAACAGTAACAGCAAGCGTTTGTGTAAAAGTGTCTTTTATACACTATTAAAAAGTTCTATTCAAAGACCCCAGTTTACAGTATGTTAAAAGTTGGAGTACAAAAATAAAGAAGGGGGAGGGGAGTCATTGACTCTTACAATAGCTGGGTTTGGAAAAGTTTTGTATGGCTATAAAATGAATACCTTATTTTCTGTCCCTACATTTGGAATAGTATATGAACAGAGATGGAATCGATTTGTACATATTGGACCTTATTCAGATTGCTTCGCTCGGACACGTGCACGGGCCGAAGCGAATGTATCAAACCACGTCTAGTGAATGGATCCTCCGCTCATTTGCATGCCGAATTCGGCCGCTCGGCATGTGAACGAATGTTTTATGTGAACATCCATTTGCATGCCTGTGGGTACGTCCCCATCATCTGATGGTCGCTGACCACTCGTACATATAAGCAAAGAAAAGCAGGGATATGGGCGGATAGCTAACATCCGGTTAAGTCAGCTGTCCACCCTCCCCACACGCATGTCATGACCGTATATCCATATGCACGCCCTGCATTTTCATGGGAATGCCCATGAGGTGCAGGGCGAGCGCATATGGTAATGACCCTGATCAATCTTCTACACCCCCTGCTCAAAAGGCCAAGAGCGAACACTCGGCGACCGGACTTCTCGACAAGTTTGCACGCTCCCTGCGTACAGACATGTGCAGAAATGGTTCTGTGCATGAGTATACACACAACATCGGTACGATGCCCGAATTCGCGTCCAAACGAAGTGATCTGAACCATTGTTCTGTAATACCACTTTCACATCACTACACCAGCTCAGACCTGGGATCAAGATCTCTGGTCTGACCTTTTCTCACTAAACCCGGTTTTCCCATTATACACAGGAAGACCAGGGTTTAACACTTCTTATAGCCCCAGTCAAATATCCAGTCACAGCAATGTCCTGGGTAAAAAGAGCAAAGTGACATGGGTAGACGTGTAGGCATTCAGGGGTAGATTTATTAAGCTTGGTTAAGTGATAAACTGTCTGGGTTCACCGGCCAATCAGCTCCTACCTCTCATTTTTCAAACCAAGCCTGTAACTTCACAGGTAGGAGCTTATTGGCCGGTGATTTAAAGCCACACCATGATGCAAACCTCCCAAGATTTTGTCTGGTTTTAGCAGGACTCCTTGCAAAGCGAAACTCCGTGTGCCTCCATGAAGGGTCATGACTTCACGGAAAGGGACGTGGATCTGCGGAAATGTCAGAGATTACAGGGCCATGTCTCCATTTTTACGCTGGGGGGATGGGAGTATGGCCATCGCTGATAGAGCTGCTGGCCATGCCCCAAGCCCCTCTTTCATAGTGCATAGATGCTTTGCGCATTTGCACAGCGTGTATTCCCTACTGCTCTGCTAGATAGAGCAGTGGGTAGCAGGGGGAATCCCAACTCCCCACCACCATGGGACACAGCCAGCCCCGGCCAGGAAGCTGGACAGTCCCAAAACACAGCACTGTCCTGCAGAAATCAGGACAGTTGGATGGTATGATGATGCAAAATAAATCAATCAGTGAAACCTGTGAAAAGCTCTATATAATAAAAGGCCAATGCTGATCTCTACCTCTACCACGCTGCCTCTAAGTAGCACCCAACGGAACAATTCAAGTGCTTCTCTGTCCGGGGTTGCTCACAGGCCTACACTGACATTACTGTTATGTTGTTCTGTTATATTGATGGAATGGTAACTAGTAGGGGAATATTTAATAAGTGCTATTTTTGCTATCACTCATTACTGTGAAATGCTGATCCAGCCAATCGGCTCTTTACTGTCAATTTTTAAATACATGACAGGAGCTTATTCATTGAAGCATCAGTTCGCAAAAAAAAGATAACAAGAATAACACTTGTTATTAAATATGCCCCATAGTGCCAGATGTTTATGGTGTTATTTCATCTTACAAGCCACTTGAGCTGTAAGTGATCTTCTAGTCTGCATGCATCCCCTTTTCAGTTGCCCAACAGTGACCAAGACAGCAGCTTTTTCAGTAAGCCTGGAGAGAGGAAAGCTAGCATTTCTGCAATACTAGAGAACTCACAAGCTAACATCAGAGAGATGAGTGCTTCCTCAGATTGCATTGTGAAAGTTGTGTAGCTAGAACTGAAATCAGACCTAAATTAAATCTTAAACTGAAACTGCGAGTAGTACTGTATGCTCCATACTTATTAAGGAATGGTCACATTCAAAAATCTGTATGGTCTGTGACTGTGTTTATAAGGGTGGTCTTTAAAAAAAAAAGTTGTGCTTCTAGCATTGAAAGTTGTTCTGTTTGGATAAAAAAATGAGTTTCCACAAATAATTTTGGTACTTGTTTCCTAGCATGGCGCCCGTCGGGTCTCATCGCATACCATGACTTAAGGTATGCGATGGGACCCGATCAGACTCGACTGACCCGATTTTCGGGGGTTTTTGACGTTCCTGTTCAATTGAAAAATCGGTCGCATCGCATGCCATTACAATGGCATGTGATGCGATGCGACGCGACCGACCCGATTTTTACATTGTACCCAATGTTAAATGGCCCCCCAGACCCGATTTTGGTACTTGTTTCCTAGAACGGCCACAATCGTGAGTGATCGTGGCTCTTAATTAAGGGACACGATCCTCACGATGTGGCCGATTTTTTACAATTTTTTACTTTGATTGACAGAAATCGGGTCAATCGGTCGGTCGCGACCAATAAAAATCGGCCGCG
This sequence comes from Crinia signifera, assembly GCF_055691185.1. Classification (NCBI taxonomy): domain Eukaryota; kingdom Metazoa; phylum Chordata; class Amphibia; order Anura; family Myobatrachidae; genus Crinia; species Crinia signifera. The sequence goes on along the minus strand of NC_139222.1, from coordinate 76,220,202 downwards.
ATGCGACCGACCGATTGACCCGATTTTTCCATAGACTTCAATGTTAAAAAATCTTTTAACATTGAAATCGGTCGGTCTTGTGCCATTATAATGGCACAAGATGAGATGGACTTGATTAAGTCCATCTCACATAGGGAAAAATGATAAAAAAGGTGAAATGGGCCAATATGACCCATTTCACATTTTTTATGTGCCCGCCATGACCCCACGATAGACGTGAACCCGAAGCGTGGCGAGCGCAGCGAGCCCGCGAGGGGCGGCGGTGCGCGTCCTCCGACCTTTTCATTCCCCTACTATCCACTAGGGCGTGGAGTGAGAATATAATAGTGTGGCGAGCGCAGCGAGCCACCGAGCCCGAAGCGTGGCGAGCGGACGCGTATACCTGTGAAGTTAGACGCGTCCCCTCGCGGGGCTCGCTGCGCTCGCCACGCTTCGGGCTCGGTGGCTCGCTGCGCTCGCCACACTATTATATTCTCACTCCACGCCCTAGTGGATAGTAGGGGAATGAAAAGGTCGGAGGACGCGCACCGCCGCCCCTCGCGGGCTCGCTGCGCTCGCCACGCTTCGGGTTCACGTCTATCGTGGGGTCTAGCACACTTATTAACATTTGGGGGGCCAATTTAAACAAATCTGGTGAAAAAAAAAAAAAAATCGGGTGAAAAATCGGTCGATCGGATCGGTCGCATCGTATGCGACCAAATCGCATGCGATGCGATCGATCCGATTTTTTATCTTACGACCACAACGATCTAAATCGTTGTGGCCGTTCTAGGAAACAAGTACCCCGATTTTTAATTGTATACCCACCATGATGGTTAATTATTAGGTTAAATTGCCCCCCCCCCCCCATTGTTAACGCAACGCCACGATAAACGTGAACCCGAAGCGTGGCAGCGTGGATAGTGGGGGTATGAAAAGGACTGAGGACGCGTACCGCCGCCCCACGCGGGCTCGCTGCGCTCACAACGCTTTGGGTTGGCGTTGTTCGTGATGTGGTGTTAACAATGTGGGGGCATTTGACATAGTAATTACCCATCAGGGTGGGTATACAATTAAAAATCGGGTCTGGGGGGGCATTTAACATTGTAATCAGCCATCAGGGTGGCTGTATAATTAATGTCATACAATTGACATCGGTGGCGCCGTGCTAGGAAACAAGTACCATCATTTTTTATTATTAATTTTGAACCATCCCAAGCCAATTAATCTTTTTAAAAAAAAAAATGAAATATTTTAAAAAATTTGAAAAAAATATTAATAAAATACTGAAATACACTGTTTAAAACTGATAAACTTTATTCAAATATTCGGCAGCATAAAAAAACAATATTACTTTTTAAACTATTATTGCCACCGGGGAGTTAAATTATGCAGTTTCTCTCAGGCCTTTCTTGCTGCAGTCAGTATAAGCCTATCAATGCTCAGAAACTACTTGTAACAGAAATTACAATTCATACTCATTCTGGATTATTTCATTATTTCACAATTCAGTTATTGAATGGGAGCGACTCATCTTTCGGCCACATCGTTGGTTACATGCGGCGTCTGAAAAAGTTATTTTGCCTATATATAACTCTTACAGTTATTCCACATTGGCATATCGGTTTCCCAAAATTCTTTTACTCCAAATGTCTTGAAAAGTTTTATTGTGTTTCCATTTTCTAAAACATGAAGCTGCAAATTCTGAATACTATGTTGATTATTTTTTGGTCTCATTATGTGGACTCCAGGAGACGGTCCATGGAACAAGCATAAACCCATTAGCTCATCTGACAGATACCACAAATGTCCCAACATAAAGTGGCCTTTAAAATATGTGGTTATCATACTGTATCAAGTTCTTAATCAGCTGAAAGTCATTATATGGAGCACAAGAGGCTAGCGGTGCAGTGTACCAAGTTTTTATGTAGACGGTTACAGTAAAAACGCAAATCTCTTCCAAACACTGTATAAAGCACTATACAAGGAATTCATTTTGTGGACTTACGCAAGTCAGAAGTGCAACTACTGAATTTATTGATACAGAAATGACAATATACTGTATAACTGAGGCTAGCTACACTTAAGAGCAAATTGCCAGAAGCATACTTACAAAGCATTTGGTAATTGTCGATTCTATTTTGTTGAGCATGCCACAGGCCGCGGTTGTTCTGTTTTTTGTGTGCACCACCTGTTGTTATTGCTTGGGATGGCCCAAAATGTTTTGTTTTCAAAACTTTTATTTTCAATTAATTTTTCAATCATATGGAACTTTAGTGGGTATTAGTCAGTTTTTTTAGTGCATTTTTTTAAACCACCCTAGTGTTTAAACATATTAACATTTTACTAAATAAGTATGGATAAATTATTCACATTTATAGAAGATAGGGTATGAAGCACATTGCACAGCACATGAGATGGATAATTCTATTTTAGGGCAAAAATTAAAAGAAAAAAAAATCAGAGAAAAAATGTGTACTACAGTATATGATAAGAAGTCTGGTCAAAGTCTGTGCAAATGAGTGTTAAACACTGATGAAGGACTGGACTTGTGACTGCGGTAAACACCTTTCAAAGTTTTTCTGCATTTACAGTATATCAATAAGCTGCAGGCAAATACATTCTTCCGGATTTCTGAATTCTATCATAGGCGTGCGCAGCACATTTTATTAGGGGGTGCACAGTCAAAGCGTTGTGCCTAGCACCACCTATTGGGCAGATCTAACACCGCCATTGGGTCTGTCTAACGCCGCCAATCAGACGTGCACTCACTGCAATATAAAACGTCTTTCAGCCACACCATTATATCCTGCCTATTTCAGTTTTAATCTTCTAATTACTCTGTGTAACAGTACATGAAAATAAAGTCAAAATCATATCTGGATGACACAGGTATGTAGTGATATGACAATGGTGTAATACAAATAATAATGCAAAACACACATAATTGATTGATGGGCGCTTATTTTAATGGAATACAGGTCTAAAAAGCAAAAGTCTTTGGTAAAAGGTATTGCTGGTATTACTAGCAGCAATAAGTGTGGAGGTGGGGGCACAGCATTAGGGGGTGCCTGTGCACCCTTAACTCTCAATGTGCACACGCCTATGAATTCTATATTAGCGTAGTTCACCCTAATCGGGGCCTCTTTGATCTCATGCTGTAGAGCAGGAATGTATATTCACATTCTCTTTTTCTTGCGGTTGTTTTATAGACAGCTACTGTATATTTTGCTTCTTTCCCTTTTTCTGCTTTTCTCTTTTATACTGTATGTCTAGCTTTTTTTCTCTGTATTCCACCTTTTGTCTTTTGCCTGTTTACATGTCATATCCTCTTCATTTAGATTCCTCACTTGTTTGTTTTTGGGAGACCTTCATTAGTCAATCTTTATGCAGACTGTAATATGCTTCTAAAACAACTCCCTGATGACCTTTCACAAAATATGCTGCATTCAGTACAGTACCTCTCTCAATCTTCCCCGTTATCCTGTCTTTATTAACATTTCCCCTTTCCACCCCTAATTTATTTAATTATGTTTTAGCCAATTCTACTCATAACTGCCTTCCCATTTTACTGATTTTTATTACTCTCTTCTATTTTATTCTTATATTCTTCATGATTTTTACTCTAACTTTTTTTTTATACCAATTGTCCGATAGGTCCCAAGCTGGTCACATGGGCCACTGGCTTCATATTTGAGTCCAAAGATTTTATAAATATTTTTCTGCTGCCTGTTTTTTTTTTTTTTCGTATGCATGTTCTGTGTTTGCCCTTTGTATAATACAATTATTTAGTTAAAAATTAAATTACAATTTTTTTTAAGAAAAACCTTAGTTTTTAAAAATTAAATACATATGAGCACAAATTTGTTAGAGAGGAAGAAATAAAGAAATGCCAATAAACTTTATCCTTGCCTTTTAGATGGCCAAAGGATTGAAGCATATTTACATTTTCTTTTCATTTTTGTTAAAAAGGATTTGCACATTTCCTGATTCAGCTACTGACCTGACAAAAAGTGTATTTGATTATTCTAATTAATTTGAAATAGATGGTTGCTCGTGCAAACCTTTCATTTTGATTTTGTAATTAAGCTGTTGTTTTACAATTCTAATTGGTTTGGTCATGTAGCATCAAAATCTTAAGGTAGTTATGCTTTGCCGATGCTTGGTGAAGTTATGTGTAGTGATATAATGAAAAAACAATTACTGTCATTTGTGATTGCAATTGAGAAGTATGTCTAGTGCTTTTTAAATAGGAAACATGCTGGGTGAGTTGAGAATGAAATAAAATTGCCTTGGTGTGCATCTAGTTATAAAATTCACCAGATGAAACAGTCTAGAAAGGAGACATCTGACATACAATTTTCTTCATCATGAAGGCTTTCCTCACACCCCTGATACAACTACATTGGCCTTATATTTTTTATTTTGACATTAGCTTGCTTATACCTCTTGTTAAGAGGTATAAGCCAAGGTTTGGTATCTCCAAAATGGGTCTAAAAAGTTTTAGTTTACTTTCCTGTTATATCAAGCAAAAAGTAAAGCTAGGTAGACTACGTTACACACGATGGGACCCAGCGAGGCTTTGCCATACCCAGTTGCAACAAACTACACTGAAGAGGTGGGGGTAGTGAGCTTTTAGCAATATCCTCTATTATCCTAAATTTACAGTATGATGGGGGACATCACTAATGACCAGCGGGAGAATGCATTATTAACTATATAGGGAGAGATGTAATGGGGTGCAATTTTTAGAGCTTTCTAAAAAATTGTGAACTGTACATTATGATCAGTACATTTTGGGTGGTATTCAATTGTTGTATCACACCAATCTCCCAACTATAGTGAAGAGAGATTGTATGGTGATTTTCAATTGATCTATTTTTCTGTGCATATCTCGCGCATTGTGGTTCGGTTTAGTCATGCATTCGCACATTTCAGCTCCCCACCTCCCGGTGATAGTGAGCGGAAATGCTGATGAAAAACAATTGAATACCGCCTTTAATGTGAGCATGCTTTATGTTCATGCAAGTTGTAAGACATACAGTGTACATTATTTGTAATAACTGTCACGATTTGGGTAACTAAATATTCATATCTACCATTCCCATGTCTCTTACTGATGTCCCAGCGTTACAGACCTTGAAACTATGGCCCTTATTCAGATCTGATCGTAGTACAAATTTGTTCTCAAAATGGTGTACATGCCCACAACCATTGTCATGCTCCACAACAGTGCATTAGGCCACAGCCATGTGCATAACAAACATACTTTCCCTGCACAGTCAGATCTGGCCGTGGCCATTTTGTCTTGTGTCACATGAGCGAGACCAGCCAATCCATGTCAACCTGGTTCCAGCATCATCGCCTTGCCAATCATCTTCCACCTGCAGGTAGATTAATGTTTAGAGAACTCCAGTGCCTTGTCAGTGCTTCATTTGTCTTTCTTTCAGACAGATGTGTGCTATTGCTCTTCAGGATTTCAGCTCCTGTACTAAGCTACCCAATTTAAAGAGACCAGTGCCATATTCTTCAGTGGTGCCGCCTGACTTAAACTATGCTCCAGCATTTCTTTAATTTTATTCCTTCTTCAGCACCATCAATTGTCCATCTGACTTCGACTCTTCAGTCTTTTTCAATACATCAGTACTTCAAACATTGGTAGTTATCTACCACTGATTCATCAGTACTTTAGATTTTTCAGTACATCAAACATCGATGACCGTCTACCATCGGTTCATCAATACTTCAGTCTTTATCAGTTCTTCAGTACTTTAACATCGGCAGCTCTCAACCATCAATTTATCAATACTTCAGTATTCTTTAATTCTTCATTACTTCATCATCAATGGTTATCTACCATCCATTCTTCAGTATTTAATCTTCAACTCTTCAAGTTTTGTTACATAAATAGCTTATTCAACATTGGTGCCATGGTGTTCTGAACATTTAGTATTCTTCAGTTCATCTCATCTTTCATCTAGATACATTCCTAGTTATTATTTGGAACTTTGCTTATCGTCAAGTATAACATCATCTCCACCTCAGTGTGTCAAGTACACGTCCTTTACAAAAGAAGGTGTTTCACATACAGCGCTCAATGTAACCATAAAAATATCACCATAAATTTCCACAGATTTCCTTGATGGAAAGCTCAATCTGGATAGGCTTGATATCTGAAATAACATCTACCTAGCCTCACAATTTATTGTGGGCAGGTAGAGAAATAGAAAGCAAACATAGTGCAGATTAACCTTTTAATAAAGATATTTTTATTATTTGTCCGCACTTACTCAGTGAAGACTTTTTAAACAGCGTAGGATATCAAAACCCAGGCAAGGCAGCTCACAGTCAGATGGGTATAACTTCCCAAGGCTAACAGCCAGATGGTATAGTTCGATCGGGTAAATGTAATACCTATAACGATATCCACCAATTCTCACAATCCATGTGAGTTGGTGGAATAAAATACAATATAGTGCAAATTATCTTTTGGTTAAAAAGACATTTAATATAAGTCCACACTTACACAATGTAGACTGGTAAAAAAGCATAAGGAGTATAAGCCAAGGCAAAGCAGCTACAGATCAGATGGTGAATGACGAACCACACGCAGGTCCATATACCCGTCCGGAGCTTTGGGGGATGGTACCACAGTCCGTTCGTCAGATCGTCAGTAGAAGCTTCTTCCTGGCAGGGTCCTTATCCAAACACTCAACGCGTTTCGGGATACCTTCTTCAGGAGTGTATGGTTCCCTGAGTCCATGGGCATATATTTATAGTCCATATCATTTATTGAGAACCCGGTACAGGTGCGATTCCGCAAACCACATACCGGATATCCGGGTTCAAATCCCGGAAACACGTCATGTTTTGCGTGTCAAGAGACGATAATACAATAAAAAAGATGGCGGTGCGTGTCACCGTTCCGTGACTTGGAACGCAGCGCAGATATTAAGCTACTGAGAGCGTGCATCCTAATGGAATGTTAGCGTGCTGATCCATAAGCAGGAGGCTAATGTTAGGTGTTACATACCACCAGTTTTATGAGCCGCACATATAGTTTAAAGAAAACACAGAATAATCTAAGAAAATATATATATAAATGGATCTAAAAGAACAGCCATCTTTTTTATATATATATCATATAGTTGCATAATACAGTACAATTTAATACAGTACAATTTAATATGCATAATAAGAAAATGGCTGATAGAAAGATATATAAAAAACATATAAAAAAAAAAAATATATATATAAAAAACAGCCACTTTCTTATATACTTACAGAAAATTCATATGAATAATATTACACTTAAAATTTATTTTTCTTGAAATGATCTAAAAAAGAGAAAAGTGTCAATAGACAGATATTGCATATATTGTATAGAATACATAAACCCATAGTGCAAAAGAGAGAAGGAAAGAATTTTCAGGTATAAGTGGAACAAGAAACAATGAAGTGGAAAATGGACGAACTGTATTTAAATGAGGAAAGGTTTCAATTCAAATTCACCGTTGAGGCCCTGTGGAACCAGGTTCCTCAAACGGTGAATCCACCTCATTTCTGTTTGAGACAGTTTCGTGTCTATTTCGCAAGATCGCCAATTAGCTGTGACTTGTTCAATCCCCCAGAAATTAATTAATTTACATGGGTTACAGTTGTGATGGATCTTAAAGTGGGCAGACACAGTATGGTTTAGTAAACCTTTTTTAATGTTATATGTGTGTTCTGCGAGGCGGATTTTCAGCTGTCGTGATGTTTTGCCAACATACATTAATCCGCACTCGCATTGCAACACATATATCACATTTTTTGTATGGCAAGTGATAAACTGTTTTATTTGATGTGTTTTACCATTATTCATAAATTCAGTAAATTTTCTGGTGTTAGTTTTTACAGTTTTACACATCGTGCAATCTCCGCAGCGATGGAAGCCAATAGTTCGAATGCTTTTCCTAGTGGTTAATTCAGAAGAACTTTTCACTAAATGGTTGCGAAGGGAGGGTGCTCTTCTATAGATGAACTTAGGTTCAGTGGGTAATAAATTTCCAATTACTGGGTCCTTAATTAGCAGTTTCCAGTTTGATCGAAAAAATTTTTCTATCTCTTTATGTTTCGAGTTATACTGACTAATGAAGGCCCATTTTAGATCACCATTGTTCCTTCATTAGTCAGTATAACTCGAAACATAAAGAGATAGAAAAATTTTTTCGATCAAACTGGAAACTGCTAATTAAGGACCCAGTAATTGGAAATTTATTACCCACTGAACCTAAGTTCATCTATAGAAGAGCACCCTCCCTTCGCAACCATTTAGTGAAAAGTTCTTCTGAATTAACCACTAGGAAAAGCATTCGAACTATTGGCTTCCATCGCTGCGGAGATTGCACGATGTGTAAAACTGTAAAAACTAACACCAGAAAATTTACTGAATTTATGAATAATGGTAAAACACATCAAATAAAACAGTTTATCACTTGCCATACAAAAAATGTGATATATGTGTTGCAATGCGAGTGCGGATTAATGTATGTTGGCAAAACATCACGACAGCTGAAAATCCGCCTCGCAGAACACACATATAACATTAAAAAAGGTTTACTAAACCATACTGTGTCTGCCCACTTTAAGATCCATCACAACTGTAACCCATGTAAATTAATTAATTTCTGGGGGATTGAACAAGTCACAGCTAATTGGCGATCTTGCGAAATAGACACGAAACTGTCTCAAACAGAAATGAGGTGGATTCACCGTTTGAGGACCCTGGTTCCACAGGGCCTCAACGGTGAATTTGAATTGAAACCTTTCCTCATTTAAATACAGTTCGTCCATTTTCCACTTCATTGTTTCTTGTTCCACTTATACCTGAAAATTCTTTCCTTCTCTCTTTTGCACTATGGGTTTATGTATTCTATACAATATATGCAATATCTGTCTATTGACACTTTTCTCTTTTTTAGATCATTTCAAGAAAAATAAATTTTAAGTGTAATATTATTCATATGAATTTTCTGTAAGTATATAAGAAAGTGGCTGTTTTTTATATATATATTTTTTTTTTTTTATATGTTTTTTATATATCTTTCTATCAGCCATTTTCTTATTATGCATATTAAATTGTACTGTATTAAATTGTACTGTATTATGCAACTATATGATATATATATAAAAAAAGATGGCTGTTCTTTTAGATCCATTTATATATATATTTTCTTAGATTATTCTGTGTTTTCTTTAAACTATATGTGCGGCTCATAAAACTGGTGGTATGTAACACCTAACATTAGCCTCCTGCTTATGGATCAGCACGCTAACATTCCATTAGGATGCACGCTCTCAGTAGCTTAATATCTGCGCTGCGTTCCAAGTCACGGAACGGTGACACGCACCGCCATCTTTTTTATTGTATTATCGTCTCTTGACACGCAAAACATGACGTGTTTCCGGGATTTGAACCCGGATATCCGGTATGTGGTTTGCGGAATCGCACCTGTACCGGGTTCTCAATAAATGATATGGACTATAAATATATGCCCATGGACTCAGGGAACCATACACTCCTGAAGAAGGTATCCCGAAACGCGTTGAGTGTTTGGATAAGGACCCTGCCAGGAAGAAGCTTCTACTGACGATCTGACGAACGGACTGTGGTACCATCCCCCAAAGCTCCGGACGGGTATATGGACCTGCGTGTGGTTCGTCATTCACCATCTGATCTGTAGCTGCTTTGCCTTGGCTTATACTCCTTATGCTTTTTTACCAGTCTACATTGTGTAAGTGTGGACTTATATTAAATGTCTTTTTAACCAAAAGATAATTTGCACTATATTGTATTTTATTCCACCAACTCACATGGATTGTGAGAATTGGTGGATATCGTTATAGGTATTACATTTACCCGATCGAACTATACCATCTGGCTGTTAGCCTTGGGAAGTTATACCCATCTGACTGTGAGCTGCCTTGCCTGGGTTTTGATATCCTACGCTGTTTAAAAAGTCTTCACTGAGTAAGTGCGGACAAATAATAAAAATATCTTTATTAAAAGGTTAATCTGCACTATGTTTGCTTTCTATTTCTCTACCTGCCCACAATAAATTGTGAGGCTAGGTAGATGTTATTTCAGATATCAAGCCTATCCAGATTGAGCTTTCCATCAAGGAAATCTGTGGAAATTTATGGTGATATTTTTATGGTTACATTGAGCGCTGTATGTGAAACACCTTCTTTTGTATTTGTCGTATCCCCTGTGGGTGTATTTGGATGTTATACCCCTTGGTGAATTCACATTAGCTGCACACTGTTTTAATTGCGCACCACTGTTGGCACTATCCACTTTTTGCTTGTCATTGAAGTACACGTCCTTGACTCTGCCGGTGTGGAAATACTATTCATTGAAACTGTTACCATCTGCCATTGTTATTATCTGACCTGCTTAGTAAATACTTTCACCTCCAATCCATTGTCTTGGTCACCCCTTTGGGCCTTTTTTCATCTACAGTGCATGCCTAAAAATCTACTGAGGGCTCCACAGTTTGGATACATCTACAAGCTTCCTGAGGTCAGCCCAAACCCTCAGGCGTGACAATAATAACTATAAAGTACAGTTGGAAAAAACAGGGGGCTGTTTTTGGTATACCTGCGCACAGATTCTATTGGTGTGTCCCTAGGACTAGCGGCTGCACTTATAACGGGTGACTATGTCCGTCGTGGGTTACAATATAGGAATTTGGTTGTAGTGCTGCGCTCTGTCACTAAGATTCTACAAATGGGTAAAATAAATGATTTTATTGTGCAAAAAAACTGTATATAACAATTGCTCTTTTCAATAACAATGTCCAGTCACTTGAGACTGGAGGATATGTATTCCTTCAAGGACAATTAATCTATACAGAATGAAAAATAAAGCAAATCAAACATATAAAAAGAAAAAATAGTAGTAGAAACAAAGGAAAAAAATGTCACTGCTCGAGAAGTGTTATTATTTGACCGACAGTAAGGATGATAATGGTGAAAAAGGTTTTGCAAATGAATGCTGATTGCGTTTATCTGTTCAATTAATTGCGTGGTGTGTGCCCGCTCATCTAGCAAATCTGCCAGATTGGTCCATATAGCAAAAAATCAGTGGATTTGAATAATGAGTTCAGCGGCGTCCCGCTATTTGTAATCCTTATTGTGCTGATTAAATGTTCTAGGTACCTTAATTCGTGTTCGGGAACGGTGGTACCTGTGGAGGTGGTTAGGGGAGTGGGGGTCCCGGATGGGTGAAGCTGACTCTGTCTCCCGCTCGTCACCGGTAGCTAAGTGCGATGCACCGCTAACCGGGACACGGGATGTACTGAGGTTGCTGCCCGTCTGTGTTAGTGAGCACGGCTCACCGTGTCAGGATGCCGTATAGCTCCGTCGCGGTGACCGTTACTCGCAGTTACAGGACCTCACCGCTGCTACCCGCTCTCCCTCTCACTTATACTCACCGCTGCCGTTACACCCGCTGCTGTCAGTTCTTGCTGTGGTTTCTGCTGGCGCAGCGGCGTGTGCACTCGCTGGCTGCTGGCTGTTGGTGATGGTGTTAGATGTCGGATGTCGGTCCTCCGCTGTGGTTCTCTCTCTGCAGGGTTAATTGAAGTCTGTATGTACCTCCAACGTGTTTCGGCAGTTGTTGCCTTCTTTTTGCTTGTCATTGAAGTACACGTCCTTGACTCTGCCGGTGTGGAAATACTATTCATTGAAACTGTTACCATCTGCCATTGTTATTATCTGACCTGCTTAGTAAATACTTTCACCTCCAATCCATTGTCTTGGTCACCCCTTTGGGCCTTTTTTCATCTACAGTGCATGCCTAAAAATCTACTGAGGGCTCCACAGTTTGGATACATCTACAAGCTTCCTGAGGTCAGCCCAAACCCTCAGGCGTGACAATAATAACTATAAAGGACTATAAAACAATGAACAATGGCACTACACAGCAATGCAAGGTGGTCTCCATATATATGGACCTTACAGTATGTGAATGCTTTTAACATAGTTTTATGAGACGTGGGTACACTTACAGAATGGTATCCTGTAAAACCCTCTCAAAAGCAAGTGAAGATTCATCAACAAAGATTCATTAGTGAAAATTACATAATTCAATGTATTGCTTGCAATGTGCCTGTTGAACCTTTTTCCTTAGTCGTATCCCTTATCATGGGGTACATTTTATTGAAGACAGTTTACTTTATATTATTTCTTTGCTTTTATGAGGACAGTATATATAGCACTGTAAATTTGTGGGAGATGCACTTAGGACTACCATGGGCCTAATTTAGGTTTGTATGCTATGGCAGATGGTCATACAATGGAGTGATTATCAGCTGACTGTGCATGTGCTGCGATCGCAATGCACAAGTATCAAAACTACTAATGTGATCTTGCTGGCAATGAGGATTTCAAGAAGAAGTGCTTGACAGGAAAGGGCCATTTCTATGTGTTGACAAATAGTGGTTAGTAAAAATGCAATTTTTTTTTTTAGTTTCTTGTAGGCAGGCTCACAAGTTCAAAAACATGGCACCTGTGTTGCTACTGCCATGTCCCGTCTCCATAGTCATAGGCCAATCCTTATCTTTGTTTTTTCTTGTTTTTGCCTATTGGCTGTGAACGTGTACACAATTGCAAATGAGCTTGCAATTGCTCTGTTGACATCTCTATTAATTTCTGAGTAGCATCTTCTATTGCTAACATAAGTAGTTTCATACAAGGGCGTAACTACCATAGGTGCAAGGGGTGCAGCTGCTAAGGGGCCCAGAGCTGGAGGGGGGGGGGGGGCATCTTTGCTGTCTAAGTAATATGTATTACATACATTTATTACCATAAGTTGCTATACAGGGGGCCCTTACAATCTTTTGCTCTGGGGCCCACGAATATCTAGGTACGCCTCTGGTCATAGTCTAGAACCTTGATGGCTAACCTTGACACTCCAGATGTTTTTCAACTACACATCCCAGCATGCTCTGCTTCAGTTTTGCTATTTTGGCCATGCTAAATCTGATGCAGAGCATGCTGGGATGTGTAGTTTAAAAACATCTGGATTGTCAAGGTTAGCCATCAAGGGTCTAGAAAATCATGGCAATTGTTATTGGGTCCAGACATATATTAGGCCCTTTGTATGACCAGAATGTCATCCTATTTCTAAATGCATACTATTACAAATGGTAGCTATCTTTTTTTTTAACTTTTGAAACTGACATTTTTAAGACAATTGCCTATACAATGGATAATCAGATATTTTGTGCCTTACTCTTGTTAGAGTGCTACTGTTAGTGCTAGGGTTGCTGTCATTGGGCACCTTATATTCGCCATATGGTGCTTCTGGGTAAGCTGGTGCCTGAGGTAAATGTTATACATACAGTAGTTCCCTACCAAACATCCATTTAGAGGAAGCCATTTGTCTGTCCTGCATTGCCATTAGCTCTATCATAAAGGACTGATTCATTTGCCTTTCAGGCTCCAGAAATCGCTCCATTCGCGCATCCTCCTGCACCTGTATGTCAGAGTCCAACGACAGAGATGCTCAACAATAATAGAGGACATGGCTCTTGCAGCTTGATCCAACTTGTTTTTTTTTTCTTCCTTAGCGGCACGTTGTAGATTACATGGAAGAAACAAATAAACAAATTACAATAAGCAATGAGCTTATATAAAATTTAGCAGCTGTGTTTGGACATGTGCTTTATGCCTTCTCCCGTGTGCATGCTAGCAGCCTTCTGCAGCAGATACTATTTTGATGTTAGTAAGTAAAGTACTAATTACCCCTTTACTGAACAGATGGTGGGAGATGGGGTGGGAGAAGGGGGCATTGGGCTGAATGAAAGGGCCCTGATACATAACTTCCAGGGTTGTACAGGATGTTTAAAATGCAGAGGAGGGGTGTATAGTGGAGTGGGCTAATTATTCATAATTTTCTGGTGGGAGGACAGCTTGCTTGACTGCAGATATCTCCAGTTCCCGGAAATAGATTTCTTAGATTTTAATGGAATTAAAAACTAGAGAATCCCACCTACCAAATGGTATTGGGGACTAGGGTTCAGGAGGCAGAGCAATCTGCCAACGAGTATATAAAACTACATACCAGGTGTGTGGAGCTGGAGCAGTAACCAGCTGCCGGAAGGTTGATATCTCTGGTTCTGGACACAGTGGAGACAAGCTACTAGTGTTTATCAAAGGGGGAGAGTCCCGGCTTTAGGAATATACCCTCAGAACAACTCTAAAGGTGGCCATACACACGCAGATTTATCTTCAGATCTGGCTGGTTGGAACAAAAACATGGTTATGGATGAGAGCAAATGACAGTTGACCATTTGCTTGAAAATGCTGGAAAACTGACAAACTGTCACTCATCCATAACCATGTTTTTGTTTCAACCAGCCAGATCTCAAGATAAATCTTACTAGTGTATGGGCACCTTAAGTCAGACAGAACCTGAAATATCTGACTGAGAAGAGCAATTAACAGGCTTGGATGGGGACCACTATTTTGAAGTCATATATCTCCGGTTCCCAAGGGCCGATTTTTAAAATTCTTGTACCCATGGAAAGAGGGGACCCTCAGCTTTTAGCCTAGCATTCTTAGACTCCTGGGGGGGGGGTTTCTGGGTACTCAGAAACCACCCCTGCGTGCGCAACCGATTGTGTCTGTGTAATTACGCTGTGTAGGCGGGATACGGTCATTGGGTCAACAGCAAGTAGGTCCACAAGTCATGTCGACATGCAGGAAGGTCGACATGACTAAATGTCGACCTGGGTAATTAGGTCGACAGTCAAAAGGTCCACATGGGGTTTTTGTACTTTTTTTTTTGAGCCAACATGTGCCGACACATGGTATTTCATGCCCCACCACCTACTACTGTGTGGTGGGAGAATAAAATAGTGTCCCGAGTGCAGCACACCATGCGAGGGGATGCGGTGGCACGTTTCGGTGTCCATGTTGACTGTGTCAACATTTGGGGGAGGGAGTGTGTGTGTGTGTGTGTGGGGATTTAGACTTTTTCAATGTCAACCTTATCCATGTCGACCTAACCCAAGTCGACCTTACTGCATGGTGACTTAGTGGTGTTGACATAATGCTTGTCGACCTACTTACTGGTGACCTAATGATCCATACCCGTGTAGGCATCTCTGTATATGTGATAGTGTATAGGTGTCTGTGTAATGGTAACGTGTATCTGGAACTCTGTAATTATGTGTCTGTGACTACATGATGACGTATTGTGTGTGTGTGTGTGTGTGTGTGTGTGTGTGTGGAGGGGGGGGCATGTGGGCAGTCAGTGCTGACAGGCACTGTGACACTGTGTAATAGGGCAGGCACTTCCACACTCTAGGGAAATAGTCTACAGCGCTCTAGTGGGGAGAAGTGACACACATTTGTATATCAGCAGCCAAGAGGATGGAGGTATGCCAGCCCCCGATTCCACAGGTAAAAAACACCCAAATCCAGTGGAGCTTAAGGTACAAGCCGACAATTAAGATACAAATTATGTATATATTTATTAAACAATAAATACATACATAGACCTCCCGGAGGTATCAAATCAACAATAAGAATGTTGGCTGCAGCCGCTGCTGGAGGCGGTGGTGTGGCAGGCTGTCAGTCTGCTCCAAGTGCCGGATTATATTGTGTCAGCATTTCAGGTGAAGAAGTCGATCATTAGGAAGCTTTTCTCTGCACTCAGGGTGGCTTTTTAACCAGGAAAAGTTTTGAAGTGCCGTATCGCAGGCACTGCAACACTCTGTGTGTAATAAGGCAGGCACTGCAACACTCTGTGTGTAATAAGGCAGGCACTGCGATACTCTGTGTGCAATAAGGCAGGCACTGCAACACTGTGTGCAATTAGGCAGGCACTGCAACACTGTGTGCAATAAGGCAGGCACTGCAACACTCTGTGTGTAATAAGGCAGGCACTGCGACACTGTGTAATAAGGCGGGCACTGCGACACTCTGTGTGTAACAAGGCATGCACTGCGACACTCTGTGTGTAATAAGGCAGGCACTGCGACACTCTGTGTGTAACAAGGCATGCACTGCGACACTGTGTAATAAGGCGGGCACTGCAACACTCTGAGTGTAATAAGGCAGGCACTGCGACAATCTGAGTGTAATAAGGCAGGCACTGCAACACTCTGTGTGTAATAAGGCAGGCACTGCGACACTCTGTGTGTAATAAGGCAGGCACTGCGACACTCTGTGTGTAATAAGGCAGGCACTGCGACACTCTGTGTGTAATAAGGCAGGCACTGCAACACTCTGTGTGTAATAAGGCAGGCACTGCAACACTCTGTGTGTAATAAGGCAGGCACTGCGACACTCTGTGTGTAATAAGGCAGGCACTGCAACACTCTGTGTGTAATAAGGCAGGAACTGCGACACTCTGTGTGTAACAAGGCATGCACTGCCACACTGTGTAATAAGGCAGGCACAGCAACACTCTGTGTGTAAAAAGGCAGGCACCACGACACTCTCTGTGTAATAAGGCAGGCACTGTGACTCTGTGTAATAAGCCAGACACTCTGTGTGGGATGCGGTCATTTGGTCGAATGCATTATGGTCGAATGTCATTACATCAAATCCATTAGGTCGAATTGCTAAAAGGTCGACATGATTCTAGGTCGACATGGGAAAAGGTCGAAATGATTCTAGGTCGAAAGGTCATTAGTTCGACAGGTCATTAGGTCGACAAGGTCATTAGTTCGACATTGTCTAGGTCGACATTCACAAAGCCGACATGGGGTTTTTCACTGTTTTTTTGAGCCGACATGTGCTGACAGGCGGTATTTCATGCCCTACCATCCACTAGGGCGTGGTGGGAGAATAAAATAGTGTGCCGAGCGTAGCGAGGCACCGTGCCCGACGCATAGCGAGCGCAGCGAGCGATGCGAGGGGATGCAGTGCACTTTAAACTGTGTCCATGTCGACTGTGTTGACATTCAGGTAAAAAAACAGTGAAAAACCCCATGTCGACTTTGTGAATGTCGACCTAGACAATGTCGAACTAATGACCTTTTCGACCTAATGACCTGTCGAACTAATGACCTTTCGACCTAGAATCATTTCGACCTTTAATCATGTCGACCTTTTAGCAATTCGACCTAATGGATTCGATGTAATGACATTCGACCATAATGCATTCGACCAAACGATCCCAACCCGGTAGGCACTGCTCATTCTCTGTGTAATAAGGCAGGCTCTGGAGGTGGGAGGCAGTGCTTGACCCTGGATTGGTAAGTATGTTGGTGTAAAAGTGAGGTGTGTGTAATTAAGTTCAACTTTTCTGTGTGTGTCAATTACTTTAACATTCTTTTTACAGGTGGACTACAAGTACCAGTGGGCTCATAAATGCCCCACATGCAGGGACTTGTGGATCGCAAAGTCCCAGCATGCAGGGGGGGGGGCTGCTGGCACTTGTAGTTCATCTGTATAAAGCAATGTTATGAATGAGTATTTTAACCTATCAGGCCGGCGTCCTAAGCCCAGGGATGCTGGTGTCAGCCCCAGGCTTCAGCCCTGGATGGGTGAAGCCTGAGGGGTGTGGACCCCTTTATTCGGGGGGTCCCCACTCCCCCAGGGACCCCATCCAAGGCTGACCAGCCACGGTGCTCATGGTACGGCCGGGGGAAAAAGTGTCCCCTGGCTGTGGCATGACACCGTGGGCTGTTGGAGCCTGGTGCTGGTTTCAAAATATGGGGGACCCCCAGATTTTTTGTCCCCTGTATTTTTGGAACCAGGACCGGCCCAAGAGTCCTGGGCTGGTTTTTAGAAATATGGGGGACCCCTACGCTTTGTGTCCCATACTTCCCAACATGACCCATGCCAGGAGGGACACAATGCTCTGCCGCTGGACTTTCTTCCTAATGTATGATTACCATCATCTGTGTTGAACAGGTTAATTTGATAAGAAAAGTGCTTTAATACAGGTGATGGCAATCCTACATTACCAGGGAAGTGCAGGAGCAGAGCAATGTGTCCCTACTGGAGAGGGTCATGTTGGGAGGTATGGTGTCCCCTGTGTTTTTGGAACCAGGTCTGGCTCAATGAGCCCAGGGCTGGTTATGCTCAAGAGGGGGGACCTCATGCCTTTTCTTTTTTCAAAAAAGAACTTTTACACATTTTTTAAGACAGGAGCATGCACAGATCTCAATGATCTGTGCCTGTTCTGGCCAATTCGCCTGTCAGAACCTGGTCTGCATGTGTGGTGATTTTTAGTAACATTTTCCCATCTCATTAAATATGCGATTTGTATACTTAACAATGCGAAAACATCTGGATGCGAGTTCCGGCGATACTAAAAATCGCTCCTTTCAGAATGTGCGATTTCGCTGCAAAATCCATGTTTTTTGCTGTTTTTCGCATCTCATTAAATATGCAAATTTGTAAAAACGTGTGATTTCGGAAGTTTTTTGTCTAAAAAATCGTAAAAATCACATTTTCGCATCTCATTAAATGTTACCCAGAGTTTCTAAATCTCTATGTCCCAGTTCAATGAGAAATCATGGTAAGCCTACATTTGCAGCTTTTGCCTACAAGTGAAGAGGAGTGGACAGAAATAGGCTCAGAGTGGTGAGAACAGATCCAGTGGCTGGTGATGTCCTCACTCAGAGTTGCAGCCTCTCAGGCTAGAAAATTACCTACACTTGGTGCTTCTTTACTGGGTAATTACAGAGACAGGACTGCACCTGGAGCTCTTGTTGTCTGCTTATACTTGTGTAACAGACCTCTGAACTTGTTAAACGGACCTTCTTTCTTCATCTATTACATGTCTGCTGGATACCCTATGCAGCAAACCCCTGGACTTGTTTGCAGGATTTGCTTCTATATTTACTTGTATTGCTGCTACAACTTTATGAATCATACAGCTGGATTTGCTGAACAGACTTGTTGCTGTGAGTCTGGAGCTGCTGATAAGTTCAGTGAAGCCATCACACAGGTGAGGTATTTATTTCTACTGCTGCTCACTGCTATTATTACACTGTTAAAACTTTTGCAATTGGAGCTTTTATCTGAACTAGTAATATTCATTATTGTTACAGTGAGCAATACTATCCATAATGCTGCCTTATTAGACAGTTACATTACAATAGAGTACATACCTCCCAACATGACCCTCTCCAGGAGAGACACAATACATGTTGAGTATCCCTTATCCAAATATCCGTTATCCAAATTATTCCAAAAACCATACATTCCAGATAGTGAACAAAAAAATCTTTTCATGCTAGAAGCACTACTGGGGACATCTGTAACAGCACTACTGAGGACATGATATGTAACTGGCACTACTGGGGACATGATATGTTACTAGCACTACTGGGGACATCTGTAACAGCACTACTGAGGACATGATATGTAACTGGCACTACTGGGGACATGATATGTTACTAGCACTACTGGGGACATCTGTAACAGCACTACTGAGGACATGATATGTAACTGGCACTACTGGGGACATCTGTAAAAGCACTACTGAGGACATGATATGTAACTGGCACTACTGGGGACTCGATATGTTACTGGCACTACTGGGGACATGATATGTTACTAGCACTACTGGGGACATCTGTAACAGCACTACTGAGGACATGATATGTAACTGGCACTACTGGGGACATCTGTAACAGCACTACTGAGGACATGATATGTAACTGGCACTACTGGGGACTCGATATGTTACTGGCACTACTGGGGACATGATATGTAACTGGCACTACTGGGGACATGATATGTAACTGGCACTACTGAGGACATGATATGTAACTGGCACTACTGGGGACATGATATGTAACTGGCACTACTGAGGACATGATATGTAACTGGCACTACTGGGGACTCGATATGTTACTGGCACTACTGGGGACATGATATGTTACTGGCACTACTGGGGACATCTGTAACAGCACTACTGGGGACATGATATGTAACTGGCACTACTGGGGACATGATATGTAACTGGCGCTACTGGGGACATGATATGTAACTGGCGCTACTGGGGACATGATATGTAACTGGCGCTACTAGGGACATGATATGTAACTGGCGCTACAGGGGACATGATATGTAACTGGCGCTACCGGGGACATGATATGTAACTGGCGCTACCGGGGACATGATATGTAACTGGCGCTACCGGGGACATGATATGTAACTGGCGCTACCGGGGACATGATATGTAACTGGCGCTACCGGGGACATGATATGTAACTGGCGCTACCGGGGACATGATATGTAACTGGCGCTACCGGGGACATGATATGTAACTGGCGCTACCGGGGACATGATATGTAACTGGCGCTACCGGGGACATGATATGTAACTGGCGCTACCGGGGACATGATATGTAACTGGCGCTACCGGGGACATGATATGTAACTGGCGCTACCGGGGACATGATATGTAACTGGCGCTACCGGGGACATGATATGTAACTGGCGCTACCGGGGACATGATATGTAACTGGCGCTACCGGGGACATGATATGTAACTGGCGCTACCGGGGACATGATATGTAACTGGCGCTACCGGGGACATGATATGTAACTGACGCTACCGGGGACATGATATGTAACTGGCGCTACCGGGGACATGATATGTAACTGGCACTAAATATGTGCAAGAAAATGATTCCTTAGCATTCAAATTCAGTATCTGAGACTGTGCACAAACTTGGTTTCATGTTTTGAAACCTTGTTTTATGCACAAATAAAATATATTTGTGTGTATTGTATTTGATGTGGTTGTACAACATATATGCAAGATACATTACGATAAATCATTGAAATATAAAAATATTCTGAAATATGGAATAATCTGTTGTACAAAATTCTTCTGGTCCCGAGCATTTTATATAAGGGATACTCAGCCTGTACTCTGTTCCTGGACTACCGCTTAATGTATGATTGCCATCACCTGTGCTAAAACACCTTTCTTTTCAATTATCCTGTTCAAAACAGTGATGGCAATAATAAAGAGGGAGGTCCTGGAGCAGAGCTTTTTGTCCCTCCTGAAGAGGATCATGTTGTGAGGTATGAGAGTATATTCTGTAACTGCATCATACTTGACTAGTGTTTTTTTTTTTGTTGTTGTTGCCTCTCTGGGAGAATGTTAGGTAGGTGGGGATGAGGCTGACGTAACAAAGCCATGCTGTACAAACGCTGTGATTCGTGGGTCTGTGGATAGGGGACAGGGTATAAATGATGTGAAAATATTGTCCTGATTTGTCAGAATTGGGTGAAATTGGGCCCAAATTGGACCAATGTATGTGGGCTTAAGGTAGAGATTTTGGCATATGAAAAGAAATAAGAAGCAATAATACTATTTTTTTCCTGTTCATAGTGCCCTTCCAGGCAGCTCTAAAACATTAGTCACAGCACCTGCTCCTAATCTCGGTTGGCCTGCAGAACATCCCCCCTGTGCCCTGCTGCTACTTTCTATGCCTCATAACTAATGATGCTATAGGAAACATGTTGTATGATTGATTATGTTACCAGAGCTGTGAACTCTGTTGACCTCAGTTATATCTTTTGCTTTATTGTCTGCTGAAGCACTTATAAAGTATTCCATGTGTATCAGCATATGACCAAATTCCTGTTACATTGCAGATGCATTTATAGCCGTCATTTATATTTAGTGAACTTCTAGATTTCAAGTTATATTTAGCCTGTACATATTGATTGTTGACATTGGGATATTGCATACCTCCAAACATTTGTCCTCTCTGAAGCAGGACACATGCATGGCCAAAAGGGGGAGTGGCCTATGGAAAAGGGGGCATGGCCTCTCTGGGGTGCCATTCCCCTGTTTTCATCACTACAGGGCCATGGGCAGCGCTATGAAAGCTGCTGGCGATGCTAACAGTCCATTTGCATCTCTGAATATAGTGTTCATTCTAGCACCCACCATCTTTGAAAACCCATGCAGTTCCTTTTCCCTGCCTTGGGTGTCGCTGTCTGCTGTGGTGTTTCTAGCACAAGTCTAGTTTGCATATCAGTGCTGGTATACAGACCACACTGTGCTAGAAGCAGTACAGCAGACAGTGACACCCCAGGCAGGGAAAAGGAACTGCATGGGTTTTCAAAGATAGTGGGTGCTAGAATGAACACTATAATCGGTATTCAATGAGAATACCTGCGAGGTGCAGCGAATCCTTTTTAGGATTCGCTGCACATTCGCCACGTTCCGGAGCCGGCGGGCTCCGGTATTCAACGTGTCAGGGGCTCGCTGCCCCTGACTGGCGAATATGAGCTCCTGCGGCGATTGCCGCAGGGAGCCTGAGGACGGTGCCAGGCAGAGAGACGGTAGTCTCTCTGCCTGCCCCAGAACTTTCTGGGGGGTAGGTGGGCTCCCCGGGTGCCAGGCAGCACAGGCTGCCCCCCGGGGGTGCCAGCAGGGGAGCGTATATTCACTATACCCGATCGTAACGATCGGGTGCAGTGAATATATGAATATGTAATGAGCGGCTCGGCTCCGGCGCCCCCTGCTGGCTGCTGTGTAAAAATTTTTTTTTTTTTTTATTAAATATATATTCATGTGCTTACAGCACATGAATAAAAATAGCATGCCCCTCCTCAGAATAAAATTCCTGATTTTTTGACACCAAATGTAAAAAAACAAAACACTTTATTTTAAAAGTTCACATTCCACTTCACCATAAAAAGATAGCGATTGCTACTCGGTGAATCATGGTGAAAAAAACCTTGAAATGTATTCGCCATGTGGTCATTGAATAGGGTGATTCACCGTTTTAGTCAGAAATTCGCCAAACAGCACAAATTCGCCATTAAAAAATGGCGAATCAGGCTCATTGAATACCGCCCTATGAATAGATGCACAGCATCTATTATTGGCAAGCGGGGAGACTCACAACTGCCACACAATCACCACCACCACCGCGAGACATGGGACGGTCCAGCGTATAACGGAACAGTTGGGAAGTATGGTATTGTTTTGTTTAAAACTTGATGCCCTATATTACAGTTTCTACTGCGGTACCTATAAAATTGAATTCCTTAGTATTCCTTCTGATAACAAACACACGGTAATACCGGTAATGCTGGGTACACCCTATGCAAAATATTACCCGTTCAGCTGCTAATATAGATGTATCTGACATTACCTGAAATCAATGCCCTCCCCGAATTCTGCCATTTCCGGCCAGGATAAAAATAAGTTTAAAATCTGTGAAGGGGAAAAAATCATTTGTTGGTGAACAACCATCGAATTGATTTTCTCCCATGTGGCCATGTGCAAATGGATGTGTAAACATACACATCCACTTGCATGCTAAAGTTCAGTGGGATGGCATTTACCTGCTCCCTAGGCATAGTTCTGAATCAGGCCCTTAATCCCAAAAACAACAAATTCACTGAATTTAAGCCCTGCTACAAAATTAAAGCTAATCATCAATTCAGTGATTCTCTCATTAACACGGGTGAGAGTGTTGAGGACAAGGTTGGAGATCGCTCTTTGATGCTAATTGAGTTAGAATAACCTAAAACTTTAAAGAATGGTGGTGCTTGAAATCATCGTTCTTCCTGTGTTTAACGATGGTTATCTGCAAGGAAACACGTGCAGCCATCATTGCTTTCAACTAAAAGGGCTTCACAGGCAAGGGCATTGCTGCTAGTAAGATTGTACCTCATTCAATCATATGTCGAATCATCAAAAACTTTTTAGGAGAGAGGTTCAATAGTTGTGAAGAAGGCTTCAGGGCAACCAAGTATATCCAGCATGCAACAGGACCATCTCCTAAAGTTGTTAAAGCCACGGGATTGGGTAACACTATTGCAGAGCTTACTCAGGAATGGAAGAAGGCAGATGTGAGTGCATTTACACACTTTGGGGGTTATTCTGGTTGGTACAGTGAAACGTACGTACGGTCCGTCACACCGTACGTTTCCCGTATGCTCGTGGTGAGCGAAAGTCCGCCCACAGAACAGCTGCACACGGACGGTCACAGACAACGACAATGGGGAGTGGCATACACTTGAGCGTACGCCACCGTGTACGGACGGATCTCCCTCTTAGCCACCGATACCTGGCGTACATCAGAGCGTACGCCACAGTGCACGGACGGATCTCGTCCGTTTTCCCACCGACACCTTCCGTATATCTCAGCGTACGCCACATGCAAACATGTTCTAATATTGTTCAAAATAAGACTTTAGAGTGTGATAGGCAGATGTTGGGATCCTTTGTTAGAGATGTGATTGCAATAATGTGCTTGGTGGCATCTTACATACAGAGGGTGCTACATAAAATTCATAGCAGATATGAAAGTGCATAATGTATGTTGTTGGGCAAAAATATACGGATTGTGTGCAAAATAGTGGCAATGGCCTTAGGACATTGCACCACCATTGCAAGTAGAAACTGAGTCCAAAAACATCCTTGTTGCTCTTGGACGTGGTTTATGTGTCTTTTTCATAATAAAAAACTGGTATGTTTGTGTTAGAGTGAAAAAGTTGACACATGTCGACTCCTGTGAATTGAGTGTCCTGCTTTTTAAAGTATACAAAAACACTTTCTGAATGGATGTAGATAGTTATAAAATAACTACCTTGACATATATAACCAGGTCATAGAATGATTATTACCTAAATCAAACCAACCTTTACATGTTGAAGTGTAGAAAGATAAGCTTCCAATGTGTTTGATGGCTGTGTGTAGCTTGCAGGTAGTGAAATAATGGTTTTCACTTAATAGCCTGCAGCATTGCTTATTACATTCAGGTGTATGTGTGTGACTAGTAATCAGCGTTAATTAGCAGACCCAGGCGTCCGCTCTCATACTGTATTTCTAGGGGTGGTCTGGAGCTATCTTTTACCGCCTGTTTTTGGGCCAAAATGCACGGTGCGTTCGCCGATCGAGGCGGTTGTGGCCCCGTGCATTTTGTGTGCACACTCATGTGTACGCCCATGTTTACGCCCAGTTTTCCTCATTATTCCGGCCGTTCCCATAAAAACGCCCACATGCCGCCCACAATGACCGTGTTCTTGCGGATAGGTTTTTTCACACGGAGAGACCCGTCCGTGAGCGGTGTGAGGTCGCCGCACATACGCATTGTGAAAGCTATGCATGCGCAGATGAAAAAAACCCGATTCGCCCGTATACGGTCCCACCGTACCAAACAGAATAAACCCCAGTGAGGCAAAGACTTTTGGAGGATGGCCTGGTGTCAAGAAAAGCAACAAAAAAGCCATTTGTCTTTAGGAAAAGCATCAGGGACAGACGGATATTCTGCAAAAGGTACAGGGATTGGACTGCTGAGGACTACAGTGTAAAGCAGGCATGTCCAACCTGCGGCCCTCCAGCTGTTGTGAAACTACACATCCCAGCATACCTTGCCATAGTATTGCTATTAAGGAATGCTAAAACTATTGCAAGTCATGCTGGGATGTGTAGTTTCACAACAGCTCTCCAGCTGTTGGACATGCCTGGTGTAAAGTAATGACCCAGGTCCACCCCAAAAACCCGGGGTGGACCTGGGTCAGCATCGGTTTAAAAGGGTTCACTGAGAAAAAAGTTGGGTGGGGGGGCAATGTAAATGGGTATGCCGTGTCATCCGACCTGGCTCCCGTTTACAGCAATGGGAAAGCCCAACCTCCAGACCGCAGCATCCTGAGGTCAGTATGGAGGTTGGGCAGGGGGCACACAGCAGAGGCAGGAAGGAGGTTAATAGATGCTTGTGTGCGGCATCCATTCACCTCTCGCATGGAGGCTGGGGACAACCCAGCAGCTTACCTTGGTGCTGGGCTTGCCCCCAGCATGGCATTCCAAGGCCCAGCATTTGGAGATGATGTCATCTCCGAGTACCGCCCCGTTTTGGATCTGGGATTTTGGTGTAAAAGAGGTATAATTTGTCCAGAAAACAAAAGATGATGAGCTCTACCATTAGTCTGAGATTAGTGATGGTTATTTAAAGTCTGTACACTCAGATGATGCGTGCTAATTTACAGTATCTTGAGTATTGCATCTCGCCTTTGGAAACTTTTTTTTTCCTGCTTCTTAATGCATTCTGCTATACTAGGTAGAAATATGAATAGCAAAATCTATGACCTTGAGTTATACTATAGCTAAAAAGTTAATTAGCCCATTGGTGGTAAGTGCTCTTGAAATGAAAATGGAAAGGGTAGGTGATTTAATGTTCAATTAAATGTATCATATACAACTCATCCCAAATTCCGAATAAAAATGAGATGATCAATTTATCACACATAGAGGACTTTGTTTCCCTGTAGTTTTTTCCAAGAACTTCTTGAACAAGCCCATATTTTGGATAAGATAACTAATGGTAAATCCCCATTGCTTGTGCACAGGAAAGGAAGATAAAAAAAAAAGATTTGCTTTTGTGTCTTATCGTAGTTACGGTTCTTAGTCATTGCTCGGTGACTGGGACACTGCATCACACTAGAAAAAAGTAAACAATACCAATAGCCCTTGGCGCTGATAATTTAATATTTTTCCTTTTTCCTTTTGTTTCCACAAATTTGTGCCTCAAAAGAAAGGGAAAAAAAGAATATCCAAAATAATGTATTACAGTTTTACAACACCAACAATAAAAAAAATTCTCAGGTAAGTATTAATTGGTCTCGTACCCTTGGATATGGTATACCTATCCAGTATACCAAATTTGCATTTCAGGGGGCGGTCACGTCACCACTAAATCGGATTGTCTCCAATTCCAGATAAACGATGCAAAATATTAAGGAATCGCATATGGTGGAATAAAATTTTGGTACTTGTGTAGTTTCAAGGCGGTACTTCCCAGCGGATAGTATGCACATCGCATGCGATATATGCATATAATTTGCATACGATTCGATCTGCGATGCGATTTTGCACACTCCCACTATCCACGCCAGCCCAAAACATGGTGAGCGGATGCAGTACGCATCCTCCCGACCTGTTCATACCCCCACTATCCACATCAGCATTGGCTTTATAAGTGTGGAGAGTGCAGCAAGCCACCGAGCCCAAAGCGTGATGCACAAGAACCCATGGTTGTAAGAACCCATGGTTGTAATTCAGGATTGAGAGGTGTATTCAGTTTGCACAGAGATCCACAGTTGCTTTGCCAGGGAATCCGACAGAACCCATGGGGAACACTTAGTAATTACACAAAACAGAACTTTAGTAAGATTTGATAATATAGAAATTTAGGAGTACAGTTTTGTAAAGTTTCTAAAAAGAAAAGAGGTCACGTTGCCCGTTGCAATCAGTTTCTGTCTATCATAGAAATCATAGACAGAATGTGATTAGTTACTATAGGCAACATCACGTCTTTTCATTTTTAGAAGTTTTAATAATATTACCTCTTAAGCACAAGCACTAGATACAGGAACTGCCTTTGAGTAGGTATGCTGACCAATGACAAAAAGCCAAGCAAACCAGCCCCCTTAATAACAACATAGATTGCTGAAAAGCTATATAACAGAAGTACACACTGGCAGAAGATCTATTAGTTACGGGATATTACTCAAGCTACAGTATATAATAGGTCTGACTGCTAGGCAACAGCTGTGACCCGAAAACATAGTACCTTATTCCCTTGAAAATTGGGACAATTGGGAGGTATGCTTATTACTAGAACAGAGAGTGAAATAAGTTATATGTTATCCTCACAATTGCTACGGAGCTGTAGGCAGCTGCTGGAGGTGGTGTATAGAGTTGGTATCCTCTCATATACAGGTGGAGCGGGAGACATCTTTGGCCGGCGCTCGCCAGATCCCTTGCACTAGCAAGTGCCGGCGATAGATACTGGGACGCGCGTGCTTCTCACACGCACGTGCGTCCCAGTTTTCCTTCGGCGGGGAGGCAGGAACCTTGTCCATTTCTTCACCCAGGACCTCACAAATAAGGCCTCGGTACTGCTGGTTGAGCCTAATCTAGGAACTTTTGGCTTTAATATTGGGTCAGATCAACGCCGTGTTGGTTAGATATTTGTTTCTCTTAATTTACATATATGGTGGGTGGTATGGGAGGGGGCTTCATTCTTAGTCTCCATACCGTTGTTTTGCCGGACTGCCTTTCCCCCCGTGTGGGGTTTAATCTTTTTCTCCTTTGGTACGGGAGCCTGGATTCACGTTCTCAGGAATTAGAAAACGTTATTACAGTATATTAGTTTATATAGTCCTTTTCAGTGAATTCATAGAAATGTATAGTTTCATTTGACTGTGTTTAAATGTTCATTTGTCTGCGTCTCCCTGGTCTCTGTCTCTTCCCCTCCCCCCTCTCCCTTTTGTTTCTCACCCTTTCTCCCTATATAGTCAGGTAGCCTTTGTGAATCGCCCAGAATGTCGTCTGCCATGTCCACACTGACCGTGGGATCCTGGAATGTCGGGGGGGGATCAATTCTCCAGCTAAGCGGCGAAAGATCCTTATGTATCTCAAGAAACAAGCTATCGATATTGCCTTCCTCCAAGAGACACATCTGGTTCCGGCAGAGGTGCTGAAACTTAATTCTTTGGGGTGGCAGGTGCTGGGTTCTAGTCCATACTCATCCAAAGCTAGAGGGGTAGTTATTTTAATAAAGAGCAATATCCCACATGAGGTGTCAGACATTACCACAGATCCGAGAGGGCGCTACGTGCTACTAACATTAAAACTAGACAAGACAGCCTACACTTTGTGCATTGTCTACGCCCCCAACGTTTACTCAAAAAAGTTTTTTCAACACCTCCTAGCTAAACTCTCCCCAAAATGTCTGAGGCCTTAATAGTGTGAGGTGACTTCAACTTAGTCTCGTCACTTACTCTAGATAAATCTAAAATCCCGCCCACCTCCCAATCTCTTCCCAAACTGGGGGTCCCCGAATTTGCAGCAAGACTCCAACTGATTGATGCATGGAGAGCCCTACACCTGATAGACAAAGATTTCACGTGCTTATCTGCTGCTCATGCAACCATGTCAAGAATTGACTATGTTTTGCCATCACATGGAGTCTTTGCCTCAATTACGTCCTCCCAAATTGCCCCTATTGTCCTTTCCGATCATGCACTGGTTTCATTTTCAGTAGAATCCCCATTGAATCCTTCTATTAATAAATCCTGGAGATTTCCCACATACCTGGCGAACTCTACCAAATTTAAACATCACCTGGAGAGACTATACCGCAGATAATGCTGGACATCTTGACTCTGATCCAACCCTTTTCTGGATGGCAGCTAAGACTGTCGTCAGGGGAGCTATTATTGCCTATGTATCTAAAATGAGACGAGAATATGCCTCTACTTATCTATCACTCCAGAAGACACTGACCACAGCCTATCAACAATTTAAATCACACCCCACGCCCTCCCATAGATATGTTTACCTCCTGGCAAAAGCAAACTTTGACTCCTATATGCAAACACTAGGAGATAGACATCTATTTTTGGTCGGATACAGATTCCACAAATATGGAAACAAAGTAGGGAAACTCCTGACTAACCTTCTTAATGGCACATGCCCGCCTGCAACAGTACACCCGCTTAGGACACATCTGGTGATCTCACCAATTCTAATACTGGTATCGCTGAGGTTCTAAGAGTCTTTTACTCAGATCTATAGTCTGGTCCTCCCCCAACAAATGCAACAAGAACAAATTGAGGTGCTCCCTCTATTGGCGCCTGGTTGAAGGAATGTTACGTTCCTGGAGATGGAGAAAAGATCCTCTTCTCCAATATAGATAGTCAGGTTGTAATCAAATAAAACACCTTGCGTCCCTCTCAGGGGTATAGCGTTCCTCTTCTCTCAAAAACCGACTCTCAGGTATTTAGAGAATGATCAATAATTCCTCCGGTTCACAAGGTTGTCCCTCTCGTAGGATGGATACCCAAAAAAACAGAGAGTAATAGATGGTGTAATACCATTTATTTAAGTACACAAAAATAAAACAAAATTCACGGGGGTACAATGGGCATGTGACATCAATTGAAAAGTGGCTAATTACCAAATGAGATGGAGAATCAGAAATAAATCTGTTTCTCATAAGCACTCAGAACATTAAGGAGGTGGTTTCCGGATTCCCTCTCCGAAGTGGGCCAAGGAAGATGTTTAGGTAACCAGTCCATATCAAAAACGTCCACACGCCAGGTCCCCCAGATACCAGAACTCCAAACGCGTTTTCTCCCACTACTGGGCTCTTTCTCAAGGAGATACTTATTCTGGTAGCCAATACAACTTAAATATCAAAAACATCCAATCACTGTATAGCTGTAATTTCACTGATCCGTTATAGGACCAATCACATCCTCAGTCCAAAAGAACAACAGACCAATCGTCAAGTTCTAATTTCCCCGCTGTTCTTGGTCCCGGAAAACGAAATGAGGTCACTTCCGGCGGAAGTGATGTAGCGCCGGGAGTACCCGGCTTCTCTTTGCCCTCTCAGGGAGCTCCCGGCGGATGTGCTGTAGCGCTGGGATTGCACTGCTTCCTCCTTCAGTGCAGTCATCCCGCCCTATGAACCGTCCCCTCACTTCCGGTTTCCTGTGCCGCATTGAATTTCTTCCCCGCTATTCTCTTATTTTGGTTCCGAGTAATACACCGAATTGTTCTTTTCTGCCTCCATTGTGCATAAAGGCAGTGGGTGGGGTTTTATGGATCCAATTCAGTCCAATCATTTCAAGTGACACTAGTGCAATCATAGATAAATACATAAATTAATATAAATACATCTCATTTATAAAAAAAATATAAAAATACATATATAAGTTTATATATATAAAAACATTATATATAAAAAGTATCAATATAAAAGGTGTATAAAACACTCAAAAACGTGAATAAAATTACAATAAAGATAAAAAGGATGAAGGTCATTAAAAGGAAGGATGGCCAAAAAGAGACCCACTTATAAAAACCATTTGACCTCAAAGTCCAAATTAAGACCTCCCGGGGTGAGGGTGTTATATTCATAAATACATCTCATTTCTTCCCGGGCTAAAGTGCTGACTAAGTTTCTGTTCCTAACAGAACCCACAATCTGTTTAAGTCCCCCAAACCTTAAAATATGGTTGCTGGAAGAATTATGCTTTGTCTTAAAATGGTTCGATATGGAGTGGGACTCTAGTCCTTTTTTTATATTGTTTAGGTGTTCACCTATTCGCACTTTTAAAGGTCTTGAAGTGCGTCTAATGTAAAATAAATGGCATGAGCACTCAATAAAATACACCACATTTTTACTATTACAGGTAACAAAGCTGTCAATTTTGTGTTCTTTACCATTGATCTCAATGGATGTATATTTAGAGACACCCTTGCTTTTTACCTCGCTACAACCTTTGCATACTCCACATCTATGAAAGCCTTTAGTAAGAGTTTTACCCCTTACTTGTGTGGAGATGAGGGCACTGCGAACAACTTTATTCCTAATGTTCGGTGCCTTGCGGTAAATAAATTTAGGTTTTGTAGGTAAAAGATGGCCTATTATAGGGTCCTTCTTTAAAATGCACCAATTATTTCTAAAAGATCTCTCTAAAACTTTTTGTTGGGCATCTTTTACCTACAAAACCTAAATTTATTTACCGTAAGGCACCGAACATTAGGAATAAAGTTGTTCGCAGTGCCCTCATCTCCACACAAGTAAGGGGTAAAACTCTTACTAAAGGCTTTCATAGATGTGGAGTATGCAAAGGTTGTAGGGAGGTGTAAAATGCAAGGGTGTCTCTAAATATACATCCATTGAGATCAATGGTAAAGAACACAAAATTGACAGCTTTGTTACCTGTAATAGTAAAAATGTGGTGTATTTTATTGAGTGCTCATGCCATTTATTTTACATTGGACGCACTTCAAGACCTTTAAAAGTGCGAATAGGTGAACACCTAAACAATATAAAAAAAGGACTAGAGTCCCACTCCCTATCGAACCATTTTAAGACCAAGCATAATTGTTCAAGCAACCATATTTTAAGGTTTGGGGGATTTAAACAGATTGTGGGTTCTGTTAGGAACAGAAACTTAGTCAGCACTTTAGCCCGGGAAGAAATGAGATGTATTTATGAATATAACACCCTCACCCCGGGAGGTCTTAATTTGGACTTTGAGGTCAAATGTTTTTTATAAGTGGGTCTCTTTTTGGCCATCTTCCTTTTAATGACCTTCATCCTTTTTACCTTTATTGTAATTTTATTCACGTTTTTGAGTGTTTTATACACCTTTTATATTGATACTTTTTATATATAATGTTTTTATATATATAAACTTATATATGTATTTTTATATATTTTTTTTATAAATGAGATGTATTTATATTAATTTATGTATTTATCTATGATTGCACTAGTGTCACTTGAAATGATTGGACTGAATCGGATCCATAAAACCCCACCCACTGCCTTTATGCACAATGGAGGCAGAAAAGAACAATTCGGTGTATTACTCGGAACCAAAATAAGAGAATAGCGGGGAAGAAATTCAATGCGGCACAGGAAACCGGAAGTGAGGGGACGGTTCATAGCGTGGGATGACTGCACTGAAGGAGGAAGCAGTGCAATCCCAGCGCTACAGCACATCCGCAGGGAGCTCCCTGAGAGGGCAAAGAGAAGCCGGGTACTCCAGGCGCTACATCACTTCCACCGAAAGTGACCTCATTTTGTTTTCCGGGACCAAGAACAGCGGGGAAATTAGAACTTGACGATTGGTCTGTTGTTCTTTTGGACTGAAGACGTGATTGGTCCTATAACGGATCAGTGAAATTACAGCTATACAGTGATTGGATGTTTTTGATATTTAAGTTGTATTGGCTACCAGAATAAGTATCTCCTTGAGAAAGAGCCCAGTAGTGGGAGAAAACGCGTTTGGAGTTCTGGTATCTGGGGGACCTGGCGTGTGGACGTTTTTGATTTGGACTGGTTACCTAAACATCTTTCTTGGCCCACTTCGGAGAGGGAATCCGGAAACCATCTCCTTAGTGTTCTGAGTGCTTATGAGAAACAGATTCATTTCTGATTCTCCATCTCATTTGGTAATTAGCCACTTTTCAATTGATGTCGCATGCCCATTGTACCCCCGTGAATTTTGTTTTATGTTTGTGTACTTAAATAAATGGTATTACACCATCTATTACTCTCTGTTGGGTATCCATCCTACGAGAGGGACAACCTTGTGAACCAGAGGAATTATTGATCATTCTCTAAATACCTGAGAGTCGGTTTTTGGGAGAAGAGAAACGCTATACCCCTGAGAGGGTCGTAAGGTGTTTTATTTGATTACAACCTGACTATCTATATTGGAGAAGAGGATCTTATCTCCATCTCCAGGAATGTAACATTCCTTCAACCAGGCGCCAATAGAGGGAGCACCTCAATTTGTTCTTGTTGCTTCTGTTTCTCTCTAGTGACGGGTCACTATTGTGGGTGCATCCACTATAGGCTGCCAGGCGCATCAAACTACATCCATTTCTACTTTTTTTTTGCTCCCCCAACAAATGCCACCCTCCCTAAACTCCCCAGTAATTTTTGGGATGTTCTGCAGTGCCCAGAGATAACTCCGGCACAAGCATCAGCCCTGACGGCACCCATCCAGCTTTTGGAGATTGAAAAAGCAATTCAGACCTTCAAAAAAAGACATAGCACCCGGCCCAGATGGCCTCAGCAGTGACTTTTACAAAATCCTTCTCCCGCAAATAGGCCCAATTCTAGTACCTGTACTCAATACTCTTATGAATACTGATTCTCCCCCCCTACATTTCAATACAGCCATCTTAAAAGTTTTACCCAAACCAGGAAGGGATCTCTCCTTGCCAGGATCATATAGACCCATCTCACTCCTCAACCTGGATTATAAATTATTAACCAAAATCCTGGCTGAACGTCTTAAATCTCTACTCCCCCAAATTATTCATCCAGACCAAACTGGATTCATAGCTGGCAGGCAGGCAGAAATTAATGTCAGACGCGTTCTTACTGCAATCCACGCCTCAAACTCAGGTTCCCCCTCTTCCTCGTCCAACTTGATCCTCTCCTTGGACGCGGAAAAGGCGTTTGACCTTATAGAGTGGCCCCATCTCTTCCATACCCTCAAAAAATTTGGCTTCCCCAAGAAATTTATTCAAATACTTACACGTATATATCATACACCTCAAACCCAAATAGCCAGCAATGGTATCATGTCCGATCCATTTAAAATACAAAAGGGGACACGTCAGGGCTGTCCACTATCTCCCCTTCTATTTGCTATTGCACTAGAGCCACTGGCCATTGTCCTAAGAAATTATGCACTGTTTAAGGGAATAATGGTGGGCAATAAGGAACTAAGATTGTCACTGTTTGCAGACGACATGCTGCTTTTTATTTCAGACCCACCCACTACCATCCCCCAAATTCTAAGACTCATATTCTCTTTTGGAGCCAGGGCAGGGTACAGAATCAACATAACAAAATCAGAAATACTTTACTTCCAAACCACTAACAGCGATATCAAAACATATATATCATCCCTTGCTTTCTCGATAACAAAAACTGACATCAAATACTTGGGAGTTAAAGTCACCTCATCCTTTGGAGATCTATACACAAAAAACTATACACCAGTAATCACAAAAATATCTGCAATGCTGGAGGGCTGGACATTGCCCCCTTTGTCTCTAATGGGCAGGGTGGCAGTAAAACAGAGTATTATCTTCCCCAAACTCTCTTATTTGATGCAGAAACTACCCTGTCGCTTAAATGCAGTAGATACCATGAAACTGAAAAAAAGTATCTCGCATTTTATTTGGCATGGCAAGAAACCAAAGCTAGGCCTTGCAAAACTAGCTGCCCTCAGGTACTCGGGCGGAATTGGCCTCCCAGACTTTTCCTTATATAATGATTCAGTACTGTTCAGATGTGTTGTTGACTGGCTGTTGGGCACCTGCTCCTTCACGGACACTGCTTTATATGAGGCCATGCTCTCCCCATTCTCTCCTGGTGCCCTCCTTCACTAAAAACCCTCAGATATCCCATCTCCAGTCTTGAACAACCCATTATTCCATGACATTTATTTCTCGTGGAGATCGGTTAACAAGAAATTGGGCAGGAACCCCTTATCCTCTAAATTTATTCCGATATGGGGCAACCCAGCTTTCCCACCCTCTCTTACCAATTCAAATTTTCACCTTTGGCATACTAAGGCGATTACCTCTTTCTCAAAAGTTTTTGACCCAGGTGGCACACTTCTACCTTTTAATACGTTAAAGGATGAGTATGGACTACGAACCAATCACTTCTTTATGTACCTGCAGCTTCGCCACTATATATGCTCACTCAAAGCAGTTGAAACCACTGCGCACAAACTGGATCAGATCCATGGATTATTGAACTCTTGTGCGAGAAGGCAGTATCAAATTAAATCCTTGTACACTATTCTGACTGATATCACAGCAGAATTGAGGTGGCAAACTCTTTTTAACAAATGGAAAGTACACGCTCCATCACTCCCCTCCCATGAA
This sequence comes from Crinia signifera, assembly GCF_055691185.1. NCBI lineage: Eukaryota > Metazoa > Chordata > Amphibia > Anura > Myobatrachidae > Crinia > Crinia signifera. The sequence goes on along the minus strand of NC_139222.1, from coordinate 76,184,790 downwards.
GTGATAAGCTCCAACTTTGACCGTACATTGAGAATACTTAATTCTGCATATTTACAGGAAGTGCATTTTTGCTCTATACAGATGGCTTACATTTCCCCGGCAAGATATGCACACTTCGCACCTGCCAATTCTGGTCAATGTCCCAAATGTCACATCACATCTGCCTCCTATATACATTGTTTTTGGGCATGTGGCTATATTAAGCGATTTTGGAACAAGTTAATTAACTATATCAATCGCATATTTCATATTTCTGTACATCTAGATTTCGCAGCATGCATGCTAACTAATTTCTCTGCTTGGGACTTAGGTACAGCAAAGTCCTTATTGATACCTATTTTGACAATTTTAATCACGGTTGCTAAGATAGTTATACTATCCCATTGGTTGTCTAAATCCTCCCCATCTGTTGTAGAGGTCCAAAGTAAGACCATACAGATACTATACTATGACAGGAAATCAGCCTCATTCCAGCCAGAGTCTGGTGTAGTGTCTTTCTACAAGAAATGGGGACTGTACATTGAAAGTCTTAACCCCGACGTCCAGACTCAAATTTTTAAGATTTTTCATCATACGGAATGGTACCTTATGAAAGAGGCGCTGTCTGGGACGTTGATCGCCCCGGACACCGCTTAACTGACTTCATCCTAAATAGAAGGTTTGCGATCTATCTTATAGGCCGGCCTGACTACCCCCCCCCCTTTCCTCATCACCTATCACCCACCTATCAGTCTATGTGTCCATGCTATTATAGATTCATATATCGTTTTACAACTGTCATTGGTTATTGTATAATGTGTCGCAGTATCTCTGTATGGTGTATTGGTGAAATCCATCCTATGGGATATCCCCATTTTGGCAAATTCGGAAGGATACCTCACTGTCCCAATCAACTATGGCAACGATACAGCGATTACACCCTTATATCTAGTATTGTTAATTGTGCGATTTGTAATGCCACGTGTCTACTGCCGACTACTATTGATACATTTGTTACTATATATGCTCAGATGTGTTTTGTAATTATTAGTATTCTACAATTGTTGTATTGTATACTTACTTGTTTCTATCAGATGATGAAAATCCAATAAAAAGTATTTTCAAAAAAAAAAACCAAGCAGCTGCTTTTCACCAGTGCTCAAGTATAGTGCTGCACTAATAAATTCGCATTACTCTAGTGGTTACAATCCAAACTCTTATTACTGGCTGAATGATTTTAACTACAACTTGTCCCAGAATCCAGAACATGCCTAGTATACTGAAGTTTTTCCCTTTAAACCTTGACATGTCATACTGTGCCCACCCTGATTTGTCATGACATGTCATAATAATCCTGCAGTCTATAGTCAATTGTGTAAATCCCAAATGCCGTGGATTCAAGTCATGGTACAAGGCAGCCATGTAAGTGTTGATTTGCATATAAGGCACTATGGGAACAGCAGGTGGCCGTAAGGCAAATGACCCTCTTTGAATGTAGGCTCATTGGGGCAGATGTATGAAGCAGCTATAAGGGAGAAGTGAGCCAGTGGAGAAACTACCCATGGCAACCAAACAACACTGAAATAATATCTATATTTTGCATAATATAAAACTTTACAGAGCAGCTGATTGGTTGGCAAGGTCTTCATAAATTTGCCCCAGAATGCCAGTCTTTTTGAGAGCTTGATGTCCTAAAGATTGTGATATCTATAGTCAAGATAGTTATCATGTATGGGCTATGGTTTCCAAAGGGTTCATTGTGAAATAAATCTTATTTTTTGCTTTTTAGTCCAGGTTTTAGGTATACAGAATCTCTGTTTGTGCACTGATGAAATATTCAAACCAGGCAATTATGTCAGTTGAGTGGCCACTTAATAATTCCAGCAGATATTCGAGGGCCGCACTCCAGAAATAGAGGGTGTGCTCACTCAAAAGGGGGTGTGTCTTTGAATGTATTGTAGCACACCATATACCCCTATTACACATCATGCAACACAATAGTAGGCCCCTTATACTTGCCCCTTACATTAGTAGCTCCACACACCTGCCCCATTAGTAATACCACACATGCCCCTCACATTTCCAAACACCAGCCCCCCCTTAGTTATTCCACACACCTGCCCCCATTAGTAATGCCACACACCTGCCCCCATTAGTAATGCCACACACCTGCCCCTCTTTAGATATTCCAACCACCTGCATGCCAGCCTTGAAAAATGGCACAGATTGCAGCCCCATGCAGTCACAGAAACTCACCCATCCTCGGCAGCGGTGATGCGGTTTTGCTATGCTCACCGGGAATAAGATATGATCATCCAGATGGTATCGGGGATAGTTATGCTTCCGAGGAGCAGGAACGCCACTAACAGGCCTAAGCGTTAGTGCAGCCCTGATGAGTCACCTAGAAAGAAGTCCCCAGCCAATGGACATACTGTAAAATGTTAAATTAGAAAGCAGCTGAATGCTGCAACAGGTGTGGCACATTACAAACTCCCTGTGGCTGCCTGGCTTCCCTGTCGCTTAGGCAACTGCTGGGGAAGAGGAGCCACCGGGTGAGGGAGGCGTCCTGGCTGCCTGGCATTAGCCGAGGCGACGCCGTCCCTACCCGGAAGTTCGGGACTAGAAGCAGAGTGACGTCCCGGTTGCTAAGTAACAGCCGGGAGCTATGCTCCGGGACCTGCCGCTACCACAGGAGAGCCGTTGGCATGGCTCCTAACAGGATGAAGTGACATGTGGGGGAGTGGGCGGCACGTCTCCGCTGCTGTATGTGTGTCTGATGGCGGCTGTGTCTTCGCGCATGCACTGCGCCACACCTGCACCTTCTACGCATAGGCTGAGCGTCAGCTTCACAGGAATACGCTGCACGCACACACAGCCGCCATCGGAGACACATACAGCAGCGCTGAGTGTCGGGCCAGTCAGGAGCTGATCGCGGGCTGTTTGTTGCCCACCCCTGAATTAATGCATCTGTGCCTAAGCATGGCTATCCTTAAAACCTGGACCATTGCTTTAACCAGTTATCTGATGCAGTCACAGCCAGATGAGCATGTCCTGCCTTGGTCACATCTCATGAAACTGTGCTTTCCTACTGTGTTAAATATGAAATCTGTTCTACCAAGTGGATTTACTATGCTTTTGTTTCTGCCATCCAGCAGTGTTACAGTAACATGGCTGGCGTAGCCACCTGGCACTTTTGGCAAATGCTAGAATAGCTGATGGGCAGAATGCATGAAGACCTGACCAAGTAGCTCCACCACACAGTGCTCTGGACAGCAAGAATGGGATCTATCATGGGGCCAATCAACTGTGACTGGTGGCACACCATTATGCACAGTCACTTCCTTTTGATGCATGATTATGACCCATTTTCCTGTACAGCATGTGCACACAGAGAATGCGAGGGTCATGTCTTGCCCTCATTCTTTCTCTGTACAGTAATTTGTTCCAATTCTGTGTCGCAGAATCTTGTGAGAATTATATTTTTTGAGCAGAAGCTCTAGTAATACAAATGTGTGGGTGGGGAAACTTCAGATGTTTTTGACATCCCATTCAACCTAGTAAGCGGTCCAGTTCTGTGCCATACCTCCCAACATCAGCCAGGTGTCTAAGAGGGAGACCTTGTGTGCCTAAGGCGTGTCTGTTTGAAATTTGGGGGCGTTGCCTAGCGGCACCAAGGTGTGACCTAGTACCGTGAGGCCACGCTCCATTTTTGCCGCTGTTGGGGCATGGCTAGCGGCTCTCTGCGGCTACAGTAAAGATGCTGTGCACATGCACAGAATTTATTCATTGGTGTCAAGGTGGACTCCCAACTGCGACACCCCCCCCACCCCCCCCCCCACCCCCCCCCCCAGCTGGCCCTGGGCAGGACACTGCCTGCCCTGGGCAGAAAGTGGGAACATTCCAAAAAACTGGGACATTCCAAGGCCCTCTCACAGGATCAAAATCCGTGGTACTTGTGTATAATCACGGCTCCCACGATGGGCATTGTATACGGAAAAATGCGATCTGATGCGATGCGATGTCATTTTTCACTGAAATTATGGGCATGAGTTGAAATCATGTAAAATGCACCCCATATGTCATTTTTCACACTGTACCACCCCCACTATCAACGCCGAAGCGTGGCGAGCGCAGCGGTACGCATCCTATGAACTTTTCATACCCCCACTATCCACGTCGACGTGGAGTTGAGAATAGAAAGTGTGGCGAGCGCAGCGAGCCACCGAGCCCGAAGCGTGGCGAGCGCATGCGGATACCTGTGAAGCCCACGAGGGGACACGGATACCTGTGAAGGTATCCGCGTCCCCTCGCGGGGCTCGCCACGCTTCGGGCTCGGTGGCTCGCTGCGCTCGCCACACTTTCTATTCTCAACTCCACGCCGACGTGGATAGTGGGGGTATGAAAAGGTCGTAGGACGCGTACCGCTGCCCCTCGCGGGCTCGCTGCTCTCGCCACGCTTCGGGTTGGCGTTGATAGTGGGGGTGGTACAGTGTGAAAAATGACATTTGGGGTGCATTTTACATGATTTCAACTCATGCCCATAATTTCAGTGAAAAATGACATCGCATCAGATCGCATGCAATCTCATGCGATCGCATGCGATGCGATCGCATGCGATTTTTAACAAAAATGCATAAAAACACGGTAAAATCGCATCGCATGCCAATACATATGGCATGCGATGGGAGCCGTGATTGTACACAAGTACCAAATCCGTTTAGTAGCAAGGGACTAGAACCTTTTGTTGTTAATCGCCTATAGCTACTGGTTGAGGCAGCAGTATTTTATTTCATAGGGCAAAGCATAGTCTGCATTTATTTTCTACAATTATTTATTCATTTATTATATAGTTACAAGTCTTACAATGGAAACTTTTGACATATTTGTTTTTAAAATGCCATTAGTTCTTTCCAATAACTCTGTTCATATAATAAGATATAAGTAATTCTAAACCATAAAATCTCTTTCTTAATATTGTCCAGTCACAAGAGATTCCCAGAGACCTGGGATCAAGGGACAAGCCTTGGAGCTTTACTTTGTCCATTTCTTGCATCTTCTGCTTGCTGTCATGTGCTGAACAATCCGCTGTTTACAGGTATAGCTTGGTTACTGCAATGGGAATTGTAAAATTCATTAAAAGGCTATGAGGTATGAGGCTGCTGTCAAAACTCATCAAACTCTGTAAATAAGGTGACCGATGAATGACTTGAAGAAACCACTTACATAGGACTGGCAGAGTACTGGATTTATATGCCATGGCAACAGGCAAAAGTGACATTGCTTATGTCTGATACAGTAGTTGCCTGTTATTTATACAGCACATGCGAATAAACCTCTGTACTTCGTTTTCAGATTTTACTGATTTACAGAATGAACATGAATGTTCGATAAAATTTTGTGTAAATCAGATGTCATCACGGTAAATATTGGCATAGCGAAAATGTAATCTTTTCCCCATGGAGTCACCCAAGCTGTATTCATAATCTATTTCTTCTGCAAAATGCACATTAGCACATTCACATGTTATCACTAGCTCTGTATCCTTGGAAAATAATCTATTTATCTACAAAATTTGATAGACGCTATATCATGCAGTCAACTTGCTTTTGAATTAATCAGCCTGTAGTCTAAACAAAAATCTTAAGGTGCCCATCCACAGGACCTGATTAAAGGTTCCAAGTGCCCTAGACTAATACACATGTAGCTCCCCTTGTAATGCTGCTAAACACGCATGTATCGGCGCTCAGGGACTCACCAGTTATACTGCCCATGTGCATGTAATGAAGGTTACACAACTGGCATGTATGATCGAATGCTTGTGGCATGTGAAAGAGACTTTAGCACAATCTACATAAAGTAATGGTTACATCAGTAAGTTACAGTACATTGGCACAGCCATCTGGCAGTGACCTTAAGAACTTTACCCCCTACAGTACAGATGGAACCCCTCTCATTCACTCTCAGCGCTCGGCAGAACCTCCCCGCCATCAGACTGGAACGGGTGTGCGTGAACCTGCCCGTCCCCACTTCAGGGAGTTGGGCAGGGTTAGTGGGGGTTTCGGGGCGATGGTGGACGGTGGTGGAGAGCTCCGTCAGAATGGGATGCGCGAGCGTCCCCTTCTGGCGGCTGGCAGGGGCTGGCAATGGATTCGCCAGCCCCTGCAAGGAAGAGCCATGCTCTATCTGTACATCGGGATGGGTGATGGCTAACAAGCATGGAATAAGTTAGGCCTTCATTTCTCAGCTGTCACCTGAAAGTAGACCCATTTTTTGGGGGGTTCTAATTCATTTGCATGTTTTGCTCGTCAGGAGGCTTGCCACCTAGCAACAGCTGGTGGGTTAGGGTGGAAGCCCTCAACATACACTTTGATGGCATACTGAAAGAAAAACTTTCACTTACCTTCCCACAGCCATGTGAGCAGGGAGCTTAGCATACAGGCAGTGCACATGCACTCTGGTCACATGCACCTGCTGTATATAAGGCTAAGCCCCACCCCCTAAGGTTAGATGTTACCTCAGCGCTGAAGGATGGAGGAAGCTGTGTCTGTGCCTGCCACAGACAGACTAATGAGATCCTTCAGCAAAAAAGACAGCCCTCCAAACATTTAATGGCTGTGTCTGCTTATACCTCCTCTTCATCTCAGAATGAGGTATTATTTAAGAGGAGAAAGTTATTTAACCCTGTCCGTTCAGAAGACAGCAAGGAAATTTCTGTGGAGAAAGGAGAGCCAAGTCAGGCAGAGTCTCCTACTCCCCCTGCCTATTCTCACAGTGGGCCTTATTCTGGTTGGTGCGGTCCGTTCCGAATTCTTTCGGAGCTGACCGAACACCACGTTGTGCGGACATTGTAAGAACAAACGCCCACAGGTCGTCCGCATTCGGTCAGACTCACTCTCTAAGAAGAGGGTGTGTTTTAAGACAAACCGTGTGTGTGCGGTGGGAACACAAAGATTCTGCACGGTCTTACAGTGTCCGAACGGGAAGCTGCCCGTACGCGCCGATCTGGTGTATTTCAAATAACATGCTAAAAATGTCTTATTTTTTTTTACAATGTAATACATTTTTATTTTACCCCCAAATGTGTGCTGTTATCGCTGAATGTAAAAGTGACATGTACATTTATATTAGTGTTACACATTTCTGTCCATTGCTTGCAGTGTAAAATGTGTGTCAAATAGCAACAGTGCAGTGGTGTTTGCAGCATATATTTGTGTATTTAGTAATGGCCCATTTAGGCAGCAATGATTCCAATTGAAGCTATGAAAAGAGTTTAATTAATCACTAATGAGTAGAGGAGTGGATTGTATTGTGTTCAGCTGAGAGTGCTTCAGGTGCGGGCGTACTAATTGTGCGAACCGAATGCCTAACACATGAACAAGTGCTCTCCGCAAAGTGAAACTTGCTTATGAAGACCGCATATTTCATGCGTGTTGGTTCGTTTGCAGTCGGTGTCCTTTCCGAATGCACGCCTACCAGAGTTAGTGCACTCCCTCGTGTACGCCCAGAAACCACGCCCTTGTGTAGGGCCGAATGACGCCCATATTACGCCCATATTTCCTGAGTCGATTCGGTGCACATTTGTGGACGGTATTAGAGAGAACGAGTACGTAGACCATGGGTGGCACATATGCATTGCGTTGCCTACGCATGCGCAGATGGCTAAAAAGCGCCCTCCGAAAGAATACGGAACGGACCGCACCAACCAGAATAAGGCCCAGTGTGTTGTGGAAAGGCAAAAAGAAACAAACAAACAAACAGTTCATGTTTCTTCAAGATATCTCTTTACCAGGTATTGCCTGCAGTAGGAATACCTGAGAGGTCTGTAACAGACCACCCACAGGCACATTTTCCTGCCTGTGACTGGCAGTATGTGCAGCAATGTGCTCATAACAGGGAATGGTCGCCGCAGTACACAGTCCTCAGATCACTCATAAAGGGAGGCATGCTACATTCAGTGGCGCACAAGGAGGGGGGGGGGGCTTTCTGAGTACCCAGAAACCCCCCTGAAGGAAAAAAAAATGCCCAAATCGGAGTTATCATGCATGTATGGCAGCTCTGTCTTCGGAGAGCTCTAATCGTCAGCCAGATCACTCTCTGCAGTGTGCGGTGCACTGTATTTTGGAGGATGCTAGGGGGAGCTGTTCCACGTATACAAGAGCATCACGTCCTCACCAGCAGTAAATGCAGGGCTAATGGCCAGTCTTTCCTCCTCCTATTATTGCAGAGTAATAGTAACAGCTACAGGCAGTGGTGAGTAGGTAACTCATCTAATTAAAGTTATAAAGTGCGTAGCTGAGTTTGTAAGAGGAAAGGAACCTGCAGCCTGCAGTCCAACTGTTTGAGTGAGCAGACAGGGACAGTCCAAGTGTGTGGGGGAAGAGTCTGCTGTGTGTGGGAGGGAGAGGGTAGTGAGCCAGCTGTAAAAATGTGTGGGGGGTATGTGTTTACAGGAAGGAACAATCTTCATGTGTGTGTGGTGGAGGGTCATCCACAGTCCTGGAGAGCGTGTGTGTGTGTGTGCAGTCTGAGTCCGTGGGGGGCAGTTTTCACTCTGAATGCAAGTATATTTATTTGTGTGTGTGTGTGTGTGTGTGTATATATATGTGTATGTGTGTATGTGTGTATATATATATATATATATATGTATATGTATATGTATATATATATATATATATATATATATATATATATAATGATAACCACAGGTGTATGTTGGTGTGCTGTCTTACTGGTGTTGCCGCTTGGATGGTGCTGCTTCTTCTATGCCATAGAGGATTGGAGGCAGGAGACTCAGAGTGGTTCAAAAAGGGTTAACACTTTATTTGCGCAGTATTGGGCAACCTGCGCCTTCAAGACCAATAAGTAAAATCATGACAATCAAATAATTCACTGCCTGGCTGGCTAACTACAGATGGAGTGCCTCTCTTCTTTGGCCGGGGATCGCCAGCATGCCTGCGCTGGTGATCACCGGCGCAGAGGTGCTCCATCTAACTGGGAAGCGCCCTGCGTCTCACACGCACGCGCGTCCCAGTTTCCAGACAGCGCTGCTGTGGGTCCCTGCCCATCCCCACTTAGGAGACCATGGAGACTTAGGAACATGGCACTCTGTTTGGAAATGAAATTGGGCGAGATTTAATGCTGCCCGAGTTCAGCGGCAGTGTAAGCTGTCTGCCGAATTAGGAGGTTTTTTAAAGGGGAATTAACTTACAAACGTCCGAGTTCGTGGACAGCTCGCACTGCTGCTGAACTCGGGCAGCATTAAATCTCGCCCGTTTTATTAGGATGAAGAAAAGTTTTGAACAGGTTGCTGTCACTTGTTAAACGCCAATAATAAGTGCAAGTTTTTTACTTCGCTTTTAACTTCGTTTTTACAGTACTGTACTTATTGTGTATGATCCCTTATGATTTACTAGGCTCTAGCATGTGTTAAGTTGTGCTATGCCTTTTGGTGCTATTTATAACATGTAATGACCCATCTGTACACACAGTCAAATGTAATATACACAAAAATCTGTCTTGGATGGATCAAGGTAAACAGAATCATTTCCTTTTGAAGTCTCCTGCTATTTACATTTCGTTTCTGCTTACAGAATAAATAGTGTCTCCAAGGGAAGTGTGATTTTTACACTGTTAATATTGCATAATGAAACAGTCCACTGTTGATGAGTTTGATGAATGTAAAGTCAATAGTAACATAGACCAGGAAAGACCATGTTTGTCCCTGGAGCTCAGATTAACCTACAGGAGCAGAACTGTCAGTTACGAGCAAGGTTTTATATACTGCTGCTAGCTATTAATATTTATACTGTCTGGCATTAATATTCCAGTTAAATAGTTATTATCAGGAGTAAGCTTAAACAATATTAATAGCCCTAACAATTCAGAGCAGAGAATGCCATTACCGCACAAGTTTGAAACAATAAGCTGCTAAAATGCAGTCAGAAAACACAGATAGGAGGGATAGATAAATCATGCTCGGTGGCAGTACACAATGTCCCATATTTAATGAGGTGTAGGTTCATTGTCAAGCTGCATTCACAGGATACAAAATATCTATGAAGTATAAATAATAACTTGATTGTTTCTACATGGTGAGAGACAGATTTCTAATGAGTACTAAAAGCTGGAGGTGTTTTTCCATCCAATTGAAACCAAGTTTGCACCTCATGTAAAAATCAATGTGGTACAAAGCTAAATTGATATTCTTTTAGACAGCAGGTGTTGGTATGCATCATTTTTCCCCAGTATTGATGCCTTTACAATACAGCTTAATGAACGGCAGCAGTCTTCCTGTGGTATTGGCAGAGGTCATTTGTATTATCAAGAGAATGTTTATAGTTTATTAGTTCCCTAAAACAATAGCATTGGCGGTCTGAAGCTTGTACACACGGTGCCATTCATTTTCTATTCGAAATGCATGGCAAGTACAAATTTGATTTTGACTATATAGCATAGTTGCCTACCCTCCTGCATTCTGCAGGAGACTCCCTGAAATAGCAGCAATCTTCCTCTCCCCCTCAATAGTCTAGCAATCTCCCTCATGTCACCTAGCCCACATTACACTGTTACATGTTTGTGGAAAAAAGTAATGAGAGACCGATACATTTACATTGAACCATCTGCACCATTTCCCAGCACTTTACCAAGTAGAGTAGCTCTTCCTAACTGCTCTGGGGCTCATCTACGTTTGTATATAAGTCATTTAAAAAATTTCTTCTCAGATGTAGCATTACACACTCATGCTTCTAGGTGCCACGTTGACAATCTCTTTTCACAATCTCTCCATATTTGGATATAGACACGCCCTGTGAGCGGAGCATGACACGCCCTCTCAATGGGGAGCTTTACAAAATTATACTACCAACTATAATCTCCCTGAAACTAGTTTTCAAAAGTAGGCAAGTATGCTATATAGTACAGATCTGTCCTATATATTCTTTCCTTCATAGTCTATTTTTCTATTCTATTTTTATGCCACAGGGCCGCACATTGGGATCGAATTGGCATAGAATGTGGCTGAAAACCATTTGATGCCTATTTAATTTAAATTCGATTTTGACTATATAGTCAAAATAGAACCGAAAGCTAGTCAGAATTGCACCATGTGTACCGGGCATGAGATTTTACTCTGGGGAAAGCAGCAGTAATTGGTCTATGGCAGGGGTGGCCAAACCTGTCCTCAAGATCTACCAACGGTGCATGTTTTCCAGGCAACCTGTGGATCTATAGTAGGAATGAATGCAGCAGGTTTTAAAATGTGACAGTTAGTAATGACTACAGCTGTGCACCAGCTCGGTAACCTGGAAAACGTGGACCGTTGGTAGATCTCGAGGACCGGTTTGGCCACCCCTGGTCTATGGTATTACCCCACTGTCCTATGATATCATATTAGGAAAAAAATAAGATTCTGCCTATCATTTTGCTAGGATGCAATGAGAATTTATACACAGAATCTGATTGGTTGCTATGGGCAACATCACGTTTTTTCGTTTTTAGAAGCTTTAGTAAATGTATTCATTATGGGTCATGGTTAGTTTCTTTCTGAATCTGTGGGAAATCTGTATACAATGTTAAGTTATTCTTCTATGATATCCACACATACAATAGATGCACTATATGAATTTCTGCATTTAACATACTGTATCTCTACAAGTGTTTTGAAGTATTGGGTAATCACAATTTAGGAGATCTGTATTCCAATCTTTCTGGGCCGTCTTCTGTATTTGTCGGCTCTCCGCAGGAATCAAGGTATGAAAAGGTATCAAAAATATTAATGTTTTTGTTGTGTTGTTAAAAACTCATTCTTATTTGCATTTTTTAAATCAAGTCCTCTAAATTTTTGATATGCTTAGTTCTGCGTTCCTCACTTAGGCCCTTATTCTGATCGGTGCGGATATTCCCGCATGCGGACGGACCGCCGATGTTGATCGTCTGCGCATGTGCAGAGGTCACTCTGCGCATGTGCAGGCGATTTCGCCGCACGGATTCTTTATACGCCGCACAGGGGGCGTAGAGGGGCGTGAGGGGCTACTTAGCCTCATTACCCTATGCATACGCCCCGCGTTTCATGGGCGTTCCCATGCAAACGCGGGGTGTATGCATGGTAATGAGGCCGTGACGCGTGGGTACGGGGCGGGCATCTGACATCGCCGGATGTCAGCTGCCCGCCCCCATACATGATTTCACACGGACAAGTGTCCGTGTGGTCTTGTGTTGCAGGACCTGGTGGAGCGTGCGGCCCTGCATTCGATGTTCGGCGACCATCGAATGCAGGGGCTGCTCCCAAGACGGAGGAGGCGTATCCCCGTCCAATTTCATGCGGATCGCCACATATCCGCGTACGGACGGGAGGTGGCGATCCGTATGGAAGGCGGGGATTCGCCTGCACGGTCGCGGACGCATATTCTGATCGGGCCGCACCGATCAGAATAAGGGCCTTAGTTAAGAGGCAAGAGAGGGAAAGCACATCAAGGTATCTTTTAAGGTAGAAGAATCTACTTATGATTGTACCTAACTTACATAAAGCTAGGATTTTAAAAGCATATCTCAGTTTCTTTAGTGACGAGGTGCGTGCTACAAACCCTGTGAGCCCTGAACCAAAGGACACTGGCCTTTGTGAACAGAGGATCATGAAATTGGGGTCCTACTGTACCTTACCTCTGTGGTCCTGTGATAGCATCCCTTTGGTGTATAAATAAATAAATAAGGTCCCCCTGGCCAATGATGTTCTCTTTATCAAGGTATGGAGGGTAATGTTTCTGGGTACTGTATTTATAGTTAGACCCCAAATTGAAGTCCCTTCCGATTCTGGTGGGAGGTCCATGTTCTTTTTAATTAACAAGAGAATAGAACTTAGTCTAAAAAAATGTTTTTTTTTGTTTTGTTTTTTTTAACAATGGCACTTGTGGATCTTCGCTATAGATTACAGGTGCCGCGAGCGAAAGTACATTTCTCATATCCCGGTCCCGGAAGTGGCGGATTTGTGGGGGATGTAGTTTCCATGCACATCAAGATCTGTCCTCTGTAGTTCACTCCAGGCACCAAAAAGGGAAATATGTCATGACAATATCCCCCTGACAGGAAGTTAAGGCTTTGTGGAAAATTTAGTTTTGCGTTCGCTGACCGTAGTACTGTGTGGTTTCATTTTGTTGGGGCTTCTTCCTAGCCTTTAGAGGGGTGCTTGTTATATTATTATTATTTTTTATTAACCATTATGATATAGCATACATATTCCGCAGCACTTTACAGAGAATATGTGAACATTCACATCAGTCCCTGCCCCAGTGGAGTTTACAGTCTAGGTTCCCTACCACATTTGTTGGGAGCCAATTAGCTTTCCATTATATTTTTGGATTGGGAGCCAATTAGCTTTCCATTATATTTTTGGATTGTGGGAGGAAACCGGAGAACTTGGAGGAAACCCACGCAAGTGCTGGAAGAATATACAAACTCCGCACAGTTAGGTCCATGGTGGGAATTGAACCCATGACCTCAGTGCTGTGAGGCAGTAATGCTAACCATTACACCATCCGTACCAATGGTGTAGTCTTCACTGAACTTTAAATGTAATTATTATTTCACATCAAATTTCCGATAAATAAAAAATTGCGGTAACTGATGTATTGAAGGCTGAGATAATTTGATATATAAAGTTGTATATTTATATATACAATAGATATATTGTATAGAGATATATGGGGTGAAATGTAAAAATACTAAATAAATGAATTCATTAAAAAAATATATATATATATAATAAAAAATAATAGAAGAAATAACAATATAAAACCAGATCTATTTTTTATAGTACATAGAAACCATTTTAGTCCAAAGTCTTGGTTTAAACCTGCTGGAATCAAAGTTTTCAGATCGAATATAATCTTAATTTCAGTTTTGGCCAAACTGTTTTTTTTTCCCCATGAGTTTTTGTTGTGTTTGAGACCTAGGAACTTCTTTATATGGCCAGTGAAACAATTAAGTTGTAATTGAAAATGGTTTGAAAGATTGTGAGGGTCCAGTCCTTTCTGGATATTACTCAGATGTTCCGATATACTGACCTTAAGTGGTTTAGTTGTTCTCCCAATATAGATTATCCCACAGGAACATTCTATAAGATATATGACATTTCCCTTATTGCAGGTTATGAAGTCATGGATTTTCATTTATTGGTTATTTTACTGTCATTTCAGTATGTTTAGAAGTGGAGTCTTTGATGTTCCTACAGCCTATGCAAAGTCCACAGCGATGGAACCTGTTCTTACAAGATTTCTTGATTTCCGATAGATGAAATTCAGTTTTTCATGAATTATAGTTTTGAGAATAGAGTCTTTACTCAGAATGTGTCAATGTTTGTGAAACAAACTTTCAACACGCTTATGTTCGGCATTGTACCCTGTAATCAAGGACCATTGTTGTTTCTTGATGGTCTTTCTGATGTATTTTTTTCAAAGGTTGTTTTGCCCTATCATTGTTGTTCTATCTGTCTCTTATGTATCTTGTTTAGTTTCTATAATACTGTTAAGGGTTTCTGTCCTTTATCGATGAAATCTTGCTTCATTCCCAGGGCAGCCGAGAGGGGGGGGGACCGAGTACTAATTACCCGGGCCCAGGCTTGCTGGAGGGGCCCCACAGGGGCACTGGTCTGACTACTCCCTTCCATGCTAAAACTGTGGCAAAACATTCTGGGATATGTACTTCAAAAACAGCTGGAGGGCCGAAGGTTCCCCATCCCTAGGTTATATCAACATCTACTGAAGAGGCTATATTTAATGTTTTCATCTTGCTTGTGGTATGAGACATACATTTTCTTAAGGACGCCTCAGTTTTTCTGAGAGTATATTATTGTGATTTTGTTATTTATCTTTTTGTCTCATTTATTTGAAGTTGTCATGGACTACAATACACTTCTATATATACTGCTTTGTTTAAATGTAGATGATAATAATGACTACTGTGCATATGATAAATAAAAGGGAGCAAATAGGTTTATTTATTTTTATTTTGAGCACAGGGTAAATTCTGCTTTAGCATGTAGTCTTCATATCTAAATCTTATTTTTTTTTTTTAATCTGTCCCAGTTTTCTTATATTTATTTATTTTTTTGCTCCAGAGATGTCACTGGCAAATGTATTAAGATACTGGTTAAAAAGTGGTACCAATCTCAATGCATTTGCAGCATGACCAAAGAACTTTTATGTGTGACCCTGAGAGAAGTGTGTTACGTAACATTAGTATAAAACATTTGTTATGAACTGAAAAAGAATATTGTGTAGAGGTTATTTTGCACAAAAGCTTTTGAATAGATACATTGATAAAGGGTTTTTGTTGAGGGCTACAGTAAAACATGTTCTTGCAACAAAGAAGATATTGGGGCTTTGAGTAAGTAGAAAGTAAAATTAAGTGTGTCTATTAAGGTAATATTGAAGTGCAAATCTTCTTGTAGTCAAGTGTCCAATACAAAGATCATTCCCAAGACTGATTGTCAAGGTCAGAACATGTTGTGCCTTTGTACTGTACTTCAGGATGGTAGTCAGGGTAATTTTGATCATTGCTGGTGTTATTATATGGAATCTGTCTCTACTTATTCTCAACATATTGTATGTAGCATAATGATGAAACGATTGTTATAAAAAATGGCAGAAACATATTGGGTCCTAAAAACTTGCAAGGAGATGGCGAGCTGAAACGGGTGAATAGTATAGTGACCCATTTAGGGACCGAAGTGGCACTTTTAGCATTGTGTCCAACACTTCGGTTCTTTTATGCAGTTGAATCCGTACTGTCTGGGCATTATTAGTGCGTAAAAAAAATTGTGCAAATTCACCCTGCAATCTCACATCTCACAAACTTAGTATACATATTTAAACATAGACAACTTTTTACTGTATATTTCATAATCAGACGATTTCAATTTTTAGAATTCTTAATGTAAGAAATGCTATATAAAGCAATAACGGCTTTCTCAACCACTTTCTTGTCTTATTTGCTAAAACTCTGGCCATATAGGTTAACCAAAATTACATAAAGAAGAATAAACCAGGACATTAGAGAAAAGGTCAATGTAAAAGTATATATCTGGTGGAAACCTGTTATTTTATTTATTCTGTCCAACAAAAAAAAGGTAGGACTTGCATTGCAAGGCGGCAATTTGTAGTTTCCAACAAACGTACAACCAGGTATTATATAAGAGCCACAAACAGAAATAGAAGGACAAACATAAATGTGAAGATACACAGCATTAAGTGTGTTGCACATATTATATTAGTGCTGATTATCTTATATTATATTTACATCTTTCAAATTGTGACATAAACTCTATCTAGTAAATAATGAATCAAAATAGAATGTGTCATTTCTGCCACCCAAAAAAAAATATTTTAGTTTCCAGTACAGTTGCAGAAGCAGAAAAGAATAATGAGATCACATGTATTCGATAGTGAATAAACTTCCATCGATAGTGAATGATTTTTCGATGCTGCCTACACAAGATAAGACATGTCTATGCAACTAAGCAGAGCAGGCGTGAGAACTTTTGATTTCGTCAATAAAACCAGAGGCTTGCGATAATGAAAATGACATTTTTATTGATCGGATGATCATGAATAACTGGTTTTCGGTACATAGTTGTGAAGCATAAGCTGGTTGATATTTTGTTGTATTGCCAATAGCGGACACTAATAGGAAAAATAGTCAGTGCTATATGTACGGCGCTGCAAACCACATGTGGTGCCTTATAAATAAAATATAATAATAGTCTACCTCTTTGAAATAACAATTTCAATCTACATTCAAGAGGCAGAATCATTGAATTTAAAAATGGCTGATAAGTAGCACACAGTGGCAGCTCCTACATGACCATAGTAGGGGAGTTGCCACTAGGCACACTCTGTCTCCCCCGCTGTGTCCCTGCCACAGTCCAGTGTCTGGCACCTATAAAATGCAGAAAGATAAGGTGGTTAGCTGTTATTTGTGCATATACTGTATGGGATAGTATTTCACATAGAAATCTCCACACCCTTCTAGTGACACACAATCTATAATATTGGGGTAAATGAAACGCATCTTCCCTTATTCTTGTACTGCATGTTAGTGAAAGATGGAAGCATATGAAAAAACAAGGGATCAAATATGGTATAGTACGTCCAAACAATCATGTTTACTTTTAGACATAAAACTTCAAAACTAAAATTTCCATAAAAATTGCATAAGTGCAGATGGAGGTTTTTTTTGGATTCTGGTGAAGGGCCTGTATGTGAGTGTGCTGAGTTTTAAGAGTGGTCTGACTGGAAATATGAGCCTGTTTTGAGTCAAAGGACCATAAGATAGTGAGGTAACAAGGGTTCTTTGGATAACCCTGCTTTTGGACACCTGAAGCTGTAATCCTCTCCTTTTGAGGTTCACACACCAGTCCTCTGATGCTATGCTTTTCGGAAGACTTATCTCCAGGGCCGGTGCAAGCCCCCCGCCCGCCCAAGGCAAAGCTCCCCCGCCCGCCCAAGGCAAAGCTCCCCCGCCCACCCCCAGGCAAAGCCCTCCCGCACTGCCCGCTGCCCGCGATGCGGCACGGGGGTGGGGGGTTGCTATAATACTGTGATGCGGCACGGGGGGAGGGTGCAATAACACTGTGATGCAGCACGGGGGGGAGGTGCGGGCGATACTGCCGCGCTGAAATCCCCCAAGCAGGGAGCGGGCAGCGTTGATTAATGGGTGGGATGGGGGTCGGGGAGGGGGGAGGGAGGATGACAGTCTTACCTGCTCCCTGCTCCCTGCTTTCTGGTACCTCTCTATGGTACCTTGGCGGCTCAGTACCACCCTCCAGTGGCCGGCGCCCTAGGCAAATGCCTAATCCTGCCTAGTGGTGGTGCCGGCCCTGCTTATCTTCCTTCTTCCAGGCAGTGAACTGTTTGTCCTTTTATAGCATATCCCTTCATTGCTTCCGGGTTATAAGGTTATCCATTAAACAATTATTTAAATAAACAGAATATACATATTAAAGTATCATAAATTACAACACACATAAAAAAAAGAATAAAAAGTTAAAATTTCCATTTTCCTTTTAAGCTGTAATGCAAATGACTACATTGGTTTTTATTATAGTCCTACTCTGTGACTTCCAGTTTAGTGTTTCCAATAAAGACAATTTCTGCTGGGTATGGATCCTAGGATAGACAAGCAT
Source organism: Crinia signifera (assembly GCF_055691185.1). NCBI lineage: Eukaryota > Metazoa > Chordata > Amphibia > Anura > Myobatrachidae > Crinia > Crinia signifera. The sequence goes on along the minus strand of NC_139222.1, from coordinate 76,166,636 downwards.
TAGGTCGGCCACTGAAGGTCGACATGCCTGAAGGTTGACAGGGTCAGTAGGTCGACAGTCAAAAGGTCAACATGGGGTGTTCACTTTTTTTTACCCGGTTGTCCACACTGTCGACATGGACAATAACTCACTCTCCATGCTTTGGGCATGTTGCCTAACTACACTCGGCACACTATTTTATTCTCCCACCACTCCCTAGTGGATGGTAGGTCATGAAACATCACCTGCCGGCACATGGGTAGCATCAACGGTGTAATGGTTTGCATTAATGCCTCGTAGCACTGATGTCATGGGTTCAATTCCCACCATGGCCCTAACTGTGTGAAGTTTGTATATTCTCCCTGTGCTGGTAGGTTAATTGGCTTCCAACAAAATTAACCTAAGAGTGAATGTGTGTGCGTGTACATGTGGTAGGGAATATTGATTGTAAGGGGCAGGGACTGATGTGAATATTTAAATATTGGCACTAATTCTGGTTCACACGCAAAGACAAATTCCTTCTCAAATGGACAAAATGATGTTCACTGCAGGTAGGGCAGATGTAACTTGTGCAGATAGAATTAGATTTGGAGGAGTTATTTTGTTTCTATGCAGAGAAAATACAGACGACTTTATTTTTACACTGCAATATAGATCTTCATTTGAAGTAAAACCCCACCCAAATGTAATTCTCTTTGCACATGTTACATCTACCCCCCCCCCCCCTGCAGTGCACATGGTTTTGTCCATTTGAGAAGGAATTTGCCTTTGCGAGTGAACCAGAATAAGGACCATTCTCTGTAAAGCACTTCGTAATATGTGTGCGATATATAAGTAATTGTTAATAAATAATGTTGACTCAAAAAAAAAGTTAAAAACCCCATGTCGACCTTTGACTGTTGACCATGCTTCCCCTTGTCGACCTAGTGACCGTATCTGGTTCTGCTTATCCAAGAGGCTTTTTTTTTTAAAACGATGAAGACTTTTCTTTTTAATAATTCAGCAGGGATAGTAAAAAATGTCTATGTGGATCCAAAATAAAAATGCTTGGGCGGCGTGTCATTTTCCCTATTTGAGTTACATTTTTCTCCTCTGAATGCTGAATACTTAAAGGGCAAAGTCTTCAGCCTGTTTCAAAAAAAGCCTTTCAGATAAGCAAAATTTGTCTTTATTGGAAACACTGTTTGTATCCCAATTGCACACTGAATGAGAAAAGAACTACATATTAATCAGATAATACAGAGATCTTGGTTGCATATATCTGCAGATATAGGGCTAAGCCCCCAGGCCGGACGTCAAGGCCTCTCTGTCACTGGGGGTCCCTAATACTGGGTATGGGTCTGGGGTGTGGGCCCCCAACATGCCGACACAGGCTGAGTACTCCAGGGCAGCACACAAATGAAAATTAGTAAGGGTTAATAAGAAGCACATAAGTGCTATGTAGGGAAGTGAAGGTGGGATTAAAATACAAAATATATACAATGTGATAGGAAAAATTAGAGTTAATAAAGTGTTAGGGTGTGCTAACATGGAGCAGACCAGCCCTACCAACACAGGGGGCACCACATTCCCAAACCCATCCCATAAGCAATAACATTTATGTCTGGGCTTAATAGCCCAGTGTAAGGCCACATGATAATGGCTTACAACATCTGAGAGCCAGCTTACCTGGAGATACCCCTGGCTTCTCCAATGGCACTCAGGTGTCAGCAATCCCTCCTAATGCTGACCCATCTATGCCTCTCAACTGCACAACACTTTTGTTGGTAAGCTGCTCAATCAGAGGTGTGTCATTTTGGCACCTGAATGACACACCTCTGATTGAGCAGTTTATTGGAAACACTAAATCGGAAGTCACATAGTAGGACTTCCAGGATAAGACAATAATAAGAAATTATGTAATAATTTGCATTACAGCTTAAAAAGAAAATGATACACTTCCTGGAACCACCACCACCACCTACAAGGCTCTCTCCTCCTAAACCGCTCCTTACCTCTCTTCACTGATCTCTATCCACACTCCCTCCCGTCCTCTTCGCTCTGCCGCCAACCGCCGCCTGACCTCTCACCTAATCACCTCCACCCACTCCCGTGTCCAAGACTTCTCTCGCGCTGCCCCCCTGCACTGGAACAACCACCGCCACCCTGCAGGCTTTCTGATTCCCTTACCTCCTTCACACGCTCCCTCAAAACCCACTTCTTCTGACTAGCCTATCCCTCCTCCTCCTAACCTCTTTCGCTCCTCATATACTGCCTAACTTACCCCTCCATCCATTCCTACTTATCCTATTGCTTTTCGTTTGTCCACCCACCTCCATTAGTCTGTTAACACTTATGAGTAGGGCCCTCCTTCCTCATGTACTCGCCCTACCTCTTTACCTCACCAGCGCTCCTGCCCTGTTCTTCCCTTCCTCTACTTCATCTTCAGTCTCCTCGACAATTTCGACACCTACTTCAGAATTGATGCTGATTTTAGTTCTACCAGCTATGCCCCTATTTATGCTGTATTTTATCAACACACCCTGTACGTTACCTTGTCATTTGTTTTTTTGTTTGCTATGTACGGCGCTGCGGACACTTTGTGTAAATAAACAAACTACTACTACTGGAAGAAGCAAGATAAGCCTACCCGAATGCGTAGCAGTAGACAACTGGAGTGTAAACCATAAAAGGATAGGATTTTTTGTGTGACAACAGGTGTCCAGAGGCTGGGTTATCCGGACAACTCATGTTACCTCCAAAGACTATCTTAAGGGCCATTTACCCATCAGAATCTGGAAGACCTCCATCTGCACTTGTGCAATTTTTATGGAATTTTTCTTTTAAAGTTTGACGTTTAAAACCTAAAAAAAATTATTTGTTTGGACGTAATATTCCATATTTGATCCCTTGTTTTTTCCATATGGTTCCATCTTTCATTAATATGGAGTGCCTAAGATAGGCGAAGATACAAGAATAAGATAAGTTTAATTTAATTTACCCCTATATACTGTAGGTTGTGTGTAGCTTTCTATGTGAAATACTATCTAACACATATATACACAAATATCAGCGCACATAGCCACCTTGATCTTTCTGTTCTTTATACATTGCTTTGAGTTAACCAAGGGTGTAACCCTTTAGGTGAAAGGTGCTGCAGATATTTAGAGAAACAAATCAGCGCCAAGCAGTTGAAACTAAAAAAACTTTTGTTCAATACCTATAGAATGCAGTTGATAGGTACTGGGCCTGGTTCATGCACTGTATTGGAGATGGTACTACCCATGTTCAAAAGCCTGGCTACTATGGGCTGCATTGTCTGGGGTAGTTACTCCCTGCTAGGGTCTTGCATGGTAGGACAGGAAGAGCTTCCTACAGGAAGCTAGCTCTCTGCTTATTGCAGTCTGGAATAGCAGTCCCAGGGGAGAGGAAGCATCTCCCAATGAGACCTCCTGTAATGTGGGTGAATGGCAGGTAGGCCTTCAATAGGAAGGCATTGCCAGTCACCGTGAAGCCAGTGCAGTCTTACGGACTGCATCTGCCTTCACTAAGGCTGAGCAAGGTGATGGATTTTACCGGGATGGGTTGGGCTGCAGTCCTGAGCTGGGCCTGTAGGTACAATCCACCACAGAAAATTGTTAGTACTGAAGGATCGTAATGAATTATTCTGCTTGTTTATGGCCTCATTGTCATTTGTTATAAGAAGAACCATAGGTTTTGGTAATTTTCTGTAATTTTACTATTAAAATATAGAGATTACTTCTAAACTTGAATACTACATGTTTCAGTAGAATAATTTTATTAGAACAATTGTGAACAGTACATGAAACTGTCTATTTTTTCACAAAAATATTCAAACCAACTAGGTTTTTTTAGTTTTGTTGAAGATGGAACAACTTATATCGTCTGTTTAGTAAATGGTAGAGTATTTTTAATGAAGAGCCTAGTTACTGTGTTACCATATTGTTTTTAACACGTCTCAAAACGCAGTATTATTAAGAAAAATACATAATACTCCATAAAGTAGATGGTCTAAATGGTTCTTTGCAGTGCTGTTTTTCAGCAGGAACTTAGGTCCTGAACCTCTTATTAAATATGACATCACCAGGAACTGCGTTCCTTAACCTATTCTGGGCCTAAATGTACTTTCCATAAGAAAAGTTTTATTCAAAAGTCTCTGTGAGTGCCTTCATTATGAAATACAATATATACATCTTTCTCTCTGTCTTTCTCTGTATATTCTGTATATATATTTTAATTTCATTGATCCACCCCCAGACCCAGAGTTCCTAGGCCAATTTTTCCAGAAATATAGTACTGGCTCTGTGAAATGATTGCTTAATTCTGGTATTGCAGTTCTAATTTGCATGCATGCATATTAACACTGTTGACCTCTTTATAAATTCAGAGGGAGTACATGATTTTAGTGCATCTCGTGTGGAATATAATTAAGATGAAGGTCAGTGTTGTTTGTCTTATTTCAAGTATGTGTCAGGAATTGACATAATATTAATGGTTCAGGGTTTCTAACTTGTGCATATAAATATATTGCCATGATTGTAAAAACTGACCATGGTTAGGTATTAATGAAAATATTAATCTGTTAGTTTAAAGGAATTTAGATGGAAGAATCAGAGCAGTGGAAAAGATAGTTATATTGAGGCTTGTGAATATGACTGTGAAGGCAAGATCAAATCACATTATAGGTAGGATCAGATAAGGCTGATTATTTGTAGAAGGATTGATAACACCCCATGATTTTAAAAAAGAAATATGATATGAAGTTATCTCAATATTATGTGCTGGATCTGTGTGATTTACCCAGTAAGGTGTCCGAAAGAAATGTCATACAAAAAAAAATAGCTTTCTACTGGGAATATTGGCATTTATATCATTCGTTTGTCCCCCAGAACTAATAATAGAGTCTAAGCTTGCAAAAAATACTTTATTTTTTTTTCTTTTTTTTTTCGTTAAATTTAAAGTGGCAAATTGTTTTTGTAGGCAAAAATGTGCTACCTAAAATATCTGTTTTTTCAAGTGTTGTTTTAATTTGGTATTTTAAGGTTTCATAATTTTTTTTTCTCGACTATTTACTAGACATGCTAAACCCAATTTCTAGTGTTGGATATTGTGGTGAGCTGTTCAACTGAAGAGCATAAATTACATGCTGGTGATTTTAAATGGTGGAGGATCTCTCTGATTTTTAATAGCAATTACCGTTTCCAACCGTCACTGTCATCCGTTCAATTCATACTTTGATTTTAGCTGAGTATTTGTTGCATACTAATTAGACAGATTTATCCAAAATGTTAGATTTGAAAATATCAGGAATGTAGAAAGCAGGGCAGGTAACACTGCACTTACCCTATTCCTTAGCAAGGGACAATATGTTGAAAAAATCTAGGTCAGAGCCTCTTGGGATGCTATGCGCAACTGTACAGGCTTCATGGTGCACGCCGCATCAGGTGCTGTAGGTGGGATGCAGTCAATTTACCGAAAATCAAAATACAGCCACCAACTGCCGACATTCGTTATGGCGACATTGTCAAAATGATGACATTTAAAATGTTGACATGGGTTTCTCTTGATTTTTTTTTTTCTTTGAAACTGACTTGTTCTTACTGTACTTCACAATCCAAGTGGGCACATAGTTAGATTCAATTTGTGTACTGAGTACAGCGATGTACCGGGCCCCTGACTCCCGTGGTACCCACACTGCAATTTCTGCACCCATTTTTTTCAATACTTACACCTCTGGTGCAGCATATTTTTTTGGAGATCTGTGCATGCGCAATAGTCAGAGCCTTCTAGTGCTCACAATCACCATAGTACAGAGGAGGCTGCACATGGGCCTACTCTTCTCTTATAACAACCCTGCTTATTGTTAATGTGGCCAGATTTTGGGTATTTGTAACAGGATTTATGAGGAATTAAAATTTGGGATAGATTTTCATTGAAGCAGGAGATGATCAGTTTGATTTTTGAATACTTGCATAGACTGCGATTTTAAATAAAATAACCAGGATAATGATACATTTACAACAAATATTTATATTAAAACCACACTCACATAAAACAAACCAGGCCCCCAACATTTTTACATTGCTTCACTGGTAGAATAGGCAGGCCACATTCCCCAAGCTGAAAGTTGCTAGCTGACATCTGCCCTCAACCTTACACATACCCCATACAATTCCATAACTGTAACGTAGGAACTGTACTGCTGTGTATGTGGTCCAATATACTACGGCATTTTAGGAGTCTTAATTTATATAATATACACAGTAATCAGGGCCGAAACTAGGGTTTCTGGCGCCCGGGGCAAGGCAGTCATTTGGTGCCCCCCCCCCCCCCCCCCAGTGATGCTGCTGCGCGCCGGAGGCGCGCCGTAATTTTCGGGAGGGCGTGGCCTAATTTGGGGGCGTGGCCTATAATCGCTGCTCTCCCGCGAGGCCACGCCCCCATTTTGCCGCTATGGGGGCATGACCCAGAGGCTCTGTGAGCCTCTAGCCATGCCCCCAGCCCCCTGGCTGCGGGAATAGACGCTGTGCGCATGCGCACAGCGTTTATTCCCCGCTGCTTAGTTAGCAGCTGACAGGGGGGACCGGACCAAATGACGCCTTGTCCCTTGTCCCCCTTGACGTTGCTCAGGCTGGCTCCTACCCGGTGTGCTGGCAAGTGGCGACGGTGGGGTGGCATCCTCTGCTCAGCGCTGGAGGCGGGAGGGAGTCGGGCGGCAGGACAAGGGTGCGCAGTGTGGCGTCACCACGTTGCGCCGTTTGATGTCAATAGAGGCGGGGGGCGGGGCTAGCATATTCAACGATGCCGGGTTCACAGCATCGCCGTCAGCAACACCTGTCACCGGACCTCACAGCGCCCCTCATCTCCAGCGCCCGGTGCGCGTGACCCCCCAGCCCCCCCTAGTTACGGCCCTGCAGTAATAATATACAGGCAAAGATAGAAATTATGTTCTTTATAGACAGGCTACGAGGTTTTGTTATGTAATGAGTCAGATCTGATTAAGATATGTATTGTGCAAAGTTATGTATGGATTAGTGTTTTTTTCATTGTTCTTTATTATGTATGGGATCCGTTGTGTTTGAACTGCATGTAAAGATTTTGTGCTAGATTGTGATATTAAACATTTGAGTGCCAAAAACTCTGTGAGAGATGTTCAAAATATCCGCTCAAAATTCCAGCGTCGCTAACATGTGTTATATAAATTCAAATAAAAATGTTGTGTAAGAAAAAATATTATATTTCCTACATAAGGTAAACATTACAGGTCATTATGATAAAATATCTGCTTGGCAATTTTAACACCTATTTTTACAAATTCCCTTGGCACACTAAGGGTTCATATATTGTCACACTATTACATACCAGGTTCTAGACCTGATAAGTAGAATTCATTATTACTAAAATGAATTACAGATGGAGCGACTGTCCGCCAGCCTGCAGGATCGCCAGATGTCCTGAGCTTGCGCAGGCTGTCGGACAGGAGCTCCATCCAGGGCCGGCGCCACCACTAGGCACATCTAGGCATTTGCCTAGGGCGCCGGCCACTCTGGAGGGCGGCATTTCCCCCCCCCCCGTGCCGCGGGGGTACCTGTCCTGCGGCTGTGTATATAAATTTTGCGGCGGCAGCGGGGGGTCCCTGCAGTCAAGAAATAACGAGCGCTATCCGCCTGGCTACGCGGAAGCGCTTCTGTTGTGGAAACACTGGCCGCATGCTGGTTGGCTGAGATTCAGCCAATCAGCGTGCGCCTTGCGGCCAGTGTTTTCACAGCAGAAGCGCTTCCGCGTAGCCAGGCGGATAGCGCTCGTTATTTCTTGACTGCAGGGACCCCCCACTGCCGCCGCCGCAAGCTTTATATACACAGCCGCAGGACAGGTACACCCCCCCCCCCCTCGGCATCGGGGCACCCCCACCCCGACTCGCCTGGGGCGCTACGGTGCCTTGCAACGGCCCTGGCTCCATCTGATACGAACACACGAGCGTCTCACATGCTCACGTGTCCCTGTCAGCAAGGTGGTGGGGAGCGGCTTCCCTGCCCGTATCTGCGTCATAGAGACAGGCAGGGAGTGGAGGCAGGCAGGAAGAGTTGCTGGAGACTGGCAGAGGGCGGCGGAGGTGCGCGTGCCTCCACTGTCAGCTTGCATGGGGTGGCGATTGCCATTTCTGTCGCCAGGAGCAGCTCCATTGAGAGCTGCTCCATTTGTATATCACATCTTTTAACTAGAGTACAGCTGCAGGGATGTTTGCTCAGAAAGGAGCGTCGCATTTATGAAGAAACCAGTTAAACTATCTTTAAGTACATGTGTCCTGCTACATTGTTGATACATATAGCAAATTAATGTAGCGGGACCAATAAAGTGTATCATGCCACACTTGTTCGCTGCTAGGTCCCATTGAAATGAGTGGTAGGTGGGGGCAGGCCAATGGGCCCCCTACCTCAAACAATACATAGCACTATATTTTCATTCCTGATTCATGCCTTGATTTTATCTGTCATAGTTGCCACATCTGATTACCTGCCCATGTGGCATGAGCATGAGCAGTCGCACTGCATTATGTCACCAAAGGACACAACCTAGCACAGCTAAGATATACCATCATTGACCATGAGCCACCACGACTGCGGGGTGGTGACCATCCACTGCGACTACTTCAGAGAGAAGCTCGGTGGATTAATCGACTTGACACCCTGTCGCCCAAAGGACTCAATGAGTCAGCGGGGCATCACTGCTTTCTCTAAACACACACAGCACATACAATACCTGCTGTCCATGACTCCCCCATTACATCACTTCTGCGCAGCATAGTTCCCAGTCACGCATCAGATTTGGGTTGACACACTGTGTTGACTTTGCCGTCTTCCGGCACATTGAGTTCCGTCCGCATGCATTTTCTATTTCAGGTGGTGTTCATGATATACTGTTTATCTAACTTTGAGGTTTATGCAAACCTTGTTTAACATTCATATTGGTGCCTTTTCACGGCACAGTAATTTCTTGTACCATGGATTATTGCGTTTCTTTTAACTTTCCTTTAATTTTTTTCACTGTTATACACTGTATATTCTTATCACTCTACATGTACACACTATGCGTACACATTGTACATACACTGTACTGTTCATCACTTGTATCCATTTTGTTTCTATGCTAATCATATTGTCAATTATGTTGTTGCACTAAGTTACCCTAACAACCAGGGACGGGATGATGACGTCATTATTGGACGCATCACTCGGACCGGGACGGGACGGGTACCTTCACGTGGTTTTGGCTATTGCATAAAGGTATGTTCCTGTAACCTGTATGTTATCCTGATGACGATGGTAATAAACATCACACTATTCTGCAGTATCATTCGCTTGTATGAGACTCCGGGTGCCGCCTTCAAACCGTAATATGTAATGGGCACTACGGCGTGCAGTATATTATATAATATTCCACACGCCGTAATGCCCATTACATATTATGCACACAGTTATGCTCATTACACATTATACCACATATAATACCCATTACATATTGGCATAATGCCCATTACATATTGTCTGCTTACACACATTATGCCCCATTCATTGCTGCTTGCACATGCTGTATAATTCCCCCTGTAATGACAATTATACATATGTTTCCTGTAGTGACTATTATAAATAATGGCCCATGTAGTGGCAGTTCCCATGTAGTGAACAATAATGCCCCATGTAGTGCCAGTCCACTGTAGTGCAGACTTACTGCCCGGGTGGCCTCCTCCATTACCGCTGAGATGAGAGCGGACCACAGGCTTCTTCCTGCCATCCTGTGGGCTTGGCCATTTCAAATATTGCACTAGCATGGGAACCAATTGAAGCATCGATTCACCGCGGCTGCTGGTACACAAGCTCTGATTGGCTCACAAGTCGGGCCACATTTCAAATGGCAGTGTGTCTGGGGTAGCCTGCGCTTTTCTGTAGAGGTGTAGCACCACAGTGCAGCCGGTAGGACTTACCATCAGGTGCACCACTGACCACCACTACCGATTTTTTGTTGATTTTTTGATAGCCGAGGGAAGGGGGCAGCTGACCTCCAGGCAGGCAGGTTGCCTAGTGGAAAATCTGGTTCTGATCTGAAGAGAAATGGTTGCTCTGGTTCTAGATATAATAGAAATGAATTTCTTATCTATAACTTGAATGTTTAAATATGGAACAACTTGAGTTTGAAATACCATTGGTGCATCAATGAAATACCGCCTAGCCTTCCCACAGACCATTTTGATAATAATATTTTTGCACCTGGGCCCACAAGCCACAAGCTCCGCCACTGAGCACAGTAATATGGTTTGTTTATAACCTATACTAATAGCTTCTATACAATGTTAGCTGATTGATAACATACTGTACATTTGACTGTACCATTTATATTTAGATATCTATAAAAAACATACTCCAATTAGTTTAAATAAATAAAATCCTATCAATGAATTAAATATTGCAATTTATGGACAAAAGTAGTTACACTTTCTGGGTATTCTATATGTGTGTATTAGTGATCATTCTAGCACCCGCTACCTTTGAAAACCCATGCTGTTCCTGTTCCCTGCCTGGGGTGTCGCTGTCTGCTGTGGTGTTTCTAGCACAGGTCTGGTTTGCATATCAATGCTGGGTACTTATGTAGTATCTGGACGCCCGATTTTTTGATTGTATGCCTTAACTTAAGGCATACAATCAAATGCAATGCGATAATCGCATCGCATGCAACCAAATCGCATGCGATGCGATCGACCCGATTTTCCATAGGATTCATTGTAAAAATGGTCTTGTTCATTTCCCTACTATGATATGATGCTCCATGGCATCATATCGTACACTTTCAATCACCCCTTTAGTTTGTTTAACATATATGTAGCACCCTTCACATTTATTATTACTTCTTACCTAGGTAAGTCCTACCACATATAATTTCCCCTATCCCTTTTACTTTCACTTTAATTTCACACTAATGTGATGCCATGGGGTGGTTCTGCTGGGCTGGCCTGGGGGGCCCGTGCCCTGGACCTGTCCCAGAGTAGTGTTAGGGACTTGTCCTATTGAGGTAACCTGGATGCGGTGGACAAGCCCATACTAATGGCCATTACTATGCTAATAACCTCAAATGCAATATAGCAAGATATTAAAAGGTCTAGCATATATATTTAGTGTGCACCTGCAAACTCCTCCTCCTGCTTGCTGCACTACAAGTCTCAGCAGGTAGCACCTCATATGTCCAGGGTGTGCAGTTTAGGGCCCCTCCCCCTATGTACTATATATTGTGTATTCATACACACTGGAAGCAGGGCCGAAACTAGGGTTTCTGGTGCCCGGGGCAAGACATTCATTTAGTGCCCCCCCCCCAAAAAAATAAAATAAATATATATATATATATATATGCATACAGACAACAGAAGGGTGATATTAAACCAACAAACAAGACAATATATCATATATTATATATACACTGTATTCTGAAATGAAATATATATTTATAAATGATCCCTCTAGAAACTATATGAACCTGAAAACAGGGACAGTGCGCGCCGAAGGCGCGCGCTAAAAATTTAGGGCATTTTTTTTTTTTGGGGGGGGGGGGGGAGAAGTGGTGTGGTCACATAGTAGTATCAATTTACATTATAGCACACACCGTTATGCCCAGTACACATTCCAGCACACACCGTAATGCCCAGTACACATTCCAGCACACACCGTAATGCCCAGTACACATTCCAGCACACACCGTAATGCCCAGAGCACATTACACCACAAACCGTAATGCCCCCCCAGTACACATTATAAGCAATGGTTAATTGCTGCTGCCACTGGATAGAACACTGTCCCTGAATGATACACAATGTGCCACACACTGCAATGTCCAATATGTCACAAACATACCTCCCAACACTGGAGGCAGAGGAGAGGAGGCAGAGTAGAGGAGACATCTGCGCGTGCCAAAGGCACGCGCCCAAAATTAGAGCGTTCACCTACTACCGTGGTACTCCTGCGAGACTACATCCCCCATTTTTTCCGCTATGAGGGCATGGTCAGCTCTCTAAGAGCTGTAGCCACATGGGGTGCGGTCATGGAAAATGGAGGTGTGATACACATATGCCCACAATAGTGCAGTGCTAGATACACATGACCCCAAAAGTGCAGTCCGTGATGCCCAATATACCTATGCCGCATACTGTGATGCCCATTATAAATATGATCCGCACCGTGATGCTCCATTATACATATGCCCCAAACCTGGATGCTCATTATACATATGCCACACACATGATGTCCATTATACATATGCCCCACAACGTGGTGCTCCATTATACATATGCCGCACACCGTGATGCCCATTATAAATATGCCGCACACCGTGATGCCCATTATACATATGCCGCACACCGTGATGCCCATTATACATATGCCGCACACTGTGATGCCCATTATACATGACACACACCGTGATGCTCCATTATACATATGCCACACACCGTGATGCCCATTATACATATGATGCACACTGTGATGCCCATTATACATATGACGCACACCGTGATGCCCATTATACATATGCCCCACACCTGGATGCTCATTATACATATGCCGCACACCGTGATGCCCATTATACATATGCCGCACACTGTGATGCCCATTATACATGACACACACCGTGATGCTCCATTATACATATACCACACACTGTGATGCCCATTATACATATGATGCACACTGTGATGCCCATTATACATATGACGCACACTGTGATGCCCATTATACATGACACACACCGTGATGCTCCATTAAACTTATGCCACACACATGATGCCCATTATACATATGCCCCACAGCGTGATGCTCCATTAAACATATATGTCACACACACAGTGTGTATATGTATATATATAGTGTATATAAATATAAATATATATATATATATATATATATATATATATACATACACACACACACACACACACACACAGTGTGTGTGTGTGTATGTATATATATATATATATATATATATATACACTAATGCACATAAAATAATTGCCTTTTCCTTACTTAGCAGCCGTTTTGGCATCTCAAAAATCCTACTGCGCCCGCCCTGCACAGATTCAGGGAGCCTGGGAGGGGACGTGGGGAAACTTTAGAACTGCTTGGAGTCGATAATGTGGCTGCCGTCTGTGCTTGCCGCGCACAGCATTTCTGGGAGCGTGGGAGGGGACGCGGTGACACGGCCGCGCCAACCAATGGCTGGGGGGCAGCTGCCGCGTCATCACGTCCCCTCCCACGTTCCCAGTAATGCTGTGCGTGGCAGGCACAGACGGACAGTAACGCGGCGTCGGTGGCGGCAATGGCATTCAAAAGTCAATGACAAGCGGCTATAGTCGGGCCGCTTGTCATACTAATATGTGTCAGAGTGGCATACCCGTCGCTCGCAAGCGACGGGTTAGCTAACAGCAGCGGGACTCGGGCTACATCAGTCCCCGAAACCCTGCTGGCTGTCACTCTCCCGGACCTGACAGCGCCCCCCCCCCCCCTCCAGCGCCCGGTGCGCGTGACCCCCCAGCCCCCCCCCTAGTTACGGCCCTGCTGGAAGGAACTAGAGACGCCTTCCTCCTTAACTAGCACCCCACCCACCTGTCCCACATTGTTTTTAATTAGGTTGGAGTCCCAACATTCAAGACTGCACACCTCAGCTTGGCACTATGAGGGTAAGTCCTACTGTACATATATGCTGAGTGTTGGTCTGTGGGACTGTGTTTGGGGCGCTGGGCTCTTTGGGCTGCTGTTGCTGGGCTGCTCCATGGCATCATATTGTACACTTTCAATCACCCCTTTAGTTTGTTTAATATATATGTAGCACCCTTCACATTTATTATTACTTCTTACCTACTGTAGGTAAGTCCTATCACATCTAATTTCCCCTATCCCTTTTACTATCACTTTAATTTCACACTAATGTGATGCCATGGGGTGGTTCTGCTGGGCTGGCCTGGGGGGCCCTGTGCCCTGGACCTGTCCCAGAGTAGTGTTAGGGACTTGTCCTATTGAGGTAACCTGGATGCGGTGGACAAGCCCATAATAATGGCCATTACTATGCTAATAACCTCAAATGCAATATAGCAAGATATTAAAAGGTCTAGCATATATATTTAGTGTGCACCTGCAAACTCCTCCTCATTTCCCTACTATCCAAGTGGGTATGGAGTTGGATATAAACCTGTGGCGAGCGAAGCGAGGCGAGCGCACGTAGATTATTTAAAATGTATTCCATGTCACCAAAATAATCTGCGTCCCCTCGCGGGGCTTGCTGCGCTCGCCACGCTTCGGGCTCAGTGGCTCGCTTCGCTCGCCACAGGTTTATATCCAGCTCCATGCCCACTTGGATAGTAGGGAAATGAACAAGACCATTTTTAATGAATACTATGGAAAATCGGGTCCATCGCATCGCATCGCATGCGATTTGGTCGGATGCGATGCGATCGACCCGATTTCAAAATCGGGCGTCCAGATACTACATAAGTACCCAATGCTGATATACAGACCACACTGTGCTAGAAGAACCACAGCAGACAGCGATACCCCAGGCAGGGAAGAGGCACTGCATGGGTTTTCAAAGGTAGAGGGTGCTAGAATGAACACTATTTATAGGCACATACAAGTTCTTATTCGAGTAGTTTTGTGACCATGCCGGCTTTCTCTGACACATACAGTACAATATGCAAAATACAGTATGTTTGTTATTAACATCTTTTATGTTATCTCTGCTGTTAATATGGTAACTGTGCTGATAATATGTAATTTAAACTCACCTGAAAGGTACACATTAATATACAGTAGTAACATATCTTTAACGCACACAAAGGGAGAGGGGGGCTCTGAGTACCCAGAAATTCACCAACAGAGTAGAGAGACCAGGCATAATATTACTAAGCTCATTAGATTCTGTTTCCTTTAGGATTTTGACCCTGTTCTTTCGCAATAGACTTGCAAATTGTAGCATTTTTTGCTCTGAGGGGGCATCGCTTAGAAACCCCTCTGGAAAAATCTTGCATTGTCCCCTGCATGTAAAAGTCAAATAAAAACCAGTATACACTGTAGTGAGAATAGTGACTTACCATGACAAAAACATAAGGTTGTCAAGAATACAGACTATAAGCCTGATTTTGGTTCACTCGCAAAAGCAAATTCTCTCTCTAATGGACAAAACCATGTGCACTGCAGTTGGGGCAGATGTAACATGTGCAGAGAGAGTTAGATTTGGGTGAGTTATTTTATTTCTGTGCAGTGTAAATACTGACTGGTAAATACAGCTTTATTATTACACTCCCAATATACATATCAGTTTGAACGAGTATGGATCATTAGGTCTACAAAAAGTTGGTTGACACCATTAGGTCAAAATGGGTTCGGTCGACAGGGTCATTCTGTCGACACAAGCATTTTTTCGTCATGAACAATGGGGACAGTCAAAAGGTCAACATGGGGTTTTCACTGTTCTTTGGCCTGAATGTCGACACAGTCAACATGGACACAGGTTAAAGTGCACCATGTGCCCTCCCATGGCTTGCTGCACTCGCCATGCTTCGGGCTCGGTGCCTCGCTACCCTCCACACACTATTTTAATTTCCCAACACGCCCTCATGTATGGTAGGGCATGATATACTGCCTGTCGGCACATGTCAGCTCAAAAAACAGTGAAAAATCCCATGTGGACCTTTTGACTGTTGATCTTGCCCATGTTGATCTAATGCTTGTATTGACCTAATGACCCTGTCGACATAATTAATGTCGACCTTGACCCATGTCGACATTGACTCATGTCGACCTAATGGTGTAGACCCAATGCATATCGACCTTCTTGTTGTAGACCTAATGACCGTATCCCGTTTGCACACACCCAACCAATCTAATTTACTGCTTGTTACATCTGCCCCACCTGCAGTGCACATGGTTTTGTCCATTAAAGAGAGAATTTGCTTTTGCAAGTGCACCAGAATCACTCTCTATGCGCACACACACACACACACAAATCCTTTTTTGTTCGCACTGAGCACATATTCCAACTCTTGGAGAGTCCAGTTAACTGTAAATACTGTTGTAGTTAAACCTCTGATGCTATAGCCAGTATTAAATAAACCCTAGTTGATTTGCAGATAAAGATGCAATAGAATTCCTGGAAATGCATCAGACATCCTTTATAGAAAACAAGATAAGGTGATAACATTTTATTTTTATATTAACCAATGCAGTTACGCTTGTATTTATTTTATTTGTATTTTTTCCTTAAGAAGATTGTGCACAGAATGGTAACGGCAGCCCCATCTGTGGATAAACCGGATGATTATTGCTCCCAGAGATGTTCTTCCCCAGCAGCCCAAAATCATTAAGTTAAAGCCATATAAACATATTTTAAAGTATGCATGTGTTGATTAGTACATACTTAGCATGGCTCAGAGGGACTGCAGAGCGGCAATATCAGACAGCCATATTGGTTCACATGCAGATGTGAAGTGGATGTTACGATCCTAATGGGAAAAGCCTGTCCAAGAGATCTAAGGGAAGCTGAACAGATGGAGATTTTTAATGACAAAGGTTTATGAAGAAACAAATTTGCAGAGTAGAATTGAAGTTTACGGGTTTTTTACACTGAGAAAGTGAACAGTCTTCAGATTTTATTCTTTACATTCGGCACTTAGCAGCCTTGAAGGAGCACAAAAGCCTTGAAGTAAAACAATCAAAAATGTGTTGTTTGGTTTATTTGTAAAACCGTGCAATATTTTAGTCTAAGCTGCATAGATTCATTTAATTCTGAAATAAAATAAAAAGCAGTTGTTTAACCCATACTATTCTTTTTAAATGGTTAATGGTGGAGAAAGATCTAGTGTCTCTGGCAGAAGTGTAACTAGATATTTGTAGGCCCCATGGCAAACGTTTTTGAGGGCCCCCTATCAGGGGCGGGCTGGGCCGGGGGGCAGGGTGCCATGTGCCCCCCGGGCCGCTCTAACAGGCACTGTTGCGGAACCCGGGCTGCCTCCTATTTTAACTGCTGTGACTGTCCTCCTATAAGCAGCAGCGCGGCTACAGGAACATGGCCGCCTACTGCATGAGGACATGTGCCGGCCGGGATGTGCAAGTCCCGGCCAGATTCCTGGCATTGGATACAGTGTGGCCGCGGCGGACGCCGTGTGACGTCATGACGCCGTCACTGCCGCCCTACTCGTGCGACAGATACTCGGAGGACGGAGAGGTGGCGAGTAAAAGCAAAGAGGGCAGAGGGAGCCGCATCAGTAGAGCACACGGACCCGGTCCTATGAAAGGCAGGTGTCCTGTAACTATGTATTAAGCGTATAATGGGGGCCGGGGAGCTGCCTGTGGTGTCCTCGTATAATTATACAGGGGGAGCAGCCTGTGGTGGTGTCCTGCCAAGACTCCCACAGGCTGCTCCCCCTGTATAATTATACCAGGACAGTCTTGGTATAATTATACAGGGGAAGCAGCCTGTGGTGACCTGCCATAATTATACAGAGGGAGCAGCCTGTGGTGTCCTGCCAGGACACCACAGGCTGCTCCCCCTGTATAATTATACCAGGACAGTCTTGGTATAATTATACAGGGGGAGCAGCCTGTGGTGTCCTCGTGTAATTATACAGGGGGAGCAGCCTGTGGTGTCCTGCCAAGACCCCACAGGCTCTTCCCTCTGTATAATTATACCAGGACAGTCTTGGTGTAATTATACAGAGGGAGCAGCCTGTGGTGTTCTGCCAGGACACCACAAGCTGCTCCCCCTGTATAATTATACCAGGACAGTCTTGCTCTAATTATACAGGGGGAGCAGCCTGTGGTGACCTGCCATAATTATACAGAGGGAGCAGCCTGTGGAGTCCTGTTATTGTTATTATACTGAGGAGCAGCAGCTGCGGTGTCCTGATATTATACAGGGGAGCAGTCTGTGGTGTCCGGTTATTATACAGGGCAGCAGACTGTGGTGTCCTGTTATTATACAGGGGGAGCATCCTGTGCTGTCCTATTATTATACAGGGGAAGCAGCCTGTGGACTCATTAAAATGGGGGTTTTTCGGTAAAAAAAAATGTATTAATAAAAAAAAGATAATAACGCCACAACAGGCTGCTCCCCCTGTATAATAACAGGACACCAGAGGCTCTGGTGTCCTGTTATTATACAGGGGGAGCAACCTGTCGTGGTGTTATTATCTTTTTTTTATTAATACATATTTTTTTTACCGAAAAACCTCCATTTTAATGATGCGCTGTTACTTATGGGCCAGTGCTCTGGACTTGCCCCCCAGGCTAAAAGTTGCCAGCCAGCCCCTGCCCCCTATTTAGCAACTGATGGTGATAAATGTATGTAAAACATATTACTTAGACAGTAAAGATGGGCCCCCTTCAGCTATGGGCCCCATAGCAGCTGCACCTCATGCACCTATGGTAGTTACACCCTTGTTCTCTGGCTTTACACTAACTACCACATGGCAATGATGGCAGCTTGAGCTATATCTCAAGCATCAAACATATTAATTGGCAGGCTTGTAAAGAGCAGCATCGGACATAGGTACTAAATGGGTTCGAGTTAAGGTGGTGGACGTTGGCGCAGCATTATTGAGGTATGTAGATATGCTTCATTAAACAAATAGTCATTGTGACGCCAAAAGAATGGGACACAGGGGTTGTGGGGTAGCTATTTATCCTTATTTTGTGAATGAAGATGTGTCCCTCATTCTCAGAGGCACCATTTGTGCAGTGCCAGTGCCAGAGTCCATGCTTTCTCTGCCATGTTCCCAAAGATGTCACTCATAAGATGGTGTCAAAGGGAGGGGGGCAGACCCGGGCCATTTTGTAGTCAGAATATATCCCTATAATGCAATGTTTGATAACTTTTTACTGGACAAAAACAAATGTTCCACTGAAAGTCTACAAATATGGTACATGAGTTGGACTTTCTTTAATCTCTAATGCATACTTTACGGTATATTGAAGAATCTGGATAGGTCAGAATTCGTGCTTTTCTGCTAAGCTTTAATCATTTGGAAAAATGAATAAGTATTGTTTTTAAAACGTAAAAATTACCCCATAGTTTGTATAGAAATATTGGTACTTGTTTCCTAGAACGGCCACAACGATTTAGATCGTTGTGGTCGTAAGATAAAAAATCGGATCGATCGCATCGCATGCGATTTGGTCGCATACGATGCGACCGATCCGATCGACCGATTTTTCACCCGATTTTTTTTTTTTTTCACCTGATTATTTTCAATTGCCCCCACAAATGTTACTAAGTGGGCTAGACCCCACGATAGACGTCAACCCGAAGCGTGGCGAGCTCAGCGAGCCCGCGAGGGGCGGCGGTGCGCGTCCTCCGACCTTTTCATTCCCCTACTATCCACTAGGGCGTGGAGTGAGAATAGAATAGTGTGGCGAGCGCAGCGAGCCACCGAGCCCGAAGCGTGGCGAGCGCAGCGAGCCCCGCGAGGGGACGCGTCTAACTTCACAGGTATACGCGTCCCCTCGCGGGGCTCGCTGCGCTCGCCACGCTTCGGGCTCGGTGGCTCGCTGCGCTCGCCACACTATTCTATTCTCACTCCACGCCCTAGTGGATAGTAGGGGAATGAAAAGGTCGGAGGACGCGCACCGCCGCCCCTCGCGGGCTCGCTGCTATCGTGGGGTCATGGCGGGCACATAAAAAATGTGAAATGGGTCATATTGGCCCATTTCACCTTTTTTAACATTTTTCCCTATGTGAGATGGACTTAATCAAGTCCATCTCATCTTGTGCCATTATAATGGCACAAGACCGACAAGATCCTCCCGATTTCAATGTTAAAAGATTTTTTAACATTGAAGTCTATGGAAAAATCGGGTCAATCGGTCGGTCGCATCGCGGCCGATTTTAATTGGTCGCGACCGACCGATTGACCCGATTTCTGTCAATCAAAGTGAAAAAAGTGTAAAAAATCGGCCACATCGTGAGGATCGTGTCCCTTAATTAAGAGCCACGATCACTCACGATTGTGGCCGTTCTAGGAAACAAGTACCGAAATATTTATCAGAGCAGTAGCATTTGTTTGCAGATACAAATGGTTTCAGATGCAAGAAAAAACGTCACATCATTTGAAAGTATAAGCCAGAATGCTGGACTTCTGTATGTGTATACCTCCAGTGTCTGAGTATATGTGTGTGTTTGTGTGTGTGTGTGTGTGTGTGTGTGTGTGTGTGTGTGTGTATATATGTGTGAGCAGATTTCTTTTTAAACAATTCTGTTCTGAGAATTAAACTGTAAAAATACTGGATCCTTTGGTTTATAGAAGATGTGATTTCTTAACTTATTTCAATAACACTCTATTAATACAATGTGACACAAAATCTGCTTTGAGTAGAGACATTTGTATTGCAGTCTTTGGAGAATTTATATGTCGCATGAACAACATTTAAATCCTATGTCCTATTTTAGCATCCCCAGGCCATGTTACTGTATGTGTCCCAAAACTTACAAATTTTCTGTAAGAATTGCTTATAAATAAGTTAATTGTTTTGATCTGGAAAGTGCTAAATTCTGTCAGACTATTTCTTCAGGGATTACTTTAGCAAGTTAGTGGCTGTCGGGAGATGGTACTATTTTACACCTATGAACTTCTTGCTCTGGTGTATTTTCTATTTTCAGCAATAAATGCATTAACCACTTGCTGTAAATATATCTTGTGGAGAGAAGGCTTTGGAACTTGTGCTGCATTTATATGACATGCACACAAAGGTGACAGCATTTAAAGGTGGCCATACACACGCAAATGTATCTGCAGATCTGTCTGGTTGGAACAAAAACATGGTTGTTATGGATGAGAGCAAATGACAGTTGACCATTTGCTTGGAAATGCTGGAAAACTGCACTCATCCATAACCATGTTTTTGTTCCAACCAGCCAGATCTGAAGATAAATCTTAAGGTGCCCATACACGTTACAATTATTGTATACAATATCGCATCTCATCACATCTCAGTTTTGCAATAAGATGAGATGAGATGAGATCTAGAACCAAAAAGTATGCGCAGCACATACTTTTTGTACTAGATCTCATCTGATCTCATCGCAAAACCGAGATGCGATATTGTATACAATAATTGTAACGTGTACGGGCACCTTTACTAGTGTATGGGCACCTCAAGGCAGTTTCCAACAAAACAGATCTGACTTTAAAACAAGTTGGATCTGTTTTGTTGGAAACGGCCGTGGATTGTCAAATCCACAGACATTTCTCAACAATCCGGAGCTGTTTTCGACAAACCTCGAACTTTCCAACACTTGGCAGTCAGAACATTGAATTACAACTGTCAAGTTTCTGACGAACAGAACCAAAACGGCCAGGGATTCCGATTGTCAGGACGGTCTGACAGTTGGAATCCTGGATTGAATTTTCCCCTAAACCATGGATATTCAATGACAATAGAGTGATCCAGAAATTGTGCAAATAACCTATTTTATTTCAAACTAAACCATGCGTGATTAAAATACAAAGGTACATGATTGTGTATTTAAGGGGGAAACACCTGTTAGGTACCTAAATTTTGTATACTTTTTGACAGGGGTGTAACCAGATGTTTGTATGCCCCCATAGCAAAACATTTGAAGATCTCCTATAGCTCTCTAGCTGTGAAACTAAAAGTCCCAGCATGCTTTGCAACAGTTTTCCTATAAGGGTACAGTAAAAATGTGGCAAAGCATGCAGGGATGTGTAGTTTCACAACAGCTGGAGAGCCACAGGGTTGACCAGGCCTGCCCTATATACCAACCAATAGTGTATGTATGTGTGTGTGTGTGTGTGTGTGTGTATACTGTAGATATAAATATAAAACACATGTAATTCATACAAGGAAGATAGATGGGGCCCCCTTAACATAGGTCCCCACAGCAGCTGCATCCCCTGCACCTGTGGTAGTTATACCCTTTCTTTCTGTATTGTTTGCAAACTCTGCCCACCCCAAAATGAATGCAGCCTGTGAATCAATCTGTGGCTTGGGGGCTACAGCTTGTGACCATGCAGGTCCCCTTCTGCAAACAAGCATAGTTGCCCCATAATTGAGCATTTACAGAAACCATTATTACCTACAACTCTTTAATAGGCCCTGTTTTGCTTTTGACTGCCAAATGATCAAGTAACCCAAAGATGCACATAAACTAGTGCGATTTGGGCAAATTTCATCCAATTCCAGTGCTTGGTTAGACAAAATGTATGAAACGTGTCAAATCGCATGTGTCCAGCTCCGATTCCTATGCACAGTACCGTGCCGAGCTGGAGATCGCAAGGGATGCACTATGGATTTGTCGGATCCAGCCAGGGCACAACTACTGCTGTCACAGGGGGTTGCATGCTCCTTCTCACAGGGGCGGTTACATGTATTTTTCCAAGGGGGTTTACATGCATTTTTCCCAGGGGTATGAGATGCTTATTGCCCGAGGGATTACATGCTCATTGCCTGGGGGATAACATGCTCATTGCCTGGGGGGGATTATTTGCTTTTTGCCCAAGTGGGATAACATGGTCATTGCCCAGGTTGGACAACATGCTGATTGCCTGGGGATGCAGGAGCACATCATGCAGCAGTTCCAGAATCCGCACTTACGGGTAGTGCTGGGGCCCCGACACATGCTATAGGTGCAGGATGACCTCTAGCATCTGACTCCTCTATGTTGGCAGCCATATTATGAGGGGTGAAGGGTCTCTACATGGACAGAGACTCAGAGCCCCTAAGGCAGCACTACTTGCCTTTGTGCTTATCCTGGCTCCTGGTTAATTTGTTGGTACTCTTTACCTAGAACGGCGCCCAAGATTTGGATCTTGGGCATCGCAAGGTAAAATGTCGCGACCAAAAAATCGCATGTGATGCGACCGACGCGATTACCGCGATTTTACATAGGGAACAATGTTAAATGGGCCAATTGACCCGATTTTACATTGGGAACAATGTTAAATGACCCACAGAGCCCAAATAGCCACCCTCAAGTGTGAAATGCCCCCCCCCAATTGTTAACGCCACCCCACGATGAACGTGAACCCGAAGCGTGGCGAGCGGCGGCGGTACGCGTCCTCTGACCTTTTCATACCCCCACTATCCACGTCGGCGTGGAGTTGAGAATAAAAAGTGTGGCAAGCCCGAAGCGTGGCGAGCCCCGCGAGGGGACGCGGATACCTTCACAGGTATCCGCGTCCCCTCGCGGGCTCCACAGGTATCCACGTCCCCTCGCTACGCTAGCCACGCTTCTGGCTCGCTGCGCTTTCTATTCTCGACTCCACGCCGACGTAGGGTTAATGCTTTGGCCGGGGGGACTTGTATAAAAAGTCTCCCCCCGGCTGTGGCATTACCCTGCTGGCTGGTTGTGCCTGGGGCTGGTTCTTAAAATACGGGGGACCCCTAGTCATTTTGTCCCCCGTATTTTGGGAACCGTCCCCGGGTCTGGAGCCTGGGGCTGGTTGTTAAAAATCAGGGAACCCCTATTTGTCGGGTTCCCTGATTTTTAATTACCGGCCCCTGCTCTGTCAGCCTGGTGCTGGTTATGGCTGTGGGGGGGACCCCACGCCGGTTTTTTTATTTATTTATTTTTATTTCTATTTTTTTTTTACACCTTGCAGACTACACGGATCTGACTGATCCGTGCAGACTGCCTATACTAATTTGTATTAGCGCCCGTATATAGGGCCAGCTAATACGAATTAATACGACATTGGAGGGTTACAAAGCAGTCGTATATGACTGCTTTGTAAATCCCCCTCCGGAACACAACAAAGCATACGAGGTATGCTGTCGTATTAATTCGTAGCAAGAATACGAATACAATTATTTGTATTGGTATTCTTAGTACATTTCCCCCATAGTGTTTCATTCAATGAACAGTCTGGAACCTGCTTCCTAGAGGAGGAAGTAGGGCCTACTAGAGTTTACCCCCTGGGCCCGTCTGATCATACTATCTCGACACACCCATGACATGGATCATTTCTGTGCACTCCAAGAATTTCTCATTTCATAGAAAGAGTTATCCATCAACAAATGGATAAATCTGTTTTGCACTTTCATATGGTATTCTTTCCCTTTGCATAACATGGCGCGGCACAAATGCAGCTGGCAATTACTTTCCACAGCCCATGCACAGTTTGCAGATCTGTCTGCATTTGGACTTAAATAAGATACAGAATCAACCCCATTATATTGTACTCCCACACTTTAAAGAGTTAAAAGACCATGATTATGAATATCTTACAGTACTTCTGTTTTCCACCTTCTGAAGCAGACAGCTAATTGGCATTTTTTCTACATTTTAGAGAACAAATACCAGAATTTTCCAAGCCCATGTAAAAATGTGAACAAATATACTGACAGATTTATTTGCTGTCAACATTTCTTGCATATTGAGTTCTGGTCCTTCTGTTCTCCAAGAGGTCCAGAGTCCGTAATAACACTTGGTAAGATAATGTTTTGGCACTGCTTATTGATTTCTGTACTGTAAAGCACTGGTGGGTTATAATTATTCCTTTCAGATATTATTCCCCCTTAAATGCTGTGAATGTTAAGTTATTGTAATTCAATACATAACAGATGGAAGTTATTCTGGTGGGTCTCCCAAATGTTTATAAAGCTACTGCTCAAAAATCTACTTATCGTGCTGCAGTTTCCAACATTTGCTTATATTTTAATTCTAATGAGTGCCTTAGCATCACAAAAGCTGGTGTGATGGGAATTGATGCTGTTAGTCTGCCAGTTTTATACTTGGACTTAAAGATGGACAGATGTTTCAATCTAAGTGAGGAATGCTAGGGTAAAATATCTCCTCTCTACCTGTCTACTTTTTGGCATCATTTGATTGTGTCACCTTGACCTTTTTTCATTTTGATCCTGCACCGTTGATCTCCTTAGTTTTAAAATGATTAACTGTGAATTAAAGACACGTCAAAAACGTGTTTTCTCTTTCAAAATGCAATTACTAAAATTAATGAAAACATTAATAGTGTACGTTTAACTTATACTTATATTTTAGGAATTTTTGCTTTTAAAACTTTGGGTAAATGAAAAACAGTAATAACAAAAAAATGTTTTAAAGGAAACGTATGTAACTACACTATGGGCGGTATTCAATGTGAATACCTGCGAGGTGCAGCGAATCCTTTTTTGGATTCGCTGCACATTCGCCACGTTCCGGAGCCGACGGGCTCCGGTATTCAACGAGTCAGGGGCAGCGAGCCCTTGACTGGCGAATATGAGCTCCTGCGGCGATTGCCGCAGGGAGCCTCAGGACGGTGCCAGGCAGAGAGATGGTAGTCTCTCTGCCTAGCCCAGACCTTTGTGGGGGGTTAGGTGTGCTCCCCGGGTGCCAGGCAGCACAGGCTGCCCCCCCCCCGGGGGTGCCAGCAGGCGAGCGTATATTCACTACACAGGATCGTAATGATCGTGCAGTGAATATATGAATATGTAATGAGCGGCTCCGCTCTGGCGCCACCTGCTGGATGCTGTGTAAAAATAAAATAAAAAAAAAATATATTATTTTTAAAATTAAATATATATTCATGTGCTTACAGCACATGAATAAAAATAGCATGCCCCTCCTCAGAATAAAATTCCTGATTTTTTGACACCAAATGTAAAAAACAAAACACTTTATTTTAAAAGTTCACATTCCACTTCACCATAAAAAGATAGCGATTGCTACTCGGTGAATCATGGCGAAAAAAACCTTCAAATGTATTCGCCATGTGGTCATTGAATAGGGTGATTCACCGTTTTTGACAGAAATTCGCCAAACAGCACAAATTCGCCATAAAAACCTGGCGAATCAGGCTCATTGAATACCGCCCTATATCTTAATTAGCATTGAGTTTAATCCCATGTAAGTAATGGTCTGTACACACTGTAGTGATATCGGCATGGCCATAAAAACAAACAATTTGCGGGTGAACACTGAATGATATCATTAACAATATCGGTAAGTGCTGTCACCGCAAATCCCGCCAAACATGCAGTTACTGACGATATTGTCTGATTGGGCTGCATGTTCAGCCAATCGGGATCGAGCATTTTTACTGGTATAGTGAACGATATGCACAATGCTATTGTTACCGATATTTTGGTCGTGCATATCGCTCATGCATATCGCATAGTGTATACACAGATTTAGAGGGTGACATCCCAGTGTTTCCCCTGAAACGGCGCACATAAATTAAACAGAGTCAAATAGCAAACTCAGCTTTATTTAGCTTCTCAGTGTGTTACTCCTTGAGACAGAGTTGTTTATGCTGTAGAATTATTATCCTTTATTTATATGGCGCCACAAGAGATCCGCAGCGCCCGATTGCAAAGTACATAAACGAATAAGCAAAACAGGAAAGAGTGATTTTTAATCAAAGACAATAAGGGACAAGTACAGGTTACATAAACATAGCTGCGTCAGCAGATGACAATGAAATAAGTATCAGGGTGTCAGAAAACTGCAGGATTTGGTGCCATCAATGAGTACAAAAAAGCACATACAGGGGTGACAGAGATGGGTTAGACAGATTATGATGATGGGGTAGATTGTAACTGTAAGATGTTTTACAGAAAGTTTTAATGATAACTAGCAGTGAATCCATTTTCTGCAATCGAACTAGGGATGTGCGGGTTTGGTTTCCTGAAAACTGAACCCATTCGAACTTGTTGTTTCTGAGTGCAGTAGAAACTTTGATTTTAAACAAGATTGGATTTCAAAAATAACTTTGTTTTTATAAGATATCATCCTGAGTGTATTTTGTTTTTACTGTAAAGGTGCCCATACACAGGTCCAATTTGGGCTGATCATGATGGATCGAACAGACATAGGTATTTGACCTGTTATCGGATCTGATGCATGTTCCCGCGCGTATCGGATCCTGTTAATCATATGCGCAGCACGTATGGAATCAAATCATCAGCGGCACAACTCACTTGCCTGTTAGCACACGCGATGTATCAAATCTGATTACCCTTGAACTCCTCCGGCAGCTACCCACGAGTCCTTTTACATGCGATAAACCATATGTAACTACAGAGGCCCAACTTGTCTAATGTGCCAAGTCGGAAGGAGCCCTCCCATGGTGCTGCTCGCGAAGATCAAGGGAAAACGGGTCCAACCAGTTGCATAACTAAAAATATTGCGCCCCCCCCGCCGGCATTTCGGCAGAGCCCCCCACCCCCACAATAAAGTTGTCTGCCAGGAGCTCAATTGTGGTCCAGAGCCTGGGACCCGCAGAAGATTTGTCTGTGGTCCCGGCTCCCCTGTCCGCTCCTTGCTCCAGCATCTAATGCAAACAGACCGTAACAAAATGTCTGCCAACATACAGCAGACACTTTTCTGCTGTATTGCGGTGGACATTTTGTGATAGTCCGTTTAGATTAGAAGCAGAAGCCAGGAGGGGACAGGGGAGCCGGGACCACAGACAAATCTTCTGCGGGTCCCGGGCTCCGATCACAGGTGAGCTCCCGGCAGGCGGCAGTGGCAGCAGCATTACAATAGCCCCACAGACCCCGGTGCCCACACCTATACAGCGCCTCCCCGCCACCACAGGGTCTGTGGGCTATTATTACGCCACTGGGTCCGACTTATCTGAGGGAAAAGTCGGACCCAGTGGTATGGGGGCCTTAAGTCAATGTCAGTAGTTTTAGATGTATCTTTTATATGCAACTAAAATAAAGTATGGTCACATTTTCAACTTATTCAAAATGTAAGAAAATGGAAATTAGATTTTTGTCTTTTAAATAATGCATAACACTAGAAAAATAACATAGTTCTGAATGGCTTAACTAATGTTAAAGTAGGAAATATAGTAATAACACTATAACTATAACTAACTAACACTGACACTATTATTAACACTGTACAGTATATTACAATGCACACCAATATATTTCCAAAATGCAGCTCTACGGTGCACTATGCAATTTTCAAATATGGAAACCAACAGATGATAGAGGATCAACTCCCTGAAATGTGTTTATATCAAAGGCTTATGCTGCTAAGCTCTTATTATGTATCTGTCTCAGAAATACACTGAAAACTGATTTGGTTGTTATATCACAGGGCTCTCAATTACTAGACTCCACTGCATCATGTTCTTGAAAGGGATGTTAGCCTGGCCTGGAAACCTTTTTAAATCAATAGCGATGATAATTAAACTTACTAGCAAAAGAATGGAAAATGGATTTTCTACATGAGTAGCTTTCAATAAGGTCAAAGAGATCAGAAGTGTTCACTACAGTACAAGGATCTAGAGTTCATGGTCCTATATTTTTAATATCTAAATTGCACACAGTGTAAAGATGTCGCAATACACATTGTCCCAGTGTCCTTCTCCTGTATGCCTTTCTACTGGTCCGTCTGATAATCTTACATCGGGTCATGAAAAAAAAATGATGATGGGTCACAGAACTTCGCTTCATAATTCATTGCTTTTTATATCCTCTTTCTCCCTCACTCTGATATCAATCTGATATCTAACAGCCTTTGCTGAGTAATTGATACAGTCAGCTGTAAAATGTAGATGTAAGCCGGTACATAGTTTCTTCATGAATAATCATTTATAGCAGGGGTGGCCAACCGGTCAGAGGTAAAGAGCCGAAAAATATCTGTAGTCAAGCTAATGAGCCAACAACATGCGCGCGGCGAAGGCGCGCGCGAAAAAAGGGGCACGGTCTATTTAGAAGTAGGCCAAGCCCCATTTCTGTGTCTATTCCAAGCCAAAACTTTCGTTTTTGTATCCTTACAAAAGGTGCTCCAATAAATGCACCTGAAACATTGATAATTCATATGCTGCTGTGACAGTGTGCTTATTATAAAAAAAACGCCGGGGAGTGCCGCCGACAGTAGCAGCACTGCATAAAGCCTGCACCAGTTGCCAACTAGTATCGCAACATAACACCCGCTCAAGTTGCCGACAGTAGTTGCACAGCGTAACACCTGCAAAAGTTGCTGACTGTAGTAGTGCTGTGTAATGCCCGAACCAGTTGCTGACAGTAGTAGCGCTGTGGAAAGCCTGCACCAGTTGCCGACAGTAGTAGCCCTGCATAACACCGACATAAGTTGCTGACAGGAATAGGGCTGCATAACGGTCATGTCAGTTGCTGACAGTAGTAGCTCTGCAAAACACCCAGACCAGTTGCCGACAGGAGTAGTGCTGTGTAACATCCACATAAGTAGCCGACAGCAGTAGCGCTGCATAACTCCCAGACCAGTTACTGACAGAATAAAACCTCACACTTTATTTACCTTCAAATCTGGCAGGCAGTTCATCTTCTGCTCCTTCCATCAGCCCTGACCCGTGTAGCTCCACATTTTTCTTCCCGTGTTGTTCCACCATCCATCCCAGGTAGCTCCGCCTAATTTTCAGGCCATGCCAATGCCAGCCAGTGCTACCATTCATGCAGTCAAAGGGGAGTTAGGAGCCAGGAGGGAGCTTCCTGATACTGGCACCACTGCCTGTCATCCAGTGAGACACTGACAGGCCGCAGCAGTCAGAGAGGGCAGTGGCAGCCAGAGAGGACAGCAGCGGGGACGCAGAGCAGGGAGAGCATCTCTACTGGACGGTGCCTCCTTGCCCTGCTTGCTGTGCATAGCCGCCAGGACCTTTGATCTCCCTCCGTCAGTGGTCAGACACCCGCACTCCTCCGCCTTCCCCTCGGCGGCAGCCTCCTCCTGGTGCTGAATACCCGCTTGAACTGAGGGGAAGAAATAAATGACATGCGGCTGGCCGCAGCACCCTATGAGAGGAGAGTGGGAGCAGGAGCCGCACTTAAACAGGAGGAGAGCCGCATGCGGGTTGGCCACCCCTGGTTTATAGTATAACCCACAATTGGGTGCTTACTGGAGAGCTGATGTAGCTAAAATCACAGTGAAATTAATAAATATTTCATTTAAATAATTGTGATATACTGTATACAAATTCCTACTTTTAACACTTTGGAATTTTTAAATGTGTATTTATATATATATTTAAAAAAAGTATGGAAGAGAGTACAAAAACTGGTTTCTACTTCATTACTGGCATGTTGTGAAAGTAATCATAGTCCCCAATGGATGGTTTACCAAAAATCCCATTATTTAGCCCTTCAAAAGTCATCTTGATTAATCTTTGTAGACAATACAGCGATGAGAGAATGAATGGCCCACCATAGATCGGCCATTAAAGCAGCCATTGTAGGCAAACCTTCAGGACAACCAGGAATGAGAAATTTAGCAGAAAGAAAAACAATGTCTAAGTGACCTGAAACATATGGCAATAGATCACATTCCTTTTTCCATCAGGAAAGGCGACAGGGCTGGACAGTTACTTCGGTTGAAGGACACTTGGATACATCGTCTACACTCCATTAAACCCAAAGGACTCATTGACCGTCTTCCTCTTAATGTTTTCTTATAAAAACATTATCTCTTACCATTTTATGACATTTTGAGTCTTGCTGAAATCCATATAGATGATGCAGGTGGATTTATACTTAGACCACCTATCGGATCTATAGCAGATACACATATAGATTGTATATTTAATATTGACAAGTCACATAGTACATGTTACATGTAAGAACATATATATCTATAGAATGCCTTATATACAGCTACTTATTTCAAGTATACAAGTAGCACGTACAGGTGGCTGACAAAAATATTGATAGATCTATGGGATGTACTGTAGTATGTTCCATTAATTATACAGGTTGAGTATCCCTTATCTGAAATGCTCGGGACCTCAAGCATTTTGGATAAGGGATTTTTCCGTGAACTTTGGAATATTTTCTCCCCCAGAATTACCTGGTCCTCCGGCGGTGCCCCGATAGTCCTTTGGCGTCCACGGTGCACCCCGGCATCCACGGCAGCCTTCAGGATCCTCTTCAGTGGCATCTCCTGTCCCAGGCGCACTTGCGTAATGCACTCCTGGGACCAGGGTTGCAACTAAAGAGAATCCTGAAGGCTGCAATGGACATCAGGTAGGTATGAAAAAAAGGCATAGTGGAACCCTGGTAACTAAATATACCTTCACCAGTCCTGTTAACAGAATTTCTAAAAATCTGTGGCCCAGAAGTGAATGGTCCTGTGGCAGAGGGAGGGGATCCATGGGGACGTATACCGCATGATGACCCATTTAAGCTACTAATGTTCTTGGGACATGCTGTTCCCAACCTCAGGGTCAGGAGTGCCACTCCAGAGTTGCCGAGGGATGAACCCCTCCTGGAAGGGCAACACCCAGTGCCAAATGTAGAAAATAATGTTCATGTTGAAAAGGCACTGCGTGTAATAAGTGTCAGGAGGTCAGAACGCATAACCAGAGGTGTTCTGTCCTCGCGCTACCGAGAATAAAATTATTATGTTCCTCAAATGCCTAAATATCTTTATACAGTATGTTCTCTTTTGTCACCATTAACTCTTTCTGATGGACACTGGAAAGACTTCATTACATAGTTACATAGTAGGTAAGGCTGAAAAAAGACTTGCGTCCATCTAGTTCAACCTGGTATAGATATCCATTGCTGATTTGGTAGGTTCTGGTATTTTACTTCATTCCGTACTCAACGTTCCTGTTTGTTGCGTGCGGACACGCATTGTTCCAGCAGGGGGATTAGTGGCACCCCACTGCCGTGGTGTCCCCCCCTTCTTCACTTTACCCCAAAGTTATTTAAATGGACCCTTATGCCCATGGACTGGGGCAGGAAGGGTTAACTGGAGCTGAAGGGGTTAACAGACCCAGTAGTGTCCCAGCTCTTGTTCACATGCAGGGAGCCTGTTATGCTCCTGATTGGCTGAGGCAGGGCACGAATCTGGAAGTTCAGAGGTGAGCAGAGGAGCAGCATCGCTGGAAGGAAGAGAGAGCGGAGAGTGTGCCTGGCGGGTTGAGAGAGGAGGCAGTCTGTCCGTGCGCTGCAGAGCCGTGCTGACCGGAGAGCCGGGGAATGAAGGAGCTGCTGACCATGCGGTGATTGACAGCTGTGCGCGACGAGACCCGGGCACAAGCAAGATACTGCTGCAAGAGCCAGTTGGAAGAAGCGTGTCGGGACTTGGGCACTGGAGAGGTGAGAGCTGAGGAATCTTCAAGGCGCACTGATCGGCGGTGACCCCCGCTGACCCCAGGAACCGAAGTCAGTGGACAGAAGGAGCTGGCAGGGATTGTGACCGGCTGGAGCTGGCATCAGCACCCGAGACTCAGGTACCCAGTAGGGATGGGTAATCATATGATGTTTCATCGGTAACATCGGATTTATGGTTCCAATGTTCGATGTTTAACCCTGCAATGTTGAGGATCCAATGTTTCATCAACATCGCTAGATTTCTCCCCCGATGTTTTTCTCAATCTTCCAATGTTTTTTCTTTTGTGTGTCAATGTGTGCTGCTTTCAATGCTTTGCAGCCAGCTCACACTCTCCTTGATTTATATTCATTAAAAACTTAAGAGACTGATAAAAAAACATTAACAAACATGACAGTATCACTGCTGGCTGGGTTTTCATATGTGTGTGTGGCTGTGTGCTGCTGCTGTGGGTGGTAGCTGACAGTGAAAGACAGTCTGGCCAGCCATTAAGCAGCAGCACACAGGACAGCCCCACCCCTGCCTCACTGCAACTGGTGCTGTTAGTGAGTCACTGTCGCTGTCTGCTGTGGTGTTTCTAGCACAGGTCAGTGCTGATATACAGACCACACTGTGCTAGAAGCACTACAGCAGACAGCGACACCCCAGGCAGGGAAGAGGAACTGCATGGGTTTTCAATGATAGTGGGTGCTAGAATGAACAGTATAGTATGATAGTCACTAGTAGTGACATTGTGGTGAACTCCCTTCATATTTATTTATTTATTAATAGTTTCCTATATAGCGCAGCATATTCACTTGCGCTTTACAATAAGAGACAGTGATACAACAAACAGGGTATTTACAGTCAGTCAAAGGTATGAGGGCCCTGCTCACAAGCTTACAATCTATCAATTGATTTATTATTATCCAGCAAGCATATCACAGCAACTTACAAAGGGCCTGATTCAGTTGTGGATGCAGACATTTGCACAGTTTATTTCTTTGACATGCAATGTCAGTCACACTGCACATGTGCAGTGACTTACAGCGGACGCAGATACTGAGTGACAGGTACAGTAGTTTCTATTTGAGGGAGGGGATGGGGGCTGGTTTGTCAAATGCAGACGTGTTTCAAACATTAATTTGCAGTTGCACTGGCTCCAGCGTCTTTGTTCTGAAGGTTATTCTAAGCAACAATAGGGTTGCTCATATGTTTGATGTTGGCAATGTTGCATCTTTTATACTTAAGTGGTGGATTTGAGAGTGCAACTGCACCCACCCCAACAAGATAAACTTAATAGAGGGATTATTTATCATTTCAGAAGCTTATTAGTGTATTATATGCTTTGGTAACCAGTTTATTTTAAAAAATATCGAAACATCGGTTAACATCGGTTAACATCGGGTTCACAGTACCAATGTTTAGGTCTAAATGATGTTTTGCAACCAATGTTGAAAAACATCATTTGACCGATGTTTTCTTTCGATGTCCCATCCCTAGTACCCAGTCCCTCCACTACTTGACCTGCATCCTGCTGCCCTACTCCAGGCTGCGTGTGAGGCCCCATTAACAGAGAACCTGCCTCTGGCTGCCCTGTACCCTAGCCGCTCAGCTATAGAGACACTCCAGTATACTTGAGACCCCAGAGATCTTTCCAACCCCTCTTGGTCACCCAGTGACCCCAGTGAATGGTGCGTTTACAGTACATAGACTTACAGGGACCCCTAAAACGCTGCTCCTAAACAGCCAATTGCAGAGCCATAGACCCCATCGCAGAGGCTATTGTTGTATTGAGGTTAACCTTACGGCCTGTTTGCTATCTCTTTAACAGGGAGTTGCCCTAGGTAACGGGGGCTCGCCTGTCCCACTTCTGAGGACTGTTAATTCCATTGGTCTATTAAACAGTAGTGTGCACACTAAAAATAGGGCCCTAATTCATCAGTGAGGACTTGTGCTTCGTGGGACCTTTATTCACCCTCGGGGACTGTGTTACATCTGGGACTGCAGTGTTAGCATGCATATGTGTAAGGTGTAGTAGCACCTGGTGGACATTTGGAGGTAAAACAGTGTAGTTACAGTAGAGTGGCTAAGTGCCAGTCTTATTCTCAGTGGTATCATTCTTTCTCAGTCAGTCTTTATCTTGGTTCTATTGAAGTCATTATGTTATGTCATTCCATATGCAACAGGTGCATGTTATTGTCTTTCGGTAAGGGATGGTAAATGATCACTACAGATTGGCCCTTGACTTTCCTGATGTGGTCATTGTCTACTAATTTCTATAGGAATATTTAAATGTATTTTTCTTTTTGTTGGATGTTTGCATAAAATACTTGAAAGGTATCGCAGCAATGACACCACGTCTTTCATTAATAAATATCTATTGCTACTAGCCGTGTTTGCCCTCTCTTCTTTGTGGGTCCTTCCTGGGGTGTCCCCTCTCCTGCCTTCAGTGTCTGGCGTAAGCTAACAAGGGCCGTGAAGAAATCCAGAATCCACTGCTGTCACCTGAGCCAGGTACGTCATTGTTCAGTCTACAGTTTCAGGGGCTGCCATCACATTAGTGCATCTGGCCCACAGTATTTATACATCTTTCACTAGGTGAGCATTCACACAGCAGGAGTTATGCTAATTTAAGGGAGTCAATTTCCCCTAGATGTTAACTTTAGCTGAGCCAGAAAATATTCGTATTTGTACACAAATATATAAGGTTATTAACCCTGTTAAAGAAATTATTTGAAGTAATTTGCTTTTGAACCTAGATTACAGAATACATTATACAATTTATACATAGACTAGTTTGATATCAGTACTTATGATCCTGTTTTCTTCACTAGATAAATATTATCTACAATATTTCTTCCCAGATATAAATATTTTATTGCATTTACAGGTTATAGTAATTTACCCCAAAGCTACTTAGCTATCCAAGATGTCATTATCAAACTTTAAAAAAAATCTTAAGGTTTTTAATAATCATTTGGCTATAGGTGTAAAAGGCACCTATCGATGGTTCTTATGTACAGGCAGTTCCTTGGAGTATGGACCCTCCTTTTGCGCTGTGCCTTCCATCATTGACTGTTACAGTTACAGTGTTCTCCTCTTTGCTGTACTCCATGTATGTCCAAACTGTGGCCATCCAGCTGTTATGAAACTACACATCCCAGCATGCCTTGCCATAGTTTTAGCATTCTCTAATAGCAAAACTGTGGCAAGGCATGATGGGACTTGTAGTTTCACAACAGCTGGAGGACCATAGATTGGACATAACTGCTGGAGAGGCGTAACTTTGGGAGGCAATGGAGTCACCTGCCATCGGGCTCCTGCTCCCAAGGGCCGGCTCCCCTCCTAACATCATTTTTGGAAGTGTCACACCCGTATTAGAACCCATGACCTGTCTTACTGGAGACAGACTCCTAACAGATATTTGGGAGGCATCAATATTTATCTTGCCTCCAGGCAACTGTGACGAACTTAGGCCACTGACTCTCATTGATGTATTGTATGGGTGTGACCAGAATTGGTGCTAGAGTGTTCGGCACCCCCTGCAAACAATAAATTAGCATTCTCCCTTTAGCATTCATACTTTATAAAGGGACAGCGTGCAACTTTTGCATTGCATAAAATGAATGTGATCTCAAAAGAAAGGGGTGTGGCCACATGATGTTAGGCCAGATTCAAATGATGTCACACAGTAGCACAATCTTATTCGCCGTCTGCCTTCTGCGAAATTCGCAGCTTTGCAAGTCACCCAGAATGACCCCCAATGTGTGTGCTTGTGAAAGTTTGTGTGTGCAATTATTTCAGCAAAGCCATATTTATCATACTGTAGTTAATTTATAAGCTCAGCACTTATTTTTTTATATACTTTTATATACTTTAGTGTGAGGATCATTTTGGTAGTATTCATATATTATGTATGTATAAAATATTTTGCAGTTTGTTTTTTTAATCACCTGAATAAAAGTAAATAATAAAAACAAATCACTGTGCAGCCAACCTTAAATAATAATCAAGATTAAGGGCCAGATTCAATTGTCATATTGAACACAATCTCCTGTCTAAAGCGTTGAGAGATTGCGGGGCGATATGCAATGCAAAAAAGTCTAATTTATGGGCTCAAATGGGTAACTTTTCACAGCTTTCGGCTCGCCACCGACAACTTGACGCACCCAAAAAGGGATACATATGAATAGCTTCATTGGGCACCCTCTAGTCCAGGCATGTCCAAACTATGGCCCTCCAGCTGTTGTGAAACTACATGTCCCATCATGCCTTGCCACAGTTTTGCTAAAACTATGGCAAGGCATGTTGGGATGTGTAGTTTCACAACAGCTGGTGGGCCACAGTTTGGACATGCCTGGTCTTGTCGTTTGCCGGTGGCACAAACAATTGAATTTGGCTCAAAGAGTAATAAAATGAAGGTACTCTTTACTTAGAAGGGCACCCATCTCGGCCATCTCGGGCATTGAATGCACTAAAAAATCAGGTGCGATGCGACAGACGAGATGCCCGAGATTTCCCATAGGGAACAATGTTAAATGTCTCAATTGACCCGATTTTCCTGTTCAATGCCTCAATTGACCCAATTTTTCCATAGGAAACAATGTTAAATGGGCCACAGAGGCCAAATAGGCACCCTGAAGTGAATAATGGCCACCCGAATTGTTAACGCCACCCCACGATCAACGTCAACCCGAAGCGTGGCGAGCGCAGCGAGCCCGCGAGGGGCGGCGGTATGCGTCCTACGACCTTTTCATACCCCCACTATCCACGTCGGCGTGGAGTTGAGAATAGAAAGTGTGGCGAGCGCAGCGAGCCACCGAGCCCGAAGCGTGGCGAGCGCACACGGATACCTTCACAGGTATCCGCGTCCCCTCGCGGGCTTCACAGCTGTCCGCGTACCCTCGCGGGGCTCGCTGCGCTCGCCACGCTTCGGGCTCGGTGGCTCGCTGCGCTCGCCACACTTTCTATTCTCAACTCCACGCCGACGTGGATAGTGGGGGTATGAAAAGGTCGTAGGACGCGTACCGCCGCCCCTCGCGGGCTCGCTGCGCTCGCCACGCATCGGGTTGACGTTGATCGTGGGGTGGCGTTAACAATTCGGGTGGCCATTATACACTTCAGGGTGCCTATTTGGCCTCTGTGGCCCATTTAACATTGTTTCCTATGGAAAAATCGGGTCAATTGAGGCATTGAACAGGAAAATTGGGTCAATTGAGACATTTAACATTGTTCCCTATGGGAAATCTCGGGCATCTCGTCGGTTGATCGCACCCGATTTTTTAGTGCATTCAATGCCCGAGATGCCCGAGATTTTTTACTAACGATGCCCACGATCAAAATCGTGGGCGCCCTTCTAAGTAAAGAGTACCAAAATGAACATATTTTAATTAACAACGTATTTTACTAGCATTGAGTACTGTATGTATAGTTTAAATTGAGATACAGTACCAACCAATCAGCTCCTAACTGCCATGTATTTGAGAAATTACAGGAGCAGATTTGTTGACACTATCTCTCACCAAGGTTTAATACATTTTGTGAAGCCAATTTTTATTCAACTGATTACTACATATGAATGTGATCAGATTATTAAGTACAATGGATGTGTAAAAATAATAGATACCTCTGGTATTAATTGTGAGGTTTGAATAGGAAACACATTTTTTTTGTGAATTTCATGTGGAAGAGGAGAGATGTTGCTGAGCAACTGAAGCGAAGAGATGGGACGAGGCTGTACAATATGCGATATCTGCTGGTGTGTATGTTTTACAGGTGGTATTAACCTGATTATTCTCTGGCCGAGGTTCAAACAGCACCTCTATGATTGACTCATGCAAGACAGTTAGTTCTTCCCCAGAGTTATATATCCGTGATGCTGTCACCAGCTGATAATGACAGAGTCCTGAAATAGCCAGCAGTGATGAAAAGTCAGTATACGGTACATGCTGTTGTGCGGAGGTAACAGTGCTGGAATCAATTGCTTAATGCTAATTAGTGCTTTTGTTAAAAATAATGTTATCAAATGAAACTTTGATCAAATAATAATTGAATATCATATACAGATAGTTACCATTTTTTTGGTAGTATATTGGTTAGTATATTGGTTGGTTATATTGTTATAATATGTTATTTCCTATTTAAAGGAGGCAGCAAATATATTCTATTATACACCTAAGTAATCTACTTTAATGGTATAGATGAGCGCACCTGCCTTACCCTCTTGCAGTTTTAGGAATAGATTTTATACCCATTAATTGCTTGATATTGATGTGTATTGATGCAATGAAATAGTGTATTTATTTAGTGGTTTATAGGTTTGGCTTTTTCTGTTGTAAATGTGTGTATATATGGTGTTATGGCTGAGATGTGTACAACACTCTTGTATCATCACTTTTAGCACCCCTGTGACTTAATCAGCAGTGCAGTTTTAGTAGGTACAGCCGTCCTCACTGTGGTTACACTGGTTACGCATAAAGCAAAGCTGGAGTGTGGTATCTGTCGGTGGCGGGCTGGGCCGAGCAGGCAGGGTGATGTGTTCCCTGGACTGGTTCGCTTTTGAGCATTTGGGGCTGGCCAATCAGAGAAAAAGACCCCCTGACCCTGCCTGACTCCACACAACTAGTTGTGCAACCTGCGCAGGCTGACACTGCGGTCACACTTCACTTCAGCCATTTAGAAAGAGAGGTTCCGGCCACTGTGTGATGCCGCTAATACAACCTGGTGATGTGAACCCAAGCTCTATCGAGCAGTAAAACGTGTGTGGCGATTTTGCATAAAGTAAATTTAGCAGTGTAGTTACAGCAGCTGCTCTGGCTTTCCGGATAGTAGGCTCACTATAGTATCCAGATAAGTGCTAATAGGATTTTATTGATATTGACCTTCCACCTAGTCAATAAGACTACTGCAGCTGATTTTCTAAAATGTTGGTTACTTTAAAGTTTTATTGTTTTTGTTTTATTACAGTCTGAATTGGAGTGTACTCTGAGTACTGGCGAAGGTGAGATGGAAAGGAATGGCAGTGAGATACTGAACAAACCAGCTACAAGGACCTGGTTAATGGTGAAGCAACCTGTTGAAATGAGCCTCAAACAGACATATTAGAGGTTGGTGAAATGCTGCATATATATTTGGTACCCATAGCAGAGCCACGTAGCCAAAGAAAAAACTTGTAATAGAACTTAAAATAAATGTCTCTCTGTACAATAGAGATTCTATTTTAAATTAAGTCAATTGGGTTTCCATATAAAGTGGTTCTGTATAAAGGAAATGATACAGTAGAGTTCTTCAATGCCTATTAAATTCTCCAAGTTCACTAGTTTAATGCCAATACAACTTATCTCATCATTAGTTCCTGGTGAGTAGCTCTGTCTGCTGACTTCCTGTGCATGTATTCAGCTATACTGTACAAACTTCACAGCTCTGTGCTAGTGCTCTTCTGTGGAGTTTAGCCTTCCCATATAACAGTGTGCTCCAGTATGTCCATCCTAGTCGCCTGAAGGCACATTGAAATTTGGTGCTCCCTCACCTTTAAAAAAGGTGTGACACTTGCTGAAGCTTCAGGGTCAGAGTGACAAGATGCAGCAATCTGCATCATGAATCGGCTTTCATTGGTGAGTCCCATCTCGCAGTCCAGTAGAATCAGCAGGTGCACTTTGGCTTTGAGCAGCACAGGCTGAGCGGTACCAAACAGGAGCCTTCCTGTCCCCTATTGCAGGGGATAGCAGGGCTCCTGGGACAGAGCTGATACAGAAGCAGTAGGTGCACTGCAAAGCTACATTGAAAGAGCAGCGGTCACACTTGGTGCCCCTTTAGGGCTAGAAGCCTTGTTAAAACCCTGCCAGTATATTACTGTAATTAGCTACCATTGTCTGCTAATTCAGTGCAGTGTTTTAACCGCATTTCAGTGTGCTTAATGTCTGTCTGATTTAATTTCAGCACCTTTGCTGCATGCAGTAATCCAGCTTCCATTACATATCTTACTTGCGAAGGGCTCATTTATTAGTGTACATCCTGTTCTTTATTGTGTCATCACATACAGTAGTTTTTTTTTGGTAGATCTTTGAGGGGTACTGAAGTTGTGCCTATATTCTTAGCCTGCAATACTGTAGTTACCTAATTGCTCTTTGAGGGGTGAATTTATGAAGCTTGGAGAAGTGTTATCTATCCCCATAAAGAACGTTATGAGCAAGGTGATAATGGTTCAGCCAATCAGCTACAATATGTAAATTGACAGGTAAGAGCTGATTGGCTGAACCATTATCACCTTGCCCCTAACGTTCTTTATGGGGATAGATAACACTTCTCCAAGCTTCATAAATGCACCCCTCAGTGTTTGCAATTTTTTATCCACCTCAAAGTCTTCAACTTTTTTCTCTAGTACCTAAACAACCTGCTTTTATCTGCATTTTCATCTTTAATGTCATCTCACCACTTCAAACAAAGGGGGCAGATGTTTTAAGCCTGGGGAAGTAATAAAGTAGACAGTGAAAACGCACCAGCCAATCAGATCTTAACTGTCAATTTACAGCTGGATCTGAAAAATGACAGAGCTGATTGGCTGGTGCATATCACCTTCCACTTTATCACTTCACCAGGCTTAATACATCTGCCCCCCCAAATCTTTAAAAATGAAGTTAACATTCTGGCTATTATTTAGTTACATGTACTGTAGTATAAAACAATATATATTGTAGTATACTAATCCCTATAGCAGGCATTCCCAACCACGGTCCTCAAGGCACACCAACAGTGCAGGTTTTAGTGATATCCAGGCTTCAGCACAGATGGTTTAATCAGAATCACTCAGATACTAATTATGTCACCTGTGCTCAAGCCTGGATATCTACAAAATCTGCACTGTTGGTGTGCCTTGAGGACCGTGGTTGGGAAAGCCTGCCCTATAGTATACTCTATAAATATAGTCTTGTTGCCCCTTGCAAATGAGGGTCCTAATCCAGCTTCAAACATAGTTTTAAGAAGATTTTCAAAAGTACAACTGCCGGCGGAAGCACGAGGGGGGCCACCTAGCAAACGGCAAGGCCACTCGCATTCCAGGTCCCTTCCTGTGATGTGACTCAACATTTTGCAGTCGCATCGCTATTATGTGATTGATCCACTGTACCCCCATATCACCATCTCACCGCCATCATCATCGTACCTTATGCTGCAGTCTCATTTTTCACAATGCAACTGCAGTTTGAAGGCTTGCACATGTACACTCCAGCTTGCGCAGATTGCCAAAAATGGCCCAAAACAGCAATTTGCAGTAATCTGCGTCTTCTTCTGAATTAAGCCTGTGTCGTGACACTCCAGGATTTAGTAATACAGGTTGAGTGTCCAACAAGAAAACTTAGAAAAGTCCCAAGGCGCAGTCTCAGAGTCCCTGCTGCCGCAATATTAATGGAGATTCACTGTAGTATCTCCCTTGTAGATTTGTGAAGAAGAAGTAATAATATTGATGGCGCTTGACTCTGTCGTGTGGTCATGGATTCCAATATGGATGAGGGGAAAAAAATATAAGAGCAATATATAAGTTTGTCTCTATTCCCAAAATCCTAGGTTTTCCACAGCACAGATGATAATAGAAATGCGTACCATACTCACAATTGGAGTAGTCTATAAACTCCTATAAAGGTTTCTTTAGGTCGAGGTCTACGGTATGTGTCCTGCCCTCAGAATGTCCCTCATTGTAAGTATGGTGATAGATGGATAAAAAAGGGAGAAAAACCGTGAGATATATGGAGGAGGGGCCAAATGACTATAAGGATAGCGGGACCCAGTTAGGCGTACCGAACTCACTATGTAGCATGCGCTGATGTGTGTATAAAGGTATCTTTTTAGCGGGATCACCAGGAGTGTAGTTTTCCAAGTTTTGTGCCTATGCGTACCGTTACTTACGGTTCGCAGGATGGTGGTACTCCTATCACGGTATCTTTTTTAATATATGTCAGCGTCTCCTCAGCATTTTCACATAGACTGCCTCATATCACGAGCAGTGAATGAAAATAAAGATGGAGGCTTGTCTCAGTACTGACAGTATTTTTAATTAAAAACAGATAGAATAAAATTAAAAAAATAAAAATAAAATACCTGAAGAATGCCCTTATGAGGACCTTGAAAAAGACAGCAGAGGACCTTGAAAAAGACAGCAGAGGCTGTCGAAGCGCGTTGGCAGACAGAGTGACTGAGACCTACAAAACCTTGTGAGATGCCCTCATCCTCATAAGGGCATTCTTCAGGTATTTTATTTTTATTTTTGTAATTTTATTCTGTTTTTAATTAAAAATACAGTCAGTACTGAGACAAGCCTCCATCTTTATTTTCATGCACTGCTCGTGATATGAGGCAGTCTATGTGAAAATGCTGAGGAGACGCTGACATATATTAAAAAAGATACCGTGATAGGAGTACCACCATCCTGCGAACCGTAAGTAACGGTACGCATAGGCACAAAACTTGGAAAACTACACTCCTGGTGATCCCGCTAAAAAGATACCTTTATACACACATCAGTGCATGCTACATAGTGAGTTCGGTACGCCTAACTGGGTCCCGCTATCCTTATAGTCATTTGGCCCCTCCTCCATATATCTCACGGTTTTTCTCCCTTTTTTATCCATCTATCACCATACTTACAACGAGGGACATTCTGAGGGCAGGACACATACCATAGACCTCGACCTAAAGAAACCTTTATAGGAGTTTATAGACTACTCCAATTGTGAGTATGGTACGCATTTCTATTATCATCTGTGCTGTGGAAAACCTAGGATTTTGGGAATAGAGACAAACTTATATATTGCTCTTATATTTTTTTCCCCTCATCCATATTGGAATCCACGACCACACGATGGAGTCAAGCGCCATCAATATTATTACTTCTTCTTCACAGGTTTAGTGTCCCTTATCCAAAATGCTCGGGACCAGAAGCATTTTGGATAACGGATTATTCCGCATTTTGGAATATTTTTATATTTCCATGAGGTATATTGCATTTATGTTGTATAAACACATCAAACACATGAAATACACACAAATATATTTTATTGTGCATGAAACAAGGTTTTAAAATATGAAACAAAGTTTGTGTACAATCTCAGACACTGAATTTAAATTCCAAGCAATCATGATATGCCTTGCAACTATTTAGTGGCAGTTACATACCATAGCCCAAGTAGTGCTAGCTACACATCAGATATACCCAGTAGTGCAAGATACAGATGTCTCCAGTAGGTTTTTTATCTTTAGAGATGTTGTAGACAAATCAGCTTTGTGTGTGGGTTGTACCCATATGTGTAGAGATTAGTTCTGTAAATTTTATTAAATAATAAGAAAGACTATTTAGGAATCGTTATATAATTTTCTCGTCACAGATCAGGACACCTTATGTGTACATACGTATTAGGATAAATTCATGACTGCAGCAGATCTGATGATTCCAGTTGCTTTGATACTGTATGTCATGAAAGGTAAATACAGCGCACAGTAGTTGGCATTATGCCATCTAATGAAAGATGCCATGCTTTACATTTTGTTTTTGTATAGCACATGATTTTGCTTCTGCAGCCGCAAACGCTTTCAAATAAGTAAAAATAAATCTCTTCTAAGGTAAAGACATTGTTTTATGTAAGCAATGCTGTTCAGTTTGCCTCTAGTTATTTATATGGTGCATGTTTTTAAGCATATGGTACTAAAATATTATTCTGATCGTATTAGACAAGCATTGAAGTGCACATGCTGTTTTGCCAGTGCTCACACTGCCGTAGTGATGGATGTGCTCTGTGTGTTCTTGCGTTTGGTCTGGTCTTGTGATATTGTGCTGTTAGAGGCAGAGAGCTAAGCATTTCAATAAAGACTGCTGCGGTACTGTACCTCCCGGTCATTTTTGACAGAACACTCTGACCTCTACACTCTAATGTGTCACTGTAATGCTGTACTTAAGCTAACCCTTTGCTAGATTCTCTCTGTGTTATGAAGTACTGTCAGAAAGCAATAGACAAAAAACTGAAGATGGATGTTTGTAGAGTTGGATGCAGTTAAGATAAAGTCGATAAGCTTCCCTACTAGTAACTCGTTTATTGCCACAAAATCTCGTCAGTACAGTTGGTTTTTGATTGCCATTTTTCCCTGCTCAGCCTTTTCACAGAATCCTCATTCCTTTAAAAATATTGTCATTTGCATCTATAAACAATTATTTAATTGAACTATTTTTGCCTATTGTATGCAATTAGGGCATCACTAGATATAGTGCATTCCTTATTTACTTGAAAACAAAATGTGACACTACTTGTATTCCTTCCTGGAAAAATACTTCAGAAATAAGCAGTAAGAAATGTTAGACGTACAGTAACACAGGATCAGCCAGCTACTGCATACCATTATACAGTACTTCATTCCAGCCAGGAATGCATTCCACCCCTGATGTGAGCCTAGTACACTGCCTGAGTGAATAAATTACCTGAAGCAGCATCAATGTACAGAATAAAGAAAATGCATGAATATACTCCTCTTTACTGGGCCTCCGGCAAAAGTAAGAAACATCATAAACTATTCCTGAGTGAAAAATGTATCTACGTCTTCAACTAAAGTCGTAGACATGTCCTTGTACTTAATGGATTTCCCATTGAAAACCTTCCCTTTTCTTGGTTCTACTAATTACTCCAAGACAAAAGCTGACCAACTGAGATAACGATCATTTTATGCTCTTTAAGATGTAAATATAGCCGTTTCAATTAAACTTGGGTTTGGCTATGAAATATAGATTTGACACAGATAAAGAAGAAAACGCAACTGTTCCATACTGTTCACTTGAATTATACATTATACTGTACA
The DNA here is from genome assembly GCF_055691185.1 of Crinia signifera. Classification (NCBI taxonomy): domain Eukaryota; kingdom Metazoa; phylum Chordata; class Amphibia; order Anura; family Myobatrachidae; genus Crinia; species Crinia signifera. The sequence goes on along the minus strand of NC_139222.1, from coordinate 76,121,753 downwards.
TACAGTAAATTACATTATGCTGCATAAAAAATGGTGTATTCTCTACAGCTCATTGCTGCTATTATTGTGGTACCGTACGTCATCATGCATGCACTAGGAGTTACTGGCTTTCAGACTATAACAGTAATGGCTAACCTTGAAACTCCAGCTGTTGTTGAACTACACATCCCAGCATGCCCTGCATCAGTTTTACCATGGCCAAATAGTAACACTGTAGGAAGTGATCACACTCCCCTGCGCACTGTGCTGCAGGGGAGTGTGATCACTTCCTACTGCGGGTCCACACTGTCTTACACCAGGACTCCCCTGCTGCCACTGGTGGGTCCTCTACACCCCCAACTGAACTCACAGGAAGGTCTTGGTGCTGATGCTGGGGGTGGTGTAGTGCACACGCTGGCGGCCAGGTACACTATCGCTGTTGCTGTTCTGGAGCCGAACAGTACTAATCATGGTCTGTCTCAGCTCGTTCTGCACACTGCTGGCTCTGCCCTTAGAACTCTCCCAGCTCCTTGCTCTCTCAGCATGCAGACTGACTCTCTCTCCTCCCACTTCCTGTTCCAACCAGCTGCTCACAGGTCCTCTTCCCCTATAGCCAGCTCTGAGTCCTAAAAGTCTCCATTTTTTTCATAGCTTACAGCAGACTCTTGCAGTTTACAATAAAAGAGAGTTAACCCCTGCAGTCTATGGGGAATATTGTTCATGCCTCATAGGTGTCATTCAGTAAAGGGACCATGTGACATGCTGGCATTTGTGATTCCACAGCAGTCCAGCATTACTACACGTGTATCTGCAATACTTACCTGTGTTACCTGTGAGGTAACATAAGCAATCCCCTGTGCAGTAAACTGCCCACGTGCAGAACCCAGTCTACGTACAGGTATGTGCAGGACAGGTGACGCGATCACATTGCTATAATGCAAATGCCTGATTGATAGGCAGAGGAGTTCAGGAAAATGGGGGCCTGTCTACTGGAAGTGGTCTTCCTTGGCCACACAAGGAGCCCTGACACAGGAAGACTGAGTAAGGTCAGGCCCAAAACCTTCTGAATCAGTGTATACAGTAGGTGTAATTTTTTGAACCAAACCCTGGAAGACTGCACTTAATTTGGTGGGACAAACCTATGAGAGTTCTACACTAGAGAAGACATATGTTCTAACTTGCAGCAAAAATCCTACTCCTAGGAATCACCCTAAATATACAATTAAGCATGCTCATAATTAATTTATTTATTTATTTACAGTTTCTTATATAGCGCAGCAGATTCCGTTTTACAATTGGAAACAGAGAGAAAATAAACTGGGTAACAACAGACAGACTTGCAGGTAGGAGGGCCCTGCTGCCAGCTTACGATCTATAGGGACATAGGAGGGAAACACAAGGACAGGCATCAGTAATAGCATAGCAGTCCCAACAAGTTACAAGTCCAGAAGGGAAGCTATATAATACATAAGTGCCTCAGAGGGTTATGCGTGTAGAACTTAAATATGATAGGCTTGCCTGAAGAGGTGAGTTTTAAGGGAATGCTTGAAAGTTTGGAGGCTAGTGGAGAGTCTTATTGCTCATAAGCAATTGTATCTGCTGAAAGAGTCACCTTACTCACAGCACTGAAGAAGTCCAATAAACAACCCTGAGTCAATCCAATGATAATGTGTATTTATTAGATATAAGCTTAGAGATATCCGATTCAATATCTGGCTTTAGGCCAACCTTCAGCTTCCTTATATACATGATAAGAGCTGAGTAATACGTTCATTAATAATTGACAAACAAGGAGTATCTTAATTTCACTAAGGGGTGTATACAAGCTTAACATAGGGGGAATATAATTAAATAATATTAATGGGGATGGTCTTTCATAAATCATTATAGTTCTCCAAACGTCGACAATTGATTGGTCCAAATGTCACTTGCTGATTGGATCCCAGATAGCTGCTTTCTGGTTGTAATAGCATCTGAGTCTCCAGGAGGGGCAATAGAGACCATGGATGATGGGTAGAGTTACATAACCGAAGTCATGCGTTATTCGTACATAGTCCATAAGAGAAGGTTCTTTTACCCCTTTAAGCAAATAAACACACTGTTAGTATAACCTTCTATCGGTCAGTACGTTCTAGGTCATGACTAAAGGTATCTTTGCTTATATCGTATGATTCTAGCTCAACTTAGAAAAACAACCTAAGGTCCATTTGCTTTTCTGATGACAATGCTAAACTATCTCTGAAAGACAGCTTCCATCTTGTTCACTAGAGAGAATTTGATTCACACTAATCCTACTTTATAGATTCTATAACATATATTTTATTTTACTTTATCATTCCACCATGTGTTAATTTCCTAATTAACAAACTAATCTATGAATAAAATATGTTTCTAAACCTTAATCAAAGGAAAGAATTGTCTTATGCCATATATTGTAAGAGATAGCAATAGTAAAGAAATTCTGCTGGTCTTTCTAAAGAAAAGACTCATATCCTATTGTGTGGCAAGCTTATAAACGAATAATTATTACAAATTACTGGATGTATTACTGAAAAAAAACTTTACTTATAGTTTGCCTCTTCAGGGGCACAATCTGCACATATTGGGGCATATGTGACAGGTTCTGTACATATTGGGGTATATGTAGTAGGTGTAAGTATCAATACTGTGGCTGGACGTTGGATTCCTGAACCAGATATTTTCTTTACTTGTCTACAGAATGCGGGTATGCATTTTAGACCACATAAGATAATGAATATGATAAAGATGAAAACCATAATGTAATGTAATATTTGATTGAACCATTGAGATATTGTTTGTCCTAACCATGCGAAAGGCGTCCACTCCTTTCCTTGGGTTAGCTTTTGTTGGATTTCTTGTAACACCTTAACTTTTCTTTCAATTGGATTGTAATTATCAGTAATATTAAAACAACACATTCCTTTAAATTGTTCACACCCACTTCCTGCTTTGAGTAATAAGTAATCAATAGCAACTCGGTTCTGAAGTTCCCCGTCCCTTACATCTATGAGTTCTTCATTTATTAATGATATCGCTAAACTGGTAGCATTTATGGTTTTGGCTAATCCACAAGCAATGCTGTTTATCACCTTTGTGTTATAAAGACTTAAACCTGGGACTCCTACTAATGATGATGCAAGCGAGATATATTGGGCAGCACTAAGAAGAGATAAATCGGATCTGCAGTTTGGCTTTAATGATCTTTTTTGAAGGGTATGGTTTATTACATTTGTTATGTTAGCATGTGCAGCTATGAATGTCAGTCTTCCCACATAACAAGTACCTGTAGAATTTGCTGGAATATAAGAATAGGCCATATCTCCACAAACAAAAAATATACCTTTTTGCATGTACAGGTCTTGATAGACAGTGGTTACATTGGCATACATCACACACTTGGAAGTCCTCCCAAGGAATGAGTTACTGCTCAATCCGCTTGATATATTCCAACAATTCTTTTCAAAATGGCTGTGTTGAATACCTAATTTGTATTTCATGTTATGATAATTGATGGGACTGTTTCCTGTGTTTGCAGACCCTAGGTACATGTATGGGATATCTTTAAATGTCAGATTAATCCCTTCTACCTCACTCATGTTAATCACTTCTTTTAAAGTTAAAGGGATACATACAAAACATGTCTTATATGCTTCACCCACATGCATGGGGGGCACTACACAAAAAGCATCACTATTTGCAGCTGTAGTGGCTAATTCCACAAATGTGTTCTTACCATACTCTTTAGCTCTTCCCGCAGGATGATCATATACAGGGGCGCTGGAACGTTTTTAGGTTGGGGGGGGCAAGATATAATCTCATTTTGGCGCCCCCTAAATTGCTATAGGTTACCCCCGGGCACTATACACACTGGCAGCGGCATATACACGTGGGCATTATACACAGGGCAGCGGCATATATGCGTGGGCATTATACACAAGGCAGCGGCATATATGCGTGGGCATTATACACAAGGCAGCGGCATTTACGCATGGGCATTATACACAGGGCAGCGGCATATACACGTGGGCATTATACACCGGGCAGCGGCAAATATGCATGGGCATTATACACAAGGCAGCGGCATTTACGCATGGGCATTATACACAGGGCAGCGGCATATACACGTGGGCATTATACACCGGACAGCGGCATATATGCATGGGCATTATATAAAAGGCAGCGGCATTTACACATGGGCATTATACACATGGCAGCGGCATTTACACATGGGCATTATACACAGGGCAGCGGCATTTACGCATGGGCATTATACACAGGGCAGCGGCATATACACGTGGGCATTATACACAGGGCAGCGGCATTTACACGTGGGCATTATACACAGGGCAGCGGCATATACATGTTCACATGATGCACATTACATACTATATAACAAACAATAATGACCATTACATACTTGACAACTAAATTCTGCTTACCTACATGCTCATTGCTAGGCAGTTCTTTCTTGATGCCAGGGGTTTCATCATGTTCGATGCCAGGGGCATCATGTTTCATGCAATGGAGGCTTCATGCTCGTTGCCAAGGGGGGGGGGGGGGGGGATTGCTAATTTCAAAGGGGTGGGGGGTTGCTCGTTGTCAAGGGGGAGCCGTCGGGCTCACATAGTTCAACTAAATGACAGCCGGGCAGAGAGTGCATTGCTGCAAGTGCGCTGCCCGGCTGCAGTGGGGTGGGGGTTGCTCGTTGTCAAGGGGGAGCCGCCGGACGTAATGACAGCCAGTGGGAGCCGCCGGACGTAATGACAGCCGGGCAGGGAGTGCACTGCTGTCATCTGTGCGCTGCCCGGCTGTATATAATCAAAGCAGCAGCCTGGTGCGTCAATATTTTCAATTCTGCCGCCGCTGGACGGACACAAGCCAAAAGGAGCTCGTGATCCGGCAGCCGCTCCTGATTGGCTGCCGGACCGCGAGCTCCTATTGGCTCGCGGCCGTCCACACTACTAGGAACTAGAATTGATAATAGCCACTAGCGACGACGCTGGGCATGGTCACAAGGCTGCTGCTGCCTGCATTAATGGTACAGTAACAGACTAGATCCAGCCGGGCAGGGCACAGACAGCGCTCAGACTCTGCCTGGCTGTCAATTCTTAAGAAATACTGTTGGAGGGTATGCTTTAGCGCCTCAGTAATTTTGGGGGGGGCAAGCTGCCCCCTCGCCCCCCCCGTTCCGGCGCCACTGATCATATATTAAGTCATCATAATATGGATTATCCTTTGGTTGTGGGCTGCTCTTTGTGGGGGGGTTATTTGGTACCATACCTTCTTTTATTTGTAATACTGATTCTGTATTATTTCCACCTTCCTCTCCATCCACCTCATAACACCAAACAATACAATGATTACTTGGCACTTTTCCACAATTCCTGCAAATACACCTGAAAACATTACTCATCCTATAACAATCTTTCCCTTCCATTGGATTTCTTTTATTCCTGTCATTTAGTGGGGGGTATTGTTCATCATAACCGAAGTCATGCGTTATTCGTACATAGTTCATAAGAGAAGGTTCTTTTACCCCTTTAAGCAAATAAACACACTGTTAGTATAACCTTCTATCGGTCAGTACGTTCTAGGTCATGACTAAAGGTATCTTTGCTTATATCGTATGATTCTAGCTCAACTTAGAAAAACAACCTAAGGTCCATTTGCTTTTCTGATGACACTGCTAAACTATCTCTGAAAGACAGCTTCCATCTTGTTCACTAGAGAGAATTTGATTCACACTAATCCTACTTTATAGATTCTATAACATATATTTTATTTTACATTATCAGCACTAACTGTTCCTAAATGTAAGTGCAGCTGGTGCGAGGTCAATTTCGATGCCCAGTAAGAATGTAGTATGACCTTCCTTCTCTTTTTGTCAGCAGGTCACCAAATCACTCCAAAAAGGGTAAAAAAGTAGTGAGTCTCAGAGAAGAGAAGACTCTTGCTTAGCAGCCGAGCATAATATTAGCATATTTTTCCTGAAAAAGCAGTTTAGACACAAACAAATGAGTAGGAAGTAGACAGGGCGGTAAGTGAAAACCATCCACCATAGTGCAGAATTCCTGCTGATACTGAGGAACACAATTCAAGCAGCAGAGTGTGAGCCACAAATTTGTAAGGCAGATCTTCTGGCCATTTCATTAGCATCTACTACCACATGGGAGGACCTAGCAGATAGGAAAGCGGACTGCAGGCAGGTACTGTATTAGCAATACCAAAAGAAAGCAAAAGATAGGTACAATGGGGCCGAATCAGACCAACGTGAAGCGGGACGAATTCGGCCCCTTTCTCGATGGTGGGGGATTTGCGCATGTGCAAATCGCTCGAGTGAACTACTTTGGCGAATTTCACACTCGCCGGGCCGTTCACTGCAGAGGATGAGGGTGTCCCCATTAACATGCTGGAGGATGCCTACTGGGGGCGTGTGGCTGACATCTCATGATGTCAGTGCCTGCCCCCATTTTTGTGAGGTGGCGGTAATAAAAGTCAGTTCGGACTGACTTTTATTTCCAAAGGGAAGAGAAATCATTTGATGGTCGGCCACCATCGAATGATTTCTCTCCCCTTCAAACGCATGCGAGGGGATGTGTTCTCATACACATCCACTCGCATGCTAGCAAGAGGATGCGGGTGGCAGGTGGGGCAGGAATTTGGCGGGGAGGCGCTGACCTGTTGCCTAGGCTGCGAGTATATCCAGTTAACCGGTCTGAATCAGGCCCAAAGAGAGGAGAGTATGGGAGTAAACAAAGCTATAACAGACAGAGCAGAGGGGAAAGGATTCGCTCAGAGAAAAACAGAACAGACCGTATCTTGCACTTCCGGGTCAAGGCAGCAGCAGCAAAGAGGTCACTGACCACAAAACCTATATGGGCCCTAATGCCTTGCTCCACCTTTCTAATGCCTTGATTGGGTTATAGCTGAATACATTAGGAAGGCATCTGTCATAGCAAGGTTATACAGTCCTTGGGATGCATCCAAGCAGCTCTTGACCAGACACTCAGATTACTTGTCCTGGTCTCCTCTTCATGACCTTATTGTGAAGGAGGTAAAAGGCTGACCCTGCTTGCATTAGTGCCCTTCTGTGACACTGGAAAGACATATGGGGGTATATTTACAAAATTTTCAGTTTGTCATAGCTGGCGATCATTGGCAAAATAAATGAATGCTAAATCTGGCTTGCTTAGTCTACCTTTATTGCCAATTTACAACTATTTGCTATTTAAACCCGTTTGTCAAAGCCACCAATGATCGGTAGATTCAGCATGCCTCAACATGTCTCTAAATGTCTTCAACTGTCACTATGTTAATCACTTTTGTAAAGCTTTATGTACATCATTGGTATTGCATGGTTCTGGGTTTCACTATGGTTATAAGACGATTCATTCAAAAGACAGACATGTGTTATCAGATCTAGTTTGTTCAGTACTGATTACTTTTTAAATGTAATCTTCAGCATCATGTGCATTACACCGTGTGACCCATTTAACCGTAGCAAAATTGTGGTGTCGTAATAATGTGAGAGCACTCGGGCATCAAACACCATTAGCATTCTCTCTTTTCTGCTGCATTTAAATCTTGATCGATAACTAAGGGAAGGTTGCTGTTGAAAAAATTGTTATAGAAAGATTTAAGGGGCAGAAAATCCAGTCAATAGAAGTTTCCATTCACTCATTAATGTCAGTAGGGGTTCCAGGCTCCATCTTCTATCCACCGTCCTCATAAATGAGTCAATTTAACACAAGAATATCTAGTTATTTTATGTCATTTTCAGTAACTCTGCAGGTGAGTGAAGTACAGTATACATTATTATAGTTTTGCCCTGTGGTATTTTTAGAGAAAAAAAAATTGAATTTCTGGCAATATTTCAACAGCTTTTATCTTTTAAAAAAAATATTAAGAAATCCAAAAAAGTCTTTAGTTCGAAGTGTGGTTCGGTAGCTGAACAAACATTTTAATAAGAACTTGAAAAATGAAATATGCTCCAGTTTATATTACACCCCTATATGCATACACATGCTTTATGGCTTAACATAGCCATATAACCTCACCTGTGCTCCTGTCCTGTTCTTCCCTTCCTCTACTTCATCTTCAGTCTCCTCGACAATTTCAACACCTTCTTCAGAACTGATGCTGATTTTAGTTCTACCAGCTATACCCCTATTTATGCTGTATTTTATCAACACCCCCTGTACGTTACCTTGTAATTTGTATTTTGTTTACTATGTACGGCACTGCGGACACTTTGTGGTGCCTTATAAATAAACAAACTACTACTACTACTACATGGCCTTAAACTGTGCCAGGCGACCCTCAGTGTGTGGGATACAGCAGTCTCAGTTTTGCTTTTTAAGATAAACTGCTGCTGAAGGAGAGTTAGGCCTTTGGTTTGCTATATGTTTTCAAGTATTGGAGAAAAAAAAATCATAATTAAATGGGATGCGGTCATTTGGTCTACTGCATTATGGTCGACAGTCATTAGGTCGAATCCATTAGGTCGACATGCTAAAAGGTCGACATGACTCTAGGTCGACATGGGAAAAGGTCGACATGATTCTAGTTCGAAAGGTCATTAGTTCGACAGGTCATTAGTTCGACATTGTCTATGTCGACATTCACAAGGTCGACATGGAGTTTTTCACTGTTTTTTGAGCCAACATGTGCCGACAGGCGGTATTTCATGCCCTACCATCCACTAGGGCGTGGTGGGAGAATAAAATAGTGTGCCGAGCGTAGCGAGGCACCGTGCCCGACGCATAGCGAGCGCAGCGAGCGATGTGAGGGGATGCAGTGCACTTTAGACTGTGTCCATGTCGACTGTGTTGACATTCAGGTAAAAAAACAGTGAAAACCCCATGTCGACCTTGTGAATGTCGACATAGACAATGTCGAACTAATGACCTTGTCGAACTAATGACCTGTCGAACTAATGACCTTTCGACCTAGAATCATGTCGACCTTTTCCCATGTCGACCTAGAGTCATGTCGACCTTTTAGCATGTCGACCTAATGGATTCGACCTAATGACTTTCGACCATAATGCAATAGACCAAATGATCCCAACCCAATTAAATACATCTCATGTATTTCTATTTGCCTGCTGACTCATTACCAAGCATACCTTATTTGCCTGCTTACCATACCTTGGGGTATATATGAGGACCATGACTGTACCCTTCTTTATGAAGCAAAGACCAAATGTGGAATATCTGTGGAAGGTGGCATTGTAATTTTCTAGTCAAGACTTCACCTGAGTCTTAGTTGTACCACGCTGCTTGACTTTCCTGCATGATTCTAGAATCCAAATTATGGGGGTATTCAATTAATGTCGCTTTTTCCAACTGAGGAAATACCGCCAGGCGCCTATTCAATGCTGTCTTTCCCAACAGAACGGGCATGACTTTAAAACGGTCGGGCCCGTTTTGCCGAGAACAGCCTTAAATTGTTGCGATCACTGCCAGATCTCGACAATACTCACCCTTTTACGCGGCCATGCCCCCTTGTCACCAGTCGGCAGGTGGGACATTGAATCCCGTCTGGCGATTTGTGGTCAAGCAGAATGAAAACAGCTGAGGGTCATGGCTGTTGGAATGTACCCCCTGAGAATCCTTAGCTGGTTCAAGACTTTTGTGGCCTCACATTATTTATATTGGACTTTGCGATTTAACTTCTGAGCTGTAAGATTCTTCTTTGTGGACAAGGAAATATACTTTCTCTACCTTAGGCACAACAACTGTCTGCTTATACAATTTGAAATCCTTTTGTCTCAAAGATAGACTGCAATCAGAAAAGCATCCTATACAGTACCTCTTACTTTGTAACCTATACTGCAGCCTTCTATGCAATAGGAAGGAAGAGCACATTTACCATAATGTCTTAAGAAATACTGATGAATTATATTAAGCTCATTCTGATTGTACTGCATTACCAAGTATTGTCAACCAACTACTGTATTTCATTAGTTACCTTATTGATTTATTTTTGTGCACGTTGTTGACATCCTTATTTTTTCTTGTAGCTTTGAAAGTCATTGATAGCATGTCAATGAGATAGTAACTCACAAAATATAAACAACAATATTTTAGATTTTTTTATTATGTTTATTGTACAGCGCACACATATTCTGCAGAGAATATTTGAACATTTACATCAGTCACATCAGTCCCTGCCCCGGTAGAGCTTACAATCTTTATTCCCTACCACATGTACATGAACACACATTCTAGGGTTAGTTTTCACCAATTACCCTACCAGTATATTTTTGAATTGTGGGAGGAAACCATTGTACCCAAACTAAACTTATGCAAACACAGAAATATACAAACTCCACACAATTAGGACCAGGGTGGGAATTAAACCCATGACCTCAGTGCCGTGAGGCAGTAATGCTAAGGCATCTGGGACACCGTCCTCTGCCTCCTCCCCATCCGCAGTGGTTGCCTAGGCAATGGGGGGAAACCAGGCAGCTGCGGACAGGGAAGGCAGTTACTCACAGCTGTCAGGTTAATTGGGCTTGGGATTGGCCGGAGGCTGATTGGCTGCAGGCGCCTTTTTAGCTCATTCAGTGAGCCTGCACAGACACTGGTTATAGAGAGTCCTGTGCAGGGAAGTTACCCTGCAACTTGGTGTCTGTTTCTGGTCCTGTGAGGTTTTCTCTGGTCTTGAATTCCCTGCCCGGTGCATACTTGCACGCAAGTACCATTACTTTCTTCCTCACTCGTAACTGTCTATTCATAATAGACCTTTGTGTATTGTGTTATCACTACCTTATTTGTGTAGGCTACATGTTCCTGAGTTAGGGAGGCGTTAGCATAGACCTCAAGCAGAGGCTACCACAGGTATCAGCCTGTACCTTAGTTGTTTACTTTGCATGTGTGCATTGCAGTGTACCCTTGTCTGTTTCCCTTATCCCAGTCCTGCCACTTGTCTCCCCCTGTCTTGTAGTACCCCTGGTTAGGTCATAGTGTAGGGTAGTCCTGTCTTGTCCTTTCACACCGGTAGGTCACTCGGTTCCTTCTGGGTTAAGCCTACACTGCCACCTGCTGACGTAAGTGCTGGCGGTATACTAGTACCGGTAGACGTTTATAGTCTTAAGGGAACAGGGCTGTTATAGGCAAGAAGACTCGCTGGTGTGCTCTGTGGGCTTAGCTAGGGGGGTTCCTGGGTGACTACCCAGAAGACTCCGGGAAAGATCTTCACCAGCATCCTACACCAAATAAAGTTCTTGGCAGCTCCTCCAGTCCATCCTCGGTGTTCTGTCCCGGATTCCCGTCTCTCTCATGGTGAGCGTAACACTATCCCACATTAGATCACATTTAGGACACTGTAACCATGGGGAGAATCAAAAGAGAATGTAAACCATAAAAAAGTAAATAGTAAAAAAAAATGCTTAAACATTAGGCCAGAGTTCCTCAAACTCTGTTATCACAGGTGAGATACGTCTCATGCGTGTCCCAGTATCACGGCGGTTGGGCAGAGTCTCCCTGCCCGTCTTCGCTTCAGGGAGACTCTGCCCAGTTCGGGGGGGGGGGGGTTGGGGCGGTGAGGGGGACTGTTGGTGATGGCGGGGGAGGCATCGGAGACCCCCCGGCAAGCATCTCGTGCTTGCCCCTGGCCCTGCAAGGATGGCAGCGACTACATCTGTATAGCCTGTATTACAGAGATTTGGCCAGACAAAAAACAGCACCTATTTTAGAAGTCCGGCCCAGCCCTGTTCATATCTAGCCTGATCCAGTTGTATCTAGTCCAGTCCTATTCTTATCCAGCATCCAGCCTGGTCCAGTTGTTTCCAGTGTCCAGTCCGGTCAAGTTCTATTTAATATCCAGTCTTGTCCATAGAGTACTGACAACCAGTACAGTCCAGTCATACAGCAATACATTCATCATTCTGCTATCAAAACCAACTCCCTGGTGATCCAGTGGTCAGGATATGGCTCTCTCTGCTGAAGCCCGGGTTCGATTCCCGGTCAGGGATTGCACTCTATCTCTTCACCTACTCACACAGACTTCATACGTCGGGTTCACAAAACTCATAGTCATGACAATACACCATCAGATTGGAAGTTGCTGAAATTGGCTGGATTAAGATCCAGACTGCATGACCAACTACAGACCAGGATCAAACTTTCCTTTTTTAGGAAAAGTTAATGAAAAAGTGGTTGCAAATCAACTGGAAACTCACCTGACAATTCATAATATGTATGATCCATTTCATCAGAATTCAAGAGAAGACATACAGTAGCTCCAAAACAGCCTTGGTATATGTGCTAAATGATCTTTTAATGGCAAGAGACCAAATGACTGTTCAATCTTAATCCTTCTAGATCTCATTGCAGTATTTGATACTGTGGACCATGGGCTCCTGATTGAGTGCCTACTAAGCTTTTTCAAATAATTTCTCAGTGGCAGGTCACAGAAAGTGTCAACTGGATTATATTCCTCTTCATTAGTGCCACTGCCATGTGGTGACTCACAAGGTCCTATACTATCCTCCATGCTTTTTGCAGTGTAAATGCTGCCACTGGGTGAAATAATTAGGCACCAAGACCAGGTCTACAACTTTTAGCAGTTGATACACAACTGTACTTGTCCTTTGCTCCGGGCACTGAGAACCCAATAACAGTAAATAGCTGTCTAGCAGAGCTCCATGAATGGATGAGTGCCAGTTGGCTGACACTGAATCTTGATAAAATATAGGTCCTTATGATAGGGCCTCAAAATTAAAGGACAAGACTGCAGCATAGCCACGCAAACAGAAAACACAAATCTCGATTGGATTACTGCAATGCCCTCTACCTTGGTCTCCTGATTACAGCTGGAACAAAACACAGCTGCCCTGTTCTAGCCACATAACTCCCATTATCTACTCCCTTCACTGGCTGCCCATAAAATGGTGAATCATTTTCAAGATTAATTTACTGAGTTTCAAAGCCCTACATGTATAAAAAAGGAGCAGACTAGATTGACCAAGTGGTTCTTATCTGTCGTCAAATTCTATGTATGTTTCTATGACCAAGGCCCAAGGTGTCTAAAGCAGCTTGTGATTCCATACTCTCCTGCCCGATTACTGCAATCTGTGGATGAAGGATTCCATATGGAGTCTTTTCACTGGCCTCCTCCTCAGTTAATCCAGCCCTGTTATAAGTTATTTTTCTGTTAAATCGTCTCTGAAAATGATACCTGCACTGCCAACTGGAAAAGTCCTTGTTTGAACCGATTTTGAAACTTTACCCTTCTATTGGCTATTTCACATTCAGCTGTAGTCTCTTAAGCCCCATTTACACTAGGCAATATTGTTCACAATATCACATTATCTCTCAGCTTCCTGACAATATTGGCTAGTGTGTACACTCCCTGTTGTTAACAATGCTCACTCCTGCATGTCGTTAAAGACCCCCTCCTTTGTCCAGTATGTCCGGACAAGGAAGGTCCTCCTTACCAATGGCCATGCTGCCTAAATTCACAATGTAATATGTGATTACTTTTCATGGCTGTTTTATTTAATGCATGCAGGGACAGAGCTGCCCCTGCAAATGCACTCCAACTGTGCCGGGACCATCTGTTTTTGGTAAGTTCCCAAGTCCCGCCCGGGGCCAGCAGTGTTCTGCTGTGGAGGCACCAGATGGAAGTCTCCCTGCTACCTGCTGCTCCTCTGACCATGTTCACAGCATCTATTCCCGGAGACAGAGGGGCTAGGGGCATGGCCCATCAGTAGCGAAAATGGGGGGGGGGGGTCCTTGCAGGACTGGTGCAATTTGTAAGCCACAACCCCAAATGTTGTGTGTGTGACTTCAGTGCATGCAGGAGTCCCACCAGTCATGCTACAAATATTGAGTCGCCCTCTCCCTTTTCTGGTTGTAACAAATGTTAATAAATCTGCCCCATAATAATACCTGGCAAGCAAGCTAGATATCACTATTCTTTTAATAGTTTAATTTATTGATCACCTACTGACCTAGTATCAAGAATGGGAACGTCTTATTTTACTGTTTTGATGCAATGCATTTCCCAAAATCCCATATGTAGTTCATCTAAATTTTGGGGACGATTCAGACCCACTTGTATGGGTCAAACTTGCCGAGGCATTCGCACAGGCATGGGAGGCAGGGGCAGAGTAAGGTTAATTCCCAGCATTTTATGGGAGTCTGTGGCAGGGTAGGCAGCTGATGTCACACTCACTTCCGCCCGGCCTTTCTGCCTTGACCTTTATTTTTATTAAAAGTTTCTTATATAGAGCACACACATATTCTGCAGCGCTTTACAGTGAATATTTGTACATTCGCATCAGTCCCTGCACCAGTGGAGCTTACAACCTATATTCCCAACCACATGTACACGCACACACAGACATTCTAAGGTTAATTTTGTCGGCAGCCAATTAACCTACCGGTATATTTTTGGATTGTGGGATGAAACCGGAATACCCAGAGGAAACCCATGCGAGAACAGGGAGAATATACAAATTCTGCACAGTTTGGGCCATGGTAGAGATCGAACCTATGACCTCAGTTCTGTGAAGCAAAAATGCTAACCATTACTCCGTTCATGCTGACCTTTGCCGCTTATGTAACACTCCACTGTGATTCCAACCTGTTCAGCAATTTGTCAGTAGGTGCCCATCCACCGCGGCCTTCCCCATATTGTTGTCGCACTTCAGTGCTGTGTGCGGCAGCCTCTCTGCATGAGACAAGCACCACTTATTACTGTTACTGGATCAATGCAAATGGAGCATTGGAGCCTTTCCAGTGAGGCTTATTAACACCTACCTCATCAGTCTATAAATAATCCTGCCTTCTTCAAGCCCTGGAGTGGGTGTAGGCGCAGGTGAACCTACATCTAAGGGTATCAGCTGCACAACCATAAGGTACTGTTTCTGTGTGTCAAAATACACGCTAATTGAAAGGTTTTGCTGCGTACAAGTTTTCACCTTTTATTACTACTGGCAAACCTCCAGCTACTAACATCAGCATTGGCCACAGTTATACAGTTATTTATTCACTAATTAAAGGTGGCTTTACTAATGACTGCTTCTACTAACCATTTATTTTAGATGGGACGCCAGCTATAATAAACCAGTCTTAAAGAAACAAAGTAATACTAGGATGGAATTACTGTAGATTTGTACTTTGCATATAATGACAATTTTTTCCCCCTGTTATTATATATTTTTATGTGGTATTATTGTGTGTATATTTTTGATTTTTCCTATAAAGATTTACTTTTGAATCAATATGTCTTGCACAGGGCCGGTGCTAGGGTGTTCGGCGCCCCCTGCAAACTATAAATTTCCGCCCTCCCATACTTTGCAAAGAGACAGCGCATGCCAAAGGCGCACACTGAAATAAAAAGGGTGTACAGTATAATGCCCATAGTATTGCTTCATACACATAATGTGCCCAGTAGCAGCAGTGCCATAACTAGATATTTTGTTGCCCTGTGCCAGAACAAGAATTGGTGCCCAAACACAAACATAAAATAAGGACAGTGCGCACCATAGGCACGTGTCAAAAATGTTGCACTGTAATGCCTTATTGTAATGCCACACACCATAATGACCATTACAAATTATGCCACAGAATGTAATGTTTATTGCACATTGTACAATAATGTTAATTCCCATTACACATTATGTCACACACCATAATTCCCATTACGCCAAACACCACATAATGGCCATTGCACATTATGCCAAACATCATTATGCTTGTTAAACATTATACCACTGTACACTGTAATGTATATTACATATTATTCAACATAAGTGCCACTTGCCTACATGCTCGTTGCCAGGGATTTGTTGCTCGATGCCAGAGGTTTCTTGCTACTTGCCATGGTGAATTACATGCTCGTTGCCAAGGGGGATTATATGCTCATTGCCATGGGGATTACATGCTTATTACCTAGGGGGGATTACATGCTTGTGGTCCGGAGGAGATTAAGTGCTCATTGTCTAGGGCAGCGTTCGCCAACCCGTCGCTCGCGAGCGACGGGTAGCTCGCCGGGTGATTTCCAGTAGCTCGGCATGTTTCAGGGCTGTCAGTGACCTCCTGCCGCATAGTGGTTCCTTGCTTGGCGGCAGGAGGTCAAAAAGGGACTTAATGCCGCGTTTCTCTACCTGACTTTGCGGCAGTGACCTCCTGCCGCGTAGTGCATCCTCGCTTGGCGGCAGGAGGTCAGAAAGTGACTTCATGTCGCGTTCCTCCCTTGTCGGAAGTGACCTCCTGACGTCCCCAGTGTATAGAATTCGCGCAACATGCCGCACTTTCTTATAGACGCCACAGCCCTGCTCAACTCCTGCGTGAGGTAAAAATCTTTTTTTAAACTGTGTGTGCGCAATACATTAGGGGTGACTCCAGCCTGTATTCTACTTTTACTGCTTGAGGTATAATGGGCATCATGTGTGTGGCATATGTTTAATGAGTCATTAAACATATGCCACACAAATGATGCCCATTAAACATATGCCCCACACCTTGATGCTCATTAATTAATAATCATCAAGGTGAGTGGGGCATATGCCACACACATGATGCCACACACATGTTGCCCATTATACAAATGCCCCACACCTTGATGCTCATTAATAATGAGCTTCACGCTGTGGGGCATTTGTATAATGGGCATCATGTGTGTGGCATCATGTGTGTGGCATATGTATAATGGAGTATCATGCTGTGGGGCATTTGTATAACGGAGAATCACGTTGTTGGGCATATGTATAATGGGCATCGTGTCTGTGTGGCATATGTATAATGGGCATCACGCTGTGTGACATATGTATAATGGAGCATCACGCTGTGGGGCATTTGTATAATGGAGCTTCACGGTGTGTGTCATATGTATAATGGAGCATCACAGTGCGTGTCATATGTATAATGCAGCATCACGGTGTGTGTCATATGTATAATGCAGCATCACGGTATGGGACATATAGATAATGGTGCATCACAGAGTGTGGGGCATATGTATAATGGAGCATCACGGTGTGGCAAATGTATAATGGAGTATCACGCTGTGGGGCATTTGTATAACGGAGTATCACGTTGTTAAGCATATGTATAATGGGCATCGTGTGTGTGTGGCATATGTATAATGGAGCATCACGCTGTGGGGCATTTGTATAATGGAGCCTCACATTGTGGCATATGTATAATGGAGCATCACGGTGTGGGGCATATGTATAATGGGCATCACGGTGTGGCATATGTATAATGGAGTATCACGGTGTGGGGCATTTGTATAATGGAGCATCACGGTGCGGGGCATATTTATAATGGGTATCACGGACTGCACTATTGGGGTCATGTGTATCTGGCACTGCACTATTGCGGGCATATGTGTTTCACATCCCTATTTTCCATGGCGGCACCCCATGTGGCTACAGCTCTTAGAGAGCTGACCATGCCCCCATAGCGGAAAAAATTGGGGGATGTAGCCTCGCAGGAGTTCCACGGTAGTAGCTGAACCCTCTTCTCCTCTGCCTCCAGTATTGGGAGGTATGTTTGTGACATATTGGACATTGCAGTGTGTGGCATATTGTGTCTGGGGCATTGCAGTGTGTGGCATAATGTGTCAGGGGCATTACGGTTTGTGGCATTATGTGTAAAGGGCATTTTTTTGGATATTATGCAGATTTTTAATTTTTTTTTACTTTAGTAGCTCTTCGGGCGGTTTATTTTGTCGCGAGTAGCTCCCGACCCAAAAAAGGTTGGAGACCACTGGTCTAGGGCATGCATGTCCAAACTATGGCGCTCCTGATGTGGTGAAAGTCCCATCAGGGAGAGCAGCGCCTACACAACCTGGCGCCTCCCTGCTTTGCAGGATCTGCTGAGCGGGTAGCGCCAGCCCTGGTCTTGCATATTAATGAGAAGCATGAGAAATGTATACAAACTAAGTCCATTAGACCAGTCTGTCTGTTTTTAAGAGTATACTATGACATTGTACAGCTAAGGACTTTTACCAGCAGAAATCATGGATGCATGATAATGCAGAAACATAACTTATTAAATAATATTTAATATGAGAAAATGCTTAACGGATAAACAAAATCAACAAATTAATAGAATGACCTTTTAAAGATAATTTATGGAAATTGTTTTGTATAAAACCAAAATGGAGAAATAACAGAATTAGTAACTTACATGACGGTAGCTGTTTGCTTGGGGAAGCATAAATTTTCCACATGAGCTTGGCTAAAAATGAATTGAACACTTAGACATTTCTTATGACATTTACGCCTATTCCAGATAGCAGCTCACCTCCGTCCTCTGAGGCAATCAGCAGCTCCATGTAAGTGCTCACTGTAAATCAGTATCTTGGGGTATTTTGCTGTAGATGTTATGGTACATTATACATTGAGTCCTGCATGTATTCTCTTTACTTTATTGAAATCTTTTTTGAATTTATTCTACAGTATTCCTGTATAAATAATGTTTGTTTTCAACATGTTGGTATAAAAGGACGTGTTAAGTTTAAGTGATAACTTATGAGACCCTATGCAATCCTTGAAAAAGGCCGGACCCCGGCCTAGACGTGTCGGGTCACATCACCCCACACACTGACATCATCCACAAGTCTCCTCCCTAAGGGTGAGTCGAGCGCACGCCACTCCAGTTTAGCGCACTCCGGGAGATGCCGGCCCGCACACCCGTAAGTTGCGCATACACTGTCGCAGCAGCGTGGATCAACTGCTGGCATCTCTGCTCAGTGTGCAAGATGCTAGCTCAGACAGCAGGAGTTACACAGCGAGGGACTAAGGACATCGTGGGCACCATCAGGTATGTGTTGCATGCACCACTGGAGTTGATTGGGACGCCAGCCTCCGGTGACATCCACATACTCCATTAACATGGACTGCATATACAGTATCTTGGTCATCTTTCATTCCTCATCCCAGTGCCCTTCCAGCTTAGTTATAATTAACAGGCCATTGACATTTTATCCCACCCCACCTTCACATTCCATCTCCCTCACCATCTGCCGCCAGCGGACACCACTCCTTCTGAGTGGAAGCTACACAGTATATAGCCCTACTCGGAGTAACTTTGAGGTTACTTCTACTACACATCCCACCCCACTCTTTGTTGTATGTGCATCAATAAATTAAAATAATTCACCCACATCTGCAGCATGGTTGATTCATTCATCGCGTGTCGTAGTAGCACATCTTTGCAATTATTTAACCACATCCAAATCTTCAAACCAATACCACGGAGTACTTGATAGTGGCACCCGCCAATCAAACACCCAAGAAGGTGAGCGCAGTACCACACTCATTTTCTCACTGCATTTAAGAGTCTGGACCACTCTGGTCCTGCAGCCCCTTCGGACACAGGTTACTCGAGCGCCAACCCATCTACCTTTTATTAACCTATGCAATGCTATCAACTGAAATACTATGAGTTTTGGCCGCATACCATATATACACAAAGCTGGAATACAATATAATGAGGTGGACTTCGGCTTGAATGAGGTGGACAACACCATTTTTAGATTGGCATTGCTTTTACAATTATCATTACTATTATTGGGGTTAATTCAGATGTGGAGGGTGTTGCTGTTCCTTGGAAGAAGCAGTGACCACTCTGTATGTAAGTATAAGCCCGGAGAGGAGACCCAATGGTAGTATGGCAGGGGGGTACGTCATCAAGCCCTGCCCCCATGGCAGGCAAACACCGCAATTTGCGAGTCCGCAGATTAGGGGAGGGGCTAAAATTATGCAAAATGACTAGATTTGTGATATTTAAGCCGTGCCCCTCGCAGCGGACCCGCGAAAAATGGTAATGCGGGAGGATTGCCCACCTTCCCAGGGGGCCAGGAGGGGTACCCGATTTTCGGGAACCTCCCGGCAATTCCGGGAGAGCAGGCAAGCCTGCATATAGCACAGTGCTGAGCAGCTCCGTAGCCCCTTCATTAGCGGCACAGACAGGGAGCTGTTCTGTTTGCAGCCTGAGCAGAGGCAGCCTGTCCCAGTTACAGGGTCATGTTACCCAGTGTGTGGGCCTAAAATCACTTCCCCTGACGCCCCTCCCTAATCCGGCCCTGTTAGAAGCCATTAACTTATGTTGCTAACATTTATTTTAACTGTGGGAGGTCACCGGAGCATAAGAAAATATTCCTTTATAAGCGTTCATACATATTTCAAAGTTCTGATATCAATGCTATACAGTACACTGTGACCCTCAGTACCACTGCGGCAGACATTACATATTTGGTTTTTCTTCACCTTTACCGACCAATTGCAGCCAGCAGTATCTGAGTGTACACACTGGGGGATTTTGCTATCGGATAGACAGACTTCCCAGTGCTGCACCCGGGAACCGGTGTCCGTGAGTTACCAACAGCCCTCAGGGCAATACTGTCATTATCTGCTTTTTAATGGTTGGAATTACAGGGTTATGGCAATACAACCCCCTACCTATATTTATTGATATCACATGTTGATTCACCTAGGCACTAAATTGTGAACCCGTATTGCATGGAGGATTTCTCTCTCCAATTACCTCACCCTGTCACCCTGCCTATACCAGTTGATGCCATATTTAAATGTATTGATCTACCTTAGGTTTTAAAGTGTGACTCCGTATTTAAAGGGGATTCTTTCCTTCATATATATTTTCACCCTGTCACATACGTGGGACTTGTTCCCTCCATTTAAAAAATTTCAACATTGAATATAGTGTATTTGGGTAAGGTCGACACATAGTGTGTGCCGACACAAGACTACAGACCAGGACTGCATTCTAAACCATTGTGTATATTCCATCATAGATATCCATCTGACTGGGAGTTGTATGCACTAAATTGTGAACCTGTATTGCATGGAGGATTTCTCTCTCCAATTACCCCACCCTGTCACCCTGCCTATACCAGTTGATGCTATATTTGAATGTATTGATTGACCTTAGGTTTTAAAGTGTGACTCCGTATTTATAGGGGATTTTTTCCTTCATATATATTTTCACCCTGTCACATACGTGGGACTTGTTCCCTCCATTCATCAAAAAATTCCAACATTGAATATAGTGTATTTGGGTAAGGTCGACACATAGTGTGTGCCGACACAAGACTACAGACCAGGACTGCATTCTAAACCATAGTGTATATTCCACCATAGGTATCCATCTGACTGGGAGTTGCATGCACAAAATTGTGAACCTGTATTGCATGGAGGATTTCTCTCTCCAATTACCCCACCCTGTCACCCTGCCTATACCAGTTTATGCTATATTTGAATGTATTGATTGACTTAAGGTTTTAAAGTGTGACTCCGTATTTATAGGGGATTCTTTCCTTCATATATATTCTCACCCTGTCACATACGTGGGACTTGTTCCCTCCATTCATCAAAAATTTCAACATTGAATATAGTGTATTTGGGTAAGGTCGACACATAGTGTGTGCCGACACAAGACTACAGACCAGGACTGCATTCTAAACCATTGTGTATATTCTATCATAGATATCCATCTGACTGGGAGTTGTATCAATTTTTGTTAGCCCATTTCTTTCTTGGGCTTGCGGCCAATTAGAGCAAGATATTCAGTCTTATGTGAAGTACAGATTGTGCATTTTCTGAAATCTCCTCCTTTTTTACTACCTTTGCACGGTATAGCAGCGACCCACTAGGAACAATACCAGAGTGCACCCTGTGCTTCCTTCTGCAATTCACTACCCAGATATACCGCTCAACCATTGTTCACTACGTCTACATGCGTACACACTGGACAGTACACCTGGGATTAAAGTGAAATTGCTCTTCTTTTCTGGCATCTCCCATAGTCGGGGTTCTCTCATCCCCAGGGGACCCATTACCTGACTCTGCGCTGTCACTGTATAACAGGGCCAGGTTGGTCACCCCTGGAGACAGCAGAAACCTTCTTTTTGTCTTAACTCCTGTACCTGTGACGCTCGCAGAGTCCGCTCAACTGTGCAGTTGTCCGGTTGCCATCATATGCACAGGCAGCAGCCACTAGGCGAGCATTTTCAACCCAGGTACTTCACCACAATTCTCAATTTCTCTTGGATCTTGCAGTCCAATTAGAGTGAGATTATACACAGTTTTCGACCATTAGAAAGTAATTAAGATAACAATAAGTTGTACTGCCAGACAGTGTGCCATTTGTTACGCATTTATTAGATATGTGTTTATGATAACCAATATGGTTAATTGAAGACGTGCTTAGTCTGAAATAATCCTTTACAGGAATACGCTGATATTACAGCCATATTGAACAGAGGCATTTAGCCCATTTTCAGACCCAGATATCATATTTTCACGATCTTTTCTCATTTTTTTCTATTCATGTTATCTGTATGTCCTCGTCTCATGTTCGTCTCTTGATCCATTAACAGGATCAATTTTAGTATTAATAAAGTTGATATTTTAGACTGATACGTTTATATTATAGAAGGCAGTGCCCCACCCGGGAGTTTCTTTCCTGATATTCTCCCTTGAATATCAACCCGTTTCCAATATTTGGTTTTGTTCAAAGCAGCTAGGACTATGCAGGTATTTATCAGGCCTTTGGAAAACAAATGATTAAGAAATCGTTTTTTTCTGAGATTTGATGCAAAAGCAATGCAGATAGGAGCATTCAGTCAGACTTCAGATGGGTTTGTCATCTGTAATAGGAGAGCACCATCTGCTGGCAATAAATCAGCATGCTGGGTTCTGGATGAAGCAAAAATGAAGGCAGGTTATTTTGTCTTGTTTTAATGATGGTTTAGTATTCAGGTTGTTTAACGGGTATTCTGTTTATAAAACAAGTTATGCCTAATATTTATCATCTGATATTTCAGTTGGTTCAATATACAAGTTAGATTTTTTTAACCCCTTCCCGACATTTGACGTACATTTACGTCATGGCCGGGATGTACTTCCCGACACATGGCATAAATGTACGTCATGCCATTTAACTGTCACCGCGTCTATAGACGCGGTGACAGTTTAAACTAGAGATGTGCGGGCTCGGATTTCAGAGATCCGAGCCCCCACGGACGTCATCATTCCGAGCCCGATTCCGAGCAGCGCTCGGAGATTCCCGCCTGACTCGGTCCGTCCGCGTGATTAGAACGTCATCTCCCGGCGTCGGATTTCGCGAGGCTTTATAAGCAGCTGCCGCGCCCCGCCATCTTCACTCCAGTCAAGTAGTGGGTTGGGAGAGGGTGTGTTGGTGCTGCTGCTGGGGCTTAAACTTGAGCTTGAGCTTTTGCAATCGCTGGTGCTGTCTCTCAGTGCTGCTGTGTAGTAGTCTAACTGTGTACTTGTAGTACTACTGTCTCCTCTGTGCGGTCTACCTCTGGTGTGCTATGCTGCCTGTAATTGATTATTTTATTTGCTGGGGCTGTCTCCCTCAGTGCTGCTGTGTACTCTGTTCTCAGCTTAGGACAACAGTCTAACTGTGTACTTGTAGTACTACTGTCTCCTCTGTGCGGTCTACCTCTGGTGAGCTGTGCTGTAATTAATTATTTTATTTGCTAGGGCTGTCTCCCTCAGTGCTGCTGTGTACTATACTATGTTCTCCTCTGCTTAGAAGAACAGTCTAACTGTGTACCTGCCTGTAGTACTACTGTCTCCTCTGTGCTGGGGCATACATCTGGTGCTGTGCTGTGCCATTTATTATATATATAATTATTAATTATATTAAATATAAATATATATAGTCCACTGGTGCTGCACTGCTGCCTGCACTGAATCTGCCAGTCTGGCGGTCTGTGGTCTGGGGCTCACTGCCTAAATACTGCCGTATATCATTATCTACCTGTCTGGTCTGGGGCTCTCTGCCTAATACTGCCGTACCTGTGTGGTGTGTGGCTCACTGCCCAATACTGCCGTATCTACCCTCTGGTCTGGGGCTCACTGCCTAAATACTGCCGTATATCATTATCTACCTGTCTGGTCTGGGGCTCTCTGCCTAATACTGCCGTACCTGTCTGGTGTGTGGCTCACTGCCCAATACTGCCGTATCTACCCTCTGGTCTGGGGCTCACTGCCTAAATACTGCCGTATACCATTATCTACCTGTCTGGTCTGGTCCTCTCTGCCTAATACTGCCGTACCTGTCTGGTGTGTGGCTCACTGCCCAATACTGCCGTATCTACCCTCTGGTCTGGGGCTCACTGCCTAAATACTGCCGTATACCATTATCTACCTGTCTGGTCTGGGACTCTCTGCCTAATACTGCCGTACCTGTGTGGTGTGTGGCTCACTGCCCAATACTGCCGTATCTACCCTCTGGTCTGGGGCTCACTGCCTAAATACTGCCGTATATCATTATCTACCTGTCTGGTCTGGGGCTCTCTGCCTAATACTGCCGTACCTGTGTGGTGTGTGGCTCACTGCCCAATACTGCCGTATCTACCCTCTGGTCTGGGGCTCACTGCCTAAATACTGCCGTATATCATTATCTACCTGTCTGGTCTGGGGCTCTCTGCCTAATACTGCCGTACCTGTGTGGTGTGTGGCTCACTGCCCAATACTGCCGTATCTACCCTCTGGTCTGGGGCTCACTGCCTAAATACTGCCGTATATCATTATCTACCTGTCTGGTCTGGGGCTCTCTGCCTAATACTGCCGTACCTGTGTGGTGTGTGGCTCACTGCCCAATACTGCCGTATCTACCCTCTGGTCTGGGGCTCACTGCCTAAATACTGCCGTATATCATTATCTACCTGTCTGGTCTGGGGCTCTCTGCCTAATACTGCCGTACCTGTCTGGTGTGTGGCTCACTGCCCAATACTGCCGTATCTACCCTCTGGTCTGGGGCTCACTGCCTAAATACTGCCATATATCATTATCTACCTGTCTGGTCTGGGGCTCTCTGCCTAATACTGCCGTACCTGTCTGGTGTGTGGCTCACTGCCCAATACTGCCGTATCTACCCTCTGGTCAGGGGCTCACTGCCTAAATACTGCCGTATACCATTATCTACCTGTCTGGTCTGGGGCTCTCTGCCTAATACTGCCGTACCTGTCTGGTGTGTGGCTCACTGCCCAATACTGCCGTATCTACCCTCTGGTCTGGGGCTCACTGCCTAAATACTGACGTATATCATTATCTACCTGTCTGGTCTGGGGCTCTCTGCCTAATACTGCCGTACCTGTGTGGTGTGTGGCTCACTGCCCAATACTGCCGTATCTACCCTCTGGTCTGGGGCTCACTGCCTAAATACTGCCGTATATCATTATCTACCTGTCTGGTCTGGGGCTCTCTGCCTAATACTGCCGTACCTGTGTGGTGTGTGGCTCACTGCCCAATACTGCCGTATCTACCCTCTGGTCTGGGGCTCACTGCCTAAATACTGCCGTATATCATTATCTACCTGTCTGGTCTGGGGCTCTCTGCCTAATACTGCCGTACCTGTCTGGTGTGTGGCTCACTGCCCAATACTGCCGTATCTACCCTCTGGTCAGGGGCTCACTGCCTAAATACTGCCGTATACCATTATCTACCTGTCTGGTCTGGGGCTCTCTGCCTAATACTGCCGTACCGGTCTGGTGTGTGGCTCACTGCCCAATACTGCCGTATCTACCCTCTGGTCTGGGGCTCACTGCCTAAATACTGCCGTATATCATTATCTACCTGTCTTGTCTGGGGCTCTCTGCCTAATACTGCCGTACCTGTCTGGTGTGTGGCTCACTGCCCAATACTGCCGTATCTACCCTCTGGTCAGGGGCTCACTGCCTAAATACTGCCGTATACCATTATCTACCTGTCTGGTCTGGGGCTCTCTGCCTAATACTGCCGTACCTGTGTGGTGTGTGGCTCACTGCCCAATACTGCCGTATCTATCCTCTGGTCTGGGGCTCACTGCCTAAATACTGCCGTATACCATTATCTACCTGTCTGGTCTGGGGCTCTCTGCCTAATACTGCCGTACCTGTCTGGTGTGTGGCTCACTGCCTAATACTGCTGTATCTGTATAACTGCCTGCTGGTGCATACTCACTGACATATATAATTGCACTCCAGTGGTTCTGTTCTGTGACATAACTCCACAATAATAATGGAGATCCAAAATATGGAGGTTAACAAACAAAGGAAAGATGAAGATGCACTTCCTCATAGTTCTGAAGCTGCTGCCACTAGTCATGACATAGACGATGAAATGCCAACAACGTCGTCTGCCACGGCCGATGCCCAGTGTGAAAGCAGAGGGCATGTACAATTGAAACCAAACTTCCGTAAAAGGAATAAAAATATGAAATGTAAATCGTTGGAAGAGAAACTTAAACTTGGCAATATGCCATTTACGACACGGAGTGGCAAGGAACGGCTAAGGCCATGGCCTAACTTCATGACTAGTGGTGCAGCTTCAGATGACGAGGAAAGTCCTCCTCCTCCGCTCTCCCCGCCCAATAGGAAATCAAAGAGAGTTAGGCTGACACCGACTCAAAAAAGTCTGAAAAAATTTCAGAAAAAAAAACAGAAAAAAATTCAGAAAATAAATCTGGAAAAAACTCATCCTTCTAAAGACATATCCCAAATCCCCACGGAGAGTTCGAGGGTGGCGGTGGTTGTGATGCCGGACCTTCCCATCACTGTACGTGAAGAGGTGGCTCCTTCCACCATTTGCAGTACACCCTCTGCATATGCTGGAAGGATCACCCACAGTCTAGTTCCAGATTTTATCAGTGAAGGTGATGTTGTACACCAGGAGGAGGATATTGATGTAGCTGGCACTGAGGAGGAAGTTGTCG
The DNA here is from genome assembly GCF_055691185.1 of Crinia signifera. Taxonomy (NCBI): domain Eukaryota; kingdom Metazoa; phylum Chordata; class Amphibia; order Anura; family Myobatrachidae; genus Crinia; species Crinia signifera. Next base: position 76,095,048 of record NC_139222.1, on the reverse strand, counting down.
AGGAGGATGGAGACTTGGTTTGCTTAAATGACACACCAGGGGGGAATGAGGCACCTTTGGGGGAAAAAGTTGTTGTCCATGGGATGAAAAAGTCCATCGTCATGCCTGGACAAAGGACCAATAAATCCACCTCTGCGGTCTGGAATTTTTTTTATCCGCATCCGGACAACAAAAGTATTGCCATTTGTAGCTTATGTAAAACTCCAATAAGCAGGGGTAAGGATCTTGCCCACCTAGGGACAACCTCCCTTCAACGTCACCTAAAGACGCGTCATGGTTCAGTGTTTAGTCCAGAAAGTGCGGCTAGCAGTCCAGCGACACCTAAATCACTTGGTCCTCCTTTTGGAGCCAAATGCCTGAAAAGCACACCACCAACTCCCTCCTCGACAAATTCCTCCTCGATCCGGATAGGGGGGAGTCCTGCAGTCCATCTCACCTGCATGAATGACTCCATAGATTCCTCCGGAGGATCCTGCAGCACTACGCCTACTACTACTGCCGCTGCTGCTGCTGCTCCTGGAAGTCAGTCATCATCCCAGAGGGGAAGTCAGTCATCATCCCAGAGGGGAAGTCGTAAGACCGCTACGTCTTTCACTAAGCAATTGACCGTCCAACAGTCATTTTCCACGAGGATGAAATACGACAGCAGTCATCCTATGGCAAAGCGGATAACTGCGGCCTTGACAGCTATGTTGGTGTTAGACGTGCGTCCGGTGTCCGCCATCAATGGAGTGGGATTTAAACGGTTGATGCAGGTATTGTGTCCCCGGTACCAAATCCCGTCTAGATTCCACTTCACTAGGCAGGCGATACCCGCGATGTACAGTGAGGTCAGAAAAAGTGTCCTCAGTGCCCTGAAAAATGCGGCTGTACCCACTGTACACTTAACTACAGACATGTGGACAAGTGGATCAGGGCAAACTAAGGACTATATGACTGTGACAGCCCACTGGGTAGATGCATCACCTTCCGCAGCAGCAGCAGCAGCATCATCTCCTGCATGCCAGCTCCTTCTTAGGCAGGCTACGCTGTGTATCACCGGTTTCAAGAAGAGGCACAACGCCGACAACCTCTTAGAGAAACTGAGGGAAATCATCTCCCTGTGGCTTACCCCCCTTAGACTCTCCTGGGGATTTGTGGTGTCGGACAACGCCAGTAACATTGTGCGGGCATTAAACATGGGCAATTTCCAGCACGTGCCATGTTTTGCCCACACAATAAATTTGGTGGTGCAGCATTTCATAAAAAATGACAGGAGTGTGCAGGAGATGCTTGCGGTGGCACGCAAAATTTGCGGACACTTTCGGCATTCTGCCACAGCCTGCCGAAGGCTGGAGCGGGAGCAAAAACTCCGCAACCTGCCCTGCCATCAGCTGAAACAAGAGGTGGTGACGCGCTGGAACTCCACCCTCTATATGCTGCAGAGGATGGAGGAGCAGCAAAAGGCCATTCAAGCCTACACAGCCACCTACGACATAGGCAGAGGAGCGGGGCTGCACCTGACTCAAGCGCAGTGGAGGCTGATTTCCGTGTTGTGCAAGGTTCTCCAGCCGTTTGAAGTAGCCACACGTGAAGTCAGTTCCGACACTGCCTGCATTAGTCAGGTGATTCCCCTGATCAGGCTGTTACAAAAGCAGCTGGAGAAAGTGAGGGAGGAGCTAAAGCGGAGCGATTCCGCAAAGCATGTCGCTATTGTGGATGAAGCCCCCCATACGCTTTGCCAGGATACGAGGGTGGTCAGTCTGTTAAAGTCAGAGGAATACATTTTGGCCACAGTGCTCGATCCTCGGTTTAAAGCGTATGTTGTGTCTCTGTTTCCGGCGGACACAAGTCTACAAAGGTGCAAAGACCTGCTGGTCAGGAGATTGTCATCTGAAGGGGACCGTGACACGGCCCCAGCTCCTCCTTCATTTTCTCCCACACCTGTGCCTGTGAGGAAACAGCTGCGATTTCCCACACAACCCGCTGGCGGGGATGCAGGGCAGGCAGGAGGGAGTTTGGACATCTGGTCCGGACTCAAGGACCTGCCAACGATTGCTGACATGTCTACTGTCGGTGCATTGGATGCTGTCAACATTGAAAAAATGGTGGATGATTACTTTGGTGACAGCATCCAAGTAGACATGTCAGACAGTCCTTACCTGTACTGGCAGGAAAAAAAGGCAGTTTGGAAACCCCTGTACAAACTGGCTCTATTTTACCTGAGTTGTCCCCCCTCCAGTGTGTACTCCGAAAGAGTATTTAGTGCAGCGGGGAACCTGGTCAGTGAGCGGCGAAGGAGGTTGCTCCCGAAAAATGTTGAGAAAATGATGTTTATAAAAATGAATTATCACTTATTCAATGAAGAGCAGGAAGTGCCTCCAGAGATTATAACTGGACCTGTGATTGTGGAGTCCAGCGGGGACGAATTGATAATCTCTGAGAATGAGGAAGTACACACTGAAGGGGGCGAGGAATCAGAGGAGGAGGAGGATGATGATGATGATGATGAGTGACGATGACATCTTGTTACTGTAGAGCCAGTTTATACAGGGAGATATTATGAATTGTTTTATTTTTTGTGGGGGCCCAAACAAACCAATCATTTCAGCCACAGTTTTGTAGGCCCTGTCGCTGAAATGTTTGGTTTGTTAAAGTGTGCATGTCCTATTTTCGCAACATAAGGGTGGGTGGGAGGGCCCAAGGACAATTCCATCTTGCATCACCATTCATTATTCCTACTGCTGAGAGTCATTCATATGTGGGACTTGTCTTTTCAATGCATACAACTGTTTGCATTCCACTTGATTGCTGCACCTTCATGGGTGAGAATGTGATCTCCCTGACCTGGGGGACTCAGGGCTGGGGCAGGAAGGCTCAATTACACTTCTTTTTTTGGGCGGCTAACCTTTTTTTACCTGTCTGGTCTGGTGCCCACTGCTGAGAGTCATTTTTAATGAGGGAATTGTCTTTCAAATGCATATAGCTGTTTGCATTCCACCTCATTGCTGCACCTTCATGGGTGAGAATGTGATCTCCTTGACCTGGAGGAGTCAGGACTGTTGCCGGAAGGCTCAATTACACTTATTTTTGGCCGGCTACACTTTTTTTTACCTGTCTGGTCTGGTGCCCACTGCTGACAGTCATTTTTAATGAGGGTATTGTCTTTCAAATGCATATAGCTGTTTGCATTCCACTTGATTGCTGCACCTTCATGGGTGAGAATGTGATCTCCCTGACCTGGGGGACTCAGGGCTGGGGCAGGAAGGCTCAATTACACTTCTTTTTTTGGGCGGCTAACCTTTTTTTACCTGTCTGGTCTGGTGCCCACTGCTGAGAGTCATTTTTAATGCACATCAGGGTCAGGATCAGGCACATCATAATTAATAATCAATCAATCATAATCAATCAATCATAATCAATCAATCTATCATAATCAATCAATCAGAATCAGAATCAAGCCTGGGCGGCTGCAATTAAAGTTCTTTGTGGGCGGCTAAAGTTTTTTTTAGTTTTCCAGTTACTGCAGTTTTATACATAGCTTGGTTTTTGTAAGTTGAAGACTTGTCAGTGCAATTTTCGGTACTTGTGAGTTATCTGGGCGCCCGATTTCTAAATCGGGTCGGATCGGGCACATCGCATCGCATCGCATGCGACCATCGGATGCGATGCGATGCGATGCGATGACCCGATTTTTCCATAGGAATCAATGTTAAAATGGACTGAGTCCATTTTAACATGGAATTCAATGGGAAAAAGGGGTCCTTTTCATACCCCTACTATCCAAGTGGGCATGGAGTTGGATATAAACCTGTGGCGAGCGTAGCGAGCCACCGAGCCCGAAGCGTGGCGAGCGTAGCGAGCCCCGCGAGGGGACACAGAATACCGTCCCCTCGCGGGGCTCGCTTCGCTCGCCACGCTTCGGGCTCGGTGGCTCGCTACGCTCGCCACAGGTTTATATCCAACTCCATGCCCACTTGGATAGTAGGGGTATGAAAAGGACCCCTTTTTCCCATTGAATTCCATGTTAAAATGGACTCAGTCCATTTTAACATTGATTCCTATGGAAAAATCGGGTCATCGCATCCGATGGTCGCATGCGATGCGATGCGATGCGATGCGATATCGCATCGCATCGCATCTGATTGTATGCCTTAACTTAAGGCATACAATCAAAAAATCGGGCGCCCAGATAACTCATAAGTACCCAATTTTCTTTTACAATATCCTTTATCTTTGCATGGACTTTGTGTATTTGGTTAGCATTCTGAGGTGTACACTGACTGCCTTCACCTTAAGCATGATCAGTTTCTGAAGCGGCAAAAATCCTTTTGTTTTGAAGATAGTCACTTTCTTTGCCGTTAGTTGTACAGGCTGACCTACTAACAGACACAGTTGCTTCGGAACAAGTTGTTGAAAATTTTTTAGGAGATAAAGCTGTACAAACCTTCTGGCCCCCCTTTTTAATTTTTAATTGATTTGCAAACATTTTCTAGTATTTGTCATATGTGCATAGCCTTTTAGAGAGAACTGCTTTTTCCTCATCAGATAACCTTTGTAATGATTTGACCTTCGCATCTCTCTCCTTTTTATTTAATGACAAGAACGATGAATACTTCTTTAATTTCTTCATCAACTGTTCTTTATTCATGAAATGGTCCGATAAAGCCTTTCCTCAAAACTAAAGTAAAGTTATGTTTCCTTGATAATACTTTCACAGCTCACAAAATTCTCATCACTGGCTTCCTTTTCTTTGCCACTTGATACCTTGTTTTCACAATAAAGATTGATTTATTTTTGATGACCAGTTGGGTACAATTAGTTACACATCTTTTTGGGCGGCTAAACTTTTTTGGGGGAGGCTGCATTTAAACTTCTTTGGGGGCGGCTGCAATTAAACTTCTTTGGGGCACAGGGGCACAGGGGGTATCCTGTAGTGGGCTGCCACACATTTTTTTAAATATGGATCTTTCAGCACAGAGACAAACTGCACATCAGGGTCAGGATCAGCCAGGTTGTTAAACGGGGTTTCGACCACTGTTGGAGCACTCCTCTTAAAGTAATCTTTTCACGAGCGTCCATCACTTTGATAGGCTTGTCTCCTGCCATGATCTGTTGCTTATTCGAATTCAGCATTTCACGGGCGTCCTGCACTTTACCCCTTATGCGGAAGCGAGCATCTTTGGCCACCAACTTTTCACGGGCATCTTTTATCCCTAGTTTTTGGTGTGCATCAGTCACACCAATTTTCTGACGAGCATCAAATGTTCTCTGAAAACTGGTGGCAAGTGGACGATTGTTCACAGATGGTTGGAGTCTGGATCTCACGTTTCCTATACCTCCCCTGTTACTGACCCTGCGGTACATCCCGGTGCCCACGGACATTCCCCGTTTCCTGATCAGTTCATCCAGCGACACGTCGGCCATATTCCTCCAACCACACAGCTGCTATATCTAATTTGATAAAAATAAAAATAATACTTGTGCTGTGTGGGACTGTAAAAAAGAATTCCATGCTGCTTGTGCACTGACGTCTGCCACTGAGTGCCACGGCCAAGCAGTACCTAATAAGAAAATTAATTATTATAAATTCTGCTGGTGCACAATACTAGTATTGCTGACGTATCTACCTGTCTTGTGCCTAGTACTACTGTCTTATCTACCTGTCTGGTGCCTAGTACTGCCATATCTACCGTCTGGTCTGGGGCTCACTGCCTAATACTGCCGTATCTACCTGTCTGATCTGGGGCTCACTGCCTAATACTGCTGTACCTGTCTGGTCAGGGGCTCACTGCCTAATTTTTTTTGGAGCCTTGAGACTTTTAGTGTGCTGTACTAGCCGACACCTTTAGGTGGACTCTGGTCTGTCTTGTATCAAGCACAGTGGTCTCATGTGCATGAGATTGTTCTCTGTCCTCTTTTAAAATTGTGTCACCATCTTCATGGGTGAGAATGTGATCTCCCTGACTTGGGGGAGTCAGGGCTGGGGCAGGAAGGGTACAGGCTGAGTGGGGGTAGGGCACCCTTGTACTCTGCTGCTTTTGCCGGCTCCGGCCGGTAGCGTCTCCCTGGTGTCACGGCTGGCACTCTGCAGGGCCTCCCTCTTGCCTTCCTCATGATGCTGGCTGCTGGCTCTCTCTGTGTGCGCTGCTGTCCATCACCGCCGGGTCTCCTGCACGGAAACGCTGCCCGGCTCTCTCCTCTCTAGCGGGTCTCACTTCTGCACGCTTCCAGGCTGCGCACTCTGCTGCTCTCCTCTCTGTGGATCTTTAGGGTGCCCAGCCTGTCTTCTCTCTCTAAGCACGTGTCATCCTCTCTCACGCTGCTGCAAACCCTCCTCCGGCACAGTTTCATTTCACCTCTGACCTCTCCTTTTGCGCTCCTGTGCCAGTGCCCCTGTAACGGTGTGGTGCAAAATAGTACCTGAATCTGGAGCTGATTACGGCGGCAGCTTCTGGATTCCTCACGACTTCTTCCGGAGAACCTGTGGCAGGGAATGGCACAACCCAAGGAGAACCCACAAAAGACAAGGCTACTACGGCTAGCAGCAACAAATATTTATTTAAAGGAGGAAACGCTGCCCGGCTCTCTCCTCTCTAGCGGGTCTCACTTCTGCACGCTTTCAGGCTGCGCACTCTGCTGCTCTCCTCTCTGTGGATCTTTAGGGTGCCCAGCCTGTCTTCTCTCTCTAAGCACGTGTCATCCTCTCTCACGCTGCTGCAAACCCTCCTCCGGCACAGTTTCATTTCACCTCTGACCTCTCCTTTTGCGCTCCTGTGCCAGTGCCCCTGTAACGGTGTGGTGCAAAATAGTACCTGAATCTGGAGCTGATTACGGCGGCAGCTTCTGGATTCCTCACGACTTCTTCCGGAGAACCTGTGGCAGGGAATGGCACAACCCAAGGAGAACCCACAAAAGACAAGGCTACTACGGCTAGCAGCAACAAATATTTATTTAAAGGAGATATGTAAATAGGTTGCTGCAATACACTCACGTACTTATGCAAAACAGTCACTTTATATCATTCAGTAATTAAAGCTATAACTAATCAATGACCAGATTAAAGAGAGAACGATTACGCAATAAATTACATCACAACAATAACAATATGACAGAATAATATTACGTCACAACATGTCCGCCAAGTGGCGCTATGCACCCTATATACACTGCGCGGTAGTCCCTGGTGCAAAACAACACAGTTCCTGAATTTGAATAACGGTCCCGCGAAGGAAATCCTCACAAGGTGATTAGGCCATAACTTAGTGTGCACACTACTTTTATGTATAACAAAAGTGATCAAAAATCCTCTCTAAGAGGGGCAGGCAGATTCCCATCCCTTAGGGCAATCTCCTGTATCAGAGGCAAACAGGCAGTCCTGTTAGTGGGGGTATCCAACACCCCAGTACCTGAACAATCAGCTGCAGTTGCCAGCTCCTGCTGGTCACGACTCCTGGCTGGCCACTGCCTGTCTTGGGTGCTGTGTGGTCCTCTGGGTGACTCCCAGATGGGCGGCAATGTCCCTCTCTGCCTAGTTCCGTGCTGTAGGTCTCTGCAGTCACTCCTACTGAGCTCTATCTCCCTTCACATGCTGCTCACCCCTTCTTCTGGTCAGCAGTGCTGGCTGTCATTAACTGCTGGGTCCTTGCTCCCAGTGCCTGGTCTCAGATGTGTGCTTCTCTCTGCACAGCATCTCTGTCTGCATGCTTCCTGGCTCAGGATACAAGCTCTTCACCCCTCTGCACACTTTCTCTCTCTCTCACACACTGCTGCTGGGATCACCTCTGACCTCCCAGCTTCCTGTCTCATGTGCAGGGGAGCTGGGACACTAGGACACTAGCTGAGTCTGTTAACCCCTCACAGACCTGCAGCTTCCACAAGCAAAGGAGGTTTTCCTCTGAGCAGCATTGGCTGCAATTAAAATCTCTTTGGGGGCACAAGAGTACACCAGGGGTGGACTGCCACACTCCCTGGGCAGCCAATCAGGGGGGTGTCAGGCTCCCTGCACGTGGACTGAGCTGGGGCTGTTTAACCCCTCACATCCCTGCAGTTTTCCTCTGAGCAGCATTGGCTGCAATTAAACTTCTTTGGGGGCACTCCAGGGGCACAGGGGGTATCCTGTAGTGGGCTGCCACACAAGCCCATTCACATTTTTTGAAATATGGCTATCCACAGGTTGTTCAGTCTGCCATTTGAGATTGGGATCTTTCAGCACAGAGACAAACTGCACATCAGGGTCAGGATCAACCAGGTTGTTAAACGGGGTTTCGACCATGAATCAATCACATCAAAAAATTAATTAATAATCAATCAATCATAATCACAATCAAGCCAGATAGAGAGATAGAGAGATAGTGACAGATTGTGCTATATATTTTTTTATATATATACAGCTGTACTGCGTGTGCAACTGACTGCTGCCCCCCCCCCCCCCCTTTTGTGCTGATCAGTTACTGATCAGCAACTTTTTGGGGGCGCAGGTTTTTTTTTTATATATATATACCTGTCAGTGCTGCTGCTGCAGTGTCATAGAGTGATAGATAGTGAGAGATAGAGAGATAGAGAGAGATAGTGATAGAAAGTGCTATATTTTGTGTCTGCTGCCCCCCTTTTGTGCACCCCCAGCAACTTTTTGGGGGTGCAGGGGTTATTTTTTATATATATAACTGTCAGTGCTGCTGCTGCAGTGTCATAGAGTGATAGATAGAGAGAGATAGTGACAGAGAGTGATAGAGAGTGCTATATTTTGTGTCGGCTGCCCCCCTTTTGTGCACCCCCAGCAACTTTTTGGGGGTGCGGGGTTTTTTTTTTATATATATATATAACTGTCAGTGCTGCTGCTGCAGTGTCATAGAGTGAGAGATAGTGAGAGATAGTGAGAGATAGTGAGAGATAGTGAGAGATAGAGAGAGATAGAGAGAGATAGTGACAGAGAGTGATAGAGAGTGCTATATTTTGTGTCTGCTGCTTCGTCCTTTTGTGCTGATCACTATATCTGAGGTGATCAGCAACTTTTTGGGGGTGCAGAGGTTTTTTTTTTTTATATATACCTGCCAGTTGCACTGTCAGTTGCACCAAAGGTTGTGCACCTGCTGCCCCTCACTGGTAATCAGTGTCGCATCACTGATCACCTTTTTTTTTTTTTTTTTGAGGGTGCTGTGGGGTCTTTTTTTAATTTTTTTTTATCAAATTTTTTTGATTCACTACATACACACTACACACTACACACTACATTGAAATAAAGTTTGTACCCCCCCTACACTATACACGTGTTGAAACATTTCACTACCAGAAACACAAAAATAAAAATGGCATCCCAAATGTCATCCCAAATGTCATCCCAAATGTCATCCCAAATGTCATCCCAGTCATCCAGAAGAATGTATTCAGCGGAGGAGGCATATGCCATGCTTGCCTCTGACTCTGACACAGCCAGTGAGGCAAGCGGGGAATTTGAAGGATTCATCTTAAGCTCCTCTTCCTCCTCTAGTGATGAGGGACCCCCTCAAAGACGCCCCCGTAGAGCAGCTGAGACCCCCCCCCAATAATTGATCTCGTATGGACCCCACCACCAGACAATTTTGAGCCCCAGGTTCCTGAGTTTTTGGCCATCCCAGGAATCCAATTTGATTCCACAGGTCTCAGAGAAATTGACTTTTTCAAATTATTTTTCTCTAATTTATATGCCCAGCAGTTTATTGCTCAAAACCCTATGTCATCATTTGCTAGGTGGACCCCTGTAGATGCAGTAGAGATGATGACGTTTTGGGGTCTGGTGTTTCATATGGGCATAGTAAAAAAGCCAGAAATTAGGCAATATTGGAGTACAGATGTTCTGTACAGCACCCCACTTTACCGTATGGCCATGACCCGGACTCGTTTTGAGTTAATCCTTAAATTTTTGCATTACAACGATAATGCACAGTGCCCACCCAGAGATGATCCCACCTTTGACCGGCTATTCAAAGTCAGGCCGGTCATTGATCACTTCAGTGCCAAATTTGAAGAGATGTACATCCCAGATAAATTCATTTGCATAGACGAGTCCCTTATACATTTTAAAGGAAGGGTTAAATTCCGCCAGTACCTTCCCAGTAAGAGGGCAAGGTATGGCATAAAAATGTATAAGCTGTGTGAAAGCACCTCAGGGTACACCCACAGGTTTAGGGTATATGAAGGGAAGGATTCAAGAATTGAACCGCCAGAATGCCCCCCCTCCCTCGTAGGTGTTAGTGGAAAAATTGTCTGGGATTTAGTGCACCACTTCCTGGATAAAGGTTATCACCTCTATGTGGATAACTTTTACACCAGCATCCCCCTGTTTAAGGCCCTTGGTTCAAGAGGTACAGCAGCTTGCGGTACTGTGCGCAAGAACCAAAGAGGCCTCCCAAAAACGCACATTGCCCAAGTAATGAGAAGGGGTGAAAGCAGGGGAATATGCACCGAAAATATGTTGTTGGTCAAATATAAGGACAAGAGGGATGTCCTTATACTGACAACAATTCACGGAGACAGTACCACCTCCGTCCCTGTACGAGGTACCAGTACCCACACCTCAAAACCTAATTGTATCCTGGATTACAATAGGTACATGGGCGGAGTGGATCTTTCAGATCAGGTACTGAAGCCGTACAGTGCCCTGCGGAAAACAAAAATCTGGTACAAGAAGCTGGCTGTGTATATCATCCAGATGGCACTGTATAACGCTTACGTGCTATTCCGTTCTACCAGCCAGAGGGGGACATTTATGCACTTTCAAGAGGAAGTCATAAAGGGCCTAATATTTGGGAACCAGCAGGCAGAGGGCCCCAGTACTTCTAGTACTGGCCCCCGTATTGTACCAGGGCAGCATTTTCCTGATGAAATCCCCTCCACTGGAAAAAAGGGCAGGACACAAAAAAGGTGCAAAGTTTGCTATAAAAAGGGAATAAGAAAGCAAACTATTTTCCAGTGTGACACTTGCCCCGACAAACCCGGCCTATGTATAAAGGAGTGTTTTAAAATATACCACACATCTATGGATTATTAGGTTCATAATGTCACCGTGCTTCGGGGGTCTTGCTAATGCCACATAGCACCCACCATTCATTCCACCAGAATCTGAGCCGCAAAATCCAAAAATCACTCCTTCCCTTCTGAGTCCTGCCATGCACCCAACTGGTATTTTTTGGTCACATGTGAGGCATTGCCGTACTCGGGAGAAATTGGGGCACAGATTTTGGGGTGCTTTTTCTCCTTCATACCTTCTGAAAATGAAAAATTTTGAGCCAGAACTGCATTTTTGTGTAAAAAAATGTAATTTTTCATTTTCACTGCCCACTTGTATCAAAATTGGTGAAACCCCTGGGGGTTTGAAATGTACATTATACCCCTAGATGAATTCCCAGAGGGGTGTAGTTTGCAAAATGGGGTCACTTGTGGGGGGGTTCCACTGTATTGGTGCTTCGGGGGTCTTGCTAATGCGACATAGCACCCACCAACATTCCACCAGAATCTGTGCTGCAAAATCCAAATATCACTCCTTCCCTTCTGAGTCCTGCCATTTTTTGGTCACACATGAGGCATTGCCGTACTCGGGAGAAATTGGGGCACAGATTTTGGGGTGCTTTGTCTCCTTCATTCCTTGTGAAAATGAAAAATTTTGAGCCAGAACTGCATTTTTGTGTAAAAAATTTAATTTTTCATTTTCACTGCCCAGTTGTACCACAATTGGTGAAACCCCTGGGGGTTTGAAATGTACACTATACCCCTAGTTGAATTCCCTGAGGGGTGTAGTTTGCAAAATGGGGTCACTTGTGGGGGGGTTCCACTGTATTGGTGCTTTGGGGGTCCTGCTAATGCGACATAGCACCCACCAACATTCCACCAGAATCTGTGCTGCAAAATCCTAATATCACTCCTTCCCTTCTGAGTCCTGCCATTTTTTGGTCACACATGAAGCATTGCCGTACTCGGGAGAAATTGGGGCACAGATTTTGGGGTGCTTTGTCTCCTTCATTCCTTGTGAAAATGAAAAATTTTGAGCCAGAACTGCATTTTTGTGTAAAAAATTTAATTTTTCATTTTCACTACCCAGTTGTACCACAATTGGTGAAACCCCTGGGGGTTTGAAATGTACATTATACCCCTAGATGAATTCCCAGAGGGGTGTAGTTTTCAAAATGGGGTCACTTGTGGGGGGCTTCCACTGTATTGGTGCTTCGGGGGTCTTGCTAATGCGACATAGCACCCACCAAAATTCCACCAGAATCTGAGCTGCAAAATCCAAAAATCACTCCATCCCTTCTGAGTCCTGCCATGCACCCAACTGGTATTTTTTGGTCACATGTGAGGCATTGCCATACTCGGGAGAAATTGGGGCACAGATTTTGGGGTGCTTTGTCTCCTTCATACCTTATGAAAATGAAAAATTTTGAGCCAGAACTGCATTTTTGTGTAAAAAAATGTAATTTTTCATTTGCACAGCCCAGTTGTATCAAAATTGGTGAAACCCCTGGGGGTTTGAAATGTACACTATACCCCTAGATGAATTCCCTGAGGGGTGTAGTTTGCAAAATGGGGTCACTTGTGGGGGGGTTCCACTGTATTGGTGCTTTGGGGGTCTTGCTAATGCGACATAGCACCCACCAAAATTCCACCAGAATCTGTGCTGCAAAATCCAAATATCACTCCTTCCCTTCTGAGTCCTGCCATGCACCCAAATGGTATTTTTTTGTCACATGTGAGGCATTGCCATACTCGGGAGAAATTGGGGCACAGATTTTGGGGTGCTTTTTCTCCTTCATACCTTATGAAAATGAAAAATTTTGAGCCAGAACTGCATTTTTGTGTAAAACATTTAATTTTTCATTTTCACTGCCCAGTTGTACCACAATTGGTGAAACCCCTGGGGGTTTGAAATGTACACTATACCCCTAGATGAATTCCCTGAGGGTGTAGTTTGCAAAATGGGGTCACTTGTGGGGGGTTCCACTGTATTGGTGCTTTGGGGGTCTTGCTAATGCGACATAGCACCCACCAAAATTCCACCAGAATCTGTGCTGCAAAATCCAAATATCACTCCTTCCCTTCTGAGTCCTGCCATGCACCCAAATGGTATTTTTTGGTCACATGTGAGGCATTTCCATACTCGGGAGAAATTGGGGCACAGATTTTGGGGTGCTTTTTCTCCTTCATACCTTATGAAAATGAAAAATTTTGAGCCAGAACTGCATTTTTGTGTAAAAAATTTAATTTTTCATTTTCACTGCCCAGTTGTACCACAATTGGTGAAACCCCTGGGGGTTTAAAATGTACACTATACCCCTAGTTGAATTCCCTGAGGGGTGTAGTTTGCAAAATGGGGTCACTTGTGGGGGGGTTCCACTGTATTGGTGCTTCGGGGGTCTTGCTAATGCAACATAGCACCCACCAACATTCCACCAGAATCTGAGCTGCAAAATCCAAAAATCACTCCTTCCCTTCTGAGTCCTGCCATGCACCCAAATGGTATTTTTTGGTCACATGTGAGGCATTGCCGTACTCGGGAGAAATTGGGGCACAGATTTTGGGGTGCTTTGTCTCCTTCATTCCTTGTGAAAATGAAAAATTTGGAGCCAGAACTGCATTTTTGTGTAAAAAAATTAATTTTTCATTTTCACTGCCCAGTTGTACCACAATTGGTGAAACCCCTGGGGGTTTGAAATGTACACTATACCCCTAGATGAATTCCCTGAGGGGTGTAGTTTGCAAAATGGGGTCACTTGTGGGGGGGTTCCTAACTTTTAGCATCTTATGGTGCCTAGAAATTAATCTCATAAAAAGGAGGTTCCAAAATCAAGTAGGTGCTCCTTCTATTATGAAGCCTGTGGTTTGGTCAACGTGCACACTAGGGCCACATATAGGATATTTATGAAAACAAAAGAATTGGGGGAATCAATTTTTTGTCACATTTCTCTAGTAAAATCTACTGTGTTCCTTAGAAAAATGTATTAAAATTGCAAATCTGCAAAAAAAATGAAATTTTGAAATTTCACCTACACTTTGTTTTAATTCCTGTGAAACACCTAAAGGGTTAACAAACTTCCAAAATGCTGTTTTGAATACTGTGAGGGGTGCAGTTTTTGAAATGGCATCATTTATGGGGGTGTCTCACATAGAAGTCCCTCAAAGTCACATCAGAACTGAACTGGTCCCTAAAAAAATCAGTGTTTGAAATTTTCTTGAAAATTTGAAAATTTGCTATTCATATTGTAAGCCTCCTAGTGTCCAAAAAAATTAAAAGGAAGTTGAAATAATGATGGAAACATAAAGTAGACATATGGTCTATGTTAGTTATTAACTATTTTGAGTGGTATGATTATTTGTCTCACAAGCAGAAAATTTAACATTTTGCAAATTGCTAAATTTTCCATTTTTTTACGACATTTTGGTATTTTTCACAAAAAAACACAGACTGTATCGACCCAAATTTACCACTAATTTGAAGTACAACGTGTCACGAGAAAACAATCTCAAAATCACTGGGATAAGTAAAAGCAAAAAAAAGTTATCCCCACTTAAGTGATACATGTCAGATTTGAAAAAAAGGGCTCTATCAGGAAGGCAAAAACATGCTGTGTCAGGACGGGGTTAAAGAATGTATTTTTATCAATGTTCAAAATTCTGTGCATAAGGTACACTTTAGTAGATGTAGTCAAAATGCTACCTGACACATTGGGTAAAGCAGCATTACTCTATGTATTATGAAGGTACTCTTTGGTGTAGGGTCTTACTACTGGTATGATGAACAAAGGCTGAAATTATTTATTTATTTTTCTCAAACACTTAATCACTGCATTTTATAAACTATAATTGATAGATAGATAGATGTGCCAAGAAAATTACTGGGTCGTGGGTCATAGAGCAGTCAGGATAGAAATAATGTACTTTTCAGCTACTCCACCTCCCCACAGCCCTTCTCCTTTTCCACTTGCCTCCAGGAACAGGGGCGTAACTAGAACTTCTTGGGCCCCATAGCAAAATCTTGAAAGGGCCCCTCCCTCCGTGTTAGTGTGGTCAGCGCAAGGGGGGCTTTCAAGATTTTGTCCCCCAGCACCTGTCTGAGTGCATCCCATCCCTTTTGGCCCTATCCCTGCGGTGTGCTGGATGACATACCCTCGTAATAGGATTGCATATTACAACATACCCTCCAACATGACCCATTCCATTAGGTACAAAATGCTCTGTTCCTGGACTTCCCTGCCAGTGGCAGTTACAGAGGTTGGACTCCAGCATAGTCTAAAATTCAAATAGGAGGGCCACAATAACTGCCAGTGAGTCCAGGACAGTGATGTTTGGAGTGGCATTAGGTGTGGTTCCCCTTTTTTAATATTGGACTGTGCTGCAGCCCCAACTCTGCAACTGCCACTCGTAGGGAAGTCCAGGAACAGAGCATTTTGTACCTAATGGAATGGGTCATGTTGGAGGGTATGTTACAATGCGATACTGGGCAGTAATATTCCACCCAGATCACATTGTATATGCAATCCTTAATTAATGGGCCCCTTAAAAAGGCGAGAGGGGGCTGGGGAGGGAGAGAGTGCAAGACCGGGATAAAAAAGAGAGGAGAGAAAATGGAGACTGCACCTCCAGGGCCGGTGTAAGGCTTTTCAGCACCCTAGCCAAAAATTCAACCACTGCCCCCCCCATACTGCCACTAATACCCACTTTCCAACCCCTTAAAGCATACTTGCCTAACATTCTGGAATGGCAGTGAGGCTCCCAAAAATCAGGTGGTCCTGCCAGCCCCCTGGGAAGGTGGACATGTCCCCTGCTTTCCCTGTAGTCCCCCCTTTGCCACCTCTACAAAGCGCAAGGAGGAGGGGGCAGCAAAGGATGGAAAAATGCTCCAAGGGAAATTTGGAAGTGAAGTCTTAGAGGTTCCACAGCCACACCTGCATTAAGTACAACAACGATCCTCATAGACATCATTGATTTTTTTGCCTGCCTAGTGGTAGAGCTGGCCCTGGTTACCTCCTGCACTGTACTTGGTCTACTCTCCACATACTCTCACACAGATGGAGACACCATCATCTAGTTCACCAGCGCATCAGCGATATATTCCTGACTCCTTAATAGAGTTGATATAACTTGCCAAAGTTTGGACTTTTTGGGCAGGATGTGATGAGCTCCAAGTTTGGGGGCCATGCGGGATGCTGGATGAACCCGTACAATTTTTTAAAGTGGCAATCCATGCCAAACTCAGAGCTAATTATGTTAAGTATAAGTTTTCAAGAGTATTCTTTGGGTATTCTAACATGGAGCCTGCTTCCTCAAAAGGCATCAGATGTGTGATCAGACAATTACATACCTTGACTTTGGATTTTAGCTTGTATCCCTTAGGAAGTTTTCTATGGCTGTTTTAGTAATCTTTTGTTCAATCTAGGCAGTGGCGTAGCTATAGCGCCGCAAACCCAGTGTGGGCGTCCGGCGGCGGGGGTCTGCGGGAGCTACTGCTACGCTGCCACCTGCACTGCATTCTGCTGTGCCCAGGAGTGGACCCACATATTTTCTAGCCTGGTCCAATGTTCCTCCTGGCTCAGCCTCCGGCGGCTCCTTATGAAAAATATACCTTAAAAAATGGCCACCCCCTTAAAGCAGACAGTTTTTGAGGATGCTAGAGGAGGCTGCGGCCGCCTCTAGCATCCCTAAAAATGGTCGGCTGTTAGGGGGCGGCCATTTTGTGAGGGATATCTTCATAAGGAGCTGCTGGAGGCTGAGCCAGGAATAGCGCCGGGACCAGGCTATATATCTGCAGGTCCCGGGTCCCGACTCCCTGCCACAGCAAATGCAGGGGATCGGAGAGGTAAGGCACTGTGGGGTGGGGGGTCTTTACTGGGGGGGGGGGGTGACATTTTCCCGGGGGGGAGGGGGCCTCCAATTTATTTCCGGCGGGAGGCGCATCATTTATTGTTACACCACTGAATTTAGGGTTGCTTTTACTCTTGCATCCATGTCCAGAGAGGTTGGTTCCATGGACTATAAACTTCATAATAATTTTTGCAACTGTAGGCACAGGAACAACAAGCTGCTTGGGCATGGTTTTATAGGATTTAACTTCAATGTGCTTTTTTATCACTTAAATAGGCTGCATGACCGATTAAAGGGACAGTGAAGCATACTTTGCTGACTTGACATAGTGGGGCAGATGTATTAAGCCTGGTGAAGAGATAAAGTTGAAGGTGATAATGCACCAGCCAATCGGCTGTGTTTGAAAAAGGACAGTTGGGAGTTGATTGGCTGGTGCGTTATCACCTTCCACTTTATCTCTTCACCAGGCTTAATACATCTAGTCCACTGTCTTGGAGCAGAAATTGGTAACATACCACTATGTCTGATTATGTCATATGTATAAGCCATCTTAGAATACCTTGATTTTGTTTGTTTTTTTTCATTTTCAGGATTTTGAAGTAAAGTAATGAAAACATTACACCACAAAGTGAATTTCATTATTTAGAAGTATCAGCAACTGACCATACAGGTTTTGCTGTTAATTTTACTTTTAGAAATTCTTTGCAAGTTACTGCTCAACCCGTGTTGATTGTGGAGACTTGCATTTACCTTTTGTATGGTATTTGTAATTTTTTACAGATAAAAGCAGGCTCTGATCATCGGCATATAGTTCCTGTAAAATATCTATTTAAAGCAAAGCAAAGTAAAAAGTCCTCTTGCATTCATACCTTAATATAAAAGAAAAAATAAACAAAATAAATTGTACAAGAGTTGGACAAATTAATAAAGCAGTTTGGGGCTTTCAGCACTACTGTAACAAATTGCTACCATTTTGCATACACAAAATTGCTTCTTTTTGCATAAAGTTTTATTAATAAACTACTGTAGGACTGCGATTATACATACAGTAGCTGTGGTTTGTTTTCTCAAGTCATTAAGGTGCCAAGTTAAGAATTCAACCCCAAGTTGCAATACCTCTCTGGGTAGTATCACATTGTAGACAAGTTGCTAAATCTGATTTCACAGCTTTCCTACAGTCAGCCCTATTTATTTATTATTTTGAAATAACGAGCTTTTCAGATAATGTTACTCATACACTTAGTAATATTTCAGATAAAAGAGAATGTATTAAAGAGAAGTTTGTGATTTTTCTCATATTAAGGTTATGCTATTATGCTTTTGTGCTTTCTGTAAAACTGTGCTTAGTCGCAAATTAACAGTTGAATCAGCAAGTTTATATGATAGAATTATAACACTTTTGGTGTAATAATTTATAATCTTCCATATTAATGCCTCAATGCTGTATGGATTACATAATGCTAAGCGCTTCATATGCATTTACTCTTCTTAATTTAAAATAACATACGCTACTGTATGTATTAACCTCTTCAATGGCAATCCCGAGAATTTTCCGGGCTGTGCCTCAGTGCCCAGTCTGGCAAGCCCGGAAAATTCTCGGGATTGCCACTGTTTACAGCCGGGCAGCGCTGCTGAGTTCACTCACTGAACTCAGGCAGCTTCAGTGCTTCCCGGCTCCCTCCCCTCTGCGGCGCCTCTGGCTCCCTCCTCCTCCCCCCTCCCCTCCGGGTTTTGTATGAAGTCCCCGGCGCCGGCTTATGACAAGCCAGCTGCCGGGAAAAGGGACGCAGTGCTGGGGGGGCGCAGGTTCGGGCAGCCGCTGAGTGACAGTTCAGCGGTGCTGCCCGGACCCAGGTAGGCGGTGGTGGTTTTTTTTGAAGGGAGCGCTCCCCATAAAAAACTCGCCCAGTGGGGAGCGCTCCCCAAAAAAAAAAAAACACCACTAAAGGGGTTAAGGTAAGTAATTGCAATTTTTTTGAGTTTAGAATTCTTTTTTACTCTCTTTTGGAATTAAAATCCTTTAGGATTTTTTTTTTTCCAGTCAAGCTATACAGTACTATTGCCAAATATATAGTCCTGTGCAAATGTTTTAAGCAGAGTTGAAAAAATATGCTTCCAAATATGATATCTTTCAAAACTAGAAGTGTTCATATTTTTTTAATAATTTAAAATGCGAAATGAAATGATAAAAATATAAATTTTAATTGAATCAATAATTGGTGGGATCACCGTTTACCTTAAAAACAGCACCGGTTATTCACTTATACACAGTTTTTAAACTGAATTTGGCAAGGAGGTTGTTCCAATCATCTTGGAGAACAAATGGACGGGTGTTGGCTTGCTCATATTTTCCTATCTCTTGATGTAGTCCCAGATAAACTAAATGATGTTGAGTTCTGGGCTTTGTGGGGGCTATATCATCATGTCCAGGACTTCTTGTTCTTCTTTACACTGAAGATAGTTCTTGATGGCTCCAAGTTTGGGGTAGTTGTCCTGCTGCAGGAAAAAATTGGAGCCAATCAAATGCCTCCTTAATGGTATTACGTAGTGGACACCATTAATTCTGATGAAATTCCACCTCCACTCACTGCACTGCATCCACAAACTTTAAGGAACAACCACCATGCTTCACTGTTTCCTGCAGACACTCATTTTTGTACAGCTCTCCGGCCCTTCAGCCAGCAAAATGCCTTCTGTTATAGCGAAAGATTCCTGTATTGTCTTGCAGAGTTGAGTTGCCTGACTTTGCTTCCATGTTGAAGATATTTTTTTTTTGCCGCAGTTCTTCAATGAAGGCCAGACTTCTCTGAACAGTAGATGGGAGTACCTGAGTCCCACTGGTTTTTACCAGTTTAAAGCTGATCAGTGGCGTAACTAAGTTTTGGGCTCCGCCCCGCAAAGCACCCCCAATCCCCCGCCGCCCATGCAAACCCCCCCCCCCCCAATCCTCTGCAGCCTTACCTATCACGCTGGTCCCGGCGGCTCCGTTCTTTTTCTGCTGAGGACCACCACAAAATGGCCGCCCCCATACAGCAGACAGTTTCAGAGAACTGTGTGCTATATGGGGGCGGCCATTTTGTGGTGGTCCTCAGCAGAAGAACGGAGCCGCCGGGATCAGCGAGATAGGTAAGTCTGCGGGGGATGGGGGGGGTGTAACTATAGCACCGCAGCCCCCGGCGCCCCCACATGCACAGCGCCCCCCCCGCCCGCGGTGGCAGGGGCTGCGGTGCTATAGTTACGCCGCTGAAGCTGATGGCACATCTGGACATCTTCCGATTTGTAACGTAAGTAAGCATGATGTACAGTTTAACTACCTTGTGTCTTGTTGCTGTTCTTAGACTTGACATGGTGTATGACCTTTGAAATTAAATTTACTTTGTAGCAGAGTTTGGCTGTTCCTCCCCCAGTTTTGAGCCTCCTATACAGTAGTTTCTGTTTTATTTAATGAATGTGTTTCAACCTACATATGGAAATGATGATCTTTATCAAATGATTGGTGTGACTGGTTAATCATACACCTGATTATAATCCTACAAAATCCTTCTTTGTGCAAGTGTACCTAGAAGAATTGACACTTCCTTTTTGAAAGCATTCTTACTTTGCAGCATTTTTCCCGCACCTGCCTAAAACATTCACACAGTACAGTATATAAATACATTAATAAATCCTTATTATCTACCTGATTTATCTTTGTGTACACTCACAAGGTGAGTGTCTACTAGAGGGGAGGTTTGGGTAAGGCTGTGGGAGGGAAGATTATGTGGGAGGTCAAGGTAAGACAGAAGGAGGTGAGGATAGGGGGAAATTGGTGTAAGGCTGCAGAAGGGGATGTTAGATGAGAAGCTAGTGTAATGCCATTACAGGTGATGAAACGCAGAGCCTAATTCAGACCTGATCGCAAGACAAATTTGTTCTCAAATGGGTAAAAGCACTGCAGGTGGGTCAAATGTAATGTGCAGAGAGAGTTAGAATTGGGTGGGGTGTGTTCAAGCCGAAATATAAATGTTAGTGTAAAAATAAAGCAGCTATTATTTAGCCTACACAGAAAAAATTATCTAACCTGAATGTTACTCTCTTTGCACTTGTTACATTTGCCCCACCTGCATGGCACACGTTTTTTCCCATTTTAATCACAAATTTGGCCCACAGTACCACCTTGTCCCCCGTCCCCCCCATACACACACAAACACACACACACACTTTAACCCCTGGTCTGCTGATTACAAACAATAAATGCATTTGTGATTCAGGCTAATTTGCCCCCTTTTTTTTTTAGTTTTTATTGAATGTAACTAATATAAGACAAATATTAATTAGCAACAAATATAAGAAACCATTTTTCCCCACAACCATAAATAGCATTACTTCATGTACTACCGGGCACCATCAAACATCCGATAAATATGTTATAGGTCATGTTTTATTTTCAACTACGCGTCTCCTTTTAAGTCTAACAATATTCCTTGCTTTACTGAAATAAAGGAGGCTCTCCAATCACATTTTGAATTTGAAACAGCCGGCAAACCTTTTAACTCACTCTCAGCATCTTCCACAACAGGAATCTGGACAACTTGGCTAGACTATAAACGTATACACTCCCAGTAATACTATATATAAACTTACATGAGGCCTAGTATACTATTACCCATTTGTGCATGTGGCAAATGATTGTCCCTTAAGCATGCTCGTTAAACATTTGACCCACTTTGCTGAAGAATACAGGATTGTTACACTACTGCAAAATATATCTTGTTATATATATTGATTTGTACTATGCAGATGTACCATTACCTAATCTTCCCTAATTTGCCCTTTTGTATCTCCTGATATGAAAGCTGTATTCGATGATTTAGGATTTACTGTAGTTTAAATGCTCCAGTATAGTACTCTTTAACCTTTTTGCCAACGTTGCTGTGAAAGATGTGCAAAATATTCACTTAAATTGGCAGCCTCGCTTAAGGGTAATGCTTAAAGCGGTCCTAGAGAGGTGGTGGAACTCACTTAGCCACAAGGTACCCACTACCGCTGCGTGCCAGAGGCGCGCAGCGCAAAAAGAGGTGTGTACTCACAAGAAAGGGGTGTGGTCACAAAATAGCACTGTAGCATTTACATTGCACCACATTAGTGGTGCCCCTTACACACAATGCCAACTGGTAATATATCACCTGCATAAATACATAGAAGGTCAGAGATCACTGCACATTCAGGTTGATATTTGAAATTATGACTGAGAACTGTTAGGGCCATGCAGGGAGAACCAAAGAGCAGTTACAAGATTTTACTCCATCCTTCCCATGTCAGGGGGTTGCAACATTGGAAAGTTATCTAGCTCCAGACACAACCATTGTGTCTGCAGCGTGATGTCCTTTAATCACCTGGGTATCCCCTGTGTGAAATACCAGGAGGTCGTGTTAGCTGGGAGCAGCGGCTCGTAACAGAGGCGGGTGCAGCAGCTTCTAGTCAATTGCCGCTGATCAGATGCTCCTGACAGTGTGTCAGTGTGTGCTCAAACGTGGCACCTGTGCTCGCAGCCAATCAGGAGCCTCTGCTCCTGGTTGGCTGCCAGTCCATGAGCTTCAATTCACTGTTGGCTGGAGCCACATTTCATATGCTGCCAGTACTTTCCTGAAGGCTTCTCGCTGGCTAAGCAGCGCCCTGAATGCTGGTATAGCCATATATATACATGTATTGAGGTTACACTTAGATTATTGTTCAATCGTTATTGAGGTGCACTTGTAAACTATTTTTGAAGCACAAAAGGCTTACCATAAGCACCTTACTGTTCTCATAGAAGCAATGGTGCTAAAATGTACTTGTGTACTTACTTCAAAAGCTCTCAGTAAGTTGTAGAATTCTCAAGCTACAAGTGAGCCAAAACTGGACGCCTTATTTGTAAGTAAAACTTGATTGTCAGTAAAACCATTTGAAAAATAAGTGAGAGAGCATTATGGTTCAGTGAACATCACAGAGCCAATTGATAAGACTGGGAGCTTTACATTTTTAGAGAACCGTTAAAGACACAACCTTGTATGAACTCATCTGGGATGAGCATAAAAGATCTGTCTTGTCTTGCTAAGAAAAACCTGAAAAAGTGTGTTTTAAAAAAATATTGTATTTGAAAACAGATTGACAGGTTTAATATAAATAGCACATTGAAGAAAAATGATAACGTATTGTAGTAAATAGTTTTCTTACAGAATATGTATTCTCTCTTATACTGTACATAACATATTTAAGTTTTATCATATGCATTTTGTCACTGTCAAGATGTGTACAGTACACACTGCACAATTTATCATGATCAATATGCATGATAACAATATAGTTAATGATACATCGTGCATATTGTCTAGTGAACTGGTTACCAAACTGTGGGGTAGAAGTATGAAGCAGTGATAAGGGAGGAGAAGTGATAACGTGCCTAGTACTTGATCGCCGGACAATCAGCTCCGAACTGTCCCTTTTTAAACCCAGTTTTAACTTAACAGTCAGAAGCTGATTGGCCAGTGATAAAATACCAGGCACTTGATCACTTCTCCTCCCTTATCACTGCTTCATACATCTACCCCTGTGTGCCCAGGCACAATCTGAAGTTCAACTGTACACCACCATATAACTGGCCATAAGGATAACAGACACAATTTTCTAAAAATCAATATTTTCTTCCAAATTTATCAATATAAAAAATATTCCTAGGGGTGCTATGAACAAAATTGCTTGGGAAAGAAAATTTGGTAACCACTGGTCTAGTGTGTACGTACTATGTTGTTAAAGATGCACACTCCCATTGATTGTTAACTATTCCTCCTGTAGTCTGAACATGCAGTCAAATTTTGACTATGGGGAGTAATCAATTATTGCTGGATTTTTAAAACAGTTGATAAATCTGCATTTTTTAAGGCAAATTGGATTTGACCTATTCAATGGGTGTGGTATATGGTCCCGACAGTCGGGATCCCGACAGTCATTAGCCCGACGTCGGGATCCTGACTGGCCGGACTCAGACAGCATGGTGAGCGCTCACCACCTATTCTATTCTCCCTCATGGGGGTTATGGACCCCTACGGGGGAGAATAGCCGGTGGTCGTCGGGATCACGAGTGTCGGGGGATTGACTGTCAGGATCCCGACATCAGGGTAATGACTGTCAGGATCCCAACTGTCGGGAAACTGTCCAGCACCCCTATTCAATGCCGGTGGAAATATTTTGACTAGTTCAAAACTCCATCATGTTTGAAAACCACATGGATCGGCGAATTCACCGATCCACATGTTTTCAACTAAAATTTTGTTGGAATTTTGACTGTTTTGGGGTCTGTTTTTGCCCATGCCAATTTGTCATTTCAAAAAGTGAAATCACGTGGGCGATTAATTTCTATAAAAAAAATTGGCTGAAAACACCCACAATGGAATACTGAGTGGCCAAATTGGTGCCGTTTTTTTCAGCTAGCCGAAAAAACTGCCCTGATTGAATACCCCCCTATATCAGCAATGGCTCAGCGGGGGGTGACATCACTGAACACTATCATTAAGTGCGTTAGTGCTTTAATGTTTGCCTGGGTGTTAACAATAACAATATCGCTATAGGGTGTACCCAGCTTTAGTAAAAACAAATAGTGATTGGAAGACGATTGGCACTGAGTCAGGTGCTGCTGCTTTATATTGAAAATATTATAATAAAAATGTAATTATATTTAATAAACACTCACTTTGTGATCACCTTTCTGTAATCTGTTGGGTGGCCACGGCAGCTAGCAGCATAGTGGACTAAGGTCCCGACCACTTATAATCAGTAGTAATAGTGTGATGTTTGTGATCGCTAGAGAAATCATCTAAATTGAATCATTCAAACTCGGCGAGATATCAATAAGAGGAGATAATATTACAGAGTATTATAAACACGATATGAGTTTATGTATATTGAATAATTACCACATAAGATACTTCTCAGAAAATCAGTAAGGAAGAAATTTCAGATTATAGTGTCCGAATTGACACATTGATTGCTGAATGACACTGCTATGAATTTGTGGCAACAATTAGTCAGTATTGGATACATTATTATATAACAGTGTTTCAGATGTTTCTACAGGCTGTAAAACTAGTAGAACTCTCTACATTTGAGATATAAAAAATCCTGCAGTGCTATAGAATTGAACGGCACTAGTAAAATTCACACGAACGATGGCCGACCCAACATTGGGCTTGTAATATTGCCCACTTATAGTGATTACACACAGTTATTCGCTGAATAGGGATAACTCTTTTAAAAAGAACACACGTCGCACATAATAGAACACACATAGCGGACTTATATTTTTAATTCATTTTAATATTGTTATATTTTTTACATTATTTGCACATATGTCACTATTTACTAAGTTTTAATATGTTGCTGTTTTGTATTGTAAGTAATAAAAGGTATGTTTTATATTTGACAACAGACACTGCGCTAAAATAGAAAATTATTGTAATTTTAAATTAAAAAAACGTATTAAATAAATCTAAGTACAAAAAAAATACATAACAATAAAAACAGAGCTCATTCATAAACTGGCATTGTAAGCATTTTAATATTGTTAGTAGTCCAATCCAGAGCAATTCCTACCTATAAGGGTCCTTATAATGGTTGCTTAATAGATTAGTTGATGCCTGTAGCAATAAGAAAAGCATAGGTTAGTAGTTGGTTGTTTTATTTGTTATGCATAGGAGAGAGTCAATGCAGCAATTTAGCAATGAATGGAAGTTAGTATAGATAGTGTGATATAATTACCACTTCTTTGCAGCAACAATTGTCGTCGGTGATGGCTGGATATGGCTCCTGGCTTGATCTGGTTACCACTCCAGTGTTGCCTTGTCTGGATCCACACACAAGATGGTCACCGTTAGATGTGCAGAAAACGGGTACCAGAAGGTGCAAGAGATCTGTTTACGCAGAGTAGGTACTTGATTAGTTTCATGGCGGCAGCGTGGCCGCGCGCTACTTCCGGGTTTCAAACTTTCTAAAATAAACGAAATAAACTCCATGCCAACATGGAACTAAACAAGTACCAAGTAAAGTCCCTTTAAGGTTTATAATGTGCAATTGTCAGGTTTTAATCAGATTATGTTTATGAATTTGTCTATCTGTTTGCCATTACACGGGGATGGATTAAGAAGTGAACCCCTTGACCAGCTCTTAGAATGTGCCCACCTCTTACTATAAGAAAAGTGTAGACTACCCGGCAAGCATCGATTTCAATGAATAGACAAAATTATATGGTCTGGGAAATTATTATATCAGCTGTTAAATACTATTGTGTTCATTTGTCTAGAACTGCATCTGAACACAATAAGGCAGATATTGGGGATTTATATTCATTAATTGTCTCTAGTATATAATGTATCAATTAATTTCCCTAAGTTAAAAGCCATACAGAGTGGTAATGGATGCTCAGACGATGCCTGAGATATATTGGATTTAACCATAATTGTTGTAAAGGAAAATAAGTATCTGACAATTCATCTTTCACAGGAGATGTAGAAAGCAGGTCAGTGGAGTATAATCTAGAAGGAAATTATTTGATTCTTGTCCAAACCACCTTGAATTGGATTGTAAAAGGCAACCTCGGGGAAGAATCAATCTTTGCCATTGACAAGTGTACTATCTAGTGTTCACAGTGGAGAGACTGTAGTTTCATTGTTTTACCTGCTTCGCTATCATCTTGCCAACCTTTACTTATAGTAGCCTTTCTTTGCATGCCACTATATAGTAATATTTCTTTGACCTCCCCAGATACTTTCCCCAAAAGGATTGGTTTGTGCCCTTACGTCTAAATCTCTTAGCAACATAGTGAGTTTTACGAGATCACAATGAAAGGAGCATAAAAGTGGTAGTGGTGATGCGACTCTGCAAGAAGTCTTCAATTTTAAAAGCTGTTGACCTATATACAGTACAATGCTCCATTCTGTTGACAAATGCATAAATTATATGTAGTCAGCTTCTTCTACGGTTCTCTACGGTAGAGGCTAATTCTCAACAGTAGATTTAGAGATTTAAAATGCCAGAGGCAGCTAGGGACAATATGTTTTAAATCTATACCTTAATTCCCCTTGATGACAAAATATATACATGATGTGGGACGTCTTAGAACATTTATACAACGTGATAAATCACGGTAAGCTTTATTTTATTCTATGTTACATTTAGAAACATGTCTACACTAGGTAGCTTTAATTGAAATGGAAATGTTTTCCAGATCATAATATAATACATTACATTTGTACTATAAATAAAAAACAAACAAATAACCCATGAGTTTAATGGCATAAATCGGAAGACTGGTGGTCTAGAACATGATTAAAAGGACAGCTGGGCCTTATTTTTGTTTGTTAGTGATTTGTAGAACTTGATGGTCACAATTGCAATATAATATTGTTAATAACTTGTTTTATGTGTCACTGGTTATTCTAATGTACAGTACACTTTGCACACTATCATCTTATGGGACTAAAGGTGGCCATACATTAGAAAGATATTGTACCCAATCATACAATCTCAATTGATTGTAAGATGGATTGTATGCAGATTGTGTGCACATCTTGTGTACACAATCATGCAGCAGATGGATTGTATGACTGATTGTATGATGGATTGTGAGTAGATTGTGTGTCCAAAAACCACCAAGGACTGCTGGGATTTCAAGGGAAATTGTACACAATCATGAGCGCAATCGATCTTAAGATCGATCTTTCTGATGTATGGCCAGCTTAAGTTCGAAGATGGGTTTGATCGGACGACCCCTTAAGGGTGCTGTCATAAGGGGAGCACCACCCAAGACATTCTTTTGTTTCCCCCTGAATTAACCTTTTTATTGTCTTGTGATAGCACACCTCAATATCATATGGTCCTGAGTCCTCACATTTATAATAAGGTAATTTGAACCATCAATATTGACCGAATTTTCTAGTGCGATCGATAATTTTCTCTCTCTTTCGGGTCAAAAAAACGTGAAAAAAAACCATGTCAACCTGTCGACCTAACCTATGTCGACTTTGTCCCATGTCAACCTAGACACCTGTCGACCTTCACCCATGTCGACCTAGAACCATTTCAACCTTCACCCATGTCGACCTAGAATCCTGTCAACCTTCCCACCTGCCAACCCAACTGTGTCGACCTAATGACTGTCGACCTAACTGTGGTCAACAATACGATCCACACCCGCTTAGGCTGCAGTGAAACTACACAAGTAAGGCAACCATTGGGCTAGGCTATTAGCGTAGCTTCAAACGTAGCGTAAGCTGCCGCCGTGAAACTACACAAGTACCCAGATGTGTAGCCCCCCTTCTAAACGGCGCAACAAGCCCAGGTTCTGTGTCTTCAGATACACACTTCCTGGACCCAGTCTTTTGATGCAGCACCTGGTTTGCAGCTGCATATACAGTAGGAGGTATCTATTTCCTACAGATGCCTCCTATTACATTTGCACAGCCATTTCCCTGTGGCTCTGCAATCTTGTATCAATCTGAATCAAGCCTATTGTTCTTCCAGCTGTACAAAAGTGTCTGCTGTAGACAGCTATACACCAGACTATAATAAATTATATCCGTAAATTCCATAAGCTTTTCAGAACTGTTTATAAGAATAGATTGCAGAAAGATTTTTGCTTTTGGCACTAACAATAAAATACTGCAAATCTGTGTGTATTTAACAAATAAAGAATTTCTGGATTTTTTAATCATAACATATAAGCGTGCATCCTATCAGTAAGCTTTCTTAAAAATATGAGCAAAATCCCCTTGCTTTTATTTGCAAGATACCGATTTGTAGTATATCATTGTTGGTGCCAATAGCCAAACTGTTTTTGTTATGTATACATGCAGCTAGTACCTTGTACGGGATATATGCAGGTGACCAGCGGTCAGAATACTGGGGCAGGCTTCCCGATGCAGAGAATATCAACAGAAGTCAGGTTGGTATACTTGTGCTCCGGTGCCAGTGTTGTAAGGGCAATCGGGATAATAGAATCTGTGTATTGAATCTCAGCATTGTGACTATCGGGATATTAACCGCACACCCCTTGTACAATATGAGTAAAACCCAACACAATTAGAAATAACACAGGAAGAGGTATACCTGTGCTAGAAAATAGATATGCCATGTGTGTGGCATATCTAAATTCAATATTTAATCTAATTAATAAAATACAATATAAAAACTATAAATAGATGAGGTGTGCCCATAAGTTAATAGTTATTATAAGCATAAATCAGATAGTCACCCACTTTATCCGCCAATTATGGAACGGCCGTGTTTTTGTTTTTCACAATGCTGTAATGGCGATCCAATATTTGTAAAGGAAAATCCTCGCCCACTTGTTTTGACCGGGCCTCTAAGGAGGTGGCATTCATCCAGAAGATATTAATTGCCACAGTGGAGTAGATGGAGTACTGTATTGCTAATAATATGGCATTCCACAAACATGTTGTGTAGAAAGCAAAGTCCTTTTGCTGGATTTGAGCAATGGCGAAGTAGGCACTCACATAGACTAGAGCTGGCCATACATCTACAGACCGATTGTCAGATTGTGCTGGTTGAAACAACACCTGGTAATATATGAATGACAGTTTTTGGCAGTTTTCCACCAATTCAAAGCAAATGGTCAACTGTCATTTGCTCTCATCCATTACCAGGATTTTGTTCCAACCAGCCCAATTTGACAATCAATCTGCAGATGTATGGCCAGCGGGTCATCTTTGAGAAAGCTGCAGATAGCAGTGAAACGCAAAAGGTGTTTTATTGTTGAGGCAGAAAGCTTTATTCTAAACTGTTCACCCCATTCAAGGATTCTCCAAGCATCGGCAGATCCACTGCCCCACTTTGGAACCTACATCGCCATTGCTCATTTCCGGCAAAAGGACTTTGCCTTCTACACAACAAGTTTGGGGGAACACCATCTCCTGAGTAATACAATTCTCCATCCACTCCACTGTGGCAACTTACATCTTTTGGAGGAGCACCACCTCCTTAAATGCTCTGTCAATATAAGTTGGTGAGGACTTTTCTTTACAAATATTGGATCAACATTACAGCATTGTGAGAAACAAAAACACCTCAGTTCTATAATTGACAGATAAAGTAGCTATTCTTAACTTCTTGGCACACCTCCGCTATTAATAGTTTTTTATTGTATTTCATAAATTATATTAAATATTGCATTTAAATATGCCACATGCCTGACATATCTATATTCCTACGCAGTTATATAGATTCTATTGCCAATCACCAGGACTCGCCACCAGATGGAAGGGGGCGCATGAGACGCTCGTGTGCCCCATTTCATCTGAACCCACCGCCACTCCTCAGTTGGTGTCCACAGCCCCCCCCCCCCAACCTTGCCCGTCTCCCTGAAGCGGAGCAGCCCCCCCCCCCCCAACCTTGCCCGTCTCCCTGAAGCGGAGCAGCCCCCCCCCCCCAACCTTGCCCGTCTCCCTGAAGCGGAGACAGGCAGGGATTCTGCTCCCTTCCGCTGAGTGACAGGGATGCTCATGCGTGAGACGCTCGCACTACCCCTTCAAATGGAGCATATCTGGCGGGGAGGGTATCTGGCGAGAGCTTGCATTGAATGAGAGGCACTTCATCTGTACCGCTTCCTGTGTTCTTTCTAATTGTATAGGGGTTGAATATCCATTGTTCTTCTGCTGCTTGGCAGAAGCACACTAACATTAAGGACATTTCCATTAATATATTGATATCTTTCTCTTACCAAAACTGAGCACGAGCATGTTTATTTCCTTTATCAATACATTGTTAAAGTGTTAAACAAACTAGTTTGTATAATGTACCTTAAGTGTTTAAAGGTAATTTAAAGGTAGTTTATATAATGTACTTTGGGCAGTAGCAAAGTGATTAAAGGTACTCAATAGTGAAAAATCATGCCAAGTTTCTGTACTGATACACCGGAATAACACACAATCCTTATAACATACTTGCCGGGCCCTGATAAAATTTGTAACGTGGCCTAATCACGGGAGGCGTTGCCACCTCCCGCTATTAGGACACTCCCCCAAAATTATTCCAGGGAGAGTGAAAACCCCTATAAAGTTGAGGGGGGAGTTTTCTAAAGTGGAGGGAGGTACATGCGGGCCCCTCCAGCAAGCCCGAGCACGAGTAATTAGTACCCGCTCCCCCCCTCTCTGTTTCCCTGAGTATGCCTTTTAGGTAAACATGACTATCTGCTCTTTTGGCCCCCAACTGGCTCATATGAGCGTGCACAGGGAAGAAACTTACCGTATGCAGTGAATTCCATTTTGCAACAGAAAGCCCAAATAGTGTAAGGGTTGCATTGATAGGTTCTATAAAAGCAGCACACGCTGTTCTAACAGCACGCTGTATAAACAGTGAATGACAATAAGTAGGTTTCAGGCTCTGCTTCGTAATAGAGTCTGATCTCTGAGGCTACATTGATAGAACCATCTAGATACATTCTGCACTGCAATCCAGGGGATTTCATAAATGTAAAAACATAACTGAAATATTCATATAAATATTAATCCAGTAATACTCTCTGAAAATGAACTTAAATGTATTAGGGGCATTCTATTTTATAGTATTAACGCTTAACCAGAAATATGTAGATAGCATCGGCATAAATCAGTTTAATGCAGTATTTTAGTATATACTAATGTGTATATTCCCTCCCTCCCCAGCCATCTCTTACAACAACAGTGCAGAGATTTCTCTCCTCTTCTATCTCTGTCATAAAGATGAGAATCCATTCTCCCTGTCTCCTTGGTGATGTCCAAGGCTTGTCTTCACCGCTGCTAACAGCTTCACTTTTTCTATGAAAGAATATTGTTCATTTCTGTACAATTGCATGCAAAGGCTTGGCTCCTTTTATTCCATTTGAAGACAGAGGCTTGTGTGCCTGATAACCTTTTAAAGAGATGAGAGGTGTAGATAATCAAAGGGAACTGATAACAGCAGTGTAGCCTGGGCAATAATACATAGTGGCTAGGCACAGCTATGGCAGTTGCAATCCTGAATATCTTGTCTGTGCCCACATCTGTCTGAGCGCTCTGCATTTTGGACACATACCGCTGCTTCGCTTCATTTTTTATCTATTTCTGGGACATGGCGATTAAAGGCTGGCTGCACCTGTCAAGGTCATTTAAATTTCTGAATACTTGCTTGTCTTTTGCGTTGCCAAGATAAAATAAAATGTAATCTACATCCACAGTTCCTTCGGTAATATGCTGCAATGGAGGACAACACTGTGCAAATGTGATTAGAAGGATATTAGATTTTGTTTCAAAGAGTTGTTCTCCCTAGTCTGACCATTAACATCTCTGGTTTAAACACCCATTCTCTTTCAAGGAACATAACACTTAGAATTCTTGCAGAGAAAGCTTCATAAATATCCCAATGGCAATTGAGCTCCTGCGTTGTATATTTGCATGTATATTGCCTCTTACATTTTTAACAGGTGTATCCCTAGAGGGCCCTTAAACCTTCATTCCCTGGACCAGTTATGGCTGCCTGCACATCAATCAGTGTTTCCTCAGCGTGTTTTGTTTTGCGATAACTCACATGGCACCTCAGCTTTCTCTGCTTTATAACATTTACTCTAAAAACATTATATCACTGTTTCTAGGCATACAACCATCACATGGCAACTACTGTACTAGCAAGACCCACTGTTTTTAATGCAGTTTACAGAGAGAGCCATCCTCATCTAGCCCTTTATTAGGATTAAGTGAGCCAGAGCTGTTGGATTTACAGATCGAGTCTTCTTCAACTGGCCTTCTCTGGATCCTATCCTTAATCCCCTACTGTATTGTTCTATGTATTGTATTGCAGCTTAGAACAATAGGTCTTGGTGAGCCATGGCTCACCATGGCTATCCAGAGAAAGCTAGTTGAAGAATGCTCCATCTGTACATCAATCTTATACTGTACATACTTTGTGGGAGACTTCCAACGTTCAGGTGGTTCTTTTCAGATGCTACGCATTTCCCAGGTGAAGGGGACATTTCATGGATTGATGATTGATTTACGTTCAGGGGTTCATTCTGGTTGACTCAAAAAGCTCAGAATTTCCCAGCTTTGCGAGCCAACTAAACACCCCCCCCCCCCCCCCATGAAATCATTCGATGGTCTCCGATTTCAGAACGCTAGAAAATCTAAGTCACTCTTTGCGGCGCCCTGGTATGGGAACAGAGTGGGCAGCTGACATATGGTGATGTCACCTGCCTGCCCCCAGCACCCACGTCATGGCCAAATTACCATGGCAATGCCCAGCCTTTTCATGGGGACGACCATAAATCCCTGGGCGTTCCCATTGGCGCGACCCATGGCCGCTGCCCCACACCCCCGCCCGCACTGCTTCATGCGAGTACAAGTCGCCACGTCCGTTTGCAAATGGAGCCTGCAAATGCGAATAAATGCTTATGCGCATGTACAGAATAAAAACATTGCTCCCCCGTGTGGACGCATGTGGGAGAGTAAAGATCAGAATGACCTCAGCATTCTCTGCAGCGTGGCTACAGTTTGTATTAAAGTAATTATGTTGTTACTACCAGTGGCGGATTCAGGGGGGGGGGGGTCACCCGGGCATGTGCCCCCCCTGTCATTTGGCTCAATCCGTGTAGCATTATGTGAATTTTGACACAATCCATTTGGCATTATGTGAATTTTGGCTCAATTCTGTGTGTGTGTTATTATGTAAATTTTGGCTCAATCCATGTGGCATTATGTGAATTTTGACACAATCTATGTGGCATTATTTGAATTTTGGCTCATTCCATTTGGCATCATGTGTAAGGGGCAAGTATAATGGGGTCTAGTATTTTGTTGCATAATGTGTAAAAGTTGTATATGGTGTTGACACGCACCCTGTTGAGTGGCCACACACCCTTTTCCGGAGCGCGCCTTTGGCGCGCGCACAACTACATCCTTCACTTTTGTCGCCATGGTGGGCCTGCGTACTTTAAATGCCAGGGCCTATTTTTAATTCCATTCCCACCTTCTCCTGCCGCTCTCTTAGCATGTACACTGGCACCACTAACACCGCCCCTCCCCCACCCAAACCTCTCGCTTCCCCCGACGCAGTGGCATAGCTACTTTAAGGCAGACCCACTGCCACTTGGGAGAGCGAGCGCCTGCGGGGTCTTTATGGGTGCACCCGCCCGGGGCACTGACATTAGGCTGCGCTGATTCACTGAATCTGTACACAAAATTAGGAGGGGTGTGTGTGTGTGTGTGGGGGGGAGCTAGATTTCTAGTTGTGCCACTGCCCCGACAATGCCCCCAGTGCCCCCAGCCATCAATTACAACCCGCCAGCATCCACAAGTGTGTATGCACTCCATTGGTATTGATGTCATCGGGGATCACCTAAAGTGTAAGGCGCTTAAATCAAATGACGGAAGCCACCTAATTTTAAGAAATGTGCCCTACAAAATAGAGTAGCATTGGAACAGTATCTGGTACTGTAGGTCAGGAATGTTATTATTATTTTTCCAGAAAAATAGTACTGGGTATAGTGATCATTATATCCCGCATTGATCATTGCAATAGTCTCCTAACTGGTCTTCCCAAGAACAGACTCTCACCACTGCAATCCATTTTAAATGCTGCTGTTAGGCTGATCTTCCTTGCAAGACACTCATCGTCTGCCGATCCGCTCTGCCAGTCCCTTCATTGGTTACCTATATCTTACCGTATTCAAAATAAAACACTTTTACTAGCATATAAAGCTATTAACCATACTGCACCAGCATATATCTCTCTACTTATCACAAAATATCTCCCATCTGGACCACTCCGCTCTGCGCGGATCACTAGCTTCCATTTACTATTAGAGGACCTTCATCCGGCTGCTCTCACCCTATGGAATGCCCTTCCGCGCACAATAAGACTCTCCCCTAGCCTCCAAACTTTCAAGTGTTCCCTGAAAACTCACCTCTTCAGGCAAGCCTATCATATTTAAGTTCTACACGCATAACCCTCTGAGGCACTTATGTATTATTTAGCATCCCTTTTGGAAATACTAACTATGCTATTACTGGTGCCTGTCCTTGTGTTTCCCTCCTATATCCCTAAAGATTGTAAGCTTGCAGCAGGGCCCTCTAACCTCCAAGTCTGTCTGTTGTTACCCAGTTTGTTTTATCACTGTCTAAAATTGTAAAGCACAACAGAATCTGCTGCGCTATATAAGAAACTGTAAATAAATAAATAAATAATGGAGCAGTGGCGGCTCTTTCTTCTGCGGAGGAGAGGGGCTGCTGTGATACCGCCCTCCTCCACTGCCACCCAGTCGTCCTCTCTGCCCTTGTTCTCTCTCTTTCTCTCTGCACCTGTTCTCTCTCTTGCTCACTCTCTCTCACTGCTGCTGGTCTCTCTCTCTCTTCGTCCGGTCTCTCTCCCTCTCTCTCTCCCTCTCTCTCTCTGCCCCTGGTCTCTCTCTCTCTCTTTCTATTAAATGCACAGCAAGGTATGGTACTGGGATGCATAGATGCTCTCCCTACTATGCTGCTATCCACTGTTGCGACCGGCTTCCACTGCACCTGTCAAACTGAATTAAAGGAAGCGACACTGGCAGCATGAAGCACATTCCCAGCAGGAGTCCCAGCAGAGTCCCAGGTCAGACAGGCAATCCCCTGGGAGGACCCGTGAATAAGAGACACTACTAAGTGGATTCATATGATTAAGGGCCACATTGTATGGCACAATGTGAATAAGATTTTGTTTATGTGCAGCTCTACCTTGCCCAGTGTGTCTAAGGAATTGTAGCTGGTAAAATGTGTATACTGTAAGTCACACTACTGTGTGGTGTAATGTGAATAATGGACACTAATATGTGGTGTAATGTGAATTGGTACTATTATGTGGCCATGCCCCTTCCCCACGAACCCCCGACCTAAATTTTTGGTGCGCGACTTAGGCGCACAATGTCCTTGTTTTTGGTTCTTGTTTATGGTGGGGCACAAATTCCATTTCTGTCACAGAGCACAAAAATGTCTAGTTATAGCAATGCTGCTACTGGGCACATTATGTGTATAAGAGGACTAATACTACTATGAGCATTATGCATCCTTTTTTTCAACATGCGCTATCGGCACACGCTGACTCTTTGTAGCATATAGGAGGGCGCAAATGTAAACTTTGCATGAGGGCGCCGAACACCCTAGCACCGGCCCTGGCTACACTACTAAAGCGGATCGCCAACCAGACAGCATCGCCTCCAGCATGATTGGCTCCTACATGAGACTTCAGCATGCCACCACTACAGAGGAACGGCGCACCACCAGTGGAATTTTAAAACAGAAAGCTGCCTGTTCCAGGTGCCTTGGACCTTCTTTTTTTAAGTAGCAGTGAGTAGCACTGCTCCTGAATGGAGGGGGAGGCAGGCAGATAGTTCTAGAGGTTGCTGCTGGGGGGGCAGGTAGTTATGAGGCTACAGTTGGGGGGTGCAGGTAGTTAGGAGAATGCTGCTGGGGGAGAGAGGACAGATTCAGAGGCTGATGCTGGAGTAGGGGTTGAGCAGGGTCAGGTTAGGAGGCTGCTGCTGGGGTAAAGGGAAGGGGGGGCAGGTAGTTAGGAGGCTGCTATTGGGGGCTAGGGAGCGGGTGCCCACCATGTAATTTTCTTCTGGATTTACCCCTGACCATAAATTGTAGCAGTGCACTACAGAATATGACTGACGTGAGAGGTTTTGTCACCTTACATATTGAACCACCATCGTATTGTGAGACACACAACACATTTCAATGAAATATGGGCATGTCATTATGTTTGGGTTTTTGGTACTTGTTTCCAAGCACGGCGCCCGTCGTGGGTGATCGCATACCTTAAGTTAAGGTTACCTAAGGTATGCGATGTACGCGACTAACGCGATATTTGGCTATTTTTATCCTTTATTGCCGGCAATGAGAAAATCGTGTTGATTGCGTCCATCGCATGCCATTATAATGGCACGCGATCAACGCGATATTACTTAGGGAGCAATGTTAAATTAGCCGGCAATGAAAAAATCGCGTTGATCGCGTCCATCGCATACCATTATAATGGCATGCGATGCGACCAACGCGATTTTGTATAGGGAACAATGTTAAATGGGCCAATGGCCCCGATTTTTGATTGTATAGGCACCCTAATGGGTAATGTGTATGTTAAATGCCCCCCCCCCCCATTGTTAACGGCAACCCACGATTACCGCCAATCCAAAGCGTGGCGAGTGTAGTGAGCCCATGTGGGGCGGCGGTACGCATCCTACGACCTTTTCATACCCCCACTATCCACGTCGGCGTGGAGTTGATTTTATATAGTGTGGCGAGCGCAGCCAGCCACCGAGCCCGAAGCGTGGCTAGGGGACGCGTAATACCTGTGAAGTAATGCGCGTCCCCTCGCAGGGCTCGCTGCACTCCCCACACTTCGGGTTCGGTGGCTCACTGTGCTCGCCACACTATATAAAATCAACTCCACGCCAACGTGGATAGTGGCGGTATGAAAAGGTCGGAGGACGCGTACCGCCGCTCCTCGCGGGCTCGCTGCGCTCACCACGCTTCGGGTTGGCATTGATTGTGGGGTGGCATTAACAATGGGGGGGGGCATTTCACCCATGAGGGTGGGTATACAATGAAAATTGGGGTCTGGGGGCATCTTACATTGGGGCCAATGCAATATCGGGTCTCAGGGACCATTTTACATTGGTTCCAATGTAAAAAATTGCGTCGATCGCATCGCATGCAACCAAATCGCATGCAATGCTATCGACGTGATTTTTTGGGTCCCGATGGATGCAATTAAAATCGCTGGCGCCGTGCTAGGAAACAAGTACCGGGTTTTTCCCATGCAAAAATTGTGAAATTTGTACTCATGGAATTTTTTTTGAATATTGACATCAAAACAATGATATGTAAATATGGGATACTTTGCTATCTGGTTCCTATGAGGTGCCAAGTTTGCAGTAATATGGCTTAGATATGGTTAAATATACAAAATAACACACACAATAAATGTTGACCACTTCTATATCAACCTTCTGACACTTATAACCTAGTCCATATTGTGTCAACCTATTGTCAATCTTTTCATCCACACTCAATGAATTGTATGACTTGCAAATTTAATTTTTGGTGTGACTTGTCCCTGCTAGAGATGTGCAAGATATCCGCTAAAAATGCCAGTGTCGTTCACATTTGTTATATAAATTCAAATAAATATTGTTTTCTATATAAGGTAAACATTACAGGTCGGTGAATAAAAATGTTTGCCTGGCAATTTTCACACCTTTTTATTTCACAAACCCCTTGGCACTCAAAGGGTTAAGGTGGACAGATTATGATAGGGAAAAGGTGCAGGCTGAACAAATTACATATAACATGTGGTGATGTGATAAAGAAAACCTTTGTGGAAAAAGTCAGTTATTTTACTTTCTTGCATTCTAATCACACTGTCTTACAGCTGCCAGGATTCAACCATTTAAAACTGTGTATCTGTTCACTTCTTTCAGAGTTATTAAGCTGCTAATCCTAGGAAAACTGAGTTAGGGGCAGGTTTCTTAAGGTATTGTAGAATTAAACATTATCACACTTTAATTTTACAGCATGTAAGCAGGATTGAATTGGAAGACATCCATTACTTACCAAGCGATTGGGTACTACAGTAATCAGTCACTGCGCTTGCAAGGCTTCATTCCAGACACAAATTTATTTGCATGCTGATACCATTTTGAAGGCAATAGCTTTTAAACAGTTGAGCAATGGGGACTTTTCTACTGCAGTTTATGTAATAGAGTTACTGGACAGTGATTTATTTTGTATTAAAGCCATGTACTAAGCCATGAAAATTGATAAAATGCAGAGTGGTAAACCTCCAACCAAACAACTCCTACCTGTCATTTTTAAACACAGCCTGTAACATTAGGAGCTGATTGGCTGGTGGTTTATCACTCTCCATTTTATCACTTTTCAAGCTTAGTACATCTGTTCAGGGCCGCCGACAGGGGAGTGCCAGGGGTACAGCTGTCCTGGAGGGGCCTGGGCAGCTGCCCACAGTGGCATGGCACCACCCCCCACACACACACACACACACACACACACCCCCCACACACCTGCACAAATCCCCCCCACCCGGCCAGGCGCGCACAATACACAGTGCAGCCTGCAGAGCGCCGAGCCTAGGATACAGAGGGGCTTGGTGCTCTGCAGGCTGCACTGTGCAGTGAGTGCTCCAAGTCCCGGAGGAGAAGATGCTGCGCCGCTGCCACCGCTGGTAAGTTATAGTAATTGGGGCGAGGCGGGGTGCCGGCGCGCGAGGGGGGGTGCAGGCATGCACGGGGGAGGGGGGTGCCGGCGAGGGGGGTGTTAACAATGCCTGGCGCTGGCACTTCACGCTGCCCAAGCATAGGGTACCACCTTGCCTCCCCCAGCCTGTATCTGTCCCAGCCACAGGGGGAGGGGTGGGGGCACCAAAATTTTCCCAGCAGGGGGCGTATCATACGTCGTTACGCCACTGCCACAGTACTTACGAGTGGAGTGGAAGTGAGCGTTATGTGTGTCCTTATATTAATGAGTAGTGAAAGTGTATGCGGTCAGGAATTGTGTTCCTCTGTGTATGGCCACAGGCTGTGTAGTGTCTGCGGAGGTACCACTAACATATGTAGGATTAATGCTGCTGCTTCATCCTCCCATGTCAGCATAAAGCAGAAGATTGCTGATGTCTAAGTTCAATGATGCAGATGGAACCGGAAGTGATGCAACGAGGTTCATCTCCATGGCACTGGGAGACTTCTTCTGCCATCAGGAGAAGAACTTCTTCCACCATTACCAATATTATTTACAAGTACCCCAAACTGGTCTGCAGAGTACCCCCGGGGCTGCTAGCACCCCAGGTTGGGAACCACTGCTATAGCTGATAAATAATCATTTACCTTTTGCCACACTTTTTTCAGAATAAGTAATTGCCTGTAGCAGCTGTACCATGGTGAAACCAGTTCCCTCATTAGATTGGACATAGGGTTCAAGTTCTCAAAAGAAGTCTAGACATCCACTAAGGGAGGACTCACCGGCAGTCGGGATTCCGGCAGTCATTACTCTGACATCGGAATACCGACTTCTAAAAGCCAGACACACAGGCAGTGGCTATTCTCCCTCGTGGGGGTCCACAACCCCCATAGAGGGTGAATAAAATAGGTGGCGAGCGTAGCCAGCCACTGTGCCTGCAGCATGGCGAGCTCAGCATACCCACAAGGGGCTTTGTATGCTCGCCCCACTGTCTGAGTCCCCGCAATCGCGATTCTGATGTCGGGCTAATGACTGTCGGAATACCGACTGTCGGGGTGTTCCACCACACCCCTGCAAAGAGACAGAATGTGAAAACTGTCCCAGCATGAAAGCCACCAAGGTTTGTAACTTTGATTGTGTGACAGAAGCAATGCAAATGAAGCAAAAGCCATTCGCAGCTAAAGGATGGGAAGGAACCAGAAGAAGGACTCAATAATGGGGTATCTGAAGGAGGTGGAAGAAAACAGCCTTCATGAGAATCCAAACAGTTCAAAAACACAGATGAGACACCATAGAAAGCAACTAGTTGGCAACTCCCAAGAAGATCCAACCACCCCGATGTCACAGGTGAGACATAGGCAGCAACTTAAGCCTGTAGGTGAGGATCAGCACATTTGAGAGAGCATTGGGCAAGAGGTTTTGACATGGATGCATCCCTAGTCCTGTGAGTCCAGCAAGGAGTAGATAAATGGCACATGCCGGAGAGGAGACAAAAGGGGAAATTTTCCAAGATGGGAGCTCTAGCTCACATGAGATACTGCTATCGGCAACCAATCAGATCCTATCTATTATCTTCTAGAATGTGCTAAATAAATAAGAAGTGGGTTCTGATTGGTTGCCCATTGCAACATCCCATGTAAAATAGAAGTTCCATCTTAGTAAACTTCCCCCATAAAATCCTCAGAGCGGCTAGAAGGAGAGAGGAGTACTGGACCTCCAAAAAATCTATTCTTAAACAATGTGTACCAGAAATACTTCTTTAAAAAGCCACAATGTTTGCAACCTGTTTTATTGCATCCTCTCGTTCTAAATTCTGTACTGCCCTAATTAACAATTCCTAGGCCATATCATGTGCCTACTTTACTGCAATATGTTTAATGATCAGCAGCGGCTCTTACCTCTGCGGAGGAGGGGTACTTCCATGATGCGGGCACCCCCTCCGCTGCCAACGCCGAAGCTGCTATGCTCATGGTCCCCTCCAGCTGCCTCCAATTATCCCAGGCCCCGGCAGCCGGAGCCCATCGCAGGGTAGGCGCATGCACAGTAGTTTCTTCGGTACTGCACATGCGCTGGACCCCAGCCTCTATGGTCTGCTTTTGCAGCAGCCCCAAGAGGCATTTTCAGGGTCTTGGGTCTGGTGCATGTGCAGTATCGTCCTAGTACTGTGCATTTGCAGGACCTGGTTTTTATGGACTGCCTCCAAATTCAACCACAGCAGGATGAGATTGACAGGATGACCATATTTCAAGGAGAACACATACATTTGTTCTGCAGGATCCGACGAAAATGTTACGTGTGATTCTACACATCCTGCTTCCTGCCAAGCGGGAACCGCTGTACTGCCCCATACTAAGGCAGAATAGCTGTTATCTTTTAATATAAACCAGATGAATATAATATATATAAATGTTGTGATTGATGGGTACAAAGTACTTTCACGTAATATTAGAGAGATAAGTAAAAATTATATAATTTTAGAGCCAAAAACACCACACATTACTATAAGAGTAGAATCAGCAATGTTTCTTTTTATTTCAGGTAATGTTATTTTATTCCCACCTGCCCGATAAATAGCTCACCAGCTGTGCCATTGTACATGAATCTTCCAATTTCATTCTGACCACTAAAAATAGTTTTTTGTTGTTTTGTTTGTGTGTGTGTGTGAAAAGCACCACGTACTGTATCACATGCACCATTACTGTACTATATCACAGGTTTCCTGAGTATGGTATAATGATAGCTAAAAACAACAAAACAGGTCGCAAGTTATAGCATTTCTTTGTGATGTTTTCCTTTCTGTACAAAATAGATTTTGTAGTTTCAAGCTATACATGAAAAGAGCACAATATCTGTGTTCAAAGGGAAACGTCTGGAAAAATAGAATTTCTAGAAAGCATGTTCAATTATTAATTACAAAATGTTTCAGAGTGATAGAAGATAGAGGGGCATACCCATGTTTATTATGGAATATTGGGTCGGATGTATTAACCCTTTGAGTGCCAAGTGAATTTGCCAAAATAAGTGTGAAAATTGCCAAGCCAACATTTTGCATTCACCATAATGACCTGTAATGTTTACCTTATATAGGAAACATAATC
Source organism: Crinia signifera (assembly GCF_055691185.1). Classification (NCBI taxonomy): domain Eukaryota; kingdom Metazoa; phylum Chordata; class Amphibia; order Anura; family Myobatrachidae; genus Crinia; species Crinia signifera. Next base: position 76,052,876 of record NC_139222.1, on the reverse strand, counting down.
TTTTTTTACACAACTTTTTTACTTGAATTTATGTAACAAATGTGAGGGATGCTGGCATTTTTAGCAGATATTTTGCGCATTTCTCACAGAGTTAAGCCTCGTAAAGTGTTGATAAAGTGGCAGGTGATAACACCAGCCAATCATCTCTTAACGGTTCTTCCCCAGGGACGGATGTCAGGTTGTTGTTCTGCTGATGTTCTGTATTTTGCTGCAATATTCCTGATGATGGTCTTATGTAGACCGAAACGTGTCGTTACGTCGGATGGTATGTCGACTTGATACAAATAAAATGATATTCTGATTACCTAGACCTTGGTGAGTGCCCATTCTATTTCTCTCTCTCTATATATATATATATATATATATATATATATATATATATATATATATATATATATATATATATATAATGAACAACAGGGGTCCGGCACTCCACTTTAACATACACACAACGACCAAGGTGCCATCCACATGAAATGTATAAGTCCAGGTGTACCAGACGGTACACGGGCGGCACTCAATGGATTTTCATAGAAAGCAATAAAAAACTGCAGACCACTCCACAGTTTAGGTGCGACGTTTCGATAATTTAATATCGTTTTCAAGGACACAATACATACAAACTACACTTACCTATATAGAGAAGAAGAGACACCCATGTGAACGCCAGCTGCGTCGCCCGGCCCGTGCTGCTGCGGCGCTGAGGACGTGACGTCATCCACTGTTGTTCCGCCCAGCCCGCTGCCTCCGTTCCCAGGGAGACGCACTGACGCTGAAAAAGATAAACAAGAGAATGTAAAAGAGTCGGACACATCCGCTACGTCTAATGTGGTTAGCCCCCCTCTCACATATAAGAGAAAAGGCAATCATACAAGAAGAGCAATAACGAATAAGATGAGACAGATGCCAAAATGCATAAGAGAGCTATATGAGCAAAGTCATAACAATACAATATACCGTATAACACATGATAATGTGTCTATATTGCCAACACCAAATAATCACAGAAAACAGCCCAATGATAGATATTCATTCAGTCCAGCAGGATGGATGGTGTTTAATCTGAATATCCATCTTGCTTCAAGCTGAAGCAGTTTCTTGTCGCGGTCGCCACCACGAATATTAGTAGGGATTTGGTCAATCATTTTATATTTCAAAGTGGGGAGTGGATGGTTGTAATCCTTGAAATGGCGGGCTACTGGCTGGTCGGATGTTGCCCCCTCAAGAGCTGATTTGATAGCCGAGCGATGTGCCGCCATCCGCTCCTTGAAAGATCTTGTAGTTTTCCCTACATATAACAGCCCGCAAGGGCATCGAATAATATATATAATGTAGCGACTGGAACAAGTCAGCACTTGTTTGATTTTAAAAGCTTGACCTGTATGGGGATGAACAAAGGAATTTCCAGTTTCAAGGTACCCACAGGTTACACAACCCGTGCACCTGTAGTTCCCTGGTTTGCGTGACAGAAAATGTTTATTACAGCTTTTTCCCAGATTAGTGACATCTGTCTTCACAATCCTATCGCGGATATTGGTCCCTCTTCTGTAGCAGGGCATCACATCGACATTGGTCAATGCTGGTAAGTCGGGATCATGGCTAACCATTGGCCAGAATTTTTTGAGTGTCCCGATAGTACTAGCACTTGTAGTAGAATAGGTATTAATGAATGGTATTTTTTTCTTGGCTGATTTCTTTGAAGTTAGCCCTGTAAGGGTATCCTTTCTTGGGATGGCCAAAGCTTTTTGTTTGGCTTCCAACAGGCTCTGATGATCATATCCACGTTGTTCGAATTTTGTCACCATCTCATCCATCTGCGTGACGGTGGTTGCTTCATCACTACAAATGCGTCTAACACGCAGCATTTGGGAGAACGGTAAGCTTCTCTTGGCTGCACTGGGGTGATGACTCGTTGCATCAAGCAGGGTGTTCCTGTCGGTTTCTTTATGGAACAGCGATGTGGTAATTTGATTACCCTGTCTGGAGATCTGGACATCGAGGAAGTTAATAGTGGAATTATCGATGGTAGAGGTGAACTTAATGTATGGGTCACCAGCATTAGCCTGCAATAGCATGGCATCAAGACTATCCCGTGTCCCGGTCCAGATAAGTAGGATATCATCGATAAACCTTACATAGAAGGCAATCGACTCTGCAGCTGAGGATTGTGATAGAATGAGCTTTTCCTCCATCCAAAACATAAAGGCATTGGCGTACGTCGGAGCTACGCAACTGCCCATTGCGCAGCCCCGGCGCTGCAGATAGAAGGCCCCATCAAAGTAGAAATAGTTTCGAGTCAGGGTTAACTCCAAAAGACGTATATAAAAGTCGACGTTCGGACCTACATAGAGGGGGTTGTCAGATATCAGCAATCGGGTGGCAGATAGTCCATTAGAATGCTGTATGTTGGTATACAGACTAACGATATCTAATGAGCAAAAGATGAACTCTTCTGGTAAATTCCTAAGAGCTTGTAATTTCAATATCAGGTCTGTTGTGTCTTTCAAAAAAGTTTTCTGGGCTTGCACTGCTGATTGTAAATGCTGATCAAGATACTGCGAAATAGTGTGGTATAATGAGCCCCGCGCCGAAATAATCGGACGCCCTGGGGGATTGGTCGGATTTTTGTGTAGTTTGGGCAGGGTGTATAGTATTGGAGTGATTGGAAATTTGGTGGATAGAGTTTCCGCACATTTCTTTGAGATGATCGAGTCCTTCACCGCATTGTTGAGAATGATGTCAATCTCAGATTTGTATTGATTGGTGGGGTCACTCTGTAGCTTTAAATAAGTGGATTCATCTCCAAGTTGTTTATAGATGTCCTTTTTGTACATGTCCACACTCATAATCACCACTGCTCCGCCTTTGTCGGCTGCCCGAACTACAATGTCCTCATAAGTGCTCAAGTTCTTTAAGGCTATACGCTCATTTTTAGTGAGATTATTACGTGTCATGGGTCTAGAAGATGCAGCTTCATGGTTGGTATGATCCATTACCCTTGACAAAACTTTGATACTCGGGTTGATTGAGTGTGGGTCAAAACTAGAAGTGGTTCGAGTTGGTAGGCGCTCCTGAGAAATATTCTCGGTTTGAGGACCAAAAAATTCTTTTAGCCGTAGACTGCGGCTGAATCGATAATTGTCCACTTTATTTGTAAAACTGTCATGGAAGTTGGTGGGGACGAAGGAAAGACCCTTATTCAGCACGGACATTTCATCAGTGGACAGGGTTCTTGTAGATAGATTAAACACTACCTCTTCCCTTTTTTGGAGTTTTTTTCTGATTCTATCCCACTGATGACCTCTTCTGGTGTAAGGCCTAGGGCTCCTAGCTTGGCCCTGGTGTGTACCCCTAAAGGGGGTCTACTCTGTGAGGGGGTTTTTGAGGTGCCTGGTCTTTCAGAATCACTCTGAGATGAGTTGCCGGTGCTTGAATTATCTCTGGTTTTATTCCATCTGCCCCTTTGTTGGGGGCGACGTCGGCCTTGTTGGCCATGTGGTCTTGCGGATGGCTGATTTGCCCATTCGTATACCCTGTTTTCCAGATAATCTTTATTTACCGTAGCAACCTTGTCTCTTTTAAATTGAATTAAATCCTTCCGATATTTGTCGAGTTGGACTTGCATTTTCTCCAACCAATTATCGGATTGATCTTCCATTATCGTTTTCAAATGAGCAGCTTCAAAACTTTTTATTTTATCACGGGCTGCATTCTGTTCCCTTGTAGCTTCTTGGATGACCAGGAGCATTAGATCAAACGAGGCTTTGTTTAAAATGGCCACCCATCTGTGGCAAAACTCAACATTATGTTTCCCGATGGTAGGGATATTCTTCACTCGAAAACCCCTCGGGATTTTCTTGTCCCTGTAGTAGTCTGAGAGTGAAATACTATGTAGGGAGAAATCTATCTCTCGCTTTTTGAGACGCAGCAGCTGTGTAAAGAGCCGATCACAGGATTCAGCTCCCCCCGCAGTGCTGAGGCAGCGGGCTGGGCGGAACAACAGTGGATGACGTCACGTCCTCAGCGCCGCAGCAGCACGGGCCGGGCGACGCAGCTGGCGTTCACATGGGTGTCTCTTCTTCTCTATATAGGTAAGTGTAGTTTGTATGTATTGTGTCCTTGAAAACGATATTAAATTATCGAAACGTCGCACCTAAACTGTGGAGTGGTCTGCAGTTTTTTATTGCTTTCTATGAAAATCCATTGAGTGCCGCCCGTGTACCGTCTGGTACACCTGGACTTATACATTTCATGTGGATGGCACCTTGGTCGTTGTGTGTATGTTAAAGTGGAGTGCCGGACCCCTGTTGTTCATTATATGTTGGCTGGACGGAGTGACCACCGCTGCACCGTTCATTCATATTTGCCAAGGCACCCTAAGGGATATATTCCTGAAAGAGACCACCTGCTTTTAAACTTATTTTTTCCTGGACATTTCTGCATAAGTGGAGCACCCCACAGTTGCAATCGATGATGGAGCAATACAAGACAGATGGCTTTGGGAGAATGGTCTTCACGAGTGGCAACATGCTATCATTCTCTGAGTCTGAGGTAGAAGAAATTCTAGTACAGCAGAACCTCAGCACTGCGGGGGGAGCTGAATCCTGTGATCGGCTCTTTACACAGCTGCTGCGTCTCAAAAAGCGAGAGATAGATTTCTCCCTACATAGTATTTCACTCTCAGACTACTACAGGGACAAGAAAATCCCGAGGGGTTTTCGAGTGAAGAATATCCCTACCATCGGGAAACATAATGTTGAGTTTTGCCACAGATGGGTGGCCATTTTAAACAAAGCCTCGTTTGATCTAATGCTCCTGGTCATCCAAGAAGCTACAAGGGAACAGAATGCAGCCCGTGATAAAATAAAAAGTTTTGAAGCTGCTCATTTGAAAACGATAATGGAAGATCAATCCGATAATTGGTTGGAGAAAATGCAAGTCCAACTCGACAAATATCGGAAGGATTTAATTCAATTTAAAAGAGACAAGGTTGCTACGGTAAATAAAGATTATCTGGAAAACAGGGTATACGAATGGGCAAATCAGCCATCCGCAAGACCACATGGCCAACAAGGCCGACGTCGCCCCCAACAAAGGGGCAGATGGAATAAAACCAGAGATAATTCAAGCACCGGCAACTCATCTCAGAGTGATTCTGAAAGACCAGGCACCTCAAAAACCCCCTCACAGAGTAGACCCCCTTTAGGGGTACACACCAGGGCCAAGCTAGGAGCCCTAGGCCTTACACCAGAAGAGGTCATCAGTGGGATAGAATCAGAAAAAAACTCCAAAAAAGGGAAGAGGTAGTGTTTAATCTATCTACAAGAACCCTGTCCACTGATGAAATGTCCGTGCTGAATAAGGGTCTTTCCTTCGTCCCCACCAACTTCCATGACAGTTTTACAAATAAAGTGGACAATTATCGATTCAGCCGCAGTCTACGGCTAAAAGAATTTTTTGGTCCTCAAACCGAGAATATTTCTCAGGAGCGCCTACCAACTCGAACCACTTCTAGTTTTGACCCACACTCAATCAACCCGAGTATCAAAGTTTTGTCAAGGGTAATGGATCATACCAACCATGAAGCTGCATCTTCTAGACCCATGACACGTAATAATCTCACTAAAAATGAGCGTATAGCCTTAAAGAACTTGAGCACTTATGAGGACATTGTAGTTCGGGCAGCCGACAAAGGCGGAGCAGTGGTGATTATGAGTGTGGACATGTACAAAAAGGACATCTATAAACAACTTGGAGATGAATCCACTTATTTAAAGCTACAGAGTGACCCCACCAATCAATACAAATCTGAGATTGACATCATTCTCAACAATGCGGTGAAGGACTCGATCATCTCAAAGAAATGTGCGGAAACTCTATCCACCAAATTTCCAATCACTCCAATACTATACACCCTGCCCAAACTACACAAAAATCCGACCAATCCCCCAGGGCGTCCGATTATTTCGGCGCGGGGCTCATTATACCACACTATTTCGCAGTATCTTGATCAGCATTTACAATCAGCAGTGCAAGCCCAGAAAACTTTTTTGAAAGACACAACAGACCTGATATTGAAATTACAAGCTCTTAGGAATTTACCAGAAGAGTTCATCTTTTGCTCATTAGATATCGTTAGTCTGTATACCAACATACAGCATTCTAATGGACTATCTGCCACCCGATTGCTGATATCTGACAACCCCCTCTATGTAGGTCCGAACGTCGACTTTTATATACGTCTTTTGGAGTTAACCCTGACTCGAAACTATTTCTACTTTGATGGGGCCTTCTATCTGCAGCGCCGGGGATGCGCAATGGGCAGTTGCGTAGCTCCGACGTATGCCAATGCCTTTATGTTTTGGATGGAGGAAAAGCTCATTCTATCACAATCCTCAGCTGCAGAGTCGATTGCCTTCTATGTAAGGTTTATCGATGATATCCTACTTATCTGGACCGGGACACGGGATAGTCTTGATGCCATGCTATTGCAGGCTAATGCTGGTGACCCATACATTAAGTTCACCTCTACCATCGATAATTCCACTATTAACTTCCTCGATGTCCAGATCTCCAGACAGGGTAATCAAATTACCACATCGCTGTTCCATAAAGAAACCGACAGGAACACCCTGCTTGATGCAACGAGTCATCACCCCAGTGCAGCCAAGAGAAGCTTACCGTTCTCCCAAATGCTGCGTGTTAGACGCATTTGTAGTGATGAAGCAACCACCGTCACGCAGATGGATGAGATGGTGACAAAATTCGAACAACGTGGATATGATCATCAGAGCCTGTTGGAAGCCAAACAAAAAGCTTTGGCCATCCCAAGAAAGGATACCCTTACAGGGCTAACTTCAAAGAAATCAGCCAAGAAAAAAATACCATTCATTAATACCTATTCTACTACAAGTGCTAGTACTATCGGGACACTCAAAAAATTCTGGCCAATGGTTAGCCATGATCCCGACTTACCAGCATTGACCAATGTCGATGTGATGCCCTGCTACAGAAGAGGGACCAATATCCGCGATAGGATTGTGAAGACAGATGTCACTAATCTGGGAAAAAGCTGTAATAAACATTTTCTGTCACGCAAACCAGGGAACTACAGGTGCACGGGTTGTGTAACCTGTGGGTACCTTGAAACTGGAAATTCCTTTGTTCATCCCCATACAGGTCAAGCTTTTAAAATCAAACAAGTGCTGACTTGTTCCAGTCGCTACATTATATATATTATTCGATGCCCTTGCGGGATGTTATATGTAGGGAAAACTACAAGATCTTTCAAGGAGCGGATGGCGGCACATCGCTCGGCTATCAAATCAGCTCTTGAGGGGGCAACATCCGACCAGCCAGTAGCCCGCCATTTCAAGGATTACAACCATCCACTCCCCACTTTGAAATATAAAATGATTGACCAAATCCCTACTAATATTCGTGGTGGCGACCGCGACAAGAAACTGCTTCAGCTTGAAGCAAGATGGATATTCAGATTAAACACCATCCATCCTGCTGGACTGAATGAATATCTATCATTGGGCTGTTTTCTGTGATTATTTGGTGTTGGCAATATAGACACATTATCATGTGTTATACGGTATATTGTATTGTTATGACTTTGCTCATATAGCTCTCTTATGCATTTTGGCATCTGTCTCATCTTATTCGTTATTGCTCTTCTTGTATGATTGCCTTTTCTCTTATATGTGAGAGGGGGGCTAACCACATTAGACGTAGCGGATGTGTCCGACTCTTTTACATTCTCTTGTTTATCTTTTTCAGCGTCAGTGCGTCTCCCTGGGAACGGAGGCAGCGGGCTGGGCGGAACAACAGTGGATGACGTCACGTCCTCAGCGCCGCAGCAGCACGGGCCGGGCGACGCAGCTGGCATTCACATGGGTGTCTCTTCTTCTCTATATAGGTAAGTGTAGTTTGTATGTATTGTGTCCTTGAAAACGATATTAAATTATCGAAACGTCGCACCTAAACTGTGGAGTGGTCTGCAGTTTTTTATTGCTTTCTATGAAAATCCATTGAGTGCCGCCCGTGTACCGTCTGGTACACCTGGACTTTATATATATATATATATATATATATATATATATATATATATATATATAGTCCAACAAAAAACACGTCACTCCGGGTCTAGTGAAATAACACAAGGTTTACTGCGTACTGTCTACGCCGTTTCGGGCTGGGCCCGTCTTCAGGACATTTGCAGCAATACAAAGTGCATAAGTGCAATATATACCTTACCAGCTGTTCAGGTCCATCCCCGCCGCCCGACGCTCACCATCCGTGTCCCGCTGCTGCTTCCGGTCAGATGGCCGGAAGTGACATGGTGCCGGCTCTGGGAGCCGTCAGGAGTAGGGGCAGCTCTGTGGGCATAACAATAACAAATCAAAATCGTGCAAAACAAAGACTCGCTATTAAGCGAGTGAAAGTGACATCAAAAGTGCATATAACAGTGATAAGCAATGGTTGATTTGATTAAAATACATAAACATACTGTATATAAAAACAGTAATCGACACGTGATGCGTCGTTAAAATAATAACTACTAAAGTGCTGAAATTATCAATTGTGCACCACTAATATGGTATCCTGCCCTCAGTTATTAAAACCAAGGGGGGCATACTCAGTGTCTCTAATATCTTATTAAAGTGCTAGTGCATGTGACAAGATTTGAAAGAAATTTTTCTTTCAAAAAGATTTTTTGTTTATTATTTTTAAACGTGACTATTAGTGGTGTTTTTCTTCCTTTAAACCAGGCATGTCCAACCTGTGGCCCTCCAGATGTTGTGAAACTACACATCCCAACATGCCTTGCCATAGTTTTGCTATTAGGGAATGCTAAAACTATTGCAAGGCATGCTGGGATGTGTAGTTTCACAACAGCTGGAGGGCTGCAGGTTGGACATGCCTGCTTTAAACTGTACTCAATACTGTCTCTCCTCTATTTTGCTTTGGAGATCCTTCTGTCTCGTTCTACATTTATCCCAATGGTTAAATTCTGTTTAAAGGAAACAATTGAAATTGATGGCCTCATTTAGTCCCCCGGGGTTGACAGTGTTTAAGGTGTATATCCATCGGCTCTCCAATCGGAGTAACTGTCTATCCCTATCTCCTCCCCGTGGGCATATAGGTACATGGTCAATGATGAGGTAGCGCAACTGTGCCATGCTGTGTTGGGCCTGTGCATAGTGTCTGGCCACCGCCTGGTCACTGTTTGCCACCAGTAACGCTGCCCTAATGGCCATTCTGTGTTGGGCCATGCGTTCCTTAAACTGTCTTGCTGTCTTGCCCACGTAGTTTAGCCCACATGGACAAGACAGCAAATAGACCACATACTTGGAACTGCATGTGAGGGCATGCTTTATTTTATATTCCTTCCCTGTGAGGGGATGTTTGAAGTTATTGCCCGTCAACATGTGATTACAGGTTGCACATCCTGTGCATTTATAACAGCCAGCCTTCCTGCTTAGAAAGTGCTGAGTGCTAAGTTTGGGGATCCTACTTACTGTAGATAGGTTTTGACCACCAGGTCCCGTATGTTGGGGCTTCTCTTATAGCTAGGCATTAACCTGGTTTGGTGCAAACTTTTCAGATCTGGGTCTGTGCTAATCATGGGCCACAACGATTTTACATTAGATACTATGTCAGTTGTTTGTGTGGAGTACTGAGTCACCCACGTCAGCATGTTGGATTTGTCATCACTGGGTTCTATACTTGGACTCAACAGCTCCTCTCGTGTTTTTGCGCACGCCCTGTCTCTGGCTTTGGACAGCTCCCTAAGAGGGTAACCCCTCTGTATGAATTTGTCCGTCATCTCCTTTAACTGTTGGTCCCGCACCTGTGTGTTATTATTGATGCGGCATACTCGTAAGTACTGAGAGTATGGGAGGCCAGACTTGGTGTGTACAGGGTGAAAGCTGCCATGATGTAATAAATTATTTCTATCAGTGGCTTTTGTGAATAGTTGGGTATTGATGGTACCCCCTTCTATTGTGATCTGGACATCGAGGAATTGTATTGTTTTGCTGTCCAGTTTGTAGGTAAATTTTACCGGGCTATTGGAAGCATTCTGGGTTTCAAGGCAGTTGATCAATATATCCTGGGGTCCTGTCCAGAACACCAGGATATCATCGATGTATCGATAATAAAGTGCAATGTGCTGATGCATGGTTGGTGTGAAAAAGATCTGTTTTTCCACACTGTGCATGAATGCATTTGCGTACACCGGAGCTGCCGCAGAACCCATTGCACAGCCCCTATTCTGATTAAAAAATTTGCCATCATGAATAAAACAGTTGTGAGTCAAGGTAAACTTTAAAATATCAAGGAAGAACTCTATGTCAGGACCTGTATATTGCACGTTGCCCATGATTAAAGATTTGGCAGCCTCTATCCCCTCCTCATGGGGGATACATGTGTAGAGGTTACATACATCGATGCATGCCATGGTTAAATTCTCTGCTATATGTGTAAAACTTGACAACTTTTGTAGCAGCATGGTAGTGTCTTTTAAGTATGTATCCGTGCTCTGTATACAGACCTGCATGTGATGATCGATGTAGATAGCTAAAGGTTCGCACAGAGAACCCCGGGCAGATATGATGGGTCTGCCAGGGGGTCTCTGGGCGTCCTTGTGTATCTTTGGAATTGTGTAGAACAAGGATGTCTTCGGCTTTAATCTCAGAAGGCGTTTCTTGAGATCCGCACTGATCTGTCCCTTATCCACTGTTGAAGTTAATAGAACGTTCAATTCTGCAATGTATTGTGGAGTTGGGTCCTTGCTCAAAGGGGTATAGGTATGTCGATCCAGGAGTTGGCGGTCACATTCTTCACGATATGTGGCAATGTCCTGTATAACTATCGAGCCCCCTTTGTCCGCTCCCCTTATTGTAATGTCCCTCCGGGTGGACAATGCTCTCAAGGCCTCCCTTTCTTCCTTCGTCACATTGCTGTGTTGAATGGTTTGGGCGTTGGTGCATTTTAAGTCCATCATCCGTGAAAAGGTTTTGAGGGTTGGGCTGAAGGATTGGGGGTCGAAAGTGCTGATAGTGCCTAATTTTTTGTTGATTGCAGTGAAAGTGTCTTGTGCAGATTCCGTTTTGTTCCCTTGTTTATCAAAGAATTCGCGTAAGCGAAGTTTTCTTTGAAACTTATAGTTGTCCACCTTTTGTTGGAACGTGTCCTGTGTCACAGTTGGGACAAAGCTCAACCCTCGGCTGAGTATTTTGGTCTCAGCAGGCGTGAGGGGAACTGATGACAAGTTGAAGATCAAGCTTTGGGTCCCTGCTGGGGTTTGCGCCTGTTGCCCCCTTTGGGCCTGGCCCCCCCTCCTCGTGCGTTTTGGGGGTTTTCTGGGTCGAAGTTGGGATTAATCCCCTTCGATCTCGTGTGTACCCCTAAAGGGACAACCTGTCGTCGATTTCTTCTTCTTGAGGACCCCTGCATGTCATTTTCGCTGGCTGAAGTGCTTGAATGATCATTGTGTGGATTAGTGGTCCGCCTTTCCCGTCTGACTCTGGGTGGTCCCTTACCCATGTCGTTGATTCCTGAGAGTAACCACTTATACACTCTGTGCTGTGAGTAGTCAGCTTGTACTTTCAAGAGCTTCTCTTTCTTGAATTTTAGCACCTCTCTACGGTGGGCCTCAACTTGGTTGGTGAGTTTAATCAACCAGTCATTATTGGTTTCACCTGTTAAAGTGCTGGAGTGCTCTTGCTCAAATGTAGTTATCTTTTCTCTGACTACTTTCAGCTCCCTCGTGGATTCCTCTATTACTAAAAGGATTAAATCCATCGAGCACTTATTTAAAATACTTATCCAACGTGTACAAAAAGCAGGGTTAAAACGTCCAATTGTGGGTACATTATGTACCCGGAAGCCTCTGGGAATCTGCTTGCTTCTAAAATAATCAGACAATGTGATGCCATGTAAGAGGTAGTCCACCTCTTTCTTCTTTAATCGGAATAGTTCAGAGTAGATGTCTTCTGCTGGGGCTTGCGCTGTTAGATAAAACGCTGATTCTGTGTATAGAATGTTACCCACATCACTGTCTGAATAACTGAACGCATCCGTGTTGTCACATGAGACCATCTGGACCACCTGTTCTCCTGCGGCATTTGCCATGCTGATTCAGTAATGAGGGAGACAGTGAACTGAATGATCAGTATATGGAGAAAAAGTGCCTGTGCTAGTGCAAATGAAGAAAAAAAGTGCTGGTGCTTATCACTGTAAGGTTCCCGCGGCACGTGTATGGTGTTGTGCTGCGGTACTTCCCCACAGTGCTGGAAAGTCCTGCTAAGCTGGAAAAGCTTGTTAGAAGCCTGTGTGAGGGTGCCCTGACAAAGGGATCTGGTGTCCAGGATATGGGCGCTCCGGTCCTTACAATGTAGATGGGGGTGATGTCTGGCAACTCCTCCTGCTGACAGGTACAGTGATATAGCTTGCCCGGGTGCCCGCGCTGAGGGTGACGAATCACCAACAAATGCAGTCCAACAAAAAACACGTCACTCCGGGTCTAGTGAAATAACACAAGGTTTACTGCGTACTGTCTACGCCGTTTCGGGCTGGGGAGCGGACAAAGGGGGCTCAATAGTTATACAGGACATTGCCACATATCGTGAAGAATGTGACCGCCAACTCCTGGATCGACATACCTATACCCCTTTGAGCAAGGACCCAACTCCACAATACATTGCAGAATTGAAAGTTCTATTAACTTCAGCAGTGGATAAGGGACAGATCAGTGCGGATCTCAAGAAACGCCTTTTGAGATTAAAGCCGAAGACATCCTTGTTCTACACAATTCCAAAGATACACAAGGACGCCCAGAGACCCCCTGGCAGACCCATCATATCTGCCCGGGGTTCTCTGTGCGAACCTTTAGCTATCTACATTGATCATCACATGCAGGTCTGTATACAGAGCACGGATACATACTTAAAAGACACTACCATGCTGCTACAAAAGTTGTCAAGTTTTACACATATAGCAGAGAATTTAACCATGGCATGCATCGATGTATGTAACCTCTACACATGTATCCCCCATGAGGAGGGGGATAGAGGCTGCCAAATCTTTAATCATGGGCAACGTGCAATATACAGGTCCTGACATAGAGTTCTTCCTTGATATTTTAAAGTTTACCTTGACTCACAACTGTTTTATTCATGATGGCAAATTTTTAAATCAGAATAGGGGCTGTGCAATGGGTTCTGCGGCAGCTCCGGTGTACGCAAATGCATTCATGCACAGTGTGGAAAAACAGATCTTTTTCACACCAACCATGCATCAGCACATTGCACTTTATTATCGATACATCGATGATATCCTGGTGTTCTGGACAGGACCCCAGGATATTTTGATCAACTGCCTTGAAACCCAGAATGCTTCCAATAGCCCGGTAAAATTTACCTACAAACTGGACAGCAAAACAATACAATTCCTCGATGTCCAGATCACAATAGAAGGGGGTACCATCAATACCCAACTATTCACAAAAGCCACTGATAGAAATAATTTATTACATCATGGCAGCTTTCACCCTGTACACACCAAGTCTGGCCTCCCATACTCTCAGTACTTACGAGTATGCCGCATCAATAATAACACACAGGTGCGGGACCAACAGTTAAAGGAGATGACGGACAAATTCATACAGAGGGGTTACCCTCTTAGGGAGCTGTCCAAAGCCAGAGACAGGGCTTGCGCAAAAACACAAGAGGAGCTGTTGAGTCCAAGTATAGAACCCAGTGATGACAAATCCAACATGCTGACGTGGGTGACTCAGTACTCCACACAAACAACTGACATAGTATCTAATGTAAAATCGTTGTGGCCCATGATTAGCACAGACCCAGATCTGAAAAGTTTGCACCAAACCAGGTTAATGCCTAGCTATAAGAGAGGCCCCAACATACGGGACCTGGTGGTCAAAACCGATCTAAGTAGGATCCCCAAACTTAGCACTCAGCACTTTCTAAGCAGGAAGGCTGGCTGTTATAAATGCACAGGATGTGCAACCTGTAATCACATGTTGACGGGCAATAACTTCAAACATCCCCTCACAGGGAAGGAATATAAAATAAAGCATGCCCTCACATGCAGTTCCAAGTATGTGGTCTATTTGCTGTCTTGTCCATGTGGGCTAAACTACGTGGGCAAGACAGTTTAAGGAACGCATGGCCCAACACAGAATGGCCATTAGGGCAGCGTTACTGGTGGCAAACAGTGACCAGGCGGTGGCCAGACACTATGCACAGGCCCAACACAGCATGGCACAGTTGCGCTACCTCATCATTGACCATGTACCTATATACCCACGGGGAGGAGATAGGGATAGACAGTTACTCCGATTGGAGAGCCGATGGATATACACCTTAAACACTGTCAACCCCGGGGGACTAAATGAGGCCATCAATTTCAATTGTTTCCTTTAAACAGAATTTAACCATTGGGATAAATGTAGAACGAGACAGAAGGATCTCCAAAGCAAAATAGAGGAGAGACAGTATTGAGTACAGTTTAAAGGAAGAAAAACACCACTAATAGTCACGTTTAAAAATAATAAACAAAAAATCTTTTTGAAAGAAAAATTTCTTTCAAATCTTGTCACATGCACTAGCACTTTAATAAGATATTAGAGACACTGAGTATGCCCCCCTTGGTTTTAATAACTGAGGGCAGGATACCATATTAGTGGTGCACACTGCCATCTAGTGGCCTTCCAATTGATAATTTCAGCACTTTAGTAGTTATTATTTTAACGACGCATCACGTGTCGATTACTGTTTTTATATATGTTTATGTATTTTAATCAAATCAACCATTGCTTATCACTGTTATATGCACTTTTGATGTCACATTCACTCGCTTAATAGCGAGTCTTTGTTTTGCACGATTTTGATTTGTTATTGTTATGCCCACAGAGCTGCCCCTACTCCTGACGGCTCCCAGAGCCGGCACCATGTCACTTCCGGCCATCTGACCGGAAGCAGCAGCGGGACACGGACGGTGAGCGTCGGGTGGCGGGATGGACCTGAACAGCTGGTAAGGTATATATTGCACTTATGTAGACAGTACGCAGTAAACCTTGTGTTATTTCACTAGACCCGGAGTGACGTGTTTTTTGTTGGACTGCATTTGTTGGTGATTCGTCACCCTCAGCGCGGGCACCCGGGCAAGCTATATCACTGTACCTGTCAGCAGGAGGAGTTGCCGGACATCACCCCCATCTATATATATATATATATGTATATAGAAATCCAGAAGGGCCGTCACTCTGGGCTAACGTGAGCTGAAGACAGTAGCTTGCCCCGGTGCCAACTTGCAGAGGGCAGCAACACGGCACTGCCCACAGAATATATGAAGGAAATAACTGGGCACTCGAGGACTCTCAGATGCAGGTAAAACAAGACCAATTTAATCCATAGTAGGTCTTACAGGCGTCATCAACGTTTCGGGGGCCGTACCCCCGTCGTCAGGACCAAGTGCAGACAGTGTGAAGTACTTCACACTGTCTGCACTTGGTCCAGACGACGGGGGTACGGCCCCCAAAACGTTGATGACGCCTGTAAGACCTACTATGGATTAAATTGGTCTTGTTTTACCTGCATCTGAGAGTCCTCGAGTGCCCAGTTATTTCCTTCATATATATGTATATATATATATATATATATATATATATATATATATACACAGATACAGGGGGCTCAGCGATCAATAATAAACTAACTCACCTTAATATCAGAGCTGGCCCTAGGCATAGGCAAACTAGGCAAATGCCTAGGGCACTTGGAATGCCTAGGGGCACCAGTAGCTTCTACTGATTAAAATGATATGCAGCATGCCTATACTCTGTGTGTGAGTGCGGCAGTATCTGCAAACGAAATAGTGTATTCATGGAAATCACTGTAATATAGTATTTCGTTTGCAGATACAGCCACAGTTGCGCACAGAATATAGGCATGCCGCATATCATTTTAATTATCGGAAGCTGCTTGTATATCCAGGTCACATAATAATGCAAATAAGATGAATTTTCAGCAAAAAAGGTGCCCAATGTTAGCAGAACTGGCCAGGAGCTGCATGGCTTATTGAGGCAAGATGTATGAGGAAACATCTGTATCCAAGCAGAGGCAGAGGTCACAGTGTTAGTGGCTCTGTGAGTGCTGTGTGCAGGTGGGTTTGTTGTACAAGAAAAAAGGTATTATTGTACAATAGTGCTCGACATATGTGTAAGGGGCATATGTGTGCAGTGTATAAATGCATTAGTAATATGCAACCTATGTGTAAGGGACATTTCATATGTCATTATGTGTATAAGGGCATTAATAAAGGTTGGCCTAATGTGTAAGGTGCATTATTTTTATAAGAGCATTAATAATGTATGGCATATGTGTAAGGGGCATTATGTGTATAAGGGCATTAATAAAGTTTGGCATAATGTGTAATGCCCATTATGTTTATAAGGACATTTATAATGTACAGTATGTCATGTGTAAGTGGTATTACTGTGTGGTATTATGTGTATAAAGGCATTACTAATGTGTGGCATTATGTGTATAAGGTGCTCTACTTTGTGGTGTAACATATAGAATGGGCACTACTTTGCGGTCTAATGTGAAAAAAGAGCAATTCAGTGTGATGTAATGTATATAAGGTTAAGTGGTAACTACTAAGTGATGTAACGTGAATAAGGGACACTATCGCATGATATAATGTGAATAAAGTTGCACTAATGTGTGGCATAAAATGAATTGGGGGTACTATTGTGTAGCCATGCCCCTTCCCAGTGAGAACACACCCCTTTTTGGGATGCGCGCCAAATGTGCGCACTGTTTCTATTTAAAATACAGAGGGTACGTAGGAGCACCAAAATAATGACTGCTGTGATGAGTGATGATGGGGCTGGGAAATGGGTGCAGGGTCAGACGTGGAACTAGTGGCAGTGCTAGGGGGCACCAGCCAAAATCTTGCCTAGGGCATCATATTGGCTAGGGCCAGCTCTGCTTGATATACAAATAATCAAATAAATAATGGGGTTTTAGTTCATGAATTGATCAATGTCTTTAAGCTTGCAGCCCAATGGGGTCCCTTGGTGATGGGCTGCAAGCTTAAGTGCATTCATCAATTCATGAACTACCACCCCATTATTTATTTGATTATTTGTATATTAAGGTCAGTTAGTTTATTATGGTGAGTGTTGATGCGTCTTTATCTGTATTTATTAGAGCATGTGGTCTCAACCTGGGAATAGCGAGTGCGGTGGTAACCTGTATGTATATATTTTGGTTCATTTTTAATGAACCATTCTGTGATCATAGCTTTATCATGCACCCAAGGAAGCTCATTTATCTAAAACCTGTGACAGCTGCCCCCTTAGTGCTAATTCAGGTGCTGTGTTGGGGATTGTCTCACCTTTAAAAGCCATAAGGTACTTGGCAAATGAGCTCTAAACCAGGAAAAAAGCACATGTTCATTTTTGCTATGATGTGTCAGCAGTTGGCAGGGTGACCAGTTGTTAGTGTAAAGCTGTGTACACACGGAGCAATATATTGCTCAGTGTCCAGATTTCATCAGCAACCAGAGATGATCACTGATGAACAGGAGATTCTGCCGGGTGAGCCGAAGAGGGAAACAGCTGATCTCAATAGTGACCATTAGGGGACTGAACATGGGAGCGCGCACCCGCCAATTTATCACTGCAGCACAAGCAAATCACTGGCAATATGGTCGCTCAGCGACCATATTGCCAGCGACATTGCACCGCGTGCACAGAGCTTAAGACTTGCAGTGAAATTGGGTCCCTTGACGATGGGCTGCAAGCTTAAATGCATTGATCAATTCATGAACTAAAACCCCATTATTTATTTGTTTATATGTGTTTTAACTTAATAAGGTGAGTTAGATTATTTTGGTGAGTGTTGAGCCCCCTGTATCTGTATCTATTACAGCATGTGGTCACAGACCACTGCACCCCAAAGTATGAATGGTGAGTGCAAATTCTACCCCATTTGTGGGAATGGCATACTTCCCAACTTGAGCAGCGATGAAGGAGGGACAGGGGGTGTGGCCTATACTCGTGACTCTCCCACAAGGCCACACCCCCGTTTTGATGCTATGGGGGCATGACCCAGAGGCTCTATTAGCCTCTAGCCATGCCCCCAGACCCCTAGCTGCGGGAATAGATGCTGTGCGTGCGCACATCGTTTATTCCCCGCTGCTCAGCAGCCGACAGGGGGGACTCCCAACAGCCCCCCCCCCCTCGCCGCGGGACACTGCCGGCCGTGGGGGGGACACGGGAATGTCCCCGAAAACCGGGACATTCTCGCGGTAATCGGGACTGTTGTGAGGTATGGAATGGTGAGTGCGGTGTTAACCTGTATGTATGTATATGTGTGTAATATATATTCCCTACACTATAGTTTCCTAAAGTCTGCTACAACAATTCAGGTTTTAAGGATATCCATGCTAGAGTCCACATGTTT
The DNA here is from genome assembly GCF_055691185.1 of Crinia signifera. Taxonomy (NCBI): domain Eukaryota; kingdom Metazoa; phylum Chordata; class Amphibia; order Anura; family Myobatrachidae; genus Crinia; species Crinia signifera. The sequence continues at coordinate 76,034,370 of NC_139222.1, read as the reverse complement.
AAATCTAATTGACTGAAATAAAAATTAATTCACCTGTGCTCAAGCATGGATAGTCTTAACCTGGACTGTAATGGCTGGTTTTGGAAAACTGTCCTGCAACCTACTATTTCACATAGGAGGTTTCCGGCGCCCGGGGCAAGGCAGTCATTTGGTCGCCAGGCAGCGGGGGGTCTGGGGACTGGTGTAGCGGCAGATTTCACTCCGTCTCCTAGCGCTATTTGCCTGGCGGCGGGCAGTGCAGATGACTTTGAAAAGACTGGCCGGACGCTGACTGGCTGAATTCAGCCAATCAGCGTCCGGCCAGTCTTTTCAAAATCTGCTTTCCACCTGCCACCCGGCACATATCGCTAGGAGACGGAGTAAAATCTGCCGCTACAGTGTACAGTATAGCCTACACCAGTCCCCGGACCCCCGCTGCCTGTCCCCGGACCCCTGCTGCCTGTCCCCGGATCCCCGCCCGGTGCGCCTGATTCCCCAGCCCCCCCCCCCTAGTTACGGCCCTGCTATGGGCAACCAATCCGAATGTACTTATTATTTGTTTAGCACCTTCTAAACGATAATAGATAATGGGTAAATTGTAATAGGATGAGAGATTCAGAAAGGGATTTTGCAGTGTAAATGATTGCCGCTTTAAAAAAAACTGGAGATTTCGTACCAAAGCTCTCACTTTCTGAATCTCTCATCCTATTAAATGCCCCCCTATATCTGATAGACACAAATCTAAAAGTATTGCCCTGTACATAAATGCTAACATTAAGTTAGATTGCTTTATTATTTAAAGGCTTGTTGCTTTGGTACACAGTGATTATAAATAAATATGCAGCGATGGTAGTTCAGCACACCATATGTATTTTGGTATATGTACGTGAGGTATTTCATAAATACAAGTAGATAGATACAAATACAGACAGCGCAAATTAATGATCAATAGGTTTATAATCTTAATGATCTAAAGTAACACTGCTTGCTAAGAGGCTAGCTTCACCTATCGGTTGCTAATGACCGTATAAGGAAAACATGCACGGCCACTGGACATCTCCTTGGCAGCACCATGTAATAAGGACAACAGATGGGCTTATAAATATGCTGATGAAGCCAGCTGTTCCTGGAAGGAAATTCTAAAGACATAGATAGGAGGACAGGATAGATTAGTATATGTCTTTCCCAAAGCAAAGTGACCTCCCATAAGTGCTTTCTGTAAAAGTACCTTCTTCGTTCCGAACAAGTCTGTAATGACATGTTACCCTAGATACATCTGACCTGCAGCTAGAGTTAAGCTAACACAAGGTACAGCAAAATGTTAGATTACAGTGATTCATTCTAATACAAATAACTGGGGACATAGAAAAGTGTCATACAATAGAATTAGCACTTGACACAGTATAATAAGATCTCTTCATTGATACATTTTAGCTTCTGAAGCAGCAATGTATACTTACAAGTAAGCCCGCTCGAAGCAAAAGCTTCGAAAGCTAGTCTGCTACCCTCTGTGTTAGTGCATGTTTGAGAAAAAGATGTAGGTCTTTATTCTGGTTGCTTCCTAAACAGAATCCGTTCACATGGGTACCGATGGTGGTGCTGTGTGCATACGCAGAGTGCAGGATGCACACATCTAGGAGAGGGGTGTGGGGTGACGGGGGCGGTCCCATTAGTATATGGGCCCCATCAGCTTTTCATGAGGCCATGAAGCGTGTGCATCACCGGATGTCAGCTGCTCCGCCCATTTCCAGCGTGCACGCACATGTAAGTGACTTGAAAGATGGTCGGCGCCCATTAAAAGATGTGGGAGGTTCCACCTGCCCTGCCAATAGATGTTATTGTGTAACATTCATTCGCAAAACCCCTGCGAGCGAGTCGCCCTTGTGAATGGGTGTGCCCTTGTGGGCACACCCATGAAACGCCAGGTGCCTACCCTGAAACACCCCCTGCCTGTCAATCAGACAGCTAGCAACCCGGCGAGTGTTCACTCGCCAAAGGCATTCGCTGTGGGGGTTTGCAAATGTGCATTATCGCCTATTCTCAGACGCAGACCTCCACCATCAGGATATGGGGCCGAGTCTGAATCAGCCCCTTTGTTAGCCTCTTCATTGTTTGGTAACTACGGCGGTTGATGTATTAAGTAGTGAAAACTAGTGTCGCTGTTGAACGGTGGAGAAGTTAACCCACAGCAGCCAATCAGCTTGTACCTCACATTGTATAGAATGTACTTGATAAAGGCTACATCGGATTCATTGCATGATTGTTATAAGAGACCTGTGTGAGTAATCAGTGTTCTGCTCCTCTCCAGGTGCATCTGCCATTCACACACCTGAACCGGAGATTTGGTAATTTGGCTGAACTTTAACAGAGCACCAAGACTCAAATGGAAACTTGTAAAGTACCAAATACATGCTGAAAAGCTAGAGGTGAGTGTCTATGCATTCCTCCCTGGTATTTCTTAGAATGTGTACCTCATATAAATATTTTATTAGAGAAAGGCTATATAAGTAATGTTGCGAAGGCAGTTGAAGGCAATATTCTACTGCTTACTGTATTGAGTATTAGTAGGATTACCTTCATATCGCCCTTTCTCCAATCCTGGCATAAAGCATCTATGATCCCAATGTCTGCCAATGCAATCTTTATACTTTGCATGCTGCATTTCCAGTTCCAGTATGTATTGGAGTATGAACAAGGTTTGAACAAGGTTGATGAGGTGGCTTATTGAGATGTGTTTCCTGTGTTCATATTGTTACTCTGATACTTGTGATTATATCAAAACTTAAATTGTGTATTATCTCAAGAAAGCAACATTTTCCTTTCTAAATGTCTAGCTGGAATATAGGCTTTCAATACTGTATACTCTAGTGGATTTAGACATCAGTTTCTTAAGTAATAATTTGATGTCCTATAAATAAGGGGTCACCTCTATACTTCACCCATATCCCATACTGTTAATGTACAGTGCTTAAATAGACTGCAGCCTTTGTAGGTTTTTTTTGTAGGTTTTTCTCCCTTGTTTGTGCTGTTCAATTAAAACCCTTTGGAAGTGCTTATGATGAACTGTTAGTGACCCTGTCAGCCAGACTGACAGTGATTTTGGTGCCACTCAGGAAGAATGTCCCCTTTAGCCAGCAACAGCCTTTGCAGAGAAAAATCTCCCCATTACTTATTCGTTGCTTTGGCTAGAGGGTAGAAGTCCCTTGGTGCCAGCTGGCTCTACAGGACAGTGACCAGTCAGTGCTTCTGATTTTATTGTTATTTACCCATGACATGATGTTGAGGCTGCTGGTGTGAGCTAAACTTGATATTGTAATGTTCCACTGGAGATTGTATTATGTGCTGGTCCACCTATGTGCTGGTCCATTTTACCTGTTATGTTTGGATTTTTATTTGGGTGGTATATTGAAGTCTGAACACTTTTAATTGTTTATGTTTTTTTACCTGTTATTACATGTTAGGCTTAAATCTTGCTGACAAGCTTATTGAAGTATAAATCTGCTGTGTAAACCTTGTAATGCCTAAAATTTGATAATAGATTGATAATATCTAGACCAGACATTCCCAACCTCGATCCCCAAGGTACACTAAAGCCCCGTACACACGGGGGAGATATATTGCTCAGCCATATATTGCTCAGTTTTTCCTTTTCATCAGCGACCAGAGATGAAGGGAATACACGCTTTGTGTATGCACACAGCATCTATTCAGTGATGCAAATGGCAAAAAAGGGGGCGTTGCCTGAGGATACGACATCCTTAAAGGCCGCGCCCTCTTTCCATAGGCCACACTCCCTTTTCGGCCGTGTAAGTGTCCCGATTAGCAAGACACAGATGTTGGGAATTATGCTAAGATGGGCACACACTATTATATTTATCTGCAGATCAGTTGATCTGCAGATAAATCTACAGACCGATTGGGCAGCGTGTTCTCCATTCACACTGCTCCAGTGGTGGAACTTGTGGGGCTGTGGGCCCAAGTGCAAAAATATAATTTGGGCCCCCTCCTCCACCCCAAACCAAGTTCACAATATGCAACACGGCAGTGACAGGTAGAAAGTGTGGATAACAGGAAGAGAATGACAGGGGCTGCAGTGGGCCCCTTAGTCCACAGGGGCCCCGGTGCACTGCACATGCTGCACCAATGGTAGTTCTGCCTCTGCACTGCCCGATCTGTTGTGGTTTACATCAAAAGGCGGGCGCAGTAAGCTGTCAATCACCGGCGGCTCCTGCAGCAGCTGTATGGGCGGATGACGGATCACCCAGACAGAGGTGGAATTAACATTGGTGCAGCAGGTGCAGTGCATCGGGGCCCCAAGGACTAAAGGGCCCACTGCTGCCCCTGTCACCCTCTACCTCGCACTCACTGATTCTCCCTGTCACACTCTTCTGAATTTGGTCTGGGGTGGAGGAGGGAGGCCCAAAATATATTTTTGCACCTGGGCTAACAATCCACAAGTTCAGCCACTGCACTCATACACAGAACAATATGCTGATATATCGGGCATCGGCTTTGTTGCACATCATTCACAGATATATTGATGTTACACACTGGTCAATATATTGATTGTTCAGTGGAATGGCCCGTATATCGGCCAATATGTACGCACCTTAACAATCCAGGTTTTAGTGATATACATGCTTGAGCACAGGTGATTAATTAGTACCTCAGTTATTTGAAGTTAGGCTGTGGGGAGGTGAGTTAGGCACTAAGAAGGTGGGGTTAGAGTTAGGCTGCGGGGTGGGGGGTTAGGCTGTTGAAATAATAATATTTAGGGTTAGAGGGCTAAGGAGAGAGGGTTAGATACCTTATGGCAGATTAAGCACGGGGCTACAGTGGCGGTCACCAACGGGGCCCCCACACCGGCACTACTGTGGGTGTGGGGCTCCTGTCACCCCATGCTTGGGGAGCAGAGTCAGGCAGCGCAGGCGGGTGGTGCAGTGCTGGCGGGCAGGGGGTCCCTGCAGCGGTCTGGGCGGTCAACGCCAGGGTCACGAATGGGAAGTCAGCGGAGGGGTCCCTGCGGCAGATGGGAACTAGTAGCCAATACCACTACTAGTTCCCATCTGCTGCAGGGACCCCGCCACTGACTTCCCATACACTGCAGGGACCACGGCGCTGACTGCTTAGACCACTGCAGGGACACCCTGCCTGCGCTGCACCACCCGCCTGCGCTGCCCAACCCCGCTGTGTCTGTGGGGGGGGGTCTGTGGGGGCCCCCACAATTTTGTTGTTCAGGGTCCCCACAGACCTTAATCCACCCCTGCCTGTCCTATACTCTGAATCAAGATGTCGGGTTTGCCTTTGATCACCAGCATTCTAAATAACAGGATATATTATGTATCCCATTCAGACAGTGTCTACAAGGAGTTTCTTGGATGGGATTAACAACGGAAATATTCAGACATTCTTCTTGGAGTTCTGTTGTACCCAACCAAATTTAAGATGTCCAAGATGCCTCCAAAACAGCAGTTGTCTCCCAAGATGTGCGTTCTCCCAAACAGCTCCTCACATGGGCTGAACTCCATTCTGAGGGACTTCCAATACTACATACATTAGTATGTAGGAAGTATGTAGGAAGTAGTACATCCAATCTTTTCTTGTGGCATCATTCTCCAAATCCTCTACTTCCAGAAACTTGTGACCTCAACTAAATTGCTTAATCTCTATATTAACTTTGACATGAAATGAGAGCTCTGGCCCATTAATATGTTTTGGGGGAAAATACATACTTATAATTCAGTATACAGTACTTGGCAATGGAATAGTATCTGGATAGATTAGCATAGTCATAGGATCACTACTAGGGTTTTAATCCAACATATTGGAGTTTATTTATTAAGATGGGAGTTAAAAATTGTAAATTAACAGCATTCAAAAATTGGTGACCTTCCATCTGTTGGCACAGAGGTTTCACTTTTAGTGCCACTGGACAGGCTGTATCAGCTACTCCAGCTGCATCTTTGAACTAGACTTAGGATGAGTGTCAGTTGTGGCCCTTTAGTCGGTATCTGCAAACAGCAGTTCTGATTCTTTATCTTGTAAGTCTCCATTACTGATGGAATTTATCCAGCTGGATCTGGAAAAGTGGAAAAGCATTCCGAATATCAGGGGAAAGGGCAATTTAGGGGCTATGACAGATACTATGGTAATTATTTTAGATTTAGCAAAAGCCAAGTTTTCTCATATTTATCTGTGGTGACATAAATGCAAATCACTTTTACTTTAGTCAAATTACATTGATAACCTTCCATTATGCAACCCCTGGAGGTGCCAATACCCAGTCTCTAGAGAGTATACGTCAACACAGTCAACATGGATACCGTATCGCTGCACTCGCCATATAGTTACATGGTTACATAGAATTTAAGGCTGAAAAAAGACTCAAGTTCAACCTTGGTGTATTAGCTTCATCCCTTGCTATACGTAGTGTATACTGATATGATTTAAGGACAGATTATGATTATTGTTTGTACCCCTATATGTTTTTAACCAATAGATGTTTGTCCAACCTTATTTTAAATGTATTTATTCTGTCTGCTGAAACCACTTCTCCAGGAAGAGAGTTCCATAGCTGCCCTGACTGTAAAAAAAAAAGTTTTCTTCTAACTGAACACAATCTTCTTTCCTCTAATCTAAACTCATGTCCTTGAGTCATTCCTTACAGTAAAAAATGCGTCTGAAAGTTCCTTATATTGGCCCCTGATATATTTTTACATGTTTAGCATGTCCCCCCTTAAACATCTCTTTTCTAGCGTAAACAATCCTAAATGGTTCAATCTTTCTTCGTAGCTTAAATTCTCCAATCCCTTTATTCGTTTTGTTGCTCTTCTTTGGACTTTTTCCAGTTCTATGATGTCCTTTTTATAGTGCGGGGCCCAGAATTGTTCTCCACATTCTAGATGTGGTCTCACCAATGCTTTATACAGTGGCATAATAACATTTGAGTTCCTAGTCTCCATACCCCTTTTTATGCATGCTACTATTCTGTTTCCCTTATTTGTTGCTATATGACATTGAGCACTACACCCCAGCTTGTTATCTATTTGGACTCCTAGGTCCTTTTCAAGTTCTGAAATACCCAGTGCCTCCCCACTTGGGTTATAGCTAGCACATTGGTTATGTTTCCCAAGATGCATAAGCTTGCATTTATCCACATTGAATCTCATTTTCCACTTTTTTGTCCACTCGTCTAATTTATTAAGATCGCTCTGTAGCTTGTTTGATCTAATTACTCTGCTCAGTTTTGTGTCATCAGCAAAGATGGAAACATTGCTGAGTATACCCACCCCAATATCTTTAATAAATATATTAAATAAAAGGGGCCCTAGCACCGATCCCTGTGGCACTCCACTTAGTACTGGTACCATATTTTATAATGCGCTGTTTACGACCACTCTCTGTTCTTTATTACACAGCCAGTTCCTTATTTACAAATTCTTTCCCCTAGTCCCAGATTTTCCATTTTGTTTATCAACCTTTTATGTGGAACCGTGTCAAAGGCCTTAGCAAAATCTAGGAAGAGCACGTCTACTGCATTTCCATTACCAAGGTTGTTACTGACATCCTCATAAAAGCCTAGTAAATTTGCTTGGCATGAACGATTCTTCCCAAACCCATGTTGGTTAATACTGATTAGCCTGTGAAGCTCTAAATATTTTTGGATACCATCCCTTAAAAATCCCTAAAATAATTTACCCACTATTGATGTTAAGCTCACCGGTCAGTAGTTAGCTGGGCAATCCCTTTTTCCTTTTTTGAATATTGGTACTACCTCCACTATTCTCCAGTCTTTTTGGTACAGATGATAATGAGTTCTCAAAAACGTAATACAGTGGTGTTGCTAATTCCTCCCTTAATTCCAGGGGCAGATTGGGTCCCGAATCCGGCCCGGGAGGCGGGGGGTGTTTGCTGCGGCATGTACGTGGGGGCGCGGCGTACGCCGATATGTACACCTGGGGGACGCGGCGGCGGTGGATGTATGATGTATGATGTATGTATGAAACAATGCTCCCCAGGAGGAGGGGGGCTGGCTCACCTGCTGCTGATGTCAGTGGCAGTGCTGGCTGGGCGGACGGGGAGCAGGAACTCGGAGTCTGGGGAGGTGCTGTGTGCGCATGCGCAGCAGCCCTCCCACAGCCATTTTGGAAGTGGGCAAAGTGCTGCTGCCCGCGGCCCAGCCAGCCCACGACCGGTCCCTTTTTAATGACCTTTGTCACGGTCCACCGGGAAATGGCCCAGTTTCCCTGTGGGCCAATCCGCCTCTGCTTAATTCCATTAGTACCCTAGGATGAATCCCGTCAGGGCCTGGGGATTTGTTTGTTTTGATTTTGCTGAGCCGCAATGTAATCTCATCTGTCGTGAAATTGATTTTAAGATCTGGGTTGCTTGCCCCATTTGTTGTACCTGTATGCTCCACTGTCTGCTCTTCCCTAGTAAACACTGATGAGAAAAACGCATTTAACAATTCTGCTTTTCCCTTATCCTCTGTAAAGCTATTACTGTTTGTATTGGTTAATGGGCCTAAGTTATCTTTGATTATTCATTTACTATTGATGTATTTGAAAAACTTCTTGGGGTTGGTTTTGCTCTCCATGGCTATGGGCTCTTCATTTTCCTTTTTAGCTATTTTGATTACCCCTTTACAAATTTTGTTTGATCCTTTGTACTTGCTGAACGCCTCCAAATTCATGTTATTCTTGTAAAATGTAAATGCTCTTGTCTTTTTGTTAATTGCTGTCCTTACTTTTTTGTCCAACCATGATGTATTTTCTTATTGAATTTACCCTTATTGCCTTTAAGGATATATTTAATAATTAATGAATAAATCACATTTTTTAGTGTATCCCACATTTCTTCTGCATTCTTCCCCTCAAATAACACATCCCACTCTATTTATTTTAAAGAGTCCCTGAATAAATCGAAATTAACTTTCCTAAAATTGTATATTTTAGCTGGTCCTGTATGTTGTAGTTTACAGAAATATCCTTTGAGAGCATATTATGGTCACTGTTACCTAGATGTTCTATTACTTTGGTATTTGAAACTAAATCTGCATGGTTTCTTAATACTAAATCCAATAGAGCCTCATTATGAGTTGGTGTTTTAACCGATTGTGTGATAAACAAGTAAGTTTGAGTAAGTTTAGGAACCCACTGCTTTTTGCTGATTTACATGTCTCATTTGTCCAGTCAATGTCTGGAAGGTTAAAATCCCCCATAATTAATACCTGCCCCTGATCTGAGGATTTCTTTATTTGGTTTAAAAGTAGAGATTCATCCCTTTCATTAATGTTCGGCGGTATTTAGCATACTCCAATTAAAATGTTTTTAGATTTTTTATTATTTTCCTTTAACTCTACCCACACGGCCTCAGTATTATCTTCATCTATCCCCGAGCACATCTCCTTCTCACATAGTTTTAAGTTAGTTCTTACATAAAGGCAAAACCCCCCCACCCCTTTTATTTTCCCTGTCTTTTCTGAAAAGGGTATATCCCTCCATGTTTAAAGCCCAATTGTGTGACTCATTGCACCATATTTCTGTTATACCAAGTATATCGTAATCATCCCTTGTGGCCACGATTTCTAGTTCCCCAATTTTTACTTCCAAGCTTCTTGCATTAGCCAGTAAGCATTTCAATTTACCTTTTATTTATTTATTTTCCAGTAAGGGATGATTGTGTTTTAGATGTGCTACTGATTTCTTACTAAATCTAGTTTTTTTTTCCCAACCCCCACTTCTCCAACCTCCAATCTCTTGCTTAACCATTCCTTATTACTCTGTCCTTCACCCCCATAGTTTCTATTTGAACCCTCCCCCCCTATGTCTAGTTTAAAGATTCCTCCAACCTTCTAACCATCCTGCCTCCCAGCACTGCCACCCCCTTTCCATTCAGGTGCAATCCATCAGTTCCATATAGATGGTGCCTGATTGAAAAGTCCGAGCAGTGCTCTAGGAACCCGAACCCCTCTTTCGTACACCATCCCTTTAGCCACGCATTAAGCTCCATGAGTTCCCTCTGTCTCCCTATACTAGCACGTGGCACAGGTAATATTTCTGAGAAAATTACCTTGGATGTCCTTGCTTTTAACTTATGTCCTAGATCCCTGAAATAATTTTTAAGGACACCCCACCTGCCATTAACTTGGTCATTTGTGCCAACATGCACCATTACTGCTGGGTCTTTCCGAGCCCCACCCAGTAATCTGTCCACCCGGTCCGCGATGTGCCGTACCCGAACACCCAGAAAACAACAGACTGTACCACTATCGCGGCCCCGGTACCAGATTGCCCTGTCTGTCTTGCGGATGATAGAATCCCCTACCAACACCATCTGTCTTGTTGTCCCTGTTTCACTTGCCCCCACTAAACCCGATGTGCCAGACCCCTGGTTGCTAGTGGTACTGGTCACATCCAGCCCAACCAGTTTTGAAGTAACATCCGCAGTAGTTTTGTCCAGTCTGGAGAATCTACTGGGATTGGTTAAGTCAGCACTGGCCTGTCTCTTCCTCCTGCCTAATGCCCCTTCAAACTGTGACCTAGCTAGTTGGCTCACCCACCTCATCTGTTGCTAATATCCCCTGATCCTCCAAAGTTTCCACCGTGAGGCGAAAGCTTTCTTCCAATTTGGTAATGTCCCTCAGAGTTTCGATGGTCTGCTTTAGATCAGAAATCTGGGTTTCCAAAGCAGCCATCTCTACACAGATGTATTCACCCGGGATCACTTGATCCAAGTGCGCGTATATTTGTCAAGATATGAGATTGACGACCCCGCTCATGGTCATTTTAGGGTTTTTTATTTTATTTCTTTTTATTTTGTTTTAAGGGTTTTTTGAGGGTGAAAAACCTACCACAGCTGCTATATTCTATATTATGGAGAAAAAAGAAAATTATACACAGCGATCCACCCCAACAAGTTAGTCATGTACTTACCAGGACCCACGTAAAGAATACAATACCTGTGCAAGGATACAAATACCTATGCAATACAACACAATACAGTACAATACCCAATATACTAAAATACAGCTATAATATACAAATAAAATAAAAGCTACAGTATAGGTACACCTGTTCTCTGTGTCCCTACCCTCTATTCCTAGTTACCACTATTCTCTTATTTACTTCAGCACCAGTCTGCTCACCTCTTCAGAGCACACACTGGCAGTGCTCACTATCCCCCTCACACTTTCAGAAACCCCCCTGCAACATAATTTCCTCTTCAGCACTCTTATGCTTAAGCTCCTGATCCTCCTCTTTTTGGCCCCCAAGCTTGGCCCTGTAGTATGTACCCTGCGCCCACTCCCTTAGCCGTAGGTAAACCTATGTTACACTCACCCCCTCACAGTTAATAGACAGTTAATACTCACCCGGCGCCTGCCTCCGTTAGGCGCCTGCACTCCTCTCCGTCAGATGCCTGGTCCGGTGCTCCCTCTGCCCGCACTTTCCCGGTCCTCATGCCCTGCACCTAGCCCGGCTCTGCCTGGTGTCCTCCTGCATGCGATCCCGCACGTGCACCAGGTGTCCATCTGGTGTCCTCCCCCCCCCTTTCCCCCGGCACTTCCGACTTCCGGTCAGCGCATCACTTTTTTATTGTGTATTTCTTTTTTATGCATACAAAATTATTTTCATTGTGTTTTCATAATATTAAATTAATTGTTATACCTAGCCATGTCATTATCTATATACTTCAATATAGCACTGGCGCCGTTCAATACTTTTCTTTAGCTATTCTGGATATGTCATACAGGTAGCAGCAGTGCTTGGAATCAACTGGAGCTGAACAGGTTAATACCAGCAACTCTGGTAGGAGCCAGCAGGAGGTAATCAGACAAAGTCTATGCAAAGAAGGATATTTCAAATGCATCAACTAGCACAGGAAACAGCTAAGCTGTGGACTTCATTGACTTGGCAATTTCCCAGGTCTCAACCCAGTATACTTATAGGGCCTACTGCAAGGTGATAGGCTAGAGTCTGTGATGTCAGTAACAGGAATGGCAAAGTAATCATGTTGCTGAATCCAAGATGGCCACGCCCATACTTGGAGAATGGAGGAAACTCTGGTTTGTATGCACCGTGGCCTGCAATAATGGCAGAGAGCAGTACTCTGGAACACAGGGGGAGACCGCACAGATGAGACAGGAGAGAGTCTCAAAGGAACTGCAGAGAGCACTACAGTATGGAGGGCAGATTCAACAAAGAGATGCCAGACTGTCCGCAGCATATAAACCTGGTGAGCATGAATACCTGGATTCACCCTCCTGGGAGCACAATGCAGAGCAAGCCTGGAGAGACACTTGAGAGGTAGAACAACCCAATTCATGATGGGGAAACAATATATTTTTTACAAACCCACAGTAAAGCAGGATTATTATTGCATTCCTTTAGGTGTGTGTCTTCAGGACTCATTACAAAAGTGTTTGATAATAGGACTACAGTACATTTTAGGACTATTTACCAAACCATATTTACCCAATACACATCTCTTGTTCAGAATTAAATTTGATATACTGTATGTACTATATTCAGTAGAATTTAAAAAAGTGGGCATGAGGCCTAATTGTATGGAAGTCTGAGTATATTCCTCCATCCAAGGCAAAAAAGCTTAACATGAACTCCCGTTTATGATGTTGGGTCTCCGCTGCAGACATATAGCAGTATTTACTTCAGTGTCATTTACAAAATCCAGTGAGATTCTTCTGATGTTACAATGATGAAAACAAGAGATGCATATGTTGGATTTTACTCAGCAAGTTTCCATCATTCTGTCTCTGCCTGTCTCATACATATAAAATCTTATTGGCTCACAGCAGGGAACTACTTCGGGTTGTGCATGGACTGATGTGGCAGCAATCAATGAAGATTCCAAGATGGCATTTTACATATTAAAAAATGTTCAACCACCAATTATTTATTCTATAACAACAGTTTTGTTATTAACTGTCAAAACCTTTGAAGTATTTTAGAGTCTGTCTAGTAAAATGATTTACTGAAACATACTGTACAGGATATATTAATATAACGCACAGTTACCCTTTGAAGGAATACACATAACTTAGTTCATAATATTTGGTATAGATCATTTAACAGAAGACTAGGACTTAATTAAGGATTAGCATTAACAATTGTAAACATGGCAAAGAAACAACAAAAATAACACTGTTTCTGTCTCACACACTTGCAAAACTTTAGTTTTCACTGTCTCAGTAGGACCCATGTCTGGAACCTTCCATGGAGGGATCCCATTGCCAAATTATTAAGCAGCATGATCACTGCGTCGGAGTGGCTCATTTCCACATCACCCAACAGAGATGTATGCTGGGCTACACAGCGTTATGAAACCACTGCCTCATGGGGACAGGATCATGAATTCTGACCATGTGAGGAACCTCTTAGCTTAGTTTGTGGGTTGAGCCAACAAAAGTAGACATCCAGGTGGAACATAATGTTTCTATAGATTATTTCACATCAGAGCACTGAAAAAAGATCAGTATATACAACTTGACTCAAGTAAGTCCTGACCCATCAGTGACCTGATTCTGCATTACAGCATGTGATGTTCTTTTGTGCCTGGCACCTTTGAAAGAATGACCCACAACAGAAACATCTTGACAGCTTCCATCTCCACTCTATGGTTTTCTCACTGATCACCTACATATAGTTACATAGTTACATAGTAGGTAAGGCTGAAAAAAGACTTGCGTCCATCTAGTTCAACCTGGTATAGATATCCATTGCTGATTTGGTAGGTTCTGGTATTTTACAGACAAATTATATTTCTTATTTGTACCCATGGATGTTTTTCTCCAGTAAATGTTTGTCCAACTTTGCCTTGAACGCATGTAATGAGCCAGCCGTTACCACCTCTCTGGGAAGAGAGTTCCAGAGTTTGACTGTTCTGACCGTAAAGAAATTCTTTCTACTAGCTGAATGAAATCTTTTTTCTTCTAATCTATACTCATGCCCCTGTGTCCTAGATTCCTTTCTAGTAGAAAAGAGGGTGTGTGACAGTTCCTTATATTGGCCCTTGATATACTTGTACATGTTGAGCATGTCCCCCCTTAAACGTCTCTTTTCTAATGTAAAAAGTCCCAAATTGCTTAATCTCTACCCGTAGCTTAAATTCTCCATTCCCCTAATAAGCTTTGTTGCTCGCCTTTGGACTTTTTCTAATTCTATGATGTCCTTTTTATAGTGTGGGGCCCAGAACTGTACTCCGTACTCTAGGTGAGGTCTCACCAATGCTTTATATAGTGGCATAATTACCCTTGAGTCCCTAGTTTCCATTCCCCTCTTAATACATGCCAGAATTTTGTTGGCCTTTTTTGTAGCTACATTACAATGGGCACTACATCCTAGTTTGCTGTCTATTTGGACTCCTAGATCCTTTTCAAGTATGGAATTACCCAGTTCCTCTCCGCTAAGGTTGTAACTTGCACACTGGTTGTGTCTCCCAAGGTGCATAACCTTACATTTATCTACATTGAACCTCATCTTCCATTTTTTTTGCCCACTCATCTAGAATTGCAAGATCATTTTGAAGCATTGTGACATCTTCTGATGATTTGATGACTTTGCTAAGTTTTGTATCGTCCGCAAAGATGGATACATTGCTGAGTAACCCTATCCCAATATCGTTAATAAAAATGTTAAACAAAATGGGCCCCAAAACCGAACCCTGGGGCACTTCACTTAGTACCGGTATCATATCTGATACGGCACCATTCACAACCACTCTTTGTTCTCTATTACATAGCCAATTCCCTACCCATCTGCAGATATTTTCACCCAATCCTAGTTTCTCCGTTTTATTAATCAATCTCTTGTGTGGGACAGTATCAAATGCTTTAGCGAAATCTAGGAAAATCACATCTACAGCATTTCCATTATCGAGGTTTTTGCTAACCTCTTCATAGAACCCAATAGATTAGTTTGGCATGAACGATTTTTCACAAACCCATGTTGGTTAGTACTGAGTACACGGTGATGATCTAAATATTCCTGGATACCATCCCTTAAAAATCCTTCAAATAGTTTACCCACAATTGATGTTAAACTAACGGGTCTGTAATTAGCGGGATCTTCCTTTTTTCCTTTTTTGAATATTGGCACTACCTCTGCTATTCTCCAATCTTTTGGTACTATACCTGACGATAGTGACTTGCTAAAGATATAATGTAGGGGGGTAGCTAGTTCATCCCTTAATTCCATTAATACCTAGGTGGGAGAGAAACTTTTTTATTACACTGTAAAGACACCATCTGCTTACTCTGCCCAATGGGTTTGACAATAAAACATACAGTACCAATTGAATCCATGCCTCCATGACTATGCTGCCCACTTGATCATTGTTCTTCTCCATGAACACAATGCTTGATTGTCTCACTACAAAAAGAGAAGGGCTCATCATCAGACTCTTTGGTTGACAGCTGTAATGGTACTTTGGAGGAAGGGTAGGGGACAATGGGGACATTGCTAAAAAAAAATATTGATAACAGCACATTTAAACAGGTTGACCCTGGATCAACATACCCATGATACATACCATTCAGATCAACTTTGAATTCTGACAGAATGTGCCATTCTCCCATGATCAATGCCTAGTAACATCTTGGATATTTTGGACATTGTAATACTGCTGGTGTACCTTGGTGTCAAAGAGGTCAGTCAGCTAACCCATCTTTTTGTCTCTAAGATTTTGGAAATTGGACAGGTTGGCCAAGTGCTTTCATGGTTTGGTGAAGGCAAGTGGGATCCTTTGCCCTACAGTTCCAGTCAAAAAAAGTATGCAGTCTGTACCCCTGAAATGTAACGATGCAATTGGCCTGGAGAATATGAAGACATTGTTAGCACTCGCACTTCAATCTACATCACCTAATAAAGTTTCCTAAAAAAAAGCACACTTTTTACTGTAATGGTGTTGCAGTCCATCAAAGTGCTACCATGCTACCATGCTTGATATATTTTGCATGCTTTGGAGAAGCTTCAGCACTAGCTATAGTATCTTCATTGCATTGAGAATCATAGCTGATCTCAAATTGTACAGCTTGTAGGAAGTTTGTGAGGTGAATAAGATCATCTAGACCCTAAAAGCAAGTGACCTTTATGGAATGCAACATGAGAGACCCCACAACTTTGAGCTCATGGCAAATGTACTCATGCTAACTGATTTCTAATCTGAGATGGTTGTTTAATTGTGATTGATGAGCTGCATAATATACAGGTCCTTCTTGTTGGAGGATTTCATATCATCTTGCAACATGTTAGTCAGCAACCTAGGAATTGTTGGGCCTTCACGCTTCAAAAATAGGTGCAGCTAGTAATCTGTGTTAGTCACCTACTACCACAACAATAGAATACAAATAATAAAATATTGTAACCAGCGTGCCTAATTGGGAGTAAATAAAACCAGAATATCATCCTTAGTCTTTGTAATGTCTTTTACTCTCTCACGGGTTGAAATCAAGATTCACCCTGGTCCAGAGATGGACCTCTCCTAGGCCTGGATCAATCCCATGTCTGTGAGAGTGTTCCTTATATTATGATTTTTCTTTAAAGGGTCTCCTTATTCATGTGTATTCAATGGTATATTTCTCCTGGAAAATAAGATTAAAGAACACTTACAGTGTATCACAATGTATCAAATTTTTGTACATGGAATCAACCCAAATAAGTGTAACTGCATACCGGAAGGGGGCTTCTCCTAGGCCTGGTTTGTTCATGTTCTTTTTAGAGGAGAAGCAAGAAAAAACTCCATCCTTATTCCTTGATTACCCACCCAGGATCTCCTCCTCAGTGTCAGATAGATATGCATGCACATTTCAGTTGATTCCATGTACAAAAAAATTATACTTTGGTATCAATTGAAAGACCTGGCGATTTGAGTTCAAATGAGACTAGCCCTGAGCTTGTGTGACATCGGGGAGAGAACCGGCAACCGGTGGAACCAGGTGGGAGTGGGTAATTAGCTGTCCCCATTTTATCCTTTGGGAAAAATGGACCCAGTTCGCCTCACGGTATCTTCGTTTCCCTGTACGGGGGAAATAAATTAGGACCCTTGCCACAGAGAACCATGAATTGAAACCGCTATGTTAAGTCAATGTGCAGCTTTTCCCTCGCATATCTCTGGTTCCTGGAGGGGTGGAACCTTAAGGGGGTGTCGTTGGATAGGTCTGCCCGAGACATTTCTAATGTGTCCAGGCTTGTAATTTTAGGACCCAGTGCAGCAGCGTACGGGCATGCCTTGACCCCTTGGACCCAGTTCGCCTCACGGTATCTCTGGTTCCCTGTACGGGGGGCATAAATTAGGACCATGGCCGCAGAGCAACCATGAGTTGAAACCGCAATGTTAAGTCAATTGGTTAATTTTCCCTCGCGTATCTCCGGTTCCTGGAGGGGTGAAACCTTAAGGGGGTGTTGTTGGATAGGTCTGCCCGAGACCTTTCCAATGAGCCAAGACATGTCATTTTAGGACCCAGTGCAGCAGCGTACGGGCATGCCTGACCCCTTGGATCCAAGCTCTGTGAAAATGTGGAGGAGGATCCTGTCCCAGATTTCATTGGAAAGTGAAACCCTGTTGCTATATTTCTTCAATTGGGTGCAGAACTTGTTGACCAGCTGGTTTTCGAGAAAAACTGGAGGGAACTTTTTACTTTTTTCTCCGGTCAAGTTATGGTCATCAGATCGATTGGGCCCCAATGTCCCTGGCTCTGGAGCTATGACCTGGGGATATGCCCCCCCCCCCCCCCCCCTCTTATATGCATAGGAAATGCATATAAAAAACTGATTGGAATTTTCATCCAAATTGAAGGCTAAGAGTCAAACTTTTTCCAGGAACTGATTTTGGTGACATCAGATTCTACTGGATACTATTTTCTGTAACTGTTTTCCAAAACAATGATTTTTCATAGTACGATTAGTGTAAGTCATTTTTTTGTGTTTTTATTTGAAACTGCCCTAACCCTATTAAGTCTGAATAGAATAAACAGCATTTTGCCATTTTCATTTTGTGAGAGTCATGGCCTTTGAGGGGCTCAAGAATTATTGAATGCACTGAAATTTAGCATGTCCATGCAGACCTGTCACCTGGTGTGGCATAAAAAAATGGCAGGACCAAGAAATTACAAATGAGAAATTTGAAATAATATGTACCTGAAAATATCTCCATATTTCCTTCACTTGAGTGTCAAAAGTGTCAATTTGAGGGATTTTGATGTATTTGTGGGTAGGCATAACTCAAGTTAGATTACAATTTAAGACTTTGGGCCAGATGCACTAAGCTTCAAAATGATAAAATGGAGAGTGATAAACAGCCAGCCAATCAGCTCCTACCAGCCATCTTACAGACTATGGGCAGGATGTTGTAACATCCGCTGCCCATTATCGACCCCCTTCGCCGGCCACCGCATTCTTAATAACGGCATATGCTCTAACATATGCAGTTATTAACGCAAGGGACAGCTCTTGCCATAAGAGCTGTCCCTTGCAATGCGGTGCCGGCACTGAACTTCCGGGTCTGTGACCCGGGTGTCCATCTGCGCATGCGCAGAGCGACGGTGGGGGGCATGCATCCCTCACAGTAGCGCTGCGGTAAGAAGCCCATAGGCTTCAACAGGTAACTGGGTTTTTACTGCATTTCTGCTTTAGAGAATCTCCCCCAATGTTTGAAAAATGTCAGGTAGGAGATGTTTGATTGTTTATCACTCTCCATTTTATCACTTTTGAAGCTTAGTGCATCTGGCCCTTTGGGTGAAATTTAATAGGATGAGAGATTCAGAAAGTGAGAGATTTGGTAAGAAATCTCCAGGTTTTTTTTAAAAGAAGCAGCAATCATTTACACTGCAAAATAATTTTTTTTTACCAAATCTCTCACTTGCTGAATCTCTCATCCTATTAAATTCCCCCCTATGAGTTTTTGTTAGACATTGTTATACTTAACTGCCTTTTCAAGGTTACATTTTTTTTTTTGTATTAGGTAAAATGTTCGCCTTACTAAAGTCATGAATTTTCATAATGTTGTGAAAGCCAAGAGGCTGACTATGTTTGGTGTATGTTGCAGTTCTGTAGCTCATCATCTTACCTTTTCTCCTTCAGTGTCACCTCAGAAGACCGGAAGATGGGGCACAAAGAAGAGAGAAGATTTTGAGTCAAGCCTCAGGACAACTAAGCCCTTGTTCTGTGAGAGTCAATTAACCAGCAAAGTGAAGACAAAACCAAGAGGCGAAATAGTATCCAGCACTTTGTGGACTGAGCAGCAATGCTGACCTTTACTGGTAAGGGTGGAATGGAGGGAACTCCTATGCCAAGGTAAGCAAAGCATGTAAGATCCCAGTGGGACACCGTTTACACATAGCCACAGACAACTTGGGTATCAAGTTTTAGGAACATGGATATGTTAGGATAGTGATAGTCATCAACTGCTCTACCATCATTGATCAATTGTTTTAAACCAATGGCAGAAAACCATAGCTGGCATATAACCATCATTGGCTGTGTTCTACACATGCACAGACTGTGGCCATTGGACCAGGACATTTGATGCTTCCTCAAAACAGGGTGCTACTAGCAACAATGTCATGCTATCCATGGCACCCTCACCTGCCATTGACCATATACCATTTATGGTTGCAAAATAATCTAATAGTTGATGGCATTCCTATAGCAGTTGGGTCGGGGCACACTTAAAATATTAAAATCCCACATTCATCGATAATCTTAAGTAACCTTTGAAACATTTTTATATTGGTATAGTCATTGTCTCATATAAATACTTCTGGAATGCAGAGAAATTCATTTCTTTAATTTTAGAATTTTATAAAAAAAAGGTGCTGCCACTAAATCTCAGAGGTTTATTTACAAAGCATAAGCTTCTGAGCGTGTTTATGTGCCTGATTCACAAATGATCGCTTATCCCGTATTTTGCAACCACTGTGTAGCCATCCTTTAGCGATGCTTGATGCTGCCACCCACCAGAGATGCCTGAGTGGCCACTAACAGAAGCTGGCTCTGACAGGAGAGGAAGGGGGGGGGGGGGTTGGTGGCAGCAGGCAAATTGTGGAATTACTATGGCCGATATATATCTATTCATTTAATTTCCAGGCTATGCATATTTGTATTTTTTTAAATATGAATGTATATGCCATTGAAAGAATACTAATATGAATCAATATGTATTGATTTGTGATTCCTAATTTAGTAACCAGCCATATGTAAATTACGGCTGGTATAGGACCTAAAAATATGCATGGAAAATTCTTCTAATTTCCCAGGTGTATTTGAGTGAAGCCTGCACTGAACATTTAGATCCATGCAAGCTTCAGTGTGTAAAAAAATAATAATTAAATAATTTTTAAAAACCAGCATGGGGGGCCCCTCCAGTGGCTATAACCAGCCCTACGCTCAAAGAGCTGGTCCTGGTTTTAGAAATCTAGGGTTGAAACCAAATAGGGATTCCCCTTAATTTATAAAACCAGCAGCAGGCTCAAGCTTCCCAAAATACGTGGGAGAAAATTACTAGGAACCCCCCTTATTTTGGCAACCAGCATTGGGCCCAAACAGCCAGGGTAATTATTAATACTAGTTCCCCTGGTCAAAGCATTAACCCCTGACTAGTTAGCCCAGACAGGGACCCCCCCAATAAAAGAATCTCACCCAGAATTTACCCAGCCTGGGTGTGTAGAATTTACAAGACCCAGCTGGCCCTTTCATTCCCCCACATGATGGAACTTGTGGTTCTCCAAGTCCTTGCAGTTCCACAACAATAAACAATAGTTTTTATCTGTAGCCCAGGCAGAGGGCATCCTGGAGGGGAGACCCCTTCATTGGGGGATCTCCACTCCCCCAGGGTTCCTGTCTGGGCTGAACAGTCAGGGGGATTAATGATTTGACAGTTCTCCCCGGCTGTGGCATTACCCTGCTAATGGTTTGGGCCCGGTGCTGGTTCTCAAAATATGAACCATACTCATTTTGTTCCCTGTATTTTGAGAACCAGGACCAACCTTTGAACCTGGCACTGGTTTTAGAAATTACGGGGATCCCGTATGATTTTTGGCCCCTGAATTTCCGGGGGGGGGGGGGGGGGAGTACCACCACATTATTATTTTTTTGTTGTTGTTGTTGTTTTCTATTTTTACACAATGAAGCCTGAAAGGATCTAACTGATCCGTGCTGGCTCCATCCAAATACGCCTGGAAAATGAGGAGAATTTTCCAGGCCCTATACTGGACGTATTTTACAAACAACCTGTTTGTAAATTTGGAATCACCATTCGGATGAATGGTGATTCCTATTCTATCGATGGCGAATGAATTCGGAAGTACAAACACTCTTGGAATACGAAAACAAATGCCCATATTTCAGCCATAGTAAATTCCAAAAATACAAATTTACGTCTGTAAATGGGCAGAAATGGCTACTAATAGGCTTATTCACAGCCATTTGAGCTTAGTAAATTTCCCCCAATGTGTTTTATTACTTTGGGGGTGACATCATTTGTTTTTTTTACTGCGGAGGTGAAAGCATGTGGTTTATTACTACAGGAAAGGAAGCATTTGTTTTATTACTGCAGGGGCCAATGTGTGTTATTATTGTGTGGGTTAAAGCATTTGTTATATTGCTGTGGGGACCAATGTGTTTAATTACTGCGGAGGTTAAACCATTTGTTTAGTTATTGCTGGGGCCAATGTGTTTTTTCCCGGTGGGGTGTTATTCAGGGCTTAAAGTGGTCCTGGAGAAGTGTGTAAACTCATTTTTCTCAGCCATTTAATTACCCCTTCCCTTTCTATTATTAGAAAAACCAATGATCATGCACTTTAATGATGCTTAAGTCAAGGCACGTGACCACTACCCACCAATGATGTCTAATCCGCATTAAGTAAACAAACATAAATAATTATACTTTTATTTCTTATTATGGAATTACACACTATTAAGTATGCGATATCTATAAAATAAATTCTGCCGCCTCCTCATTTTCGAAAATATTTTTTATTATAATTGGACTGGTTATTATGTGTCATGTGACTATGTACCACGTGACCAATTACCACTTCCTCATCTAGTATATAAACCCTTCTGGTGGCAACCTGACATCATCCTTTGATAAAGCCGTTTGACAAGGTGAAATGCGTCAGCCTTTATTTACTCTACAGAATCCTGGTTTCCAATTCCTGGACTCCTGCCTTATTTGGACCCATCCGAACCAGCCCTATATTCTTCTTGCAGACCACAGCACAGGAGGTTTTGACATCAAACCCCTACACCACCAGCTATCCTCCTTTGGTGAAATGGACCCTTCTTTGGACCAGCCTAAAAACACCTACGTCTTGTATAAAACCAGTCCAATTGGTTTGTAGAAAATATTTTTAACACATTCAGCACTGCTTTTCCACAACCTTTTCCTTGTTCTAGTCTCTAGGGGATTGACTACCCACATTTAGTAGCTGCTTAGTGAAGTTCAACCAGCCGAGCGCCACTACCACATCTTAGGGCGCGCCGTTTGCTTTTTCATTTCTCTTTCATAACTAACCTATAACTCATGGGGCAGCATGGATGATGTAATGGTTAGCATTACTGCTTCTCAGCACTGAGGTCATGGGTTTGATTCCCATCATGGCTCTGTGTGGAGTTAGCATATTCTCCCTGTACTTGTGTGGGTTTCCTCCGATTGATTGCCTATATAGAAAATATTTTTTAACACATTCAGCGCTGCTTTTCCACACCTTTTGAAAGAGAAATGAGCCTAACAGTAGAAATGGTGATTATCTAGGAGGTGAGGTAATGGTACAGTTTAGGAAGGGCTGAATCAGAGGAGCTGTGGAGAATGTACAGTTATGATTATGAGTGTGATATAAACAGTAAGATGCTGGTAGGCCAGATGTTATTAAACACGGTCTGTGAGGTACCCGAATGGTCCACGTTTTAAGGATGTCCATAACTCATCAAAAATGTTTAAATCATATTGACTAAGGTACTAATAAGGGCACCTGTGGCCAAGCATGGATATTCTTAAAACTTGGATAGTAAATGTTCCTTGTGGATCGCATTTAAGAACCTCTGTGGTAGGTATTTAGAAAGTTGAATGGCACTTGAGACGTGTGTGTTGACTGATGTCAGGAATGAGGTTGTCTTTGGGGAGAGGGATGCATGGACTGAGCATTAGACAGAGTGTGAAGATTTAGGCTATTAGGCAGAATGTTTGTGGGAACTAAATTCCGATACTGAATGATGTGGCTGTAGGGAGAGATATGGATGTTGGATCCCAGTGGGATCTGTGTATTGCAGTGAGCACACAAGTCTATGAATTAGCAGCACTGACACTGTGCATACCATATCTGTATTGCACAAGGAACGCATACATTAAGGCATATGCCTTAATGGTAAAAAGATTATTACTTTTTCTAGTTTGAGTGGTAGATATTCTGTAGTTTTATTAAATTTCAGATAAGGTGTAAGACATTGGGTAAGATGCACTACGCTTCAAAAGACATCCAGCCAATCAGCTCCTGCCTGACATTTTTTAAACACAGTCTGTGACTTAGCAGGTAGGAGCTGATTGGCTGGTTGTTTATCACTCTCCTTAGTGCATCTGGCTGACGGTGGCATCCTAATGGTCATGATCTCCACACCTTTTCAGTTATTATGCTAATCTTTGAGGGTGAAGTTTAGTGCAGCACTGCACTAAACTTCACCCTGAGAAATTGATAACCTAACCCAGAACGGTCAACTGGGCAGTGCACAGCGGCGTAACTATAGCACCGCAGCCCCCGCCACCGCGGGGGGGGGGGGGGGGCGCTTTGCATGTGGAGGCACCGGGGGCTGCGGTGCTATAGTTACACCCCCCCAATCCCCCGCAGACTTACCTATCTCGCTGGTCCCGGCGGCTCCATTCTTCTGCCGAGGACCACCACAAAATGGCCGCCCCCATATAGCACACAGTTCTCTGAAACTGTCTGCTGTATGGGGGCGGCCATTTTGTGGTGGTCCTCAGCAGAAGAACTGAGCCGCCGGGACCAGCGCGATAGGTAAGGCTGCGGGGGATTGGGGGGGGTTTGCATGGGCGGAGGGGCGGCGGGGGTGCTTGGTGGGGCGGCGAAGGGGGGTGCTTGGCGGGGTGGCGGCAGGGGGGCGCCCCCCCTAACGACGGGGGGTACCCAAAACATAGCTACGCCACTGGCAGTGCAGCAGCTAGCGCCGCACAAGAGAGGACAGTGCGCAGACCCCCCCAAAAAGACTTTAAATTATGCTAATCTTACCTACTTACCTGCAGTCTAAACCATAAACCTCCCACCTGCAGTCTAACCCTCCTTAATATATTTATGATCAGGTTGGCGACAGTCAGGATTCCGACCAGCATTGCTAAGATTCTGGTGTCGGTATTCCAACTGCCAACATTGAAATCGTATCCTATCCGGATGCCTGTAATTCAGACAATGGCTGTAAGGTTGTAATACAGGGTAATCAGAATTATATGTGTTTGTTTTATATATTATATTTGTTTGTTTTATATATTATATTTGTATATATATTTTCACTTTGAGTAAAAATAAGTAACTGGCATGATGATAAAGTAGATTGAAATCAAATGTGTCAGCACACAATAGCTGTGATTCCACATATAACTCTTGTGCTTGCAGACACAATAATAAATCTTCAATACTGACTTTGAATGAAAATGAAACACAGAGAAAATATCTGTATATCACGCTGTTTTGTTGACAGCAGTTTCCTTATTCTAATGTAAAAATGACAGCAAGTGCTATGTTGTGTGATAGAATAACAGACTCCGCATGTCATTTGTTACAGCTAATTCATACTAGTGTGTCTCCAGTCCATTACTATATTAATCCCATATGATTTCATTATTGTTACTCGTAACAGAGCCTGGCAAATACAATAAATACTTCTGGGGTTTTTTTTATCTGTAATGTTTCTTTTAGTCCAATGAGAGCTTATGGGTGAATAGAACAGTTTTTTTTTTTTTTTTTTTTTTTTTGAGCAGACAAGGTTCTCCCCAGAGAAAAAAACTTCAGACAAATCATTGTTATACTGCCCAATTATTTGTTTCCTTCAATGTCTTTTATTGCCAAGAATAGAGTAGATCTAAACAAACATGTAATTCCAATATAAGGCTAGAGCTGTGCAGTCAAGTTCTCCAGAAATCTGAATCCCCCAAATTTTGTGGGTCCAAACGTGGGTTTCACGTGAACTCCTGAAGAGATGCAATCCAAACAGAGTCCCCAGTACAGATTTTTCTACAGTTTAGAATTTAGATTTTAAATCCGAATTTGGGGTATTGAATTGCTTACCTCTTTTCCTGGTTTTCTTTTTTTTTTAAATTATTATTATTATTATTATTATTATTATTATTATTATTATTATTATTATTATTATATAGACTTTTATAAATGGTTATAACTTGTTATCTTTTTTGTTTAATTTAAACCAAGCCAAAAACTAAATTTCACTTTATACTCCCGCCAGTTCTCTCCACTCCACTTATGCATGCCAACTCTCCTGCTTACTTATTACTTCCTCCCACTTGTAAGATTTTGCATGTGCTGCTCCTTTTCGATGGAATTCTCTACCTCTGCCGCTCTCCAACTCTCTACAAAACCTCAGTGTCATTTGCTGATGCAGCTACAGTATGTTTATATAGCCTGTACTAATTCTATAATGCCTTGAATTATAAGTCACTGTTTTCTTTTTTTTTGCTTTTTTATGTAAAAAGGAGGAGGAGGAGGAGGATGATGATGATAATCAAGCCCACTCGTGCATGAGGGGGTAGGTGATATTCGTTTTACCTCTTCCTAGACATATCTATCCCAATGTGGAATAACAATGGACTGTGCTTGGTGCTGATGGGCTTCATGTTAATTAGAAAACAATATATTTAAAACTTGCGGTCCTAAATTAATAGTTACCTTTTTAGTAGTCCAGTTTAGGTCCAATGTTAACTTGTGGCAATTTTAATACAAATATATATATATATATAGAGAGAGAGAGATCGTTAGACCAAAGCTGCATAGGAACTATGTCTGTCTCATGGAGGGGATGATCTGTGTCATGTCCATTATGCCCCTACCAATGCTAAGTATCAGTCCTTCTTTCTTTTCTGCACTATTTACATTTTTCTTATTTGATTGCATATATTGTGCGCTCTGTGAAAAGGGGTGTGGCCACTGAAAAGGGGGCATGTCTTTAAGTGTAGCATACCACACCACACCACATACCCTTTATACACCACACTAGTAGAACCCTTTATACTATCTAATACTAGTGCCCCTTACACATTGTGCCACACGGTATGAGCCAAAAGAGAGTGACAGCAGGGACACAGAGAGAGAGTGACAGCGGGGACAGATAGAGCGACATGTATATTGGGCATCACAGTGTGTGGCAAATGTATAATGGGCATCACGGTGTGTGGCATATGTATAATGAGCTTATTATACATAGGTCACATACCGTAATAACCATTATACATATGTTACACACCATGATGCCCATTATACATATGCCACACACCGTGATGCCCATTAAACATATGCCGCACACTGTGATGCTCATTATACATATGTCGCACACCGTGTTGCTCATTATACATATGCCACACACCGTGAAGCCCAATATACTTATGCCACACACTGTAATGCCTATTACACATTATGCCATACACCGTAATGCCTATTACATATTATACTACACATAACTGCTGCTTACCGACATGTTCGTTTTCAGAAGTTACATGCTTGTTGCCAGGGATTTCTTACTCGATGCCAGCGGTTACATGCTCGCTGCCAGGGGTTACATGCTTGTTGCTATGGGTTTCATACTCATTGCTATGGGGGGTAAATGATTGCTGCCATGTGGAATTATATGCTCATTGCCATGGGGGAAATACATGCTTGTTGCCATGGGGAATACTTGTTTGTTGCCCAGGGTGAGCTACATGCTCATTGCCATGGGGGAGATAAATTCTCATTGCCAGGGGGAACTACTTGCCCATTGCCCAGGGGTGTGCACTGTAGTGCACACCTGGGACAATTGCCCCAATAATACCCCCCTGATGGCATCCCTGGCATAGTACCCCCCTGATGGCATCCCTGGCATAGTACCCCCCTGATGGCATCCCTGGCATTCTTGGGCATAGCTTCCTGTGTGTGGGTGTGGGGGGGATGGGGAAGCCACGGGGTGTGTACCTGAGCATGGGGGAGAGGAAGAGGAGGGGTGAGACAGTCCCTGGGTTTCTGAGATGGAGGGCACAGTCACCAGGGGGAAGGGGTGAGACATCCGCTGGTTGCTGAGCTGAGACACGGTTGGTGCGAGACTGGGGCTGGGTGTTTTACCAGGGCAGGGGAGCAGGACCCGACACCACACAATCACCGCCGGAGGTACGCCCAGGGCCGGGTGGGACGGGACTGACAAACAGCGTGGTGCACGGGCAGGTACCGCAAGACTGCCGTGGTCTGATGCCTGAGCGGGGAACAGGTGGTATATGGATGAGGTGGGAGAGCTGCTACCACTTAAAAATAACACAATATATATATATATATATAATATATATATATATATATATATATATATATATATATATATATATATATAATCCAGTCTGGGCAACACTCCAGTATATGCAGGTTTAATAGGTAGAAATAATGAAGACTTCCCAACGGGTATCTACGCATATAGTATTCTGTACGATGGCGCTCAATAACAATAGTCTCACTCCAGAAGTGACTGCAACGTTTCGATGTATTTCATTTCCACATCGTCATCAGGCAACGATATATATATATATGTATATATATATATATATATATATATATATATATATATATATATATATATAGACATCTATATACAATATAAGTCTAGGGTCTGTGTGTCACTGAAACACTGCCATCTGTTGGCATCAAGTGAAACTACATCTCTTTCCCTCACACAGAGGCAATCAGAAGGCAGCAGACTAGCTTTCGAAGCATTAATTCAAGAATTCTTTGTCCTCTCTTTTCAATAAAGCAAACACTTAGGTGTTTATAGGCAGGAGATTATTTTCACCGATCCCTGCACCTTTAAAAATGAAAATCGTCTTCTCCGTGTGTCAGATGTTTGGAAGTGATAAGGACAGTGATGAATACCTTCTGAGAAACTGTAAGCAGGGGGTGCCAGCCTGGCAGGTTGATATGAAGGCTACGCAGGAGTTTGAAGAGCGCTCGTAGTGCCAGAATAGCAGCTTGTCCCTTGATGATAGCTCAGCCAGGAAGATCCAGACATCACTAGCATATTAACAGCATTCTGCTGCACTATAAATTTGGTCTGATCAGTTCTTGGCTTATGATCTGTTTTCTTTATTCTCTGGCTAGATGAAGCTGAGCAGAGGGATTCATGCAAAGGATGCTACTTAACCCTCTCTCTGCTAGAAAAAAAGGGAGGGGGGGACAGATGTTTTACTATTCATTGGTAATTGCTTTAATAGATATGCATCTACAATACAACTGCCTGGATAGCATCTTTCCCAACATATTAGCCCTGTTATTAAATATAAATACATTTGATGTGCTTCTCATTCTATTCTTATAACAATAATACAGCTTTGTTTTTTCAATTCTGAAAGACGTTGAGGGCTATTTATAAAACAAAAGAGCATTATTGCTTATATAATCTTTCATATTTTTCCTATAAATAGCGCTGGAGCAGGAACCCACTCCCACCATCCCCGAATATATGTCATTGTGACATTAAACTGAGGGGACAGCAATCAGTGGCTCCAAGAGAGGGGAAGGGGATTCTTATCACATGGGCCAAGGTTTGATAGAGGTGCCCAGTGGGGCCCCATTACCTTGCAACTGTAGATCTTTTCTCTGTGCAGAACATGCTGCTGTGTGGCCAGGAAAGTCCTTAAATTGCAATTTTCCTGAATTGTATTCTAAGGGTGCTTTGCCACGTCTCATACCGATGTAGCCGGCCTCATTCATGCAGGGGCTGGTGAAACTTTCGCCAGCCCCCGCTAGCCGCCTGCTCTCGCCAGGGGGTGCGTGCGCATGAGACGCTTGCGCGCCCTGTGGCAACGGAGCTCCCCCAGGTACACACCACCGTCGCCGCGGACGGTCCCCCTCGCCGCCCCGACCCCCCCTAACCCTGCCTGTCTCCGTGAAGCGGAGATGGGCAGGGACCCGCTGCACCCCCGTCAATAGACTGGGACGTGTCCCAGTCAGATGGAGCGCCTCTCTGCCTGGCAATCGCCAGCGGGGACATTCTGGTGATCCCCGGCGCTGAAAGAGAGACGCTCCATCTGTATGTTTTGCCCATGCCCCCTGAAAAGTACCTGAGCCCGGCCAGGTTCTATACTGCCTTGGTTCTCAAACTCGGTCCTCAGGACCCCACTCCGTGCACGTTTTCCAGGTTTCCTCACAGAATCACAAGTGAAATAATTAGCTCCATCTGTGTATCTTTTAAAATGTGTCAATAAGAAATGAATGCACCTGCCGGGTGACATGGAAAACGTGAACTGTGTGGGGTCCTGAGGACTGAGTTTGAGAACCCCTGGCCTAGTGCATTCTTAGGAGCATCCGTTACAGATATCATACAAACCAAAGTAGGGGCCAAATGCCATAGGGTGTGAGAATCGGAAAGTGAGAGATTTTTGGAGTTTCCCCCAAAAAATGTAAAGCGGCAATCAGTTAAATGGCAAAATACGTAAGACTTGTTTTGCAGTGTAATTGATTCCCGATTCTCTAACCCTTTACATTTGGTCCCTGGTGTTCTTAGTGGCATTGCTGACACTTCAAGTTATGGGTGGCAAGCTACCTCGAAGAAGGATTTCCTTTGCTTTTCATATAACTAACTGTCCATCATGGTGCTCTGAATATATACAGTAAAGAGCAATACTGAATGATCCCTACCATGTTGGATCTGATACAGGTCACATGCAAACACATGATTTGATTGATTGTACAGTATCACTAATAATAAATTCTATGCATACTTTAACATTTATTTTGAAACATCTCATCTGAAGTTGGCCATACATCTACAGATTTATTGTCTGATCTGGCTGGTTGGAACAAAATCCTGGTAGTGGATGAGAGCAAATGGCAGGTGACCATTTGCTTTGAAATCCTGGAAAACTGCCAAAAACTGTCACTCAGATATTACCAGGTTTTCGTTTCAACCAGTCAGATCTGACAATCAATCTGTAGATGTATGGCCAGCTTAAGTCATCTTTGCCTATAGTCCTGCTTCTAATCACCCATGTTTCAACTGGACACTTCCATTGCTACAACTGAACCCATACAGTTTGTACACTTAACTAGATAAAACAGACACCAACAGAGCACTGATAATGTAGTATGATAGCTATTCATTTTAGAACTTAACAGAACACTTATACAGTATGTATACATTACAATTGGATATTGACGATTTGTATTTTCTGTTAAAAGACATCACCTTGTGGGACTTCCCATCCAATATTATTACTTGGTTGTATTTATTAGGTCCTTTCCTCCTATATACTTATTCTGTTCTTGCACCAAAAAACACCCAATGAAGTAAAGGCTTTAGACCAGGTGTTCTAAAGCTATTTTGCTGTGTGACCCCATCAGACAATAGAAATGATTAGAGGACCCCAGCAGTTACTGCAGAAGGTCATCACATCACATGTGTAGTCAGCAGACAGCACATACATGGCAGCATTGTGGAGGCACAAAATGATTGGAGGAGTCTAACATAACAGACAATTCAACAGATATTTCAGACTACTTGAATCACTGACTGAGATTAGAATAGTCATCAGCCTGATGGTCAGCAACATGGAGTTGGGACCCACTTTGGGGTCAGGACCCACAGTTTTAGAACCACTGCTTTAGTCCAGTCATTGGTCAATACAACTAAATGCTATAGAACTTAAAGATGAAAGGCCCTTAGAAATGTATTTAATTCTGAATGTCACACAACGGACTCTCTGCTCCCATTACCTGCCCCTCCACTGTCTCTAAAGTCAGCATGCTCTGCTGGTCTCATGTCTCTATGCAGTTGCTCATGATGGAGTTACCCCTAGAACTGGTGCACGGGAGCCATCATTCGAGAGTCACTTGCTCTCTCTCTCTCAGCCAGTCAGAATCACTTATTCTTGCTTAGGCAGTGCACTTAGCATTCCGGTTCCAGTCCATTTCAGCAATCCAGTTCCAGTCCAGTCTAATTAACCAGTTCGAGTTCTATCATGAATTCTGCATCCAGTCGAGCTCTCCCGACTGGTTTTGGTGCTGGTTTGCCTGTTCTGGTCCTTTAAAAGCCTCATTATTATCTTGCTACTTCTGAATACATGCCAGATTCCAGTTATCAACGTTACCTAGTAGTTTCTTGAACTCTCAGCAACTACTACAGTATATGACATCAGTTCCTTTTAACCTACGCAAAAGAATCTAATCAAGCCACCTAGATTTTTGCATGTTACCACCAGCACAACTTAAAAGACATGACCATTTATAGATACAGACAAGTCATCAGGCGTGGCAATTAAAATTCATAAAATAATGTAATTCATTAAGTATTCAGCAGTTCCACTTCACCCAGAATGCATGCTGCTTGATACTAACTGATGTTACTTCCAAATTCCAATACAGTAAATCTATTCAATGCATTTCATTACTGTTGGCATCTTTTTTGGGATATGGCTTACTAAGAACAGTTACATTATGCACTTAAATAGGGGATACGGTCACTTTCATCAAGCA
The DNA here is from genome assembly GCF_055691185.1 of Crinia signifera. NCBI lineage: Eukaryota > Metazoa > Chordata > Amphibia > Anura > Myobatrachidae > Crinia > Crinia signifera. The sequence continues at coordinate 76,002,656 of NC_139222.1, read as the reverse complement.
TTAGGTCGACACCACTAGGTCGACATGCATTAACGTCAACATGACTGAAGGTCAACATGGGCTAGGTCGACAGGGTCATTAGGTCGACATCGGTGAAGTCATCAGGTTCAAACGGTCGACGTGGGAGCTTTTCACTTTTTTGTGTGCCGACAGGCGGTATTTCATGCCCTACCATCCACTAGGGCGTGGTTGGAGAATAAAATAGTGTGACCAAAGCATGGTGAGTGCAGCAAGCCATGCGAGGGGACGCGGTGCTACGTTTCAGTGTCAATGTCGACTGTGTCGACACTCGGGTAAAAAAACAGTGAAAAACCCCATGCCGACCTTATGGCCCTGTCGACCTTCCCCATGTCGATCTAATGACCCTGTCGACCTAACCCATGTTGACCTTCAATCATGTCGACCTTCCTGCATGTTGACCTAGTGGTGTCAACCTAATGCTTGTAGACTTAATGCTTGTATACCCAATGATCCCATTCCTTAAAGAGAGATTCCAACAAAACCATCCAATAGTGTCTTCAGATTCACATTTACAATTAGAAATCAATGTCATCATGAACGCTTCTACACAAAGGGTAATATACTGTATTTCCTAAAGAATACAAAATACTAATCATTATTTAAGTCCCTGTGTCAATAGTGTACATAATTAATTATAGATTGCAAATTCAGGCAATTATTTCACATAAGAATGCATGCTTGATACTGAAATAAAACTTAGACGGATATCAAGTCAACTTCACTTTCAGGATAAGTCCATTGGTAAACATGGCTTACATGGCTTCTATTCTCCTATCATTGTTCTCAGAAAATATAGTTTAATTAGTTTGCCACTTCATATTGACTGAACCCTTACGTATTATTAGTAACAGATTTGCATTCAAGTGTGCTAGCAACCAAATTAAGTACTTCATAAAGGTAACTGATTCCTTTTGCTTAAACCAAAACTTACGGATGGAGCCGGCTCCATCCATTGAGGGTGTCCAACAGATCCCCTTCTCTGGCGAGCACCAGCGATAGGGACTGGGACACACGTGCCTCTCACGTGCACGCACGTCCCAGTATCAAGGCAGTTCGGCAGCGTCTCTCTGCCCGTCTCCGTTTCAGGGAGATGCTGCCTATTCCGGGGAGGGGGGTCCGGGGCGGCAAGGGGGACCGGCGGTGACAGCATGCTCCATCGCCACGGGCGTGCTAGCGTCTCGTGTGTGCGCACCCATGGCAGTAGCCGGCCGCTGGCCCCTGCTAGCCGGCCGCCAGCCCCTGCAAAGATGTAGCTGGCTACATCCTTTCATGTGATAGGAACTGAATGGCTGGAGTACCATTTATCATTCACAATGAATTTAATACTTATCGTTTTATTCCACCTCATTGTTTATTTCCACTCTAGAAATTAAGTGTTTACAATTTGTACTTATATTATAATTTAACAAACAAGATAATTCATGAAACTCACCCACTGTAACAATACCAAAGTACATTCAATTAATTAATATTTCCAATACACATCTTGAGGGTACTCCGAGGTAGATATTGGCTTCTTTCCCTAACAACTATTTTTGTCTTTAATTGAACTATAATTTTGCTCACCTAATTGAAAAGTCCAATGACACGGCCATAAGCACACTTATTTATGTGCTTATCCTCTCATTTCATAATCAATCTCCTATCTTGAATATCATGATTATTGTCTATCCTACATACTCTATTTATTATGAACCTTATCTTAAAAAAAAAAAAAAAATTTTCATTTTTTTCATATATTAAATAAAAAAAATATTCATATATTCTTTTTCATAATTTTCTTGAATTTGTATTATATATTTTTTCATATTTTATTCTCATTATATATAAAAATTCTTCCAAAAAACTGTATAACAAAAATTATTTCGTTATAATGATTAATGTGTGTACATATATTTCTTTATATATAAGATTTTTTGTATATAATAATTTGGTACTTGTGTAGTTTCACGGCTCCAGCATGGCGCCGTGCGTCTGAGTCCCCTTGCGGGGCTCGCTTCGCTCGCCCACGCTGCGGGCTCGGGCTCGCTACGTTCGCCACACTATTTAAAATCAACTCCATGCCAACATGGATAGTGGAGGCATGAACTATCCATGTTGGCATGGAGTTAAGTTACTTTTTTGGACATATTTCGTGGCGAGCGTACACCCGGATGTAGCATGGCGCCGTGACACACAAGTATCAATAATTTTTAGATATAAATATTTAATTTTTATATATATATATATATATATATATATATATATATATACTTTTTCTTTCAGTGTCTTTTCCTTATAATAATGTATTTAACATTGAGTAATCCATTTACCATTTGGTTTGTGTGGGAGTAATAGAGAAATAACAGCCATTAAATATAATTGAATTAACATTCCAATCATCCTCAATTAATTAGGAACATTTCCTTTTAAATTCAAACCCTCCCGTCAATTCCTTCACCGTGAACAAGCTCTTTGGCGAAGCGATATCGTCGGTTCAACAAGGAATGCACTGTGCGCACAGTGCAAACCTATCATGATGTACCCCCCATCACAATATCTCTAAACTATTGCGGCATACTTTTCTGACAGGCAATCTGCGCTGTGAGACGCTGGGACGCAGATCACCTACACAACGGGCAGTTAACCGGGACTTTCCCGCTCTCCCTGCACTACAGCACAGGACTGAGACTGTGTACAGACCTCTGCAGCAAGTGCACGGAGACAAGTACTTTGGACCTCCGTGCCTTCCCAGATGTCCTCACAGATACAGCGGCTGACACCAGAGTAGTGAACGGACTAGGGGCTAACAAACAAGGACCGATATCCGGGCATTGCTCCACAGCTACAGGTCCTCTCGCTATCCCTACACAGAGAATACAATCTCAAAATACACCATATTGGGACCTCCGTGCCTTCTCCCTGCACTACTGCCCTTATTCAGATCTGATCGCAGTGCAAATTTGTTCTCAAAATGGGCAAAACCATGTGCACTGCAAGTGGTGCTGATGTAACATGTATAGAGAGAGTTAGATTTGTGTGAGTTATTTTGTTTCTGTGCAGGATAAATACTGGCTGCATAATTTGTACACTGCATTTTAGATTTCACTTTCCACACACCCCACCCATATTTAACTCTCTCTGGCTGCACATGTTACATCTGCCCCACCTGTAGTGCACATGGTTTTGCCCATTTTGAGAACAAATTTGTACTGTGATCAGATCTGAATAAGGGCCTAACTAACACTTGGACAGACAGCACTCCGTTTAATCTTACACAAGGGATGTGGTAATGTAACCCGAATATTACACTAGTGTTATGATCACAGTAGGATTGTATGCCGTATACTTATTTCTAAGTGCATATGCAAATTCTTAGTCACACTTTGTTATCCTAAAAATATAGCTGAATGTAATGTGACAGTTGAGACACAATAAGATACCAGTGGAAAGATGGTCCAATCTGATGCTGAGCAAGATTTGTGCAATGTTACAAAGACATTCAATATCCAGTTAATAACAATCAATAATTTAGGATTAAGTGTAAAGAGGCTTCACTGTACAAATACATTAATATACCTATATGTTGTGAGATATACCCTGAACTGTATTCTTAAGACAACATAAATATTATCATAACAGGGCGTAAATTGGATTTTATTTTGATATATGCTGCAATCCGATTGATAGCTACATACTGCTGACTATATTCTACATAAATTAGTGTTCTGGACATGGATTCAACACGGGCAGACAGACGGTCCAGTCTGATGCTGGGTTTAATTTGTGTATTGATACACTCAGACGAAGTGTCCCGCACAAGATTGTGTTATGACTCTTAATTGAAAACTTCTTATTTATGTGGTTTCTGTAAATATCAGCCTTCCCTGCCTAAACTATTACTTCTGAGTCCACTCATTGGCAGGTTAAGGGCGTATAGCCGACAGCAGTAGCTCTCTATACCTGTCAGGATTTTGAGACACGGAGATCAAACACCGAATCTTCCCCTCCGCTGTAAACTCTACATGAGGGGAACTAGTAAGTGTTAGTGGCTAGTCCTGTCACAGGTCGTTTTCCAAACTAACTCATTTTTTACTTTCCGGCTATTATATATAACATAGAGTCAACAGGAGATACTCATGCATCATCAATGTAAAAACCTATATGATGTTGCACAGCAGGCATCCTGCACTAAAGGTTATATCTTTTCATGCTCTCCCTATCCCTGACTATCCTGTGACTTTAAGAGTAAACCTATACAGCTGCCTCTAGGAATTTATGCATATTGTAACATTTTAGAAACAGACAATTCACTCTATCTGTTTCAGTGTGTCAATAAAATCTCTAAGCCAATGGGGACATCTAATGGTGTGTACACACGGTAGATGTGCCTTAAGATCCTATCCACGATCTGACCAGATAGGATCGTGGATAGGATCTTAAGGCACGTCCGATTTGCATCCTATCTTGACTATATAGTGCAGATCTGCACTATATAGACAAGGCAGCCAAGACTTTCTGGCTTCCGATACGTGAACGCGCATCGGGATCGGATCGGGATCGCAAGGGTTAAAACCCTTGCGATCTGCATCCGATTCAGATCCGATGCCGATCCGATGTTGACTATATAGCATAAGTTCTGAAAATAGGTAATTTATACCGTTATTAATGAATTATTAAAAGTATTTTCCGCTCATTCAAGCACAGTTAGCTATTTATCCAAAGTAGGCTTTAACTCCACAGTATACCTTACACAGAGTGCATATGCAATAGCTGTATTTTGTATGTCTTTAGTGTTATATGTTATGTATTTCTTTTTTATCCAAAATTGAATAAATGATTTTTGTCTAATATCTTTAAATAACAAGAAGTGCCCCAACAAAAAGAGTTTCTCTGTTTCCGCTTTTCCTTATATTATAATTTATCAAGAATACATTAATTACCAGAATTTGTGATCAATGCATCCACCATCCATGTATATACTCTTAGATAATACTGCACCCTTTCACTGAAATTAGGTTCCTCACTCTTAAGGGGCAAACACACAGGGTGATTTCAGCCCTATTTCTAACCTATCTGACTAGATCACTTATTTTTTTATTCTAATCATTTTTATAGTCAAAACTCTGGAGTCTATGGCAGGTGAGGCAGTGCCTCACCTGGCTACCTTTTCTGTGCATCTCTTATCAAAACTCAGCGAATCTCCAGCAATGTATACTGCTGCACATGTGTATAATAGTGGCATGTTGTGTGCATATCTGGCTCTGGTACTTGTGTGCATATCTGGCTCTGGTACTTGCCTGGGACTCTTGAGCCCTTTACCTCACCGCATGTCCCTGGGTGGTCCCATGCATCCCCATTGTCCACAGGGAAAGACAGTGCATGCAGTCCTGCTAAGATCGCAGCGTTTTGCCTATTAGCATACATAAAATGCTGCTCTGCACAGATCGCTCAGCACACATCACGGGTGTGCAGCAATGTGTGCTGAGCAATCCATGCTTAAGCATGTCACCCAGCACAGGCTCCCCCATCGCCCCATGTTCATCAAAGCGCACCCTTCACACACACTGGGTGATGGGAGCCTTGTGCTATTTAAGTACAGTTCGCTCAGCACACCTCGTTGCACAAGCGAGGTGTGCTGAGTGATGTGTCACTGCCTGTGTTCTCAATGGAGAGAACACGAGCAATGACTAGATATTTCAAGCATGCTGAAATATGTAGCCCAGCAATAGCAACGCGTTGTCGTCGAGGGCCATAAACACGGAGCGATCCGTGTTTCACTTCTAAGAAATTTTGTCAGATCGCTTAGAAATTATACTTATGTCACCCTGTATGTATGCCCCATTACTCTCAAGGCTGCTCTTCCACCCCCCTTGCCTTATCTCTGCCATGCTTACTTCCTGCCAACAGGACACTAACTGCTCACTTGCTCTAATCTCTTCTGGCTGTCTTCCCTGACCCCTCCCCTCAGTTTGTAAGTTCCTTTGAGCAAGACCCTCTTCTCTAACAAATTAATTTTTAGCTCTTTTTAGCTCACTCAGCAACCACTAAAACCTGCATCTCCTCTCACTCATAAACGTTCATCTCTTACAATGGTTGCCAGCCCCAAGTAGTATGCCAATGACTATTTTGCTTCCGTACATCTCAGCTGTATAGTGTACTGAGAATTTTGAAACTGTTACCTGTGCTCTGGTTTGGTTTGTCAGTCCCTGCAACGTGACAGTACGTTTATGTACTCACATTGTTTTATGTATGCCTTATATACAGCACTGTGAACCATTTGTGTTGCCTTATAAATAAAATGTAACAATAATACCACTTCTAATATGGCTTTAAAAATTATAAAATTAATACAACATTAATGAGATTATTCCAATAAATTTTAGACCAATTCTATTTACTATAGGTTTAAAAAAATTGAAAATTGCCCACACTGAATACTTTGGTTCCTTTTGTTTGCTTGTGCAATTTGCCTAAGCAGGAGACAATGTCTTTCCCCTAACTGAGCCATAGAGGAGTCAGTGCCTTTTAAGTATAAACCGAAAGATTCCATTTTGATTGATAATTATTCCTGTTATTGACAGATTGTCATGGCTAATTGGAGATCCCCTGGAGACACAATTACCAGCTGTAAATTACGGCACCTAATTGGATACCTCCCCTAATCTGTTTGTTATTAACTTGTCTGATTTATTTTTTTTATTTTCGTTTTTTTTACCCTGTAGTAAGGCACAATGGTACTATATATTGTAAAGTGTGGTATAATTTTTTTGGTGTTGACAAGTTCCAAATGTTGATATTTAGAATGTTGACATGAACGGGAGGTCAACATGTCAATGTCTACTATCACAATGTCAAACATGTATATTTCTATTGGCAGAGTATCTGGCAATGGTGATTGTGGTTGTTAGACGACACAATTCAGAAGACTTAACCAGCTTAAGGTTTATTCTAAATGATATGCACGCAATGTACAACAGTACTGCAGAGGTTAACTTCAGGTATGATATAACTGGTGCATGGACCACAATCACAGGTACAATCTCATACAGGTGATATTCAGCAGGTGTATGATGCAGTTGTCTACTTATCTGTTCCTTGTAGCTTATAGGGTAATGGCGGCAGCCCTGAGCGTCCAGACTGATCTGCACTTGGGAAGTCTGGACCGGACTCTGTCCCTCTAGCCCTTCGGGGTGAATAATGGATCCCTCCGTATACAGAACTCGCTGACAGCGGGGATATAACAGGACTCCCTGAATACACACTCCAGTGCTCGGGATGAAAGCTCTATACGCATGGGATGACGCCAGTACACGCTTCTCCGGCACACAACACCCGCCAAGCTCAAAGGAGGAAGCTGTAACAGCCGGGGTTAGAGGATACTGCCCTGCTGTTTGGCTATGCACGATTTCACTCAGTATAGTGACAGCGATTAGGGATGCTGAGACTACTCTGTGCTAGCTACAGTGCCTGCAAGGCCACAAGGTAGCCTGTAGGCTCCTCGCTGGTGGGGAAACTATGGTGACAGGATGCTGAGCGCTCCTTTCCAACATTCCCCCTTGCTCAAAACTGTCTCCGGCTACATAAAAGAACATATTACTATACTTTTTCCTTGGCTATACCTGTAACCGAAAACATATGGTTAGAGTAAAGACTCATATAAGACAGCAAAAACATTGTGAGCAAGTTTGTCAACAGTCCTTTTGTAAGCATGCCGGCAACATTTTCTTCACTCGCTATGCAATCAACGTTGATGGACTTGTCGTCCTCTATTCTCGAATTAAGTGATGTCTTATCGCGATGTGCTTTGACCGTCCATGGTGCTTGGTACTACAGGAAATATCTATAGCTCCCCTGTTATCACAAGCATAGTAATAGTCTCTGCTTTGTAGAGTAGGCCTAATTCACACAAAGTCTCTTTGACCCAGAGTGCTTCTTTGGATGTCTCTGTAAGAGCCATGTTTTTGGCCTCAGTCATTGAAAGGGCAATGGTTGGTTGCTTTCTATTTGCCCAGTTAACTGCTGCTCCAGCCAGTGCAAACAGATAGCCGGTAGGGGAACGCCGGTCGTCTTCATCTGCTCCCCAGTCGGCATCACAGAAGACTTTCAAGTTTTAGTTGCTTGTCTTTGTGAACTTTAGTTTCAGGGAACTTGTTCCTTTCAGGTATCTCGGGATTCTCTTTACTGCGATCCAGTGTTGCCTTCCAGGATTAATTGCAAATTGGCTCACCCGACTGACTGCATGTGTGATGTCAGGGTGGGTTCCAACACTTGCATACATAAGACTTCCAACCATGTTCTTGTAAGGGATATCTTGCATTTCCTCTATCTCTTCTACTGTGACGTAGCTTTCACCATCTTGATACTTTTGTCAATTGGACTATTTACTGGCTTGGAATCTGCCATTCCATACTTTGAAATAGTTGCTTCAATATACATTTGTTGGTTGACTGTAACCATTTCTTCAAGTCTTGGACAATCCTCATTCCCAACAAATGATTGGCTGGTCCTAAGTCCTTCAATTTGAATATTTATTGTAGTTGATCCCTCACACCTTTGATGTGATCTTCTTGACCTGCCATCAGTATATCGTCCACATAGACCGCTATGAACAACTTTTCTCCTGTTTTGTGATAGAGGCAGTGTCACTGTCTGGGTAAAACAAACATTATTTTTACCTTCAAGTGTCTCCCCACAGTCTCTCAGCTGTGCAGCAAGGCCTGCAATCTTGCCTGATGCCGCAGCTCACTACAGCTGCACTCGTTATTACTTTTGTCATTGGCCAGCCAAGTCTCCTCCCACTTGCAGGTATAAAGGTGCTAGGAGGACTCCTGCACTTTGCTAGTGCTTCATTTGTCATTCCTACATTCAAGTGTTGTCTTCTGGTGTTTGTCTCTCCCTGCTGCAGTGTGATCCTCCAGGTATTCCAGCTCCTGAGGCTATCCAGGAATTCCGTCTCCTGTGGCCATCCGGGTATAACATCTCCTGTGATCAGTGTCCGCTGCCAGACTCACCAGCATTGGTTCCAGCCTAGCTCCAGGACTCAGGTCCTATCCGATGCTCCGCCATCGATCCTGTCCGATGTTCCGCCATCGATCCTAAAGTCCGATATTCCGGATAACCCAGTTTTCATCTACAGTCCGATACTCCGGATACCTCATTCCATTCCGCATCCGATGTTCTACCATCAATTCTTAATCGCATCAAGGCTGTAAAGTATTGCTTCCTACAGTGACTGTATTTATCCTATACTTTACTGCATACTTTACTGCCAATGATCATTACAACCATCTGTTTAATAAATCTGGTTGTATTTTACAAATGACTGTTTATTGCCTCTGGGTGCACTGTCGTGCAAGGTATATGCACAAGGGTCTCCTACAGCCTGCCCGGTTTAAATACCGATCCAGACCCACGCCAGAGGTCTTAGTCTCCCCGACTCAGACCCCTGGTGTGACAGGCAGTGGTCAGTTTTTGATCTAACAAAGTTCATTTCAAGTAGTGCTGCATCTAGTTTTACCACTCTGTTTTAGGCCGTATAATGATTTCTTCAGAAGACATACCTTCCCTGTCTGGAACTCACTCTCTTTGTAATGATCTGGTGATTCCATATAGATTTCTTCAGCCAGTTCTCCATTCAAGAATGCTGAATCGAAGTCCAATTGGTATAGTTATAAATTGTGTAGGGCGGCGACTGCAATTACCAATCTAAAAGTGCTGTATCTTGCAACTGGTGAGTAAATCTCACCGTAGTCAATCCCGGATCTTTGAGTTTATCCCTTGGCAACAAGACAGGCTTTGTAACGGGTGACTTTTCTGTCCGCATTTAACTTCTTGCAGAAGACCCACTTGTTTTTGCCTGTCTTACAGTTGTCTGGCCTATCTACGATAGTCCATGTATGATTCTCTTCCAGTGCTGATAACTCTGTGTCTATTGCAGATTTCCATTCCACCCAATCACTGCACGTTTTTGTTTCTTAAATACTCTGAGGTTCACTGAAAACAATGTTTGCATAATCTTCGCTATACCTTCTGGCTGGTATGCCCTTCTTGTTACTTGCAGAAACCCTGTTTGTCAGTTCGCTTTCTCTTTCGGTATTCTCTATCTCAGGCACGCTTTCTGTTGCGTACACTTCTACCAGTGCTTCCCTTTCTTGCTCTCTTGTTTTTGTGAGTGGTACTGTTTCTTGAAATATCACATCTCTTAATTACTTGATGACTACTATGGTGCATACTGTCATATGAATTTAGGGCACTACTATGGTTCAGAAAATGAACTAGGCAATATCATGCTTTAGAGAGGTGTCTTAAAAATCACCGGGACATTGGCCCTTCAAAATGTTGCTATGGGGTCCAGTGAGTTCTAGTCACATCCCTGCATGCCCGATTTAGAACTTTTAACACTGTACTTAACCGTTATTACCTTTAATAAGGCATTCTGAACTCTCATTTTGAGCTATACATTTTATTTCAGAGTGGAAAATGTATATTTTGATAAGGATCAGTACTGAAAATATAAAAACATAATGTTTCCAAGCAACACCTTGCACTGGACCTTTCCTTTGTGCGTGCCAGTGAAAAACGAACACATGGAATTCATATATTCATACAAACAGATTCAACACTGGCATGACTCCATTTAATTTATCTATAATTTTATCACAAGAAGCTTGTGTTTAATGGAAGACCTTTTTATTTAAATGAGAAAATCCCCTCATAGTTATTGCATTAACATTTTTCTCCTCAGATGAAATGGAATCTTGAATATTTGATCAAAAACATTAAATGCTTTTGCTGCCAGGCCGGATCACTGGTGTAATTTATTCAGCAGACTACTAATGTTGATGCCTCTGTTTATGAGTCTTCATCAAGCTCTTCATAAATACATAAATGCATAAAACAGTGCCTTCTTTAGCAATGTCATATGATTATAGTTCACTTTACCTCGCCGCAAGACTATGCAAATATTGTTGACTTGTCTTCTACAATGGAGATGAAAAATTATTATAATTTTGCCTACTGCTGCTTCCTTTTTCAATCTGAATGGATTGAACACTCATAATTCATTTCTTCTGTCCAAGTATCACCAGACAAGATGACAAAAGGAAGCCTTCAGTATTATAAATAATTCCTAGAATTAAAAACAACTCTTACAGAGCACATTGAAATTCTTGGGTTTTGGATGAAATATGTTTTCAAAATCATTGGACTGCCAAATCAATGGAAAGTAAAAAAACAAAAACATAAATTAGGTTAAACATGGTTCCTTTCATTTATATGTTGTCAGATGTTATATATTAACATAAGGGCATTGTATATTGTATACTGCTAGAACCACATTAAAGCTAATATAAATTACATGGCAGTGGTTTCATCATTAATAGAATTTTTGCATTTTTGCTACTCTATAAAAGATTTACCTTATTTGTGTGTTTAATAACTTTGTTGGAGTGTAGTTTTTACCAAAATCCAGAATCTTAGTATATTTTTCAGATCTGTAGATATTGTTTTTCTACCATATAATGCTTGTGAATTAGAATCTCTATTTTAAAATGAGATTCACAGTAATATGTTTTACGTGCATGTTTACCTGTTCAATCCTAGTATATATATTCCCAAGTAAATAATCCAGATACCAGTATAGTTTACAGAGAAAAATGAGGACACTCACCGGAATTCATATATGGATGAATAACTTTTTCTTTTTAATCCATCTTCCATATGACATTGCTATAAAATCCAGATACTTAGGGGGGTATTCAATGTCTGGGGCACGGCTGTCGAGCTAGCGCGACAGCCGTGCCCCTGTCCCGTTCTCGGTGAGCTCGCCAGGAGCTCGGCAGTCGGGATTCAATGTCCCGGCCGCCGAGCGGCGAGAAGGGGGCGTGGCCGCGAGTTGCGGCCGGGAAGTGACGAGATGCAGCCGGCAGCTCGTCACTTCCCGGCTGTTCTCGGCAGAACGAGCCCGACAGCTAGAGATGTCGGGCTCGTTCTGACAGGAAACCCTGTTCAATGCTGTCGGGGAAGACAGCATTGAATAGGGCCCGTCGAGCATCTCCCCCACGGGAGATGCTCGACGGAGATTGAATATCCCCCTTAAACTGAATGATGGCTAATGTTAATAAAAGACTAAAATGCTTAATTTTAAAGGTACCTGGCAGTCACATGGAAAAAAAATACTCATAGTTGAAATGCAGAAACTGCAAATGAGTGATATTTAGCTTTAAAAATAATGGAATTTGGGTTGTGGTTACTGCGCTATAAAAAGAGCAGCTCTTATAGTGTTAGGCTGGCAAAAAGGGTTTTTAAAGAGCGCTTGGTATTAAGAGAAATATGTGCAGAATGAGTTGGTGAAAAGATTAATATGAAATTGGGAAGGGTGGGGGGAACTTGAGGGTTACCTGTGAAATAAAAAAGGTTAATATTTGTGATGTTCACACCCTTTTGGTGACTATTTGAGCTATTTTAAAAAAATGGATATTTCCAGCTTACCTGAAGGAGGTACACCAAATCGGAGGAGATTCAGGGTAATACAGGGACAGGGTCTTCTCTACTTTTTTAGTCCATCGTAGTTGAAATAAGAAACTATATTTTATTTTCTACTTTTATTATTCAATGTAATCAAAATTGAAGAAAGTACAAATTAATTACATTCTCAAAATGATAGATAAATTACAATGAAGAAGCGGTACAAGCTCACGTACTCTACTTGTTATTTTTTCCTTTGTTAAATGCATATTATGTACATCAGAAGCGTACACAATTACATACATAATATAGCCAAACTCAATATAATTGTAATCAGCAGATGCTGCTTGTGTGTCCAGTTCACACCCAATGCGTATAAGATTCAATTAATTGGGAAAAACCTGAGCTGTTTTCACAGATCAATGTATATTTTGCACTTTTTAGAATAGAAATAATTTTGAAGCTGTTTGTTACAAATGTTCTCTAATTTTGGACTTGTAAGTAAATTTAAACATTACTGAATACAATTTCAATTTACCCAAAAAAACAGTCAGTTATGTCCAACTTTATAGAGCTGTTTTTGTGAGACTTTCTAACACTGCTACTATTACATCCTGGTCTTCAACTATGACCCATTTTAGTTGGTCCTCAATAATAAGATGCTTCCTGCTCTAAAAATACCATTAAAAGTTGGGATTCTAACCTACGACTTTGAGCGACATTTTCCCTGCCATTAAAATTGGATGTCATTACATCCCGGGCCATAACATGAAAAAATCTCTATACTGTAATTCTTGTCCTGGAGTACCGGTGGCATCCACATCTATAAAGAAGGATAAAGTTTTAGCCCACTTAAAATGTTTTGCCCCAAATGGGGTTCTCCTACAGGAAACCCACTGCAAGGTTTGGGATTCTACCACATTATAAGACTCTTGGATAGGAGAATGCCTATCAGTAAATTAGGGATCCTTTTACTGATCTCTAATAGGGTTTGCTACACTATTTAGATAGTATATCTGACCCTGAGGGTTATTAAATCTTAAACTAATTTTAGAAGCAGAATGTTTCACTATAGCTAATACCCCTAATTCAGTTCCCGGGACAAGCAGGGATATTCCCGGGTTTGGACCCATTCACACCAGAAAAGTCCCTGCATTTTCTGGTGTGTGAAGGGGGCGGGGAGGAGGCGGGCGGGATGGCATCGGGATGGTGGGTGAGGTGGGCAGGAGGTGGGGAGAATACTCACCCCGGTTGCTGGTCCTGAGCACAGGCCAGGGATCCACACAGGCGGCGGTGCAAATGACGGGACAGGCGGCGGATGAAGATGACGCAGCTCTCCGGTGCCCTCACTGCCGCCGGAGAGCTGCGTCGTCATCATCCACTGGCTGCCCCGTCATTTGCGCCTGCCGTCTGCATCAAATCCCCGCGGGACAGGACACCGAGGACCTGGCAACCCGGGTAAATATACCCTAACCCATTCACACCAGCCAGGTACCCGGGTTGAACCCGGGAACAATCCTGCTACCTAGCAGGGTTGGATTGCCGGCAAATTAGCCCGGTAATTTGTCCTGGGTACCTTTCACACCAGAGGTAGTACCGGGTTGTTCCCGGACTCAACCCGGGAATTTATGCTGGTGTGAAAGGGGTGTAATTTATATAAACCTACTGATCTCAATGCTTCTTGTTTTATAGATGTTTATAACTTTGGACAACAGGTGCATTAAATACAGCGACCATATCTACTGTGTACTGTCACACTTAATAAAGGAAAGGCAAAAGAAGGCATGGATAAGTGGAAGAGAGAATATACAGATATTTCCTGAGGTAATGTACTGGCACCTGTTGTTAGGTTAAACTTACAACTGGTTTCTACAACCTATGCTGAAATGCATTATAAATTGTTACATCGTTCATTTTAAACCTGGACTGTGCAATTGCGGCCCTCCAGATGTTGATGAACTACACATCCCAGGATGCTTTGCATTCGTTTTGCTATGTGGCCATGCTGAAACTGATGCAAGGCATGCTGGGATGTGTTGTTCATCAACATCTGGAGGGCCGGTGTTGCCCAGCCCTGTTTTAAACCCATAAAATTTGTTGTATTATTGGGACTTCTAAAACAAATTGTTTTAAAGGTAAGACACATGAGGGTGATTTTTTAAACTATTTGTGGCCATGCACCAAAATACAGTTGTTTTGGACAGAGATGCAGAATTATAAACAGAATGATTTAGGTATTTATTATAATAATAATAATTATTATTATTATTGTTATTATTATTATTATTATTATTATTATTATTATTATTATTTTATATGGTGCCACAAGGGTTGAGTACAGTACAGCAGTACAGTCAGAATGGCCCTCCATATTGGTTTGGTTACCTATTTAGAAGGACATGGTGTGTTGCCTTGTCGACTGACTTTTTGAAATAGAGAGGACTAATCTACTGCTGCCAGAACTCCCAACTGATGTTAAATTTGAGTTATCAAGGGTGTGGTTGAATGAACTAGTAAATGGTTTCTGATGTGATAATTCATAGGTTGACCATGGTATTAATGAGTTATGATTCTCGTTTCTCCTGATTCTGAAGAATCTTTATTGGTAGGTTTTTGTTTATTTGCAAATATCTTCAGGCAAAGCCTAGAAAACTGGTTGATAGTCAAGTAACTATCTCTTTCTAGGTGAAGTGGGTTATGTTTGGTGTGCTCTTGCCCGAGGCTAATGCAATTGGCTTTCATTGAAAGCTGGATAGGACTGACCCAAAATATGTTGGTTCCAACCAATTTGAAGTCCTGTATCTCAGCATGGCAGTTATTCATTATTGTCTACATACGTGGGACCAAATAGGTAAGCCAATACCATAGAGCTCCTTTACTTTCCTCTTGAATCATTACAGTAGAGATAGCTATAGCTTCCACTTAGGACTTCAGTTTAGAGTTTGTCATTAAGTAAAACCTATACATGAATTGTCCATGAAAATACGGTACTTGTTTCCTAGCACGGCCACACCGATCAGAATCGCGGTCATCGGGGGTAAAATCGGGGCCATCGCGGCCGCTAAAAAAATCGGGTGCGATGGCCAGACGCGATGCCCGCGATTTCCCCATAGAGAACAATGTTAAATGCCTCAATTTACCCGCGATGACCACGATTTCCCATAGGAAACAATGTGAAATGGCTCAATTTAGCCAAATTATCATAGGGAACAATGGTAAATGGCCCAAAAACACCCCAGAACATTGAAATGTCCCCCCAAAAGTTATTGACGCCACCCCGCCATCAACGTGAACCCGAAGCGTGGCGAGCGGCGGCGGTACGCGTCCTCCGACCTTTTCATGCCCTACTATCAACTAGGGCGTGGAGTGAGAATAGAATAGTGTGGCGAGCGCAGCGAGCCACCGAGCCCGAAGCGTGGCGAGCGCACGCGGATACCTTCACAGTTATACGCGTCCCCTCGCGGGCTTCCCAGGTGTCCATGGCGACGCGGACACCTGGGAAGCCCGCAAAGGGACGCGTTTACCTGTGAAGGTATCCGCGTCCCCTCGCCACGCTTCGGGCTCGGTGGCTCGCTGCGCTCGCCACACTATTCTATTCTCACTCCACGCCCGAGTGGATAGTAGGGCATGAAAAGGTCGGAGGACGCGTACCGCCGCCCCTCGCGGGCTCGCTGCGCTCGCCACGCTTCGGGTTCACGTTGATGGCGGGGTGGCGTCAACTACTTTTGGGGGGACATTTCAATGTTCAGGGGTGTTTTTGGCCCATTTACTATTGTTCCTATGCTGATTTGGGTAAATTGATCCATTTAACATTGTTTCCTATGGGAAATCGTGGTCATCGCGGGTAAATTGAGGCATTTAACATTGTTCCCTATGGGGAAATCGGGGGCATCGCGTCTGGACCATTTAAGCATTTTTAGGTGCACACGACGCGACCGACCCGATTTTTCACTGTTTTCAATGCATTTCAATGGAAAAATCGGGGGCATCGCGTCGGTTGCGTCGCAGGCCACTCAAATTACCCCCGATGGCCAAGATATGTGGCCGTGCTAGGAAACAAGTACCGAAAATACATATATGCATCACTCAAAGTTCCAATTGAAAACAAATTATGACTACTAATACTCAAAAAAAGACTGCTTAATTAGAATTTTATCTTAAAAATATCTGTTGGCGGGGGGATATATATTTTAAATGTATGGTGCGTGACATGAGGTTCCTATTTTAGCAGCTTTCTACAGATTACTGTGCTTTTAGCATTAATACTGCCACACAGCTGTAACCTGTACATTATAGGTAATCAGAGTGCTGCCATATTTCGTTATGTTATGTCTCAAAATTGTGACTAGTGCTATCATGGCTGCTATCAATCAAGGCTATAAAAGGCCTAGTTGAACGTGGCCCCCACTTTTCCAAACACCAGCCATAACCGTATATCTCTGCTAATGCCAATGTCTCAAGCATGAATTATATACGCTACATCTGAGAATTCATTGATTTAGACCTTCTTTCAAGACAAGGTAGTAACTGAAACTTTGGTGCCATATGTGAAAGAATACTGTCCATGTAGCTGAAGGCTGTTCAGGGAAAATAATCAAAAACCTTGCATTAGCCAAAGTCATGGGGTGGGGTGGGGGGGGGGGGGGATCCATTGGCATTATGAGAGTATTGTCATACTGGGGCAGATGTATTAAGCCTTAACAAGATAAATGCAAGGTTGATAAAGATAGATAAACATCTAGCTAATCAGCTCCTTACTGACTTTTTTCAAACACAGCCTGTAACATGGCAGTTGGGATGTGATTGGCTTTTATCTTTCTTTATCACCCTTTAATTTATATCTTGTTAAGGCTTAATACATAATACTTATGTACAGATAATAGTATATGTACTCCTAATACATTCATGGGGGGGGGCACCCAGGCACATGCCCCCTGTCATATTTTTATAGCTGAGGTCCAGGGCTTTCCAATGAGCCCAGACCCTTGTCTCTAGCCCCCTGGGAAGCAGAGATATCACCTGGCAAAGCTGTAACGTTTTTCCCCATAGGATAATATGGGACCCAGTGGCGTAACTATAGTGTGTGCAGGGGATGCAACTGCTATGGGGCCCAGCAGGTTGGGGGGCCCGGGGACCAAGCAGGCTATCCCCTGCACCCTTTTAATTTATTTTTCAATATTGCTGCGCCAACATCCAGTGATCAGTGGCCACTGCCTGCTCCCACCCAATCAGCGGCTACCTAGATGAGGAGCCAGCGCACAGACCATCACTCGCAATTTCTAGAGACCGTGCAGGTGCACACTGAACACTTGCGGCGCGGAGGCACAGAACACCCGCCACCGCCACTTCCAGCCCTTGGGAACAGCACAGGACAACCTCCGCTGCCGGGTACAGGAGACCCAATACAACACGCCACTACCACCCAACACAACATGCCGGGCACAGGAGACCCAGCACAACACGCACGCAACTACCACTTCCGGCGCCGGGCACAGGAGAGACTCAGGCACCGGAGCTTGAGACACTGCTACTTTCAGACCCATAGTAAAAGAGACACTCTCGCGCCAGGCACAGGAATCCCTTCACCCCCGGAGTAAAGCCACTGAACTTCCGGCATCAAGGCACCCGACCATGCCCATACTAGAGCCGATGCAGGGTACAGGAGACCTGCCAACACCACTGTCTGAGCCTGCTGGAGCAGAGAAGATCTGGCAGGTGAGAAGTAGCCCTGCACACCCCCTCTATGTCTCTCTCCCCACCCCTTATCACTCCCCCCACCCCTTTTCACTCTCCCCATCCCGTTTTCACTCTCCCCATCCTGTTTTCTCTCCTGTGATCTCTCGTTCCACGGTCCCCCCTCTCCCCCCCCCCTATCTCTCTTCCTTCTGCCACCCATCTTTCTCTCCCCCTCCCTGCCCCCTCTCTTTCTCCCCTGGTCTCTCTTCTCCCCCTCACATCTATTTCTCTTTCCTTCTCTCTTTCTCTTGCCACCCTTCTTTCGCTCTCTTCTGCTCCCTCACTCTCCTGGTCTCTCTGCCCCCTCTTTCTCTCTCCCTGCTCTCCCCCCTGCCCCCTCTTTCTCTCTCCCTTGCTCTCTTTTCCCAGTGCATCCTCTCTTTCTCTCAACATTCTCTCACTCCACCTACATCTCACCTCCATCCTTTTCTTTCTCTGCCCTTAGTTTTTCTCTTTCTCCCCCCACCTTTTTCCCCAAGCTTCTCCTCTCTCTCTTCTTCTCTCTCTGAAAGTCTCTCTCTACCTGGCACCACTTTCTTTCCCTATAGCTGTGTACACACGGGGGCGATAGGGGCTGAAATCGCTGGGAATATGGTCGCAGGCGACCATATTGCCAGTGATGGAAGTGTGCCCTGGCGATAAATCGCCGGGTGCGCGCTCCCGTTTTCAGCCCCATTGTAATTGCTGGTCGCAGGAGCTTGCTCTTGCGACCAGCTAATTGCCAGTGCGGCTCCCCCAGCAGAGGTTCCCTTTCATCAGCAACCATCTCTGGTCGCTGATGAAAAGGAGACACTGGGCAATATATTGCTCAGCAATGTATTGCTAGCAATATATTGCTGAGCAATATATCTCCCCCGTGTGTACGGGGCTTAACTCTCACTCTCTATAATAGTTACGCGTTACGCTCCCCTCTCTTTTTCTAATTCACTATTTTTCCATGTAGCAGCCTCTCACCACCTGACCACCCCTCTTTCCCTCTCTCAGGCCCTTATTCTAATTCGGACGGTACGGCCCGCGTGCGGCCGTACCGCCGATGTTTTTATTCTGCACATGCGCAGAGGTCAATCTGCGCATGTGCAGCCCCCTTCGCCGCAGACGTATTTCGTCCGCCGCAAAGGGGGCGTGTAGGGGCGTGAGGGGCTTCATACCCTCATTTCCCTATGTGTACGCCCCGCGTTTCATGGGCGTTCCCATGCAAACGCGGGGCGTATGCATGGTAATGAGGGTATGACGCAACTCATGGGGGCGGAAAGCTGACGTCGCCGGATGTCAGCTTTCAGCCCCCATACAAGCTAACACACGGACGATTGTCCGTGTGGTCTCAGCTTGCGGGAGCTGCTGGGGCGTGCGGACCTGCCTTCGATGGTCGACGACCATCGAATGCAGGGGGCAGCTCCCACCATGGTGGAGGCGTACGCCTCCACCATTTTCGTGCGGATCGCCAGCCGTCCGTGTACGGACGGCCGTGGCGATCTGTAGTGTGGGCGGGGATTGGTTTGTGCGGCCAGAGCACCGTGTGCGGCTCTGGCCGCACCAACCAGAATAAGGGCCTCAATCCTCTCTCTTTTTCTCACTCTTTCCCCGACACTAGGATGGGATGTACCAAGCTGTGGTTGGGGGGGCCCTTTCAAAATGTTGCTATGGGGCCCTCAAAGTGGTAGTTACGCCCCTGATGGGACCCATTAATTCCGACCCCCACCCGGTTCTGACGGCTGCCAGGTCCTCCCCTAAAATCATAGAAGCTTGTAGTTCAATTCTAAATCGCTGGGTCTTTAACAGGCTAGTCCATATCGGTCAATCGGTTCCAGAGATATTGCGGATAAACCGATTTTTTTATTTTTGAAATGTAATTTCATGGCTGTTCATGTTTTTTGAGTACAGATTACTCTGGAATCAAACGTTCCAGTATCACTGGACCAAAATCCTTCAAAGCCCATTCAAAAGTTCTTCAATATGATACTTGTCTCATGTTGGTTCCGAAGATATAACCGGTTAAATGAGATAACTGGTTAAAGGGGGGAGGGGTGGTTTTTTTCTTCCCCTCACACCAGAAAATGCAGGGACTAGGCTGGTGTAAAAGGGGCCAACCTGGGAATGCATTTTCTGGTGTGAAAGGGGTATTATTTCAAATAGCTGGGACCTTAATACAGCCAGGCTCTGCCACTGTCAGTGACTATCACTTCTGCCTGGCCACAGCTGTCCCCCATTTACCGCGAGCCTGTATTCCCCCTTGGCAATGAGCATGGAACCTCTGGCAATGAGCATGTAGATAAGCAGCACTTATGTAGCATTATTTTTAAAAGGCATTATGGTATTTGGCATAATACATAATGGACATAATGGTGTGTAACTTAACGTGTAATAGACATTATGGTGTAAATATTTAATGCGCGCCTTTGGCAAACAATGTCCCTGTTTATGAAGCGTATTGTGAATTTTGGCTTAATCTGTGTGGCATTATATGAATTCTGGCTCAATCCGTGCGGCATTATGTGAATTTTGGCTCAATCCGTGTGGTATTATGTGAATTTTGGCTCATTCCGTGTGGCATTATATGAATTTTGTCTCAATCTGTGTGCCATTATGTGAATTTTGGTTCTTTCCATGTGGCATTATGTGTATTTTGACACAATCCATGTGGCATTATGTGAATTTTGGCTCAATCCATTTGGCATTATGTGAATTTTGGTTCAATCCGTGTGGCATTATGTGAATTTTGGCTCAATCCGTGTGGCATTATCTGAATTTTGGCTCAATCCGTGTGCCATTATGTGAATTTTGGCTCAATCCGTGTGCCATTATGTGAATTTTGACACAATCCATGTGGCATTATGTGAATTTTGGCTCAATCCATTTGGCATTATGTGAATTTTGGCTCAATCCTTGCGTTATTATGTGAATTTTGGCTCAATCCGTGTGACATTATGTGAATTTTGACACAATCCATGTGGCATTATTTGAATTTTGGCTCAATCCATGTGGCATTATGTGAATTTTGGCTCATTCCATTTGGTATTATGTGTAAGGGGCAATTATAATGGGCTCCAGTATTTTGTTGCATAATGTGTAGAAGTTGTATATGGTGTGGTATACTACACCGAAGGACATGCCCCCTGTTGAGTGGCCACACACCCTTTTCCGGAGAGTGCCTTCGGCACGTGCACAACTACATCCTTTACATTTGTCGCCATGGTGAGCCTGCGTACTTTAAATGCCAGGGCCTATTTTTAATCCCATTCCCACCCTCTCTCTGGCGCTCTCTATCAGCATGTACACTGGCACCACTAACACTGCCCCTCCCCCACCCAAACCCTCTTTTATCGTGGTGCCCCACCTGTCAGTTTATCCTGGATCCGCCCCTGGCCACAATGACTACCATGCTGCATACAGTATGTTTCCCTCAGACTCACTACTTTGCTTTCATTGTTCTACTTTTTACTTAAATATGTGTCTTCATTTGAAACTAGTGTACAAGGTTTGTGGTGTGTTTTTTGTGGCAAAGAATGTATTTATTATTTATCAACCGTTTTATAGATAGCACACACATATTCCGCAGCACTTTTCAGAGAATATTTGAACATTTAAAGCAGTCCCTGACCCAGTGGAGCTTACAATCTATATTCCTTACCAGATGTACATGCAATCACATACATTCTAGGGTTACAGAAACTAGAATACCCAGAGTAATCCCATGCAAGCACGTGGAGAATATACAAACTCCACACAGTCGGGACTATAGTGGGAATCAAACCCATTACACCATCTGTGCTGCCCTAACGGAATTAAAATATAACTTTGCAGACAGTACTATTTTTCTGGAAAAATAGGTGCAGGAGGTGTAGCTAGGTGCCATGGTGCCCGGAGCAAGGGCATGTTTCGCGCCCCCCCCCCCCCCCCCCCTATTTTTAATTGTTTCTTATATAGGTCTCCTTCTTTCTCCCTCTGATATTCCTTCACGTCTTTCCTTTTTCTGTGTCTCTCATTCTTGCTCTCTTTTAGACACATAATATCCTTTTATTTCTGACACACACACTGTGAGCACCACTCTCAAACATACATACACCCTGCTGCTCTCAAACATACATACATAAACCCTTTCACTCTCATGCATACATACATAAACCCTGTCGCTCTCATACATACATACATAAACCCTGTCGCTCTCATACATACATACATACACCGTCACTCTCATACACACATACATACACCCTGTCGCTCATACATACACCTTGCTGCTCTCAAACATACATAAACCCTGTCGCTCTCATACATACATACACCATCACTCTCATACACACATACATACACCCTGTCGCTCATATATACATACACCCTGCTGCTCTCAAACATACATACACCCTGTCGCTCTCATACATACATACACCCTGTCGCTCTCATACATACATACACCCTGTCGCTCATACATACATACATACACCCTGCTGCTCTTAAACATACATACATACATACATACATACACCCTGTCGCTCTCATACATACACCATCACTCTCATACACACATACATACACCCTGTCACTCATACATACACCGTCACTCTCATACACACATATATACACCCTGTCGCTCATACATACATACACCCTGCTGCTCTCAAACATACATAAACCCTGTCACTCTCATACATACATACATACACCCTGTTGCTCATACATACATTCACCCTGCTGCTCTCAAACATACATACATACATACACCCTGTCGCTCTCATACATACACCGTCACTCTCATACACACATACATACACCCTGTCGCTCATACATACATACACCCTGCTGCTCTCAAACATACATAAACCCTGTCACTCTCATACATACATACATACACCCTGTTGCTCATACATACATTCACCCTGCTGCTCTCAAACATACATACATACATACACCCTGTCGCTCTCATACATACACCGTCACTCTCATACACACATACATACACCCTGTCGCTCATACATACATACACCCTGCTGCTCTCAAACATACATACACCGTCACTCTCATACACACATACATACACCCTGTTGCTCATACATACATACATTCACCCTGCTGCTCTCAAACATACATACATACATACACCCTGTCGCTCTCATACATACACCGTCACTCTCATACACACATACATACACCCTGTCACTCATACATACACCGTCACTCTCATACACACATACATACACCCTGTCGCTCATACATACATACACCCTGCTGCTCTCAAACATACATACACCGTCACTCTCATACACACATACATACACCCTGTCGCTCATACATACATACACCCTGCTGCTCTCAAACATACATAAACCCTGTCGCTCATACATACATACACCCTGCTGCTCTCAAACATACATAAACCCTGTCGCTCTCATACATACATACATACACCCTGCTGCTCTCAAACATACATAAACCCTGTCGCTCTCATACATACATACAGACACCCTGTCGCTCTCATACATACATACATACACCCTGTCACTCTCATACATACATACATACATCCTGCTGCTCTCAAACATACATACATACATACATACACCGTCACTCTCATACACACATACATACACCCTGTCACTCATGCATACACCGTCACTCTCATACACACATACATACACCCTGTCGCTCATACATACATACACCCTGCTGCTCTCAAACATACATAAACCCTGTCGCTCTCATACATACATACACCGTCACTCTCATACACACATACATACACCCTGCTGCTCTCAAACATACATAAACCCTGTCGCTCATACATACATACACCCTGCTGCTCTCAAACATACATAAACCCTGTCGCTCATACATACAGTACATACACCCTGTCGCTCTCATACACACATACATAAACCCTGTCGCTCTCATACGTACATACACCCTGTCGCTCTCATACACACATACATAAACCCTGTCTCTCTCATACATACACCGTCACTCTCATACACACAAACATACACCCTGTCGCTCATATATACATACACCGTCACTCTCATACACACATCCTGTCGCTCATACATACATACAACCTGCTGCTCTCAAACATACATACACCCTGTCGCTCATACATACACCCTGCTGCTCTCAAACATACATAAACCCTGTCGCTCTCATACATACATACACCGTCACTCTCATACACACATACATACACCCTGCTGCTCTCATACATACATACACCCTGCTGCTCTCAAACATACATAAACCCTGTCGCTCTCATACATAAACCCTGTCACTCACACCACCACTTTTATACATACATACACTGCTTCTCTCATTCATACATATATACATACAATGATGGTATCATATATAGATACATGCACCCACCTCCACTCTCACCATACATATATGCAAACATACACTGCCTAACATATATACATCCTATCATATATACCTCATCACACCTCCTCCAGCTCCATAAATATATATACAACTCCCCCCCCCACTCCCGAGTCCCCACCAATACATCAGAAAGCACTCATTCCCCTTACCACTGGAAGCCTGCAGTGCTATCATCTCCCTGCTTCTTATGGGGCTGCAGCTGCTTCATCTGATGGGGCCTGCTTCTGGCTCCTTAGTTCCGCTGGTCTGTTTGGCGAGTCAGGGTGGCAGTGGCACCTGTTGTGTCTTCGTGTACAGCACTGACTGCACACAGGAACCAGGGCCGCGGTGTGCGCACAGGAAAATGTGCGGTGACAGGTACTTCTGTCTCGCGGGCCTCCCGAAACAGCCGGGGCCCGTCCCAGTCCGCCACTGAGCAGGGGAAGGAGGGAGCGCCGTTGTGACGTCATGGTGCCACAACCCATGGCACCAGCGTCCTAATCCGGCGCATGCGCAGTAAGAGCACTCGCAGGATTTTTTTCTTTAAAACAGCGGGGAGCGGGCGAGCAGGGCGGGGGAGCCGGCGGCAGAGTGCATGGCTCCAGCGCCAGGTGACATGGCAGCGCCTGGAGCACATGCTCCGCCGGCTCCACCGTAGCTACGCCTCTGGGTGGAGGTCTGGAGGTGGATCGATTAAATAGCGAGAGAGAGTGAAAAAACTGTAATTGAGAAATTCAAAATCGGCTAGTGTGGAAAAGTTGTGACTTGACTTGAATAAGAAACGTGCAAAAGCATTTTGATCTGAGTCAACATCTTCTGTTCTGGCAAGAGGCCTGAAGTTTCACTTTTTTGGTGAAAATGACGAAAACTATGAAGATGATCCGATCTAGTTAAAATTATGTCAGGATGTCTTAGAGTGGTTCATTAATATACTTTAGCATAGTAAAAGAGAGTACGAGCTTGTCCTAGTGCAAAGTGACTGACTTTGGTGGGATAAAAAATCCCTAATAATTGACCTATTTTCATGGTCACAATTGTGAATATTGTGTGTTTTCTCCTGAACGTGTTTATAATAGAAGCACAAATACTCTAAATGGAATTTCGGTGACACTGTGTGAAATATAATACTGCATTCACCACCTGCGGTCCAGCATTTTTTTGCCCATTTTGGGAACAAATTTGTACTGCGATCAGGTCTGATTAAGGGCCATTATGCAGTGTTATATTTCACACAGTGTCACTGAAATACATGAAATTGGATTTATGCTGCTCTCTTTGCAGTGCATATACAAAGATAGACAATCCTGTGTATATAAATAAGAAATAACTGTTGCAGTCTGTTATTGAAAAACAGTAACTGTTACAATAAGTGTAACAGTGTAAACTGTCTAATGTATCATTTTACATATCACTTCTGTTTATTGACAGAAAAACAGTGTTGCATCCCCTATACTGGGAACATGATTGGGCTGCATTACAGCATATAATTATGCCAAAAATAAGCCAATATATTAACTGGTCAATACGTTGAAGTGTATTATGATGTAATAAATTGTAAGCTTGCAGCAGGGCCCTCTAACCCCCAAGTCTGTCTGTCATTACCCAGTTTGTTTTATCACTGTCTACTATTGTAAAGCGCAACGGAATCTGCTGAGCTATATAAGAAACTGTAAATAAATAAATAAACAAATACATCTAATGTTTAGGGGGAAAAAAACAAGAACATTGATTCAAAAAATAACAGGTTAATCATTCTATGAGTGGTGTCCAGCAGTACATATATGCCAATCACTGTGTTCATTTCTAGGCAGCAGGGCCATCTTAACAGCAGTGTGGGCACCTGGGCAAAGCAATGCACTGGGGCCCTTACCCATTCTCCCCTCCTAGGGGTGGGGGGTGATATCAGCAGCAGCTTTGCTGTCCCATGGGTGGCAGGGGGTGCTCTATCTTCCATTCAACATGTAGGACCTGGAGCAGTAACTTCTGCTAATTACTCCTTTACTGCACAGGTGGTGGGAGGGTGAACACTAACATGTGGAAGGGGGCACTGAGCTGTATGAAGGGTCCCTTGTAAATGACTTCCAGAGAGGTAGGGGGTGTTTTATACACAGGGGACGGTTGGATAATGGAGTGGGCTTAATATTCGTCATTTTCCGGTGGAAGGGCAGCTTGTTTGACTGCAGATATCGCCATTATCTGGAAAAAGATTTCTTAGCCTAGTATAAAAACCTAGAGTCCCAACTTTCAGGAGGTGCTAGGAACTTGGGTATCAGAGATCAGGAGCCAGAGCAATCCATTGACAAAAATATAAAACTACACCAGAAGTTTGGAGCTGGAGCAGGGACCGGCTGCTTGAAGGCTGATATCTCTGGTTCTGGGCATGATAGAGACAAGCCGCTAGTGTCAGAGAGAACCTGAGAAATATGACTGGAAATTGTAATTAACAGGTCGGATGTGGACTGCTGCTTTGAAGTTGGATATCTGCAGTTCCCCAGGGCCGATTTTCAAAATTCTGGTATCCCTGGAAAAAGGGGATCCTCAGCTATCAACATAGAGCCCTTATACGCCTGGGGACCCTGGGAAAGTGCCCATTAAGCCCATACAAAAAGACGGCCCTGCTAGGCAGGATTGATCAGCAATACTTATTACAGCATAATGCACTTTAATGTATTTAACTGTTAATATATTGGCTTATCTTTGGCATAATTATATGCTGTAATGCAGCTGCAGGTGGGGCAGATGTAACATGTGCAGAGGGAGTTAATGTGGCCATACATCTACAGATTTATTGTCTGATCTGTCTGTTTGGAACAAAATACTGGTAATGGATGAGAGCACTTTGCTTTGAAATGCTGGAAAACTGCCAATATATATATATAGATATTACCAGGTATTTGTTCCAACCAGCCAGATCTGACAATCGATCTGTAGATGTATGGCCACCTTTAG
Source organism: Crinia signifera (assembly GCF_055691185.1). Lineage (NCBI taxonomy): Eukaryota > Metazoa > Chordata > Amphibia > Anura > Myobatrachidae > Crinia > Crinia signifera. The sequence continues at coordinate 75,975,161 of NC_139222.1, read as the reverse complement.
ATTTGTGTTGAGTTATTTTGTTTCTGTGCAGGGTAAATACCTGCTGCATTATTTTTACACTGCAATTTAGATTTCAGTTTCAACACACCCCACTCAAATTTAACTCTCTCAGCACGTTACATCTGCCCCACCTGCAATGCAGCATTTGTTTTGCCCATTTTGAGAACAAATTTGTACTGCGATCAGGTCTGATTAAGGGCTATTATGCAGTGTTATATTTCACACAGTGTCAATGAAATTCCATTTAGAGTATTTGTGCTTCTTCTATTATAAACACGTTCAGGAGAAAACACACAATATTCACAATTGTGACCATGAAAATGGGTCAATTATTAGGGATTTTTTCTCCCGCCAGTCATTCACTTTGCACTAGGACAAGCTCGTACTGTTTTTTTACTATGCTAAAGTATATTAATGAACCACTCTAAGACATCCTGACATAATTATAACTAGATCGGGGCATCTTCATAGGTTTCGTTATTTTCACCTAAAAAGTGAAACTTTAGGTCTCTTTGCCAGAACAGAAGATGTTGACTCAGATCAAAATGCTTTTGCACGTTTCTTAATCAGGTCAAGTCACAACTTTCCCACACTAGCCGATTTTGAATTTCTCAATTTCAGTTTTTTCACTCCGCCCTAATGTATATATTGTATTTAGAAATAAAGGCAATCGCAGGTGATATTAAATAATACTTATCTTATGGAAAGTACATTTTGACCCAGAACAGGTTCAGGAACCCAGTTCCTGATGATGTCATATTTAATTAGAGGTTCAGGAACTGAGTTTCTGCTGAAAAATAGCACTGGTTGCATATTAAAAATGCATGTCAGACCTGTCTTTTGTGTTTGTGTCCGGTTTTGATGAGTTACATGTAGGGTGGCCAATCCCGGGATCGGGATCCGCGGGATCCCGGGATTTGGCCCTCAAAACGCCGGGATTTCAATCCCGGGATTGGAGTTTCCAATCCCGGGATTTCAGGATTAGACTGCGCATGCGCAGTCTAATGACGGGCAGCGTCTGAGCGGGTGCTCAGCAACTGCCCGGCTTCTCCCGTCCTGTGTAGTGCGGCTCTGCACAGCGTGATGACATCGGAGTTCACGCTGCGCAAGCCGCACAGGCTACCACCCACTCATCCAACAGCGGAGCAGCAGCACGCGGCGCTGTGCAGCGTGATTACATCAGAGTTCACGCTGCACAGGTTACCTCCGTCAGCACACACCAGGCGACCAGCCCGGGGTCAATCAGACCGGCTCGCCCACACGCCCGGCTCCACCTCCTGGCTCCCGTCCGCACCACGCATGTAAGAATGCGGGGCGGACGAGGCAGACTTACTTAAAATCTCGCAAATACTATCTAGTCCGGGCTGACTGTGAGAAGATAGGTGAGAGAGGAGTACTGCAATAATCTGGTGAGGATTCATCTCACACACACACATAAATACTGACTATACTGCAACTCTCGGTACACATACACAAAGACCCCCCACCCCCCCATGTTACTTACTGTGCGCCTGGGCCGGGGGGCTGCACAATGCATCAGTCTGGGGGTCCTGACAAGTCCACAGGGTGCGTAGGGAGCAGAGTCTGCTCAGCATTAGGGAAGCCAATCCCGGGATCGGGCATTTTTCAATCCCGAATCCCGGGATTGAAAAAATGCCCCGGGATTGGCATCCCTAGTTACATGTATATTCACTGTATGAAATTTGGGAACAGAGTGGTAAAAATCCTCAACCTGCAAACTTATTTCTAAAACCAAATGCGATTCTAGGTATAGAAATAAACGGTATCCAGAAAACGGGTCGACTTGCAAGAAGGTCGTCATGACTGTATGTCGACATGGGTTTAGGTCGACGTGTCATTAAGCCGACACAAGCATTAGGTCGACATGTGGTTTTCACTTTTTTTGGAGCCGACATGAGCCGACAGGTGGTATTTCATGCCCTTCCATCCTCTAGGGCAGTGTTTTTCAACCAGTGTGCCGTGGCACACTAGTGTGCCTTGAGCTGTTCTCAAGTGTGCCCCCAGATATAGAGATGCCCAAACCCATTTACAGCCACCACCAGTTCAAATGTTATTTACTGATATCTTCTTTTAATATAAAGGGCCTATGTATTTTATTTTTGTTACCTGTGGGGACCAGTGTGATTGTTTTTAATGTGCGGGCCAATAGGTTTTTTTTTTCCTGTGGTGGCCAATGTGTTTTGCCCTGTGGGGATCTTAGGGTGTGCCTTGGCAATTTTAAAGTCTTATTTAGTGTGGCGCAAGGTAAAAAGGCTGAAAATCACTGTTCTAGGGCATGGTGGGAGAATAAAATAGTGTGCCGGGAGTAGCGAGGCACCGTGCCCGAACCATGGCAAGCGAACGCAGTGCTACATTTTAGTGTCAATGTCCTTCACCATGTCAACCTACAGTCATGTCCACCTTCTTGCATGTTGACCTAAATGCATGTTGACCTAATGGTGTAGACCTTTTTGCTGTCTACCCAGTGTCCCACACCCAAAATAAACACATACAATAATGGCAATATGTTGGACGTTTTAGGATATGGAAAGCTGGAATTAGTTATTACCACTTGCTGTGCTTGGTGCACTTTTATGCCAAATTAAATGTCACTTCTAGAATTGGAGATATTTAACCCATAAATAATAGTCCATCATTTTAACATTTTGTAGACGTTGCATGTGTAGGTTCTGTAATATTAAGGTGTGCAAGAAAGCAGCTTGTCGTTAACATTTTATTTTCTGAATTTAAGCTCATAGAAATACAGTGAGCATCTTCAAACATTATTATTGCCCCAGGTCATTTACTTGTTACAAAGAAGTACTTGTATGGCCTGAAGACAAATGCTGCTCTGCACTATCTTATCTGCTTGCTAATTCTACTAACATAGTTCTTGCCTTAAGCAATTCAAGGATATGGCACTCCAGGGGTTAACATGGCCACATAACAGAATTATTAGTCACTTAAAATAATGTAACTCAGTTTATTTTACACAATGTCCCAGTAATGTTTGGAGAATCACATATGCTATAGTGAGAAATAGTCAATTATTTTATTTGTTTGTATATGTATATTAATATATACAGTACAGTACACTGGAAATCTGCATTGGAGACAAATCATCCCAATAACATGTGTATTTACAACATAACATTTTAGTCCTCAATGGCATCTTTTACAGGATCTACAGTATATGACAAAATGATAGAAACACATGTATCTAAAAAAAAGTGAAGTTTAGGCCTAAATGCAATGATACTTTGTGATCTTCATTATAGATCTAAAAGTGTTCACATAGGCACTTTTATCCTGATGTAAGCAAAGTTATGCAGAATGGACCAATTTATTAAGGGTCAAATGTTTTTTTAGAGCTTAAACTTGAAGGCTAATACAGGTTGAGTATCCCTTATCCAAATAACCATTATTCAAATTATTCCGAAAACCATACATTGCAGAAAGTGGAATTTTTCTTTTTGCTAAAAGCACTACTGGGGACATCTGTAGCAGCACTACTGGGGACATGATATATAACTGGCACTACTGAGGAGAAGATATGTAACTGGCACTAATGGGGATATGATATGTAACTGGCACTACTGGGGACATGATATATAACTGGCACGACTGAGGACATGATATGTAATTGGCACTACTGGGGATATGAAATGTAACTATCACTACTGGGGACATGATATGTAACTAGCACTACTGAGGACATGATATGTAACTGGCACTTCTGAGGACATGATATGTAACTGCTACTACTGGGGAGATGATATGTAACTGGCAATAAATATGTGCAAGAAAATGATTGCTTGGCATTTAAATTCAATATCTGAGATAAGACACAAACTTTCATGCACAAATAAAATGTATTTGTGTGTATTTCATGTGTTTGATGTGTTTATACAACATAAATGCAAGATACCTTAGGATACATCATTGAAATATAAAAATATTCTGATATACAGAATAATCCATTATCCAAAATTCTTCTGGTCCCGAGCATTTTGGATAAGGGATACTCAACCTGTATATGTAACAGAAATGACAGTAATTTATATAAGACAAGATGGTACTTCTTTACTTTCACGGCGCCACTAGATTAGGACAGATAGGAAATCGCGGTCATCGCGGGCATTGAATGCACTAAAAAATCGGGTGCGACGCGATGCCCGCGATTTCCCATAGGGACCAATGTTAAATTTCTCAATGGACACGATTTTCTGTTCAATGCCTCAATTGACACGATTTTTCCATAGGAAACAATGTTAAATGGCCCACAGAGGCCAAATAGGCACCCTCAAGTTGTTAACGCCACCCCACGATCAACGTCAACCCGAAGCGTGGCGAGCGCAGCGAGCCCGCGAGGGGCGGCAGTACGCGTCCTCCGACCTTTTCATGCCCTACTATCCACTAGGGCGTGGAGTGAGAATAGAATAATGTGGCGAGTGCAGCAAGCCACCGAGCCCGAAGCGTGGCGAGCGCAGCGAGCCCCGCGAGGGGACGCGGATACCTGTGAAGCCCGCGAAGGGACGCGTTTACCTGTGAAGGTATCCGCGTCCCCTCGCGGGGCTCGCTGCGCTCGCCACGCTTCGGGCTCGGTGGCGCGCTGCGCTCGCCACACTATTCTATTCTCACTCCACGCCCTAGTGGATAGTAGGGCATGAAAAGGTCAGAGGACGCGTACCGCCGCCCCTCGCGGCCTCGCTGCGCTCGCCACGCTTCGGGTTGAGGTTGATCGTGGGGTGGCGTTAACAATTGTGGGGGTCATTTCACACTTGAGGGTGCCTATTTGGCCTCTGTGGGCCATTTAACATTGTTTCCTATGGAAAAATCGTGTCAATTGAGGCATTGAACAGAAAATCGTGTCCATTGAGAAATTTAACATTGGTCCCTATGGGAAATCGCGGGCATCGCGTCGCACCCGATTTTTAGTGCATTCAATGCCCGCGATGACCGCGATTTCTAGTGGCGCCGTGAAAGTAAAGAAGTACCGACAAGATCTGTTACATTTTTTAGGGGTTGCAAGACTCAGGGCAGTATTCAATGATGATTTTCGACATGTGCAGCGAATCCGGTTTAGGATTCACTGCACAATCGCTGCGTTCTGGAGGGCTGGAGCATTTGTTGCCAGCCCTCCCTGTCACCCTATTCAATGCCGCAGGGGCTTGCTGCCCCTGATGGCGAATTTTAATGCCGCAGAGAGCTGGGGGACGGCGTCAGGCAAGGAAAATGAAGTCTCCCTGCCTGCGCAGGAATGTGTGGGGGGAGGGCTCCCGGTGACACAGGCAGCAGAAGCTGCCCCCCCCCGGAGAGCTGGCAGGGGACGCGGGTAGGGAGCTGCTGCACTGCTTACGCTTGTGCATATGTAATGAGTGGGAGAAGTGTGAAATTAATATGTAATGAGCGGCTCCCGGCCCTCTACTGGCTGATATGTGTAAAAAAATAAATTAATTAAAAATGAAATATATATACATGTGCACATGAATAAAAATAGCATGCCCCTATACAGGAAAAGGTACTCTTTACCTAGCACGGCGCCCACGATCTTGATCGTGGGCATTGTGAGGTAAAAAATCGCGTCGGTCGCGTCGTATGCGGGCTAAAGATGCCCGGACGCGACGCGACCGACGCGATGTCCACGATTTCCCCATTGAAAACCATGTTAAACATGGACATCGCGTCGGTCGCGTCGCGGCCGGCCATAAATGTGCACACGATGGCCGCGACGCGATGCCCACGATTTGCCATAGGAATCAATGTTAAAAGGCCCGATGGACACGATTTTCATGTTAAATGGCTGAATGGACCCGATTTTACCATAGGAAACAATGTTAAATGGGCCTTAGAGCCCAAATAGTTACCCTGAACTCTGAAATGGCCCCCCAATTGTTTACGCCACCCCACGATCAACGTCAACCCGAAGCGTGGCGAGCGGCGGCGGTACGCGTCCTCCGACCTTTTCATACCCCCACTATCCACGTCGGCGTGGAGTTGAGAATAGAATAGTGTGGCGAGCGCAGCGAGCCACCGAGCCCGAAGCGTGGCGAGCGGACGCGGATACCTTCACAGGTAAACGCGTCCCTTCGTGGGCTTCACAGGTGTCCGCGTCGCCATGGACACCTGTGAAGCCCGCGAGGGGACGCGTATAGCTGTGAAGGTATCCGCGTCCCCTCGCGGGGCTCGCTGCGCTCGCCACGCTTCGGGCTCGGTGGCTCGCTGCGCTCGCCACACTATTCTATTCTCAACTCCACGCCGACGTGGATAGTGGGGGTATGAAAAGGTCGGAGGACGCGTACCGCCGCCCCTCGCGAGCTCGCTGCGCTCGCCACGCTTCGGGTTGACGTTGATCGTGGGGTGGCGTAAACAATTGGGGGGGCCATTTCAGAGTTCAGGGTAACTATTTGGGCTCTAAGGCCCATTTAACATTGTTTCCTATGGCCACATCGGGTCCATTGAGGCATTTAACAGTAAAATCGTGTCGGTCGGGCCATTTAACATTGATTGCTATGGGAAATCGGGAGCATCGCGTCGCGGGCATCGCGGGTACATTTATGGCCGGCCGCGACGCGACCGACGCGATTTCCATGTTTAACATGGGTTTCAATGGGAAATCGCGGGCATCGCGTCGGTCGCGTCGCGGCCAGACATAAATGTACCCGCGATGCCCGCGATGGGCGCCGTGATAGGTAAAGAGTACCCAGGAAAAAATTACTGATTTTTTACACCAAATAAAAAAAAAACTATATTTTAAAATAAAACACATCCAGTTCACCTAAATAAAATGGCTATTGCTACACGGTAAAGCACAGCGAAAATCATGCTGAAAGCAATTTGCCATCCTAGCATTGAATACACTCACGGCGAATCACGGTGAATCACAGTGAAAAACCCATTGGAAAACAGCAGCGAATTGCGGCGACTATAAGACAGTGAATTGTCCGTCATTCACTGTTCGCCATCGGCGAATAGTGCAAATTGAATAGGACGAATCACTTTTTCAGTAAAAAGATTCACCTTACAGTATGAAAATAGCACACAATCGCTGTAGAACATGGCGAATCAGCGTCATTGAATACTGCCCACTGCAAACATTCTCTCAAGCATTCAGTGTGTGTGTGTGTGTGTGTGTGTGTATATATATATGTAAACTTTGTATGAGTGGCGCCACCTGTGCTAAAGAAATATTTATTTAAAACCGTAATGTTCCCTTAATTAATGGAGGGTGTCAGCCAATCTTTTATGAATAAGTAATGGTATGTTACTTTAAAAAATGTGAACAAATATATAAAGAGATCGGCGACTAATTACTGTACGATTAAAAAGCTGATTGTATATATAGAAAATATATTTATTTAGATGACAAAAGGGTATAAATGTACATAAAAATGTGACAGTGCCCCTGTAACGGTGTGGTGAAAAATGATACCTGAACCTGGAGCTGATGACGACGGCAGCTTCTGGATTCCTCACAGCTTCTTCCGGAGAACCTGTGGCAGGGAAACGGCACAACCCAAGGAGAACCCACAAAAGACAAGGCTACTACGGTTAGCAGCAACAAATATTTATTTAGAAAATATATGAAAACCGGTTGCTGCAAGACATTCACGGCTATATGCAAAACAGTCACTTAATACTATGTAGTACTTAAAGCAGTAGATCATCAATACCAATACGAAAAGAGCAAAACATTCAAATCACAAATTACTACGTCACTACGGCACTTGCTACACATATGACACTTCAACACAATAAGTCCGCCAGGTGGCGCTATGCACCCTATATGCTGCACGGTAGCCCCTGGTGCAAACCACACAGTTATTACATTCAAATAACGGTCCCACGACGGTAATCCTCACAAGTAAACGGTAATCCCTACCTTAGTGTGCACACTACTATATAAAGGCCAGAAAATATTAATGGTCCCCTATAACGGGGTACAGGCGAGTCCCCGTTACCTAGGGCAACTCCCTGCTAGACATACAACACAGGCTGTAGATATGGGCTTGGAGGTGGTGGCAAATCTGGCATGCAGCCAGAGGGGCGTTGCAGGTGTCTCTGGGCTGCTAATGTCGCAGGGTGATCAGCACCCCAATAACAGTTGTCCCCTATGCAGTGGAGAGCCACTTCAATGGCTGGGTAAAGTGGGCCAATGTGGGGTGCAGGCCAGCCTGGGGGTAGGGGTGCTCCTGTACCTTAACTCTCAGCTGCAGATGCCAGCTCCTGCTGGTCATGACTCTTCAGGGTCTCTCACTCCTCTCTGGGTCTCACTCCTCTCTGGGTCTCACTCCTCTTCAGTGCAGGACAGGGGAACAGCTTCTCCATTCACTGCACCCACGCTGCTGGGCTTTCTCCTTTTCCTCTCTCTGCCTGAGTCTCACCCTGCTCCCAGCACGTCTTCTCACTCTCTGCACACCTCCTCCCTCTCACCTTGCTGCTGGGATCACCTCTGACCTCTCAGCTTCCTGTCACAAGTGCAGGGGAGCTGGGACACTAGCTGTCTGTTAACCCCTCACAGCCCTGCTGTTTCTATAAAAATGCAGTTCTTTCTCTGAGCAGCATTAGCTGCAATTTACCTTCTTTGAGGGCACAGGGACACCTCTGGGGTGGACTGCCACAAAAACACAAAAGAGAAAAAGTTAAAAAATATATATATATATATATATATATATGTGTATATATATATTTAAAAATAAAATTATATATATATATATATAAAAAGGGGGATATAATATATAATAAGAGGAGTATAAATATTCAGAAAAGCACTTATCTTATGATGATGGTAGGAGTTTGGTTAACCAACGCGTTTCGCCAATGTGACTTCATCAAGGGGACCCATATGTTGTATAAACAGAACATGCACACTGTATTTAACAAAACAATAATTTCAGTGACAGTCTTCTACACAACTGGCTGAAATGATTGGTTTGTTTGGGCCCCCACAAAAAAAGAAGTAAATAACCTACCCTTGCGCAAACTGGCTCTACAGAGGCAAGATGTCCTCCAATTCCTCACCCCCTTCAGTGTGTACATCCACATCCTCACGCTGTATTAATTCATCCCCACTGGAATCCACCATCACAGGTCCCTGTACTTTCTGAAGGCAATTGCTGGTCTTCCTGGAGGAATTTTTGATTCATTTTGATGAACATCATCTTCTTCACATTTTGTGGAAGGAACCTCCTACAAAAAACGCTGACCATGCTCCCAGCTGCACTAAAAACTCTTTTGGAGTACACACTAGACGGGGGGCAACTTATGTAATATAAAGCCAGTTTGTGAAAGGGCCTCCAAATTGCCTTTTTTTTCTGCCAGTATAGATACGAACTGTCTGACATGCCTACTTATACTGTTTTCAGACCGCAAACCCGTGTCCAACCCTGCATTTTGAACACGGGTTTGTCCTTGTGAAGAGCCGTGTCAGACTCTTAAAATGCCCCTTTTACACTGCACTGCAACCCGGGTTGTCTTAGGATTGGTGCTTACACACTGAACCTGTGTCCGACCTGCAAAACCTAAGTGTGTCATTAAAAATTTACTTTTTTCACGGGATGCCAATACCATCGCAATATTTTTGTAGACCACAGGGTCCTTTACGGTTCCGGTGATTTGTCTGCGAATATCCTCCTCACCCCTAATGTTGAGCAATTCCCTCACCTCCTCATCTGTCCAGAGAGAGGACATATTGCTGTAAAGCAGGCTGTAGAAGTGTGGAATACACACTGGACAAGTGTGGATTGCAGGCTGTAGATTTGTGGAACAATAGGCTTCCAAAGTGTGGAGCGCAGGCTGGGATGGTGCCTGTGTCCCGTGGTCCGCAGCTTCTGCGGGCTGCTTGTTGGTTTACGGGGTCAGACTGCTGACCTCACAGGAATCCACCAATAGCGGCATTTCATAAGCAGTGTCGGATGACACGGGTCGGGGCCTTTCTGACCGCACAGAAACACGTGTTAGAGCCGTGTTCAACCCAGGGTTGAAAAGCCGTGTTGCTCAACACGGGTTTTCTGAGTGTGGCGCTTTCATACCGCACCTTCACCCGTGTTTAAGCCCCGTGAACACGGCAATAACCCGTGTTCACAGTGCGGTCCGAAAGCGGTATTAGATGCTGTCACTGATATAATCCTCCACCAGTCTTTTGATAGTGACAGCATCATATGCAGTGGCAGTACACATGTCAGTAATTGTTGGCAGCTCCTTCAATCCATACCAGAAGTCCAAACTTGCTCCTGACTGCCCTGCATCACTGCCAATGGTTCTGCTATGAAAATTTATTTTTTCCTTCCTTCCAGTTCCAGTTGCGGGACAAAATGAAGGAGGAGCTGACTCAAGCTGGCAGTGTCTGAACTGACTTCACGTATGTCAAGTTTGAAGAGTTGGAGAACCTTGCACAACATGGAAATCAGTCTCCACTGCGCTTGAATCCGGTGCATTCCCCCTTAGGTAAAGACCTGTGTCATAGGTGAAATCAATGGACTTTTGCTGCTCCTCCATCCTCTGAAGCATATAGAGGGTGCAATTCCACCTCATTACTAGTTCTTGCTTCAGGTGATGGTAGGGTAGGTTGAAGAGGGTTTGCTGGTGCTCCAGTCTTCAACATTGCATCTCTTGCGCACCGCTGTAATTTCTAAAAAAATTCTGCACCACCAAACTACTGGTGTGAGCAAAACATTGGACATGCTGGAATTTGCCCAGATGTCGGCATCAGATATCACATCAGATATCACAAATCCCCAGGAGAGTCTAAGTGGTGTAAGCCATTATGCGATGATGTCCCTGAGGTTCTCAGCGGTGTGCATCTTAGAAACTGGTGATAAACAGCATGGCCTGCCTAGGAACAAGTTGGAACTTGTGGGGTGCTGCTACTGGTGCCACTTCTGTTGTTGCTTTGTAAGGTAATAAATCTACCCAGTGTACTGTCACAGTTAACCCCTTAGTTTTACCTGTTCTGCATGTCCATGGTTAAGTGGACAGTGGGTACACCTGCATTTTTGAGGAAACTAAGGACACTTGCTTAGTGTCTCTGTACAGTCTGGGAATCACTAGCCTAGTGAAGTGGAATCTTTACAGGATTTGGTACCGGGGACACAGTACATCCACAGGCAAGGAAGTCCAGAAACAGAGCATTTTGTACCTAATGAAATGGGTCATGTTGGAGGGTATGATCTCTGCTACACTTATACAGCACCACAGGACATCACTGCTGGACATATATACAGCACTTTTAACAGCCTAGGACAGAGCCCTAGAACTGCACCCCTGTACAGCACAGGATGAAAGCATCTCTAACAGCACACGACACCACCACTGGACTTACACGGCAGCACAGGGCAGTACCGCTGGACAGCGTCCCAGAAGAGTACCCCAGGACAGCAGCCCTGTACAGCACAGGACAGCAGCACCCCTAACAGAATAATGAATAAGATTTATCACGGTTTTAATGCATTATCCTTAATTGTCACTATTATTACTATATACACTTTCATTTATTTGTTACAGTCACTGCCTTTGTAACATTTTCTCACTGACACTCAGGGTGTATTTACTAGTTTCTTCCTTGTAGCTGAGTTGAAGTCAGACGCCGGGATGGTTGCCAGGGCAACGTGACGTATTTGGAGGTCGCCGGAACCGACTATAGGCTGACTGCCCACCCATTCTTTCCACCGCTCGGATGCACGGTGATGGGTCCCCTCCTCATTGAAGACTCCTATTTAAGGTAGGGCACTATGTTTATCTGTTCACTCACCTTGAAAAAAGACGCATACTGTCTCGAAGTGTCGATTTTGTGTGATGATAGATAGATAGATAGATAGATAGATAGATAGATAGATAGATAGATAGATAGATAGATAATAAAGCAATATATGGGAGCATATGACGATTAACCAGTCACTCCCAAATGCTCAAAAATGGACAAAATGATTGTTTGGATAAATTTGTTAAATCAAATAGCATTGTCTGTTTTCCAGTGTTTGGGAGCACCAGTTCCATTCTCATACGATCCCATACATTATCAGATTTTTGTTCCCACCAGATATACATTGTATCCAGCATAAAAAGAACATTTTTCACAAACTCAGATTCTCGTAAATGAGTGCTTTAGTATCTAAACCTACCTGTTTCGTCTCAAATGAAAGATTCTTTCATTAGTAGCAGCTTGTATTTGTTTTACATTTTTTATGTGTTTCTTTAGACAACACAAACCTTATAGTGTAGCTGGAGCAGATGGTTGTTTTCTGTATAAACTTGTGGACCACTAGCCCCGAGTGGGTACTTGTGTAGTTTCACGGCGCCACCGCGCGCACAGTCTGTTTGAAACTTGGCAGCTTGCCAGACTCTGTGCACGTGCCGCTCTAGCTTTTCTCAGCACTACGTTACCAGCGTAGCGTGTGCGCGTGCCGCTCTAGCTGTTCTCAGCTCAGCACTACGTTATCACGTAGCGTAGTGTCTAAATCCGTCTAAACTTAGACTCCCTGCGACACCCGGCACACCGCTATCAAAGGGGGTGTCTAGATTTAGACGCTAAAGCGTCTGAATTTAGTAGGGTGTAGGGGTACATAGGGGTGCACTGTGCAAAACACTCTTAAACCTGTTCACAATGACACTAGTCGACGCAACAGCTGTTGACCTTGTTAATTCCACTATCCACGCCAACCCGAAGCGTGGCGAGCAGCGGCGGTACGCGTCCTACGACCTTTTCATACCCCCACTATCCACGTCGGCGTGGAGTTGAATTTATAAAGTGTGGCAAGCTCAGCGAGCCACCGAGCCCAAAGTGTGGCGAGCGGAAGCCAGCTAAATCCAGAAACCCCGCTTCTTAGCGGCTTGCAGGCTGCCTGGATTCAGACGCTTTAGTGCCTAAATCCAGACTCCCCCTTCTTAGCGGCTTGCAGGCAGTGTGGATTCAGACGGTTTTGCGCCTAAAATTTAGCGTCTACATGGGGGACACCCCCTTTGATAGCGGTGTGCCGGGTTGTGTAGTTTAGAAGCCCCGACACGACAGCGGTGTACCAGGGTGTCCACTTCACATGCCCCCGTTGTCAGCGGTGCGCAGGACTGCCTATTTCACTGTGGAACTACAAGTACCACAGTGACCTGTCAGCGCCTGGGCAGCGCGCTGCTGCTGCTGCCCGGCGCTACGCTGATAACGTAGCTTACAATATGTAGCTTACAGCTAGAGCGGCACGCGCACAGTTAAACAGAGCTTCTGGCAGGCTGCCAAGTTTCTGAGACAGAGTGTGCGCGCGGTGGTGCTGTGAAACTACACAAGTACCCCCGAGTGTTCTCCAATCGCCTGTTAAAGGAGCCCAACTTAAAATGCAATTGGATATCCCATGCTTTTATTTATTATGGCTCTATAACTGCAATACTGTAATTGAGATAATTTGATATCCATAATCTATTGCAGTGATGGCTAACCTTGACACTCCAGCTGTTGTTGAACTACACATCCCAGCATGCCGTGCATCAGTTTTACTATGTGGCCATGCTAAAACTGATGCAGGGCATGCTGGGATGTGTAGATCAGCAATAGCTGGAGAGTCAAGGTTAGCCATCACTGGTCTATTTGATTTTTATATGAAAACGCTTCATAATAGTATTGGGACTTCCCTTTGATGGTGAAAGGGTGCTTCCACATTAACATTACTAGCAGCAATGATTTTTTATTTCTTCTATGTTGGCATCAAAAGTTCACATTTCCTAATTTACTCCTTCTCTGCTTCTCTCAATGACTGTGATATGAATACAATTTGCTATTGAAAATTTGCTGTGTCTCGACTAACAGGGCTATATATAGCGTCTGTTTATAAAGGATTGAGATAGATGAAATCCAGATACAAAGTCCCTGAGGTTGTTAAATTCACCATTTACTTGGTTGTACCCTCAAGGGTTTGTGCTATCTTTGGAGTTGTCCTTAGGTATCATAAAACCTCACAATTAGGAAATATCTTCCATACAGTTCACTTTTGTACAGATCAGAGTCTGATCAAAATGTCTAATTCCACGTCATTATGTTTAATGATTTATTGACCTTTTATTTACATCAATGTTTATATTTGTTTATACTTACAGTAAATGGCATTTATAGAGACACTAGTAAGCCCACTCATAGCTAATGCTTTGAAAGCTAGTAGATGTAGTTTTACTTGCTGCCAACAGATGGCAGTGTTTTGGAGTCACATGGATACTAGGGCCTTATTCTAGTTCACTTTTTCTGGCAAAATTCTTCTTAGATGGACAAAAAAATGTGCACTGCAGGGGGGGCAGATGTAACGTGCAGAGAGAATTAGATTTGGGTGAGTTATTTTGTTTCTGTACAGGGTAAATACTGGCTGCTTTATTTTTACACTGCAATATAGATCTCACTTTGAAGTAAAACCGCACCCAAATCTAATTCTCTCTGCACAAGTAACATCTGCCCCACCTGCAGTGAACATGGTTTTGTCCGTCTAAGAAGGATTTTGTCAGAAAGAGTGAACTAGAATAAGGCCCATAGTGCTGGGCCATGAGAATGAATATATTTGTTGGATAGAAAATGACCATATCACAGATATTGCTAATGTATCAGCATATATAATAGTAGTATGATCATTACTGGTTCATGTCTGGTACTGGATCAGTCTGCCCTGCAGCCAGTGGTTGACATATGTTGTGTTTTTGTGCTAAATTCTATACATTAGTCATATTTTTGTTATTTTAGCAATGTCTGATTACATTAAAGACAATATTTAGCTTATTTTCATCCTGATATAGTAAAATTAAAGAGTTTAAAACACTTGCATTTGTGAATTGTATATTACGTGACTTTTCATATTATACATATGCTGAAAAATGGGTGCATGCAAGTACACATATATATATATATATATATATATATATATATATATATATATATACTGGGTACTTTTCTAAATAAACGGCTATATCCTAGAATGGATCACAGTGGCGTAACTATAATTTAAGCAAACACCCCGGTCCCGGCTCCCCTCCTGGCTTCATTCTGATGCTATGAAAAACGGACCATCACAAAATGTCTGCCCCATACAGCAGACAGTTTCAGAGAACTGTCTGCTATATGGGGGCGAACATTTTATGATGGTCTGTCTTCATAGCATTAGAATGAAGCCAAGAGGGGAGCCGGGACCACCACAGCAAATACAGGGAAATCTGCAGGTCTGTGGCGTCGGCATTACAATAGCCCCGCAGCCCCCCCCCCCGCCGGCGCCCGCACTTACACAGCGCCTCCCGGCTACCGTGCAGGCTGCAGGGCTTTTGTTACGCCACTGATGGATCCTGCGTTGAATATATGATGACATCGGATATATGAAGAGTGAGTCATATTGTGATTTATTTTAAGAATATTTTATTATATTATCATTACTATTGGGTGCTACTATAATCGTAGGTTTAGCGCACTCTGATAATACTCTGCTGTACCATTTTCTGTTCCTCATTAACAAGAGGGATTTTTTTGAGGTGCTACTCTCTGTTTCTTAATTTATTAGCACAATACGGGGACCACACCCCATAATAAACTAACTCTGTTTAATATACAAATAATCAAATAAACAAATACTGGGGTTTTACTATACACTAGTTTATGAATTGATCAATGCATTCAAGGTTGAAGCCCATCGCCAAGGTACATGAACACCTGGTCTCTTAAGAACCTGGCAACTGCTGACACATTATAGCTAAAATGAACTGGTTTAGAGCTCACCTGCCATAAGGTAGTTGACAGGTGAGCTCTTACTTGATTATTTGTATATTAAGGTGAGTTAGTTATTATGAGGAGTATAGAGTCCCCTCTATCACAGGCCACTGCCTCCCATTTGTAGGAATGGCGAGTGCGGTGGTAACCTGTATGTATATATTTTGGTTGATTTTTAATGAACCATTCTGTGATCATAGCTTTCTCATGCACCCAGGGAAGCTCATTTGTCTTAAACCTGTGACAGCTGCCCCTTAGTGCTAATTCAGGTGCTATGTTGGGGATTGTATCACCTTTAAAAGCCATAAGGTATTTGGCAGATGAGCTCTAAACCAGGAAACAAGCACATGTTCATTTTTGCTATAAGGTTTCAGCAGTTGCCATGTTCCAGAGACATGGGGCGGGATGTACCAAGCAGTTGCGGCACATTCCGACACACATCGCAATCATACTCATCGCATATGTAGAAACTGTTAAAGTCGAGTTACACACACGCCATTTTAGGATTGTATGGCCGCCATTTTGGTTCGCAGAGTTGCGCAAATAAAGTAATAATACCCGAGTCTGTGTGACAAAGTGGACCAGAAGCGCAGCCATACTATTACACATAAATTCATAATACCATACTTACACCAAATAAAATATAGTTAATTAAAGGTTTAGAGCACTACACATAGTTTAATCAGCATTACACACTTCTGTCAGTATAATGTTTGGTACCGTTACGTTCCGTTTCTTATGCGCAGTACTCCGGTCGTTGCGATGTTTTCGCAACTCATATGGTCTGATAATTACGGACAAAATCCATATTTCAAGGACTATTTCTCTTAATACTGTGTGAGACAAAGGAATCCAGTTAAAACCGGTTCTTGTTGCTGTTTACGACCCCCGACGACGATGCCAACAGACAAAGGACACCAAAGTACACTCCCCCCTGCACCAATACAAACCAGGTGTAATACTTTATCCCAATCACTGAGGACTGGACATTCGAACCCCTGACCAATAGGAATGGCCCTTGACCTCCCCCTTCTGACCCTATAATATAGCTAACCCTGGGCTGCCTCGGTCACTTTGGCACTGCTGATATCCCCTCACCAACCCGGGCTGTAGTTCTACTTGAATATAGCGAGCTCCGACTGGACTGCGCTGCGCTATTCCTTAACGGTAACATTTGTATTCCCGTTTTACGTAATGTGGCTGATTATAATTGTATCTGTTTCTGTTCCTTTGTAAGTGTTTTAAAGTACATATTATTGTTAGATAATTGTATCACGTGTTACCCTGTATTTTCTTCTTTCTGTAATCCCCTTTTGTCCGCTAGGGACTAAATACACTATTTACGGAGAATCTATCTCCTCACTTGTTATATCGTGGTCTCGTCTAATTATTCGCATCTAGCGATAAGGTGTATTACGGACCTTGTCCTTAAAGTGTATTCGCAGATTAGAGATTAAGTACTGCGAAGGGATCTCCTATTACTGCATTGATTCATCAGTGTACAATACACGGTAAAGGTACGCTACGTTGCGCTACGCTTTGTTCGCATGTAGCTAGGAATAAAAGGTACCCAAGTTACGGAAAAAGTACGTAACCTGCGCTTTTCACTTATTGTTCTTTGGTCATATAAATATCGGTATTGATAAAACATATGGGATTAGTATCGCAAAGGGAAGCTCTTGCATTAAGAGCTGCCCTTTGTGAAGCAGCCTGCAGGGGGTGAGCGGGTCTCTGCGGCTCTCCCCCTCCTGCTGTGCCCGGCAGCCTCCTGCTCAGGGGATGCCGGGCTCCTCCTCCCTACACCTGGACGAGTTGCAGGGAGGAAGAGGTCATTGGTCCGGGCAGCACAGCTGGAGGCTGCCTGGACACAGGTGGGGTGGGGGGTGGGGGGGAATCAGCGCGGGCAGTGGGGGAATGTGAATAGAATCCCATAGGCTTCTATGGGGCTACGCCAGCTAACACCCCACGGCGTGGCTTTAATGCATATGAAAATGCGATAAAAACATGATAACTGGATTTTTACTGCATTTTCGTATATCCCACCCTAATTGCTAGTGACTTGCAGTGAAATGGGGTCCGTTGGTGAAGGTCTGCAAGATTAAATACAGTGATAAATTCATGATTATTTTATATTAAGGTGAGTTAGTTTATTACGGTGAGTGTTGAGCCCCCTGTATCTGTATTTATTAGAGCATGTGGTCACAGGCCACTGCACCCCAACCTGGGAATGGCGAATGCAGTACTGATTACACGGTTCATGCAATCTACTGTAGCTCAAAAATGCTTGCCTGCACATGCATTTTTGCCTTGCGATATCGACTACGTGGGAGCCATCTCATCACAAGGCAAAATAAACGCAGTGCGATTTGTACTACACGCAATGTGATTTCAACTAGAAAGTTTAGATTGCACGTGAGAAAGGCACCTTTACTGTAAGTCCACACTAATAACAATGATTGGTAATAATCCAGACATTATATAGGCCCAAATAGTGATTGCAGGCTACTCTGGATATGAGTGAAAATGCTTTTTTTATTCCTGTATTTGATTTTTAATAATATACACCAAATTTACTTACAACTCAGCTCCTAAATCAGAGCTCCCAACTTTGAAAAATTGTCCTGCGGGATGTTTGCACGTGACAAAGGCATGCGTCCGAAATGTGGGGGCATGGTCTGGTGGTAAGGGGTGTGGCCTATAAATCCCACCACGCCCTCATCATTATGTCGCTGTGGGGGCATGGCCAGAGGCTCACATGAACTACTGGCCATGCCACCAGCCTCTTTGCCTGCGGGAATAGATCTATTTACCGCTGCTCTGTTGAGTGACAGGGGGACTCCCAACTGCTTTAAATTAGTCGTGACAAGGAAGTGATATTTCTACGGTCTATAATGTGCTCTTGAATGTTTCTAATACATTGGGGTCAAATCAATTATCTGCAAAGGCAATGAGTTGTCCTTGCAATGGCATTTCCACTCTATTGCCAGCATTGAACCTTAACCCGCAGCCTGAACTCCCACCTGAATTGCACATTTTTGCTTACAGCTCTATGGAATTGCAAACTAAAGGCCATACAGTTTATACTGTGCTTTATACTTTAACATTCTAGAATGTTATTGAAAGAACAGGATGTTTATGGTTACATCCTGGTATAACAAATAAAAGAGATGAGATAAGATGGGCCTGCTCATGAGCTCACAGTCTATAGCACACACCTACAGTATATTAGTTCATAAGGGAGAAATACAATTAAATTTAAGACACTGCACATGGTTCTACCTCTACTATGACCTTTGTATATTTATGTAATTTGACAAACATGGATTACTATCACCAGGAAGAAACTGATTCATACTAGATATATCCATTGTTAGGGGTGTATTCAGAGGCGTAACTACTTCCTTCTAGGCCCCATAGCAAAATTTGAAAGGGCCCCCCACCACAGGAGGAGAGGGTGACAGGTGTGTGTGTTTGGGGGGGGGGGGGAGAAGGGAGATAGAGAGAGATTATATGGAAGGGGCCGAGGTGTAAAGGGGGGGGGGGGGTTGTATCAGAAGAGAGGAAGAAAAAGAGGAGAGACATGGTGGGAGGGAGTAAATGAGAGGAGGTGGAGAGAGACAGACATAGAGACATAGACAGAGAGAGACAGACAGATAGAGAGGGATACATACAGAGAGAGAGACATACAGAAAGAGAGAGAGTGAGAGACATACAGAGAGAGAGAAAGACATACAGAGAGAGAGAGAGAGAGAAAGACATAGAGAGAGAGAGAGAGAGACAGGCAGAGAGAGAGAGAGACAGACAGAGAGAGTGAGACAGAGAGAGTGAGACAGAGAGAGTGAGACAGAGAGAGTGAGACAGAGAGAGTGAGACAGAGAGAGTGAGACAGAGAGAGATACAGAGACAGAGAGAGAGACATACAGAGAGAGACATACAGACAGAGAGAGACATACAGACAGAGAGAGACATACAGACAGAGAGAGACATACAGACAGAGAGAGACATACAGACAGAGAGAGACATACAGACAGAGAGAGACATACAGACAGAGAGACATACAGAGAGAGACACAGACAGACAGATACATACAGACAGAGACATACAGAGAGAGACATACAGAGAGAGACATACAGAGAGAGAGACACACACACAGACAGACAGAGAGAGACAGACATACAGAGAGAGAGAGACACACACACACACACACACACACACAGTGTTTCTCCTATTTACATCCTCTCCCCTCCGACCCACAGTTAACCCTGTTCCCCCCCCCCCCCCCTACCAGTATAATTCATGCTCAGTGCCGAGTCTTCCTGCACTGACAGCTCCGTGTCTCCTGTTTCCCAGGGCCAGGCACAGACAGCGTGTGTCACGCCGGGGCTGGTCACTAGATAGTGACGTCAGTCCCCGGCAGCATCAAAGAAGGGAGAGGGGGGAAGGCTGCAACAGCCGGACCACCACACATTCCCATTCATATGTAGCACATCGTCGCTAGCGGGGGAGGGGGCAGAGGCACCACTGACACTCCCAAGCGTCCCACTAATAAGGAAAAAGGGTGCAGGGGATGCCTGCTGTGCTATGGGGCCCCCCAAGGGCCCGGGCCCCATAGCAGCTGCATCCCCTGCACCCTCCATAGTTACGCCACTGGGTGTATTTAGTAAAATGCGGGTTTACAGATGTGGAGAGGTTTCCCATAGCAACCAGGGTCAACTTATTTATTTAGTACCTTCTAAAACACTGGCTCTCAACCTCGGACCTCAAGTACCCCCAACAGTTCACGTTTTCTAGGTCACCCAGCAGGTGCACAGGTGCACTCATTACTCATTGACACATTTCTCATTGACACATTTCAAAAGATCAACAGGTGGAGCTATTATTTCACTTGTGATTCTGTGTGAAGACCTAGAAAACATGCAGTGTTGGGGGTACTTGAGGACCGAGGTTGAGAACCACTGTTCCAGAAGATAATCGCTACAATATAGTTTCTATAGAGCTTATCGCTTTTGTGCGAATTCTCATGGTGATCTATTTTTGAATGGTGCTGTTGTATATGTAGGTGCCCCTGTAGGGCTTAAAGCCCATCAGCAGACGACGCCTTTGCCTCTGAGATTCAGTTTTTTTGTTTGCAAGGCTGCTGCTGTCTGACAGGAAGTTGCTTTTTGGGGGTGTTAACTGGAAGTGTCAGAGAAAACTCAGTCATGCCCAGACATTGTCGAAGAAGGCGCGTGGCATCAGCTCCAGCCTCAATCAGCCTGTTTCAAACGGAAAGTCGTGGAAGTGACAGGGTTACACAAAGACTGTGCACAGTGGAAAAATCATTCAATGGTCAGTGAGTTGCAAATGGATTTGCAGCTGTACAATGATCAGTGCAGGGGCCTAACTAACTATTTAGCGCCCCCCCGCCGCACGTTTATTCGGCTCCCCCCTCCCCACACCTAACCTGCCCCCCCCTTCTTACCCGCGGTCTGCGTCTCGCCCGGCTCTGAAAACTGTCTGCAGTATGGGGGCAGCCATTTTCTAATTGTCAGTTTTCATTGCAGCAGGAGCCGGCCGGGACCGTGACGTCAGGAAGGTCCCGACAGAGAGCCGGGCAAGACGCAGACCGCGGGTAACTATAGCCCCGCAGCCCCCCCGGCGGCGCCCCCAATTTCTCTGCGCCCCCCCCCCCCCATCCCCCCGCCACCGCGGGGGCTGCGGAGCTATAGTTACGCCACTGGATCAGTGAAATTTTCACACATGCACACGGGACCGCGCATCGGACCCAACGGCATGTCAGCATAAAAGCTGGTTCATACTGCTGAATCGGGAGGGGAAGCATAGTGCTTAAAACTGCATAACTCAATTGATTATTCTTTATTAATATATTATATATAATCATGTATGCTTGAGAGCCAGGTAGTTATTTTATAAAAAAAAATATATATATGTTTAAATTTGTGTAATTTATTATTAAATATTGGATACATTCATCCCAGTGTGCTCCCTTAATGGATTGTATGTTTTGTGTTAGTGGGTGGCATTGGCAGCTGTCAGGTGTGTCCTGTAGCTGAGAAGTGGCTGCTGAGGTGGAGTGCAGGGAGTGAGACCATGGCCGGTGTAAGGTTTCCCTGCACCCTAGGCAAAACTTCAACCCACTGCTCCCCCCCCCCCCCCCCCATGCTGCAACCAATAACCACTTTCCAACCCCTTAAGGCATACTTGCCTAACATTCCGAAATGGCTGTGAGGTTTCAAAAAAACGTGTGGTCCTCCCAGCCCCATGGGAAGGTGAGCAAGTCCTCTGCTTTCCCTGGAGGCCCCCAGCACCCTCCCCTTTACCACCTACAACAGAGTACAAGGAAGAGGGGGCAGCAAAGTAGGGAAGTATGCCTCAAGGGAAAGTATGGAGGTGAGGTCTTAGAAGTTCCACAGCTGCCACTTACAACAAGGATCCTTAATAGATAGCCTTGATTTTTTTGATAGGCAGACTTGGTGGCGCCCCCCAGATCCTGGCGCCCTAGGCAGCTGCCTAAAGCTGCCTAATGGTAAAGCCGGCCCTGAGTGAGACACAAAGGCTCATGGAAGCTTCCTGGTCCCCTCAGTAAAAGAGGCTGCAGGGAGCTCACCGTGGCACAGATAAAAGCAATACATATTTCATGTTGATACAGCACATCACCCTGTGACATTTTTAGGGCCTGGAGCTCACACTCCAAGGGAACCGCCATCCCTACATCCTAGAGTGCATCTCCGAAATGTCAACAGTGGAAAATCTATTTAGCTTCTAATGGTTACATTGTCTCTTTGTTTTGTTCACTAATTTCCTTAATAGTTCCCTATTAATAAATGGCTGAAGCTGCTTATGCTGATATCCTAAATTACATTCATATTCCTCTCTGTCTCTTACATACCCTATCTAATGCTGTCCATACACTTATGCATTTGGATTCGATGCGTCATCAAAGTGCAATGTCCATCGCATCCGATCACATGGTGCAAAAAGTGGCCCCTTTCAGGGCCCCATGTCACATGCCATCTAGCAATGGCACATCGGATGCTGGCAGAGGGTGGTGGAGTAGCATAGCGCTATGCAGTAGTGCTAGCAGGCGGCGGCAGAATTTTAAAAAAATAATTAAAACACTGGGCGGTCCTCTGATTGGCTAAGTGAGCTTCACCAATTAGAGGGCTGCCCAGTATTTTAAACAATTCTGCCACAATCGCTGACACCGCCATCTGCTAGCACTCCTTCACAGCGCTAAGGTACTCCAACACAGTGGCGTAACAATAGCCCCGCAGACACCGCAGTGGCAGGGAGGCGCTGTATAGGTGTGGGCGCCGGGGGTCTGCCGGAAGCTCACCTGCCGCATCTGTGGCCGGCGACCAGGACCCACAGAAGATTTGTCTGCGGTCCCAGCTCCCCTGTCCCCTCCTGGCTTCTGCTTCTAATCTAAAATGTCTGCCCCCAAACAGCAAAAAACTGTCTGCTTGTATAGGGGCGGACATTTTGTGATGGTCTGTTTTCATTAGACGCTGGAGCCAGGAGTGGACAGGGGAGCCGGAACCACAGACAAGGTGCCTGCTGCAGCGGCTTTTGGAGGGGTAAGGCGGGGGTGGGGGTTAACTTTACTGTGTCGGGGGGGCGCAAAACTTTTAGTTACGCCACTGCTCCGACAGACACCGGCAGTGGATCCCTCTCCCCAAATCCGCCCCCCCCCCCCCCCAACCGCGGATTAAAAACCACATGCGATCGCTCCTGCAATTCGCATCACATGGCCCCTAAAATTTGCATACAATCATTTGATTTATTGAAGACGTGGTCAAAATTTAATGATTCAATGCAAAATCTCACAAGTGTATGTGCACTGTGCATATGTCTTATTGCACATTTACACATTTCCTTGCCTCAATAAAGCCACCCATCCATTTCAGAAAGGACATAATGTGCTATAAGCACTTTAATAGCAGTCTATGTCTCAGGAGATACAGTTGACAAGTTCCTGGCATCATGATAATAGTGCAGAGCCAAATACAGGGCATTAACGTTTTAACACTTATTGAATTTGGTGGTGCGAATGTGATTGTCCATATTACGTCTTCATGTAAGCTTTTACTGAAAATAGGTTGATCCCTTATGTGCTCTTTAAGACTTTCTATCATCATCATCATCATTTTGCTTCCTGGCTCCCTATTAATATCTTAGGAATGAATGCCTCTGTTTACTCAGTGACTGCAAGACCTATTTGCTATCAGCTTATCCCTACCTCTCAACTTTTGACAGCTGGGAAGAGGCACCAATTAGTTGCTGTGGCCTCATGGCTAGCTCACAAATGTTATGCAGCTTTATTTTTACACTGCAATTAAAATTTCAATTTGGACATACCCCACCCAAATGGTAACTATCACTGCACATGTTATATCTGTCCCCAGGGCCGGCGCCACCACTAGGCAGCTTTAGGCATTTGCCTGGGGGCGCCAGCCACTGGAGGGCGGCACTCAGGAGTAGGACCTCTCACCCCTGTGGAGCAGGTGAGCAGCGGCTGCACCCTCCCCCCCAGAATCGGCGCTGCCCCACTCCCTCCCATACATGGTCATGCACTCAGCACAGATTGCACTCGACCACCCCCTGCTGAGCGGGTGTGAGAGACGGGGCGCCCCCCTGTCTTGGGGATGCGGTCATTAGGTCTACACCAACTAGATCGACAAGCATTGGGTTGACACCACTAGGTCGACAGTCAAAAGGTCGAAATGGGGTCTTTCACTGTTTTTTGAGCCAACATGTGCCGACAGGGTACTCAAAGCATTGTGAGTAAAGCGGTGCACTTCAAACTGTGTCCATGTCAACTGTGTCGACATTTGGGTCAAAATACAGTGAAAAACCCCATGTCGACATTATGACTGTCGATCTTGCCCATGTCGACCTAATGCTTGTGTTGACATAATGTCCTGTCGACCTAAACCCATGTCGACCTTGACCGATTTCAAACCAGACCGATGTCGACCTTCTGCCTGTTGAACTAGTGGTGGCCACCCAATGCATGTCGACCTAGTTGGTGTAGATCTAACAACCCACATCCCTGCCGGGGGCGCTGCGGTGCCTCGCACTGGCCCTGTCTGTCCCACCTGCAGTGCAACATCATTTTACCCAGTTGCTGGCTTTATTGTTTTACTTATAAATATGAATCAGGCCCAATGCTGTACTTGACTACCCTCCCGGAATGTACCAGTATGCCCCCCCCCCCCCCCCCAAGGCACTTATATACATATGTACCAAACACAGTCCATAACCCGATAGATAGATAGATAGATAGATAGATAGATAGATAGATAGATAGATAGATAGATAGATAGATAGATAGATAGATAGATAGATAGATAGATAGAATATGTTTTATGTATGGATGGTCATTGCTGCCAGAATAAATAATTTTTCTTGTTAAATTAAAATGTTAACAATTTCATTAACTATACATCAAATTATGAGCGCAGGTAATCCCCTCCTACCTGCCCCCCTTTTTTTCTTTATTAAATATACTCTTAGGTTAATCAGCAGATTGTAGTTCCCTTTCAGACACAGACCACACTGATGAAATGCTGAAACTCTTACTGACTTCCTAGGACTGCGGAGGCCGGGATCAATAACAGCATTGAGATCTGTGTAGTGTCAACTTCACAGTTCCATTGATCCAAGCGTAATGATCCAGGATTATGAAGTTCTTTATTCAACAGATCTCAGACCTAAATCATTTTATATGTAAAGGATGCAACATGTAGTAATTTTATTTTTTATAGTGATGTTGCAAGCTATTTTAACAGTAAGGCTGGGTACACACCAGAACGATTAGGGCTCAATTCCATCAATCTGGATCCAATTCCGACCGATTGGATGCAGATTGTCTGTAGATTGGGCATGTTTTTGCATGTTTAGATCCAATTTTGATCCGATTCCAATCCGATGCGCGTCCCCGCTGTCGTTTGGTCGTTTTACAGATCCTAACTGCTGCAGGTAGGATCTGTAAAAGATCCATTCAACTGAATACAGACTCAGATCGGATTGGGATCAGATTGGATGCAGAATGTTAGCCGATTGCTAGCAGATCGTGTGCTCCAACAGATCGTGCGACCATCACACAATCTGCTAAGGATCTACTAACAATCAGGATCGTTCTGGTGTGTACGAGGCCTTAGTTATTTTAGGAAGGTTCTGAAGTCGGCAAATAAAAGAGAAAAGGTGTGTACACACGTACAGATTTAGCTGTCCAATCTATGTGGTGGGAACAAAAACCTGGAAATGTATGGGCGCAAATGACAATCACACATTTCCACCCAAATGCAGGAAAACAGTGAAAAACATGCTTTGATAAATTTGTTATATTAGAATGATTTAAACAATTTGTCTGACTGATCACGATCTGTTTTCAAGCGTTTGGGAACAATTTTTTTATCGTTATTTGCTTCCAGGCTTTTGTTCCCACCAGATAGATCGGACAGAAAAATCTGTACGTGTGTATGCACCTTAACGAATAACCCATACAATTTTTATTCAGAATCAGTGTCTGTTAAACAGCATCAGAATAGCAGCCTGCATAAAATATAAACCGTTTTTCTTTATCAAAGACTGTTATTTTTTTTTCTTGAGCTGAAAGTGACACAATGTGCTTTAACATACAATAAATTGATATTTTCTGTGTGTTTGTTACTTTCACCTAATCCAGATAACTAGAGCTGTGAGGCATTTCAGACAGGCAATAGATGCTGGTCATGTATAAACACATTATTCTAAAGGATTTTTTCTCTTTGAAGAAATGGAAAAGGCTAATATTGCCTTCTAGTGGCCATTGTTTGCCTATGCTGTTTCTTCTTAGTTAGCTTTGATGTACTGTAGTTTACGCAATGTTTCTGTGAAGCAGGGTGTACATGGGGAAACTGTAAATTGTTCTATTTAAAATTCTGTGTTCCAGCCCTTGCACTGCATACATTCATGTGTTGTTCTGTAAGATAAGACATGAATGTAATAAATGCCTTCAGAATAAAATGTACAGATGTATTCTGACCATGAGGTCTGTACTGAAGAAGTGCTATCCAATTACCTTTGCTATAAATCATGTTTCATCACATCAACATGCCAGACAACTTTTTTTTAAATTGGCCAGAGAGAAATATGCAAAAGATGAATGTAGATACAGAACGTGAACATTTTACTTACATTCCATTTTCATGCACAGTTGTTTTCCAAGTATTCTGTATTTCCCAGATTCAGATTTATTCTGATCTATGCAAAAATCTTTGCAAAATTGATTGGTAGTGGTAAATTTACGAAAGCTTTTAAATATGAACATATGCAGGGCTTAAAGTGGTCATGCAGAGGTGGGGGAACTAATTTCTCTATGCCAACGAATTACCCCCCGCCCCTCTCCCATTAGACATAGACAGGGCCAGTGGTAGGGATTTTGGCATCCTTCTGAAAACTAAAATGATTTTCTGTGAGCATTACTGTGCATGGCCAATGTGGAGGTTAAAAGGTTCCACATCACCATTAGAGACCCCTGAACATATGTGATGTTGCCCACAGCAACCTATCAGTTCTGTTTATATTTTTTTAGAATACATTAGAGAAATGATGAAAATAATCTGATTGGTTGCTGAGGGCAACATCGCCTTGTTTAATTGTTAGAAGCTTTAGCAAACTTACCACCTAAAGTGGTCTTATTGTCCCCACACAATTTAAGCTAGGAACACACATACATACCTTTTTTGGTGGAAGAGTATGTATGCACACAGGCTGCATTTGCTGATATGGTTTGTGGAACCCAAGTTTTTGTCCAATATTTATGTTGATACTTTGTTTTGCAGGACTGTCCAGAGTTAAATGCATCTTTGTGGTGAAATCTCTTATCTGTGCACCAGGGACGTGCAGTCAGGGAAGGCAGGGGAGGCATCCGTGACTGTCACCGTGGCTCTTCTATTGGTGCCGCGTATAGCACTGTGGCATTTTTAAAACCAGACGAGCCGTACCGCACGGGGCGCCGCTGCACGGCTCGTCCACTGACTTGTACTGCCGCTGTTGTCGGAGCTATCTCCCGCGGTCTCCCGGCCACTGGGTACCTGCATGCACTGTGCTGCTCTTTCCTGCCCAGGGGTGTCCCTTCTGCCTCCTGCCCGACGCGGTCTATTTCCAGGTGCCTGTCCTTGGACCTCCGGGTGCCTCCGGTCACTGCTGCTAGTGTGCTGGTGCTGCAGGTAATCAGTGCCTGTGCTAAGTGATGTGTGTGTGTGTGTGTATGGTGTTTGTGGAGGGTTGGGGCTGTGTTTTTTAAGTGACACAGGTGTGTTTGTGTAAAGTGACACAGGTGTGTGTGTTGTGTAAAGTGACACAGATGTGTATCTGTGTGTTTGTGTAAAATACTGTAAGTGTGTTTTTAAATGAATAAAGTATATTGGCCAAATGTACTAGCCTCTGAGTACAGTGGCTGTGCGGGATGCCAGCTGAACTCAGAGGTTCTTTTAAGGCAGACATCTACAAGACAAAACGAGGCATTGTAAATGATTGCCCTGTTACAAAAAACTCAGAGTTCAGCCGGCACCCTGAACAACCACTGAACTCAGAGGCTAGTACATTTGGCCACATGTTTCTTTTAAGTGAAAGAGTTATGTGGGCAGACCCCATGGTGGCTTGGTGGAGCCAATGACGACGGGGTCTGGCGAGCGCTGGTCCGGGTTGCTTCTGCATTGACAGGAAGGAGCTGCTCTGCCAGTCTCTGCTGCTTATGCAGGTGGCAGCTCCGCACCTACCTGTCAGCACAGAAGCAACCCGGTCCCAACGCTCCCCACAGAGCCCATCGGTACTGGCTCCACCAAGCCAGTGCCTCACCAACCACTAACCTCACCGCACGTCATTGCTGTGCACTGATACTACTAATGCCGTGTTCTCACTGCGGGTGAGAAATACACGGCTTTTCTCTGGACCCCCGTTCTCACTGCAAGGTAAATTCCCGGGTGAAGAAGTTCTACCCGGGAATTTGCCTTTTAACACAGGTTTTTTGGCAGTGTGAACGGGTCAACCCGTGTCTGCATACCCGGATCTCAGACACGGGTAAAAAGAAGGGTTTTACCCGTGTCTGAGATCCGGGTATGCGACCCGTTCACATTGCCAAAAATCCTGTGTTAAAAGGAAAATTCCGGGGTCTACATACTAGACCCGGGAATTTGGCTGCAGTGAGAACGGGGTATAAACCTCATCTTCACAGAATTAGACTAACTTATTGTTGGTGCAAATGATACACCTGTACCCAGGGCCGGATTAAACCTTCGGGGGCCCGGGGTCACTTTAGACAAGGGGGCCCCCTCCCACTTATCATTGCTGGCCGCAAACTGCATCTGAGAATATTACACTGTCAAAACACAGAGTAAAGGCAGTATAAACTTAGTCAATGGGTAACTGCAGGAGATATATATATATATATATATATATATATATATATATATATATATATATATATATATATATATATATATATATGGAAAAAAGTGAGATGGGCGCCTTCTGGTGCAGTACGTTGGTATTTACTCGGATCCGAGTAAATACCAACGTACTGCACCAGAAGGCGCCCATCTCACTTTTTTCCAGATCTACATATAGAGATTCCCTGGAACAGGAATCAACAGGAGAGGAGCTGCCACTCTATAAAGAAAAAGAGGAACTGGGCAATCTGCAGGAAACGGACACATAGTGTTGACTGTGTAAACCAGGGCTGGGCAACACCGGCCCTCCAGATGTTAGTGAACTACACATCCCAGGATGCTTTGCATCAGTTTCAGCATGGCCACATAGCAAAAGTAATGCAAAGCATCCTGGGATGTGTAGTTCACTAACATCTGGAGGGCCGGTGTTGCCCAGCCCTGGTGTAAACAGAACTTTATCTGGGGGCATCCACTCAGCGCTAGTACCATCACCGTATCTCATATATATATATATATATATATATATATATATATATATATATATATATATATATATATATATATATATATATATAAAGAAGCAGGTGGGCACTCATAAGATTTTTCACTCTGCACGGCGGCAGGTATTAGAAGTAAATGAGTTGAGGACACAAGTTTAGTGGGTCAACGTTTCGGGCTCCTGGCCCTTTATCAAGACATGGATGTCTTGATAAAGGGCCAGGAGCCCGAAACGTTGACCCACTAAACTTGTGTCCTCAACTCATTTACTTCTAATACCTGCCGCCGTGCAGAGTGAAAAATCTTACGAGTGCCCACCTGCTTCTTCATATACATATCCGCACCTGGATTGTGTGGCACCAAAGTCTTCATCCTCCGAACAGTGAGTGCCGGGAATCCCTCTCCATATATATATATATATATATATATATATATATATATATATATATATATATATATATATATATATTTTGTCACGGCTAAAGGGCTGGATGGAGTCGTGCGGTGCACAGGAACCGGAGACGGACCAGGAGGAGTAGGATTGAAACGTGCAGGTTTAATAACTGATTTCATAAATGATAAACTTCACTCAAATACTTCTTTAAGTGACAGTTGGAATAAATTAAATAGAGTCCAGCACAATACTTATAACGGGCAGGGAAATCTGGAAACGTATACTTGGTGAGCCAGAGTACATAGATGAGGATCCGGAAGGAGGTTGATTTGATGACAGAAGAAATGGATCCGGATGACTGAAAGATGATGGAATGAATGAGTTGTATGAAGGAGGACAGCGGAAAGCTGTGCAGGGTAATTCTGGGACACAAGCAGGAACAAGCACTAGGTAGGACTTGCAGCATTGGTGTCAGGAGAAAACTTCCTTGTAGCAAGATGCAGGGAGCAAGGCACCAGAGTCAGGAGAGAAAGAGCCAGGATCCGGGAATCAGCTAGGAGTTGTGAATGACTCCAAAGACTCATTGCACTGACACTGAACAGCCTAGGCAGATCCCCTATATCCCCAGGGGATGGCTGCCATTGGCTGTCAGCACAGGATGAGGAGGGAACCTCCACTCTGGGCCAATCTGTCTCCTGCCCTCAACCAAGATGGCGACGCCGGCCTCCCGGCACCACTACTGCTGCCATCCCTACCCAGAGCTGCCGCTACCCGCACACCGCAGACCGGAGCCTGCACACGCTAGCCAGCGGCGGGCGCGGACGGGTGAGTACTGTACCCGCCGCGCTCCGTCGCGGCTACGTGTGACAGTACCCCCCCTTTTCAGGGTGACCCCAGGGCGCCTATGGGCCTTGTGCGGATTTCTCTGGAGAAATTGCTTTACCAGTTTTGGAGCGTGCAAATCAATGGAATCCACCCAAGAGTTCTCTTCGGGACCAAACCCAACCCATTCCACCAGATACTGGGTACGAGAATTGCGGCAACGAGAGTCTATAATGCGTCTTACCTCGAATTCAGACCCACTTTCGGAGTTAATCTTGGGCGGTTTGGGAATCTTCTTTTGATAAGAGTTCAACCTTAAAGGCTTGAGGAGGGACACATGAAAGGAATTCGAAATCCTTAGGGAAGGAGGAAGTTGAAGTCTATAAGCGACAGGATTAATGACTTGGATGATAGGGTATGGCCCAATGAACCGGGGAGCCAGCTTCATAGAGGGCAGACGGAGGCGTATATGGCGGGTAGACAGCCATACCCGGTCTCCGACTTTCAATCTGGGCGCTGCCCTTCTTTTCCTGTCTGCCATCCTCTTGTATCGGGCGGAAGATTTAAGAAGAGCGGTGTGGACATCCGACCCGATTTTAGCAAAGCGTTGTAATGAAGTGGTTGCTGCAGGAACTTCGGAAGAGGATAATTCTGAGAAATCCGGAGATCGTGGATGTTTGCCGAATACTGTAAAGAAGGGGGTGGTTCCGGAGGAAGAGTGATAGGAGTTGTTATGCATATATTCTGCCCACGGGAGAAGATCCACCCAGTCATCTTGGGACGACGAGACAAACAGTCGGATAAAGGCCTCCAAGTCTTGATTCACCCGTTCTGTCTGGCCATTGGTCTGGGGATGAAAGGCAGTGGAAAACTTGAGTTTGACCTGTACCGCGGCACAGAGAGCTCTCCAGAACTTTGCAACGAACTGTACTCCGCGGTCGGACACAATCTCTTTGGGCAGTCCGTGAAGTTTAAAAATGGTTGAGATAAATAGCTGAGCCAGTACTGGAGCAGAGGGGAGACCTTTTAGTGGGAAAAAATGGACCATTTTCGAGAATCGGTCGACCACTACCCAGATTGCGGTATGACCTTTTGAGGGAGGTAGTTCGCAAATGAAGTCCATTGACAGATGGGTCCATGGTTCTGTGGGAATGGTTAGAGGGCGGAGAGGACCAGCGGGAGTTGTTCTGGGCACCTTATGCTGAGCACATCTTACACAAGAAGCGACGAAGTTGGTTACGTCGTGGCGGATGGTTGGCCACCAATAAGAACGTGACAGGAACATCAAGGTCTTTTGTGCTCCTGCGTGCCCTGCGAAGCGGGAAGAATGTGCCCATGACAATATTTTCTTGCGGAGTTCGGGGGGAACGAACGTTTTACCTGGAGGAGGAGATGGCTGTACGGTTACTTGGGCGAAGACCAGCGGATCGAGGATTGGACGAGGAGGTGTCTCTAGGTCAGAGGTCGTCTCAAAGGAGCGGGATAGAGCGTCTGCCTTAGTATTCGTGGTTCCAGGTCGGAATTTAATTTGGAAGTCAAAGCGTTCAAAAAACATGGCCCAACGGGCTTGGCGGGCAGTAAGGCACTGAGCCTGTTTAAGAAAGGACAGATTTTTGTGGTCTGAATACACGGTGATCCTATGTCGTGCCCCCTCCAGAAGGTATCGCCACTCCTCTAACGCAGTTTTGACTGCAAGCAACTCCAGTTCCCCGATGGGGTAATTCTTCTCTGCCGGGAGGAATTTTTTGGAGAGGAAGGCACAAGGGTGTAATTCTTGATCCTCACCTTTTTGTGACAAGATGGCCCCGATCCCTTCCGAGGATGCGTCCACCTCGAGAATGAAGGGCCTGTCGAGGTCTGGTTGGAGGAGGATTGGTGCCGTTATGAATGCTCTCTTTAACTGCTGGAAGGCAGAGGATGCTTCTGGCGACCATCGGCTTGGATCAGCTCCCTTGCAAGTGAGAGCAGTGAGGGGAGCAGCGATAGTAGAGAAGTTCCGGATAAATCGCCGGTAATAGTTTGAGAACCCTAGGAATCTCTGAATTCCTTTGAGTGTTGTGGGGGCTGCCCAGTCTTGGATGGCTCTCACCTTCTCTGGGTCCATTTCTATCCCAGTGGCGGAGAGAATGTGACCCAAGAATGGAATGGACGTGACCTCAAAAACGCACTTCTCCAACTTGCAGAACAGTTGATTTTGGCGAAGACGTCGTAGGACTTCGGACACTGTCTGTCTGTGAAGTTGAAGATTTGGAGAGAAGATGAGTATATCGTCTAGATAGACTACGATGGAGTGGTACAGCAAGTCCCGAAAGATATCATTTACAAACTGTTGGAAGACGGCGGGGGCGTTACAAAGGCCGAAGGGCATCACCAGGTATTCATAGTGGCCGTCGCGCGTGTTAAAAGCCGTCTTCCACTCGTCACCTGGACGGATCCGGATCAAATTGTAGGCCCCTCGCAGGTCCAATTTAGTAAAGATTGCTGCCCCTCTGATCTTGTCGAATAGTTCTGCGATAAGGGGTAAGGGATAGCGGTTTTTAATGGTGATGTCGTTCAGGCCCCTATAGTCGATACATGGCCGAAGACCGCCATCCTTCTTTTTCACAAAGAAAAACCCGGCCCCGGCCGGAGAAGTAGATGGTCGAATGAAACCTTTGTTTAAGTTCTCTTGAATGTACGAGGACATGGCCTCAGTCTCAGGTAGCGACAGGGGATAGATGCGGCCACGAGGAGGGAATTTCCCGGCCACCAGCTCTATCGGGCAGTCCCAAGGACGGTGAGGAGGCAGGGTGTCGGCACCACCTTTACTGAATACATCTGTAAATGAACGATATGGTGCGGGTATCGACAAGGGTGGAGCTGAAGAGGATGAAGGATAGTTACCCTCACGTTGGGGATGGGTCTGGTAGACCGGAAGGATCTGAGGAATGCAAGTAGACTGGCAATCTGTTCCCCAGGCCTTGACCTCCATATTGGTCCAATCGATTTGTGGGTTATGTTTGGAGAGCCAGGGAAGGCCCAGGACCATTTGGTGTGAGGACTGTGGAAGAATGAAGAATTCGAGGGTCTCTTGATGTAGAGCTCCTATGAGCAGTGTCACCGGGGTGGTCTGATGGGTGATTTGTCCACTACGAATTCGACTCCCATCCACTGCAGTGAGGACCAGCGAGTGATCCAGGGGTTGCACAGGCAGGGCATGTTGGGTGACAAAAGAAGAAGAAAGGAAGTTTCCCGCTGCTCCAGAGTCCAATAGGGCCTGAACTCTTTTTCTCCCTTGGGGACACACAAGGGTAACCGGAATGGTGGAATCAGAAGAAGAGGGAGATGGAAGCAAGACTCCTAATCGGACCTCCCTCGGGGAGATTAGGAGCGGTCGTTTCCCGGCCGCAGCGGGCAGGAAGCCAATAAGTGAGCTGAGGAGCCACAGTACATGCATAGATTCTCTCGCCGTCTTCGGGACTTCTCTTCGAGAGAGAGACGGGAGCGGTTGATTTGCATGGGCTCATCTGTTGACACCGCAGGAGGCGGGGTTGGTTTGGAGGCTGGTGCGACATTGGAAGGAAATCGAGGGCGAAGGCGATCAGAGCGATTCCTCTCAAGTTGGCGTTCTTGGAGTCGCAGATCGACTTTGTTACATAATGAAATGAGTTCAGCCAGGGTGGAAGGAGAATCGCGAGTTGCTAACTCGTCCTTGATGCGCCCGGCTAGGCCGTTCCAGAAGGCAGAAACGAGAGCCTCTTCGTTCCATCTGAGTTCGGAAGCCAGGGTTTGAAATTGTACGACATATTGTCCCACTGGGCGACTGCCCTGACGAATCCTTAGGATCTCTGTGGCTGCGGAGGACACTCTGCCAGGCTCGTCGAAGATGCGACGGAAGGAGGCCACAAACTCTTCATAGTTATTGAGGATGGGATCCGCACGCTCCCAAAGGGGGGACACCCACTCCAGGGCTGGACCCGCCAGTAGGGACACGATGTAAGCCACCCGAGTCTTGGGAGAGGGGAAATTGGAAGGCTGGAGGGTAAAATGGACGTCACATTGATTCAGGAATCCTCGACACCCCCTCGGGGACCCGTCATATTTACTGGGGGTTGACAGGTGTAGATGGTGAGGAGCAGCTGGCCCAGGGGGAGCAGCAGAGGCCGAAGCTCCGGAGGTTGGTGCTGCTGAAACTGAGGGAGCCACCTGAGGTGATGACAAGGTCTGGAGAAATTGAGCCACTTGACGCTGGGTAGTCTCTACTTGTTCCAATCGAGCCATGATGCCTTGAAGAACATCCGTCATGGAGGCCTGTGCTTCACCCGATTCCATCGGGTCAGTGCAAACTGTCACGGCTAAAGGGCTGGATGGAGTCGTGCGGTGCACAGGAACCGGAGACGGACCAGGAGGAGTAGGATTGAAACGTGCAGGTTTAATAACTGATTTCATAAATGATAAACTTCACTCAAATACTTCTTTAAGTGACAGTTGGAATAAATTAAATAGAGTCCAGCACAATACTTATAACGGGCAGGGAAATCTGGAAACGTATACTTGGTGAGCCAGAGTACATAGATGAGGATCCGGAAGGAGGTTGATTTGATGACAGAAGAAATGGATCCGGATGACTGAAAGATGATGGAATGAATGAGTTGTATGAAGGAGGACAGCGGAAAGCTGTGCAGGGTAATTCTGGGACACAAGCAGGAACAAGCACTAGGTAGGACTTGCAGCATTGGTGTCAGGAGAAAACTTCCTTGTAGCAAGATGCAGGAAGCAAGGCACCAGAGTCAGGAGAGAAAGAGCCAGGATCCGGGAATCAGCTAGGAGTTGTGAATGACTCCAAAGACTCATTGCACTGACACTGAACAGCCTAGGCAGATCCCCTATATCCCCAGGGGATGGCTGCCATTGGCTGTCAGCACAGGATGAGGAGGGAACCTCCACTCTGGGCCAATCTGTCTCCTGCCCTCAACCAAGATGGCGACGCCGGCCTCCCGGCACCACTACTGCTGCCATCCCTACCCAGAGCTGCCGCAACCGCACACCGCAGACCGGAGCCTGCACACGCTAGCCAGCGGCGGGCGCGGACGGGTGAGTACTGTACCCGCCGCGCTCCGTCGCGGCTACGTGTGACATATATATATATATATATATATATATATATATATATATATATATATATATATATATATAGCAAATGAGGATAAACTGCACACACATACTGAGGTCAACTCCTGAGTGCCCGGCTCAGATATGGGAAATTTGTATACATACAAACTGGTAGCCAGCAACATCAGATAAATGCAAAAAGGTTTTTATGGCATATTATAAAGTGCAATAGTGACAATGGTACATTTCAGTACACAAAAAGAGGAGTCCGGTATTGTGCAAACAAGTGCAAACAAAAATACTTAGCAGCATAAAGAAGTCCGGTCCTCCTCCATTAAGGTCGTAGCTACAAAAGGAGCACTAATTTAAAACAGAGAGTGTCCTACTCGGACATTAGCTCAGTAAAATCGGCGAGTGGTTGGGTGACCGCCAGGAATGGCACATACAAATGCACGAAATGCGCAAACTGTAGTTCTTTGGTCACAGGCACACAATTCACCCATCCAACCTCTGGACAAATGTTCCCAATCTACCACCGGTTGAACTGTGAATCAAGGTTTATTATATACGTCACTCTCTGCCCATGCAACAAACTTTATGTGGGTAAAACCATTAGGATGGCGAAAAAAAGAATAGTGATGCACAGGTCTTCTGTCAAAAAAGCCTTAAGTGGAGTCGATATCAACACGCCCCCAGTAGCAGACACTTTGTGGATGCTGGACATTCGTTAAGAGATTTCAAGTTTATGATAGTCGATCACATACCACCCCTCAGGAGAGGTGGTGATAGACACAAACTACTATTACAGAGGGAGTGTCAATGGATACGGAATTTAGACACTTTATCCCCATCACTGACACTGCTAAATGAGGAATATCCTCTCTCCGCTGTAGTATCATAATACCCTGAGAACCCCCACTTCAAAGCACCATGGCGACTTCTCGCATAAGGCCTGGGCCTTACGCATAAATTATGTCATACCTAATGCATTAACCTTTTGTCCCCCCTATGAGTCTTATTGTAGATATTGTATATACTGTATGGTGTTACTGGCATTCAACATTATTTGTTTTCACTATGCTGCTGTGCTTAGCTAACCAGCCTATCTGATGGCAAGCCCTAGTTGAGCACACAGCCCTGCTTTTTCCCCAGTGGTCTTTCAGCAGATACCGGGCTGCATTAAGTTGTTTTTGCCTGGCTGTCAAAATGGGGATAATAATTATGTATACACACAACCACACACACACTGCAACATACACACATATGTATAATACATATGTGTGTATGTTGCAGTGTGTGTGTGGCTGTGTGTATACATGTGGATGTATGTGCATATGTATCTGTGTGTGTATAAATGTGTTTGTGTTTGTATGTGGCAGTGTATAATTGTGGGTGTATGTGCATATGTACTGTAGCTACTGTATGTGTATACATGTGATGTATGTGGCAGTGTGGCTTCATGTGCGTATATATATATATTTTTTTTTATTTTATTTTTTTTTGGGGGGGGGGGGATGGCAACATCACATTTTTCGCCTCCGGGCCTCTGTTATAAATTTACGCCACTGATACCTTCTATACCTCTCAACTGCCCCTTTTTCGTGGTAATGTCCCATTTTTTGGGACGTTCCACTGTCCCTTAGCGGGAGGGCAGTTTGGAGTCCTCCCCCTGTCCGATGTGAACAGACGCTGTGCAAAGCAACCCTCCTCTCACAGGCACAATATTCGGAGTAGGGAAGCCAATCCCGGGGCATTTTTTCAATCCCGGGATTCGGGATTGAAAAATGCTCAATCCCGGGATTCCCGGGATTGGCTTTCCTAATAAAATAACGCCCTGGCCGCCCCGCATTTACATACATTTGCAGGGGCGGCCGGCGGCCGGGTTGATGGGTGGGAGCCGGGATGCCGAGTGGGCAGCTTCATCCGGCCGGCGGCAGGGTGGGAGCCGGGATACCGGGTGGGCAGCTTCCTACTTCGGGAGCCGGGTTGCTGGGTCGGCTGGCTGGCTAGGTGGGCGGGCGGGCGACTTCATAATGCGGAGTTGCTTGCTTGCTGGGTGGGCTGGCCAGGTGGACGGGCGGCTTCATCTCTGCCTGCCTGCCTGCGCAGCGTGACCTCTTGTCACGCTGAGAGGTCACGCTGCACAGGGTTGCTCTGCAGGGTATGGGAGTATCCGGGCAGCGGCTGAGCGAGTGCTCAGACGCTGCCCGGCATTAGACTGCGCATGCGCAGTCTAATCCCGAAAATCCCGGGATTGGAAACCCCGGCATTTTGGGGGCCAAATCCCGGGATCCCGCCGATCCCGATCCCGGGATTGGCCACCCTAGTTCGGAGGTATGTTCTTAAATGTACTCATGCCTATTGTTTTATATTTGCCTGTTTTATTTGTATATATATATGTCCATCATTTTACATTTATCAGTATATTTAACCTTGTAACTTTCTCTTAACATGATTGCACAGATGATAATTGTTGAAAAATAGCAGTTCAATTCTGAGACATAAGTTGCAGTCAGGTATCTGTGGTGGCTGTTCACTTGTACATTAATATTTTATTTGTGTAATTACTCCCGGGAGAATGCACCAAAGGGGATGTGAATATATTTGCATAAGTAAACATGGTAACAGACCTGAGCACATTTCTCTTTTTACCAGGTGGAAACCAATCACTCTTAAGTGAAAGTGAAATGAATATCAAAGCACTCATTAAAATAAAACAGTGTGTTCAGAGCCCTACATTTTAAATGAAATGATCAGTTACAATGATGTGACAGCAGCTGCATATTCCTATACTGTAAAGCCCTGCAGATCGTATGATTCTATCAGATAATAATAATAATTTTTACAAGACCGACCTATGTAATGCATTGCCATTTATCAGTGGGGGCTCTTACCTTTGCGGAGGAGGGGGGCTGCTACAATGGCCCCCTCTGCCACCGCCGCCTTAAATGATTGCCGGTAGCAGTAGCTTCTTACATACTGCGCATGCGCTGGCTCCAGCCTCCATGGGCTGCCTTGCAGAAGCCCCCAGAGACATATTCATGGTCCGGTGCATGTGCAGTATCATCCGCAGTACTGCGCATGCGCAGAACCCGTTTTTTTGGGCTGCCCCGCAGTTGCACATAGAGAGGCATCCTGAAGGAGGGAACACCTCCCAATGGGACTGCCTTAAGTGACTGGCAGGTCAGAGTTCCAATAGGAAGTCACTGCCAGTCACAGTGAAGCCAGAGCAGTCTCACACTAGAGATGGGCAAAACGGGTCACTAGCGAGAGCTGGGATCCAGCAGATCAGTCAGTGAAAAGATCCGTATCTTTTAGGCGGCTCGGTTGATCACTTTGAAAGTAGGGGTAATTTGTTAATAACGAAGCATAATTTGTTTTACAATCATTTATTGCCATTTTTTTTACTTTTTTTTTTTAAAACAGTGAGATGAACAAATAAGAACATACATAACTGAGTAAAACACTGATCGATGGCTGGGTGCAGAATCACCATCGATGGCAACTATCGATGGTGTCTGCATCGATGACCATCCCTAGCAGCAGCAGCCTTATTATTTTTTTTTTCACTTGCAGTCAAAGCACT
This sequence comes from Crinia signifera, assembly GCF_055691185.1. Lineage (NCBI taxonomy): Eukaryota > Metazoa > Chordata > Amphibia > Anura > Myobatrachidae > Crinia > Crinia signifera. Next base: position 75,935,619 of record NC_139222.1, on the reverse strand, counting down.
GTACTCAGTCTCCGGAGTCAGTACATCTCAGCTGCCACAGGTGGCAGTGCTGAGATCAGGAAAATGCATGGTAATTAAAAACTAAACTGAAAGTAAAAGAACGATGGATCACCTTTGTGGGATCGTCGGCTCACCCGTTCTTTCATGGGATCCGTTCAAAAGATTTGCTTTGTTCAGGAACGACCAATCTCTATCACAGACTGCATCTGGCTTCACTTAGGCAGAGAACAGTGGCAGATTTTACCTGGGGGGTGGGGTTGTTGCAGCCCTGCAGCCCATAGGTAAAAACCAGCACTGTGTGTAATATACACTTTTTTTTTTTCACTTGGGACCAAAAAAATAGAAAAATGGGGGAGTATACTCCAAATACTAAATATAGCTAGGGGAGGATTTTCCTTCCTTATCCTTGAGGGTGGGTAAGTGTAGAAAAAGATGGGATTCAGGTATACCTTGCGACGGGGAGGTTATACAGGGAGGGAAAGGGAGGCAAGGGTGGGTACGGGGGAGTGTAAATGTTGTAAAGTAATTGTATGTATAAAATGTTGTGTTTTGTGTCAGGTCAACCAAAAAGTAATAAGGATATGCAGTGCAATTAATTGGTGTTCAACTCAGGAATCTCTCTGGGGGCGGGAAGGGGAGGAAAAATACAAGTGTAGATAGATGGTAGGTTACTCTATTCTGAGTTGGAATGTGAGAGACCTGAACAATAAAATTAAAAGGTCCCTCGTCATGACCCAGGCCAAAAAATATGGTACGGACATAATCTGTCTGCTGGAGACACATTTATGTGGTAACAGGGTCTTTGCTCTGAAAAGGCCTTGGATTGGCCATATGTTTAACTCAACATTTACCCAAAACTCTAGAGGAGTTACGATACTTGTTAAGAAGACCTTAGCTTTCCAAGTAGAAAACAGTTGGATGGACCCACATGGACGCTTTGTGTTTCTCAAAGCTATTGTTAATTTTAAACCACTGTATATACTGGCAACATATATTCCACCCCCATACAACAATGAAGTTCTCCGACAGGCAGCCAAGATTATATCCGAGTCTCCAGATACCCCAGTGATTTGCGTAGGCGATTTTAATAATGTCATGTGTAAGAACTTCGACAGATGGAAGGAGAGTGGCCAGCACCCGGTGATACCGGAAGGTGTGCAACCCACCCCATTCTCTAAATTGATAGATGAATTGGGCTGGATAGATATCTGGCGCTGTAGAAATAGGCAGGGGATGCAGTTTTCATGCTACTCCACCACACATAATACGCTCTCCAGAATAGACCTGGCATTGATATCTCCTATGCTGGTACCGACTGCAACAGAAATAAAATATCTTGCACAGGGCATATCGGATCATTCTCCTGTATTCTTAAAAATCTATATGGGCTTAGACAGGGGTGGAGTGGCATGGAAACTGAATCCTTTCTGGCTGGATTTAATGGGCACTGGTGCGGAGTTGGCCGCTAACTGGGGAATGTGTGTTACTGATAATGCTGTATACGAAAACCCGGCTATAAAGCATGATGCAATTAAAGCTGTAATAAGGGGTACATTTATTAAAAGAATAACTGAGATAAAAAGAAATGGCAAAAAAGAGGAACAGGACCTAGAAAATAATTACTGTCAGGCTGAATCTAATTATATAGCGTCTGGAACAGTAAAAGATAGAATATACCTGACAGATGTTAGAAGGGAGTGGGCCACATATCTATACAATAAATCAAAAAGAAGGCTACAATTTGCCAAGCATAAACAGTACTTTCAGTCAGACATGGGTGGCAGCCAGTTGGCATTCTTAGCTAAAGACGAAAAAAGTAGTAGCCTAATACCATGCATCAGGAATAAGACAGGAGAAATAAAGTATTCCTCAAAAGATATAACGGGGGTGTTTAGGGAGTACTATCAGGGCCTGTATGAGTCCGGTGGGATGACCACAGCGGTAGAGCTGGGGGAATATTTGGATCAAATTGTGATGCCATCTCTTACAGAAGAGAATGCGCAAATGCTTGATGCTCCATTTACAGCAGAAGAGGTGGGAAAAGCAATATCTTTGCTCCCGGCCTCTAAAGCACCAGGTAGAGACGGTATTCCCACCGAGGTATATAAAAAATTTAATGATTTCTTTATTCCCTACTTAACTGACTTATATAATACATTGTCAGAGTGGGGCTAATTACCGCCAACCATGTCAGAGGCAGTTATTGTACTGATCCCTAAAAAAGATAAGGATCCACTCTCCCCGGACTCCTACAGGCCTATTTCCCTGCTAAACACTGATGTAAAAATCCTGGCCAGAGTGATTGCGAATAGGCTAAGTCGTATAATAACATCTATAATCCATCCAGATCAGACCGGATTTATGCCGAACAGATCTACAACGCAAAATCTGAAACAACTGTATTGCCATCTACAGAGGCAACAGGGCCTGCAGACAGAGGCCTTGGTTGTATCACTAGATGCGGCCAAGGCCTTTGATACTGTAGAGTGGAAATATCTATGGGCAGTGCTACGAAAGTGCGCATTCGGCTCCCAATTTATTAAATGGGTAAAACTACTTTATGCACAGCCTATTGCAGTGATAGCAGCAAATGGTTATACATCAACCTCAATTAAACTAAATAGAGGCACCAGACAGGGATGCCCCCTGTCCCCCATGCTATTTTCTATGGCAATAGAACCATTAGCCTGTATGATTCGTGCACACCCTAATATTAAGGGAATACAAATAGGGGAAACAGAGGATGTCGTCGCATTATACGCAGACGACATGCTTCTGTTCCTGAGAGATTCGGGAGACTCGCTACAAACTATGCTGAACATAGTAAAAGAGTTCGGAAATTATTCCGGACTCCGCATAAACTGGGATACGTCCAGCATACTCCCAATCTCGGGTAAGATCCCCCTGATAAAACAAACAGAGTCTCCCCTAAAATGGACCCTCAAGTTCAAATATCTGGGTATATGGATAACTCCGGCGGTGCAGAACTATGTAGAATTGAATGTAGACCCTGTTACAATAAACTTTAAGAAGCGACTGCATGTCTGGAAGAAACTACCAATAACAGTTATGGGGCGGATAAACATGTTCAAAATGATAGTTCAACCTAAATATCTATACATTTGGCAAAATTCTCCAGTGTATATTCCAAAATATGTTTTTGCTGCTATAGAAAAAATAATATCATCCTTCATATGGAGAGATAGATCGCCTCGAATAGTAATGAAAACTTTATATAACAAAAATACACTAGGTGGACTTGCCCTCCCTAACTTAAGAAACTATTGCATTGCCTCCCAGTTGACCCAGCTGGAATCATGGATAAATAACACAATGGGTATAACATTAAAAGCGTATTTTGAGGAACAAATAGGTAACTGGCCCTCTCCTTTGCTATTTCTTTTATCAGGTATCTCCTCAACTAATCTGCCACACATCCTTAGACAGGCACTGATGGTGTGGAGACTGGCACATACAATGTGGAAATGGGCAGAGATAGAGACAGAATCACCTCTATGGAACAATAACAAATATCTAGAATTGCAGAAACTTTCGGAAGATAACATATGGCAGCGTAAACATATAGTCAGTGTAGGGCAGCTATACACGGATGGAGTATTTAAATCATTTAGCCAACTGCAACTAGAATTTAATATTGTAAACGTAGACTTTTTTAGATACCTACAACTGAGACACGCCATTCAAAGTCAATTCAAAGGACTCACACTTGTAACTACTCCATCGCCTATTAGAATAATGCTACAAAAACTGGGCAATAAAGGAAATGTCTCCAGAGTATACACGGCAATAAGTCTAACCCAATGCTCTACTCCACTGGAACAACTAAGAATGAAGTGGGAGCTAGATGTGGGCCCATTAACAGGGGAGGCATGGAAGGGAGTATTAAGTTCCATAAAACATGCTACTTCTAGCATTAGATACCAACAAATTCACTATTTTATACTCCATAGAGTATACCGTACCCCAAGCGGGATGTATCGAGCCGGCCTAAGGGTAGACACAAAATGCCCAAGATGTGCGGCGGAAGAAGCAGGGTTTATGCATCTCCTATGGGAATGCCCAGCGGTGCATGGATTCTGGCAGGCAGTATGGGACGATCTTAAAACTACAGTCCCTTCACTAGCCCAATTTGGTCCCAGGGCATGCATACTCGGCATAGACATAGGAGGAGACCATACACCACTGCTATATCAATATGTTCTAAACCTGGTGACTATGGCAAAGGTGGTAATAGCACGAACGTGGTTTTCCCCCAGTCCACCTGAAATTGTTAAATGGAGAGTACTTGTGGAGGAACTGATCAAACATGAGCGATTTATGTACAGTGCAAGAAATATGGTAAATAAATTCCACACTAAATGGGATAGATGGTATAATACCCCTATTGTATGATTTTTAGACACAGAAACAATATACACGTATTACTAATAGAGTCACAATACAAGAAATAGGAAAATATATGTTTATTAGGAAAACACGTGTTCATTAATAACTCTTCACATATCTCGGCACTGAAACCAATTTAAATTATCAAGGAAACACACAAAAAAAGGGGAAAAAGAGGAAAAAAAAAAAAAGAAGGGGTAGGGACGGGGGGAGGGAGGGGAGGGAGAGAGAGGGGAGGGGTAGGGAAGGGAGGTACATAAATAAATGATATATATATCATACACATATACACATGCACTCGAGTTAGGAAAAGGATAGAGAAAGGCAAAGATAATAAAAATAAATTTCCCCCTTTTTTTTTTTTTTTCTCTTCCTTTCCCTCTTTTCCTTTCTTTCAACAATAAGACTTATATAACATGTAGTAATAAAATAAGGCACAGGAAAGATATTAATATAATGCACTGGGAAAACACAATGCAGCACTGACACATTGATAAATAGATAAAGGGGTAAATATATACCATATAAACCAATAATAAGAACAACCACAATATAAATATAAGGCGTTATATTATATGTAATAATAACTAATGTACTGTAAATTCTGGAAAATGTTGGAAAGTGATAAGATGACCTGTTTTTTGTATGTTTGTCTGTATGTACGTAATGTATATTTGAATGTGTAATGGGGTATTGTCATTTTAATGTATGTATTTAAATGTATATGGAAAAATAAAGAATATTGAATTAAAAAAAAAATATATATACACTTTAGGACTGATTGACTTGGGAGCAGTGGCAGATTTTACTGCTCGCCCTAGTAAAATCCACCACTGCAGTGAGCTTGTTGCAATGCATGACTGCACTGGATTTACTGTATATGGCAGTGACTTCCCACTGGAAGTGTTACATACCAGTCATTTGCAAGACAGGCAGTCCCGTTGGCAGGTGTTTTTTCTTCTGGGAGTCGGGTGTGGTATAAATCACTGACAGTCGGGATTCCAACAGGCATTACTCAGACGTCGGAATCCCGACTGCACAGAGGGGGGAGCACAATGAAGCCCCTTTCGGGCACGGTGGCGAGCTGCGCTCGACACCTATTTTATTCTCCCTCTATGGTGGTCGTGGACCCCCATGAGGTAGCAGTCGGGATTCTGACGTCGGAGTAATGACAGTCGGAATCCCGACTGTCGGGGAGCCGTCCGGCACCCCTGCCAGTCTGGGTGGTGATTAGCACTCATAAGGGAGGCAGGAGCTGCCTCTGATTTGGTGTAAAGCAAAAAATGCAAGTAACTGTATACCCTACCCATGCAAGCCATGTTTAAATGCAAGGACTGCATGTAGATTTGATTATTTTTGCATACAGTGTAAATACCTGATGATTTTGTATGAAGCCTGAGTATGACGGACAACTTTTCTTTTACACTGCAAATGATATTTCAGTTTGGATACACTCCTCTAAAATTTAATTCCCTGCACATTTTACTTCTGCGGCTGCCCCACATGATATGCAACAACGTGCAAAGTTAATTACTCTTTTTGCTTAACACTCAACTCGGAATCATGCCCTTTATTCAACAGCCAGGTCTGTGTGAGGGTTTTTGCAGATTCCTTATGGGACTGTTTACAAATGATCCCTGTCCCAGGTGTGGTGCTCAAATTGTTTCACTGTTCCATAATAATAAGATTTTGGATGCAAGTTTGGAGCTATATTACGCAACATTTGGTAACCCTGATCCCTGAATGGGTGATGTTTGGTATTATGGAGGGAACTAGAATAGCACAGGGAGTTAGGAAATGGCTCACAATAACATCTGTGGCTGCTAAAAAATCCTTCAAATGTGGATACAACCCAAAACCCCCCATTATTACTCTTTTTGGCAAAATTGTTTGATATCTGTAGAATGGAGTGGCTGGAAGATTTGTTACAAAAAGAGAAGTTTACTAAAAAGTTATTTTAGACATGGGAAAGTTCCATCGTAACACTATCCAATTCTATAAAACAACATATATGGAAGTGCTTCAAAAATACATTGTGGTATGAAACTCGAGTATATGCACAAGAAACCCTAACATGATTTGCTGTTGGGATACGGTCACTAGGTGGACAAGGGGAAGGTCGACAAGCAGTAGGTCAACTACTGAACGTCGACATGGGGTTAGGTTGACAGGGTCATTAAGTTGGCATGGGGAAGTGGGGAAGGTCGACAGTCAAAATGTCGACATGGGGTTTTTAACCTTTTTTGAGCTGACATGTGCTGACCGGCGGTATTTCATGCCCTACATAGAGTAGCGAGGCACCGTGCCCAAAGCATGCCGGCATTTGGGTAAAAAAAAAGTGTAAAACCCCATGTCAACCTTTTGACTGTCGACCTTCCACAGGCCAACGTAATTACCCTGTTGACCTAACCCCATTTGGACCTTCAGTCATGTCAACCTTTATCCATGTCGACCTTCAGTGGTCGAGCTAATGCATGCATGCATCCTATAATCGATACCCTTTGCTGTTTATATTACTAATAATCACACTGGTTTAATTAGTAATATAACCATTGTTGGGGATGGCAGATGGAATAAGCATGGATCCAGGCAAACTTCATTAATAGCTTATATATATCAGATAACTATAATATATATAACTTATATATATCAGATAACTATAATGGTGTAATGGTTAGCATTACTGCTTCACAGCACTGAGGTCATGGGTTCCATTCCCACCATGGCCCTAACTCTGTGGTGTTTGTACATACTCCCCATGCTTGTATTGGTATCCTCCGGGTGCTCCGGTTTCCTCTCACAATCCAAAAATATACTAGTAGGCTAATTGGCTCCCAACGACTGTGGTAGGGAACATAGATTGTAAGCTCCACTGGGGCAGGGACTGATGTGAATGTTTAAATCTTCTCTGTAAAGCGCTGCGGAATATGTTTGTGCTATATTAATAACTGGTAATAAATAATGAAAAAAATTACTGTACAATGGCATGCATTTATGTTTATTGCATAATACAATTGCAAGGATTATATATAGTAATATTTATACAATTGTATTTTGACACAGCTATAGCTGAATTTCCCATGATGCACAGGCAGGCAAAAGTTGTTGATTGCTGTTAAGATTTCATACTCATAGGAACTAATGTTCTCTGCAATAAAGCCTTTTGTTGTAAACCATGCTGTGAACATACAGGTCGGGATTACGTATCTCTTTGGTCCAAGCAATTTTAAGAACTGAGAGTCAGAGGTTAACGCCTCAAACTATTCTGGCATCATAGGCAGACATTCATAGAAGAGAGAATCACAGAAATAATCTCCCACCAGTTATTTTGTTTTATACTATTCTTTGTGGAGACAATTTAGTTTGTAGCTTCCTCTGTCATAGGTCACCTTACAATACAGAAATAGTTCTTATATTGTTAATGTTAAGGTAAATGCAGAGATTAATTTAACCAATCCCAACCCACAAGGATTTCATTTTGGTGAACACTGCAGTACAAGAAATCCACGGCAGGACATTTTAAAATGTATTCCTTACTTAGGGTCTGATTGTATGAAACCCCAAGTACTGTCCGATCAGGTATGCCGCAACAACCAGAGTCCAGCCTGCAGTGTGACTATGGTTTTCGCAGCTGTCACACTGCTCAAACCAGTGTTCAATATTGGACCCAGATGTTTAGAAAAATGTGACCTGCCCCAACATGACAGTGACCTACCACAAAACTGGAATCTGCACCCCAACACAGGGGATTGTGATCTGCACCTAGAAGTAGATTTATACATCATGGGGCCCTAGTAGGGTTAACACTGTTGTGTTAAGAGATTCCCACACTGTGGCCCATCCCTGGAACCACCCACAGCCCACCCCTTTTTACAGCAGGGCACTCAAATATGTAACTGCGGCATGCGCATACACTGTCTGAAGTAAATGTGGAAGGCGTGGTAACCCTAGGCAAATTACTGCTTTGGAGCCCTCCACAAACACTCCAGAGAACTATATTTTTGCTGCTGATCAATAGAGTACCTTGGCGTGTGCTCAGCTGCGTGAACATCTTCATTGCGTACAAATCTGAATCAGGCTCTAGGTGTTTTGGAAGTAGGCTTAATATTGGTGTCACATTTAAAATACAAGGATTCCCACATACAGTGAATGAATAATGTCCCCAAACATTTATCAAAGAACATCAAAGAAAGAAACTTTGGGAGTGTGAGGCAGGTCTATGTGATGTCATGATGCCATGCGGTAGTCATGCATTGTTCCTCTGGGAATATTTTGCCCGGCCAGGATAATTTTATGGGGCCCCTTGGGATCTGCTGGGCACTAGGCATGTGCCTAGGTTGACTTGTTGAAAATCCACCTTTATCTGCACCCCTTGACGGAGGGATTGTGATCTGCACCTCTGAACAGGGGATTGATCATTGCTCCACTCCGGAGTCCGCCAGACATAAGTTTATCCCGTGACTCCCCACAGAATCTGAGAATTGTAACCTGACTCACCAGGACTATGACAAAATTGTGGCAGTCCTCCAGCGTATCATGAATGGTGACTCTCCGCTTGGACCTGTCATCCCTCTCGCCCAATTATGATCCGTGGCCCCTCTGCTTATTGTCAATATCCATTGCTATCTGCTATCCTCTGATATTAGTACACTGACTCCAGTAACAACACTTCTCCATGTGATTTGTAATTAAATCAGTTTATTGTCCACAAATCCCTACTGCAGATTATATACACCTTTCTTGCCACCTGAAGCAGTTTGTGATAGTCTCTAAGGGGGGTATTCAATGTGTGCTGATTATTTTAGACAGTCAGAATTATCGGCACAATTTGACAAAAGCTATACAATTTCCGATTGTTGGAAATCTTCTGCACGAGTATTTTGGCAAAAACTGCTGTATATTCTACAATTTAGCGGCCATTATGAACAATGCAGATTACAAAGTCAAATCTGCGTGTCAAAAAGACGTCTAAAAACGGTTGAGATGAAATAGGTATGTGCTGATATTTCTGACCGTCGGAAATATTGGCACACATTACCTTACCTAAACTGGTAAGTATTGCAATGTGTTTCTTTTAAGGGACTACAAGTCCAGCTGGCCTATTTATGTATGTTGGGGGGGCTTGATGGGATTTGAATTTTTACACATTTGCTATCAACCTGGCACCCACTGCTTCAGCCCTGGCTGGGGGTGGCCCGGAGGATATCCAAGCTTTAGGATAACCTGGTACCCCTGGGCTTCAGCCCTGGCTGGGGGTGGCCCAGAGGATATCCAAGCTTTAGATCAATCAGCCAATCAATAGGTCAAAAATCACAAGATCAAGAACTATAGGCCGACAGTCAAAAGGGTAAATGGTCAACATTTTTTTCGTGATTTTTTTCGTAACAAACCGTGTTCATACTTTACCAGCCACATGGGCATAGTTAGTTTATTATAATGTGCAGAGCATAGGCACCAAGCCTTGACCTGTGTTGACCTTTTGATCATGTCCACCTTTTGACTGTCGACCTTTTTATCCTGTTGACCTTTTGACCATTATTTGTCAACCTTCTGAATGTAGACCTAGACAATTTAGATCTTAAATATACCCATCCTGGAGGGGTGGTCCACTTTGTTGGGGGGGATCCCCATTTCTCCAGGGACCTGGTCAGGACTAACCAGCCACAGAGGTAATGCTTTGGCCATGACCTTATATAATAAGTGTCCCCTGGCTGTGGCATTACCCTGATGGCTGTTGGAGCCAGGTGCTGGTTACAAAAATACAGGGGGCACCTACTCTTTTTGTCCCCCATATTTTTGGAACCAGGACTGGGGCACTAGCCTGGTGATTTCGAAAATACAGGTGGACCCCAGTTATTTTGTCCCCTGTATTTATTTTTATTTATTTACAGATGGAGCCGCTCTCCTGGTGATTCTATCGCCATGCGCTGTCCCCTGCCAGCCGCTACAGTCCGACAGAATGGGGTGCGCATTTTCTTTGGAAGTCCTGCCTGTCTCCCTGAAGCGGAGAAGGGCAGGGAAGCACTCTGTCCCTACTGCCTTGCTTGCCAGCCCGCACATCGCCGCCCTCCACCAGCACTCGCCAGCTACGGGGATCTGGCGAGCGCTCGGCAATGCTGAGGGCGGCTCCATCTGTATTTTATTCTATTTTTTTACACAGAGAACCATCGCATGGATCTGACTGATTCCTGCAATGCTTCAGGGTCATCCATATTTGGCTGCCTGGAAACTCGGCACGCATCCCCCTAGTTAAGGTTCTTTTGACAATATATACAGTACATGTGACAAGATCCTGACATATTGTATGTAGCAGAAAATTGTACCCCCCAGTACCAGTGGATGTGCAAAGTTTGAAGGACAAAATTATTATTTCAAATGAAAATCATCATTTCTAACCTTGCCAATGGCTTGAAATTACAAAAACCGCAAAATGAATAGAACATTTTGTATAGATTCAGGGAACGTATCCTCTTACTATAAAAAGTATAATCTAACAATTTCTGGCACACCAAGGTAGTCCAAAAATAGAGTTTTAGTATTTCTCAAAATCCAATACAGCATGCGTTAAACGGGATACGGTCATTTGGTCTACAGCATGTAGGTCGACATGGGTTTAGCTTGACAGGTCATTAGGTTCACATAAGCATTAGGTCGACATGGGGCTTTTCACTGTTTTTTGAGCCGACGTGCTGACGGGCTGTATTTCATGCCCTGCCATACACTAGGGTGTGGGAGAATAAAATAGTGCCCAAAGCATCGCGAGAGAAGCGGTGCACTTCAAACTGTGTCCATGTCGACCTTTTGACCTATTTGTGTTGACCTATTGACCTAAACCCACGTTGACCTAGACCCATGCCGACCTTGTCCCATGTCAACCTAGAACCATGTCGACCTTGTCCCATCTCGACCTAGAACCATGTCGACCTTGTCCTATCTCTACCTAGAACCTTGTCGACCTAGTGATGTATACCTAATGCTTGTCGACCAAGATGCTGAGAGAGAGAGAGAGAGATCCAACTATACTGCACGACGCTTCCAGGTATTAATAATGTCTGTGCCCGGTCAGATAATAATAAAGACTTTTACATCCAAAGAAGAATCCTCCCAATGGATAAAACCAGTACTGGACTCCAATCAACTTTTGCAGATCAATTTGTATTAAAAGGTCATTGTATCAAGACCCACAAAGTTGCATCACATGGCATGACAGAATTGCATAGCAACAGTACACATTACTGCACAGGCTCCATAGCCAGAGGTCCCTTGACAGCAGCCGTTTCAGTGCGACATGCACCTTTTTTAAAAGGGAAAATTGTAAGACACTTGGTAAAGTGCTGGGAAATGGCACTGATGATTCAATGTAACTGTATCTATCTCCCAAAAATGTTACAGTGTAATGTGGGCTAGGTGAAATGAGGGAGATTGCTAGATTAATGAGGGAGAGAGGGAGATTGTTGCTATTTCAGTGAGTCTCCTGCAGAATGCAGGAGGGTAGGCAACTATGCGGACCATCACCACCCAGCAGTGCCATTTTTGGAAGAGCAGTGTTATATACATAGTTGCCTACCCGCTTGTTGATTATTCCTCCCGGTCTCACGGAAATTTACCTGATCCTCCCGGTTTTTTATTCTCTTTCTGGCTGTCCACGCTTCTGCTTAATAAAAATGGTTCCTCTCCCCACTGCTTCATACATTTTTTGATGAACAATAATGAAGCAGGGGGAGAGGATAAGTTTTTATAAAGCTGCAGCGTGGAAACGTGAAAACCTGGAGGTGAGGGTGGGTGGGGGGGAATCTTCAAGAAGCAGTGGGGAGGGGGAAGTGGGAGATGAGACATTTATATGAAGCTGGAGGGGGGCACTGGAATACTTTTTTAAGAATATGTGGGGAGGGGAATCATTTACCCTATTACCTAGCTGTCCCCGGCGTGAAGGCAGCAGTAGGCGGCAGTGAGGAGACGAAGACCTCCCGCACACCACAGTACAGGTATCTAGGGGGGTCTCCGTTACCGCACCTCGATGCCAGCCGCATATCTTAGTACATATGCGCTGGCATCGCGGCGGGTGGCGTCCTAAGTCTTGGTTAGGACTTAAATTGTAGACCTAACCGAGGTTTAAGGGACCTTCTGACGTCACAGGGGAGGAGAGGGGGTGGAGAGAGGTGGAGCAAGATTGGAAGAAGGGTCCCAAACAGACCCTTGCAGGCTCACTTCGCTCGTCACGCTTCGCTCCGCTCCGCTCACCACCTGGTTACTAAAGGCAACCAGTGGTGGTGTGGATAGTGAAGGAGAAAGCCCCCCCTGGCCTTGCTCCTCCCCCTGGGTGTGGAAGGTCCTTTAGCATCTACCCTAAAATCTCCCTGAATCTTATTTTGGTACTTCTGGGCGCCCATCGCATAGCATACCACTAATTAAGGGATGCGATGGGATGCGATGGGACCCGATTTCCGGGCGCACAGACCCGCACTGTGCGATAAAATATTGCATTGCGTGCCATTAGAAATGGCATGCGATGCGATATTAAATTGTACAGGCACCCTGATGGGTGATTACTATGTTAAATGCAACCCAATTGTTAACGCCACCCCCACTATCAACGGCCACCAGCAGGGCCGGTGCTAGGGTGTCCGGCACCCTCCTGCAAACCATAAATTTTGCGCCCTTTCACATTGCCATTGCAACAAGCTGCAGCCCGATTTTGGGAGTTTATGCGACATGCGATCCTATGGAGGATCTCGGGTACATGTACATGTATGCATACACCATCTCAGTGGTGTGTCCGCAAAATGTTGCAGGCACTAAAGGTGCCCATACACGCTGCGAGAATCACATACGTTATGGGCTAGATCGCATCGCACGGCATGCATGCAATGTGTGTGCGATGCGATCCGAAAGCAGTACAAAAAGTATGTGCAGCACATACTTTTTGTACTGTGTGATGCGATGCCCGCACGAGCGCACATCGCATCGCACGCCGCTATTGCAGTGTGTATGGCCACCTTTAGGCACATAACCCAGCCCATTATTTAAAAAGTGTCTAAATTAATATAAAAAAAATCTACAATTATTAAAAAATTTGCTATAAACATGTATAATAAAAGAATCACTGTTCTTTTGCTGTTTAATTCTTGTGCAGTCCCTCCTCTTCTATCTGCGTAGGCAGGACGCTGAGGACGCCATTACACCCCTCTTGTGACTGAGGGGGACAGGAGGGGAGATACAGTAAGGAGGAGATGGAAGAAGAGGGGAGGAGATAGAGGGGGCGGAGTGTTTGAGGACTGGCAGTGGCACTGGCACAGCACACTGAGAAGAGGGAAGGAAGAGGAGGCAGCGCTGCTGCCTGTTCGTCATTTGATTGACAGCTGACAGGCACAGGGAGCAATGGGTAGGGGGCGGATCTGGACATGACATGTCATCCAGGCATTCACAGACAGCGCTACATGCCTCAGCGCAAGGGCAGGTCGCAGGAGGAGGACAGTGTGTGTGCGGTGCAGGGAGCTGCTCAGCCTCTCCGTACTGCCGCCCGCCGTCAGACAGGCACTGCAGGCGGCGTGCAGGAGGCAGTGACAGTGAGGGCTGAGGCAGCTTTAGCAGAGCAGGGAGGGAGACAGCGCCTTTTCAGCATGGCGCCTACCTGCTTTGCAGGAGCTGCTGAGTGGGTAGCGCCGGCCCTGGCCACCAGAAGCGTGGCAAGCGGCGGCGGTACGCTTCCTCCGACCTTTTCATACCCCCACTATCCACGAAGCGTGGCGAGCGCACGCGGATTACATGTGAAGTAATCCACGTCCCCTCGCCACGCTTCGGGCTCGGTGACTCGCTGCGCTCGCCACATTATCTAATATCAACTCACCACGCTGACGTGGATAGTGGGGGTATGAAAAGGTCGGAGGACGCGTACCGCCGCCGCTCGCCACGCTTCGGGTGGCCGTTGATAGTGGGGATGGCGTTAACAATGGGGGTGCATTTAACATAGTAATCACCCATCAGGGTGCCTGTACAATTAAAAATCGTGTCCAATTTGGTTGCATCGCATGCGATCTCATGCAATCGGATCGCATACGATACGACCAAAACTATGTCGTACGATGGAAATCTTGGGCGCGCAGATAAAACACAAGTACCCTTATTTTCAAAAGTAGGTAACCCTGGTTATATATACCGTGTGTTTTTTCTTATTTGTATGGTTCTTTAGACTGGGTGTGGGGAAAGTGTGACGATCTGAACACGCACCTTGACGACACATATATCATAACAGCGCAATATATAAAATATTTGTTGTGATATACGTTTTGTTTATTTAATACACACAGCATTCTTACTATATGCGCAATAGGCATTATACAACACACAAGCGCCGTGTCCTTCACCGGACCTGCGACGCTCTGGCTGAGGCGCCTCTGGGAAATGTAGTGAGGCGCGGGGCGCGTCTGCCTCTACCGAGTGTGGCCGAAAGGGAGAAGAACTACATTTCCCGTCATCCCCGGCGCGGATAGGGAAGTTTCGGGAAGCTGCTGGTTGTTGCTGCGCAGTTACATCAGAGAGAGCGTGCTGTGGCTGCCGGTGTTTGGGGTGCTCCGTAAGTGTGCAGTGTTATTACTGTGTGTGCTGTGTATTGGGCATGAGGTATCCGCATTAATAGAGACAGCAGAAAGAGGTCCTATAATGTGTACTTTTATTGGAGCGCCTTGTGCATGTGTGATCATCTCCAGGCATTTGTTGTTGTGTTCTGTTCTACAGTCAGATATTGCTTAACGAGACATAACCCCTGAACATATAGTCCTGGTGAGATAACATTGACCTGCATGTACAGACGATCTCATTAACGACCCGATTTAGTGCTCATTGTTAACGATGTTCGCCGTACACACTGGATGATGTGAACAATATTGTGTTAACGTATTGTTATCATTCATAGCATTAATGATATACTGTGTCGTGTGTATGGAACTAGAAGCCCCATACACCCTAGAGGACTATGTTGCTGGTCCGACAACATAGTGCATACACACTGAACATTACTGATATCCTTTAGTGGGTCTGCAATATTCCGATGTTGGGGGTTGGTAACGATGCATGGGAGCGCATGTCGGTAACGACTTTGAGCATACACACTACATACCTCTCAACTTTCATTGGCGGTTCAGAGGGACCTTTGCGCACAATGCAGCCACGTGGACAACATTTGGGGGCGTGGCCTTCAAATTGCGTTACTCATGCGAGGCTACACCCCCGTTTTGTCACTGCTGCCCCTCTGCCTGCGGGGAATAGATACTGTGCGTATGCATCTATTCCCCGCTGACAAGCGGGTGGCAGCGGGGACACCCAACTGCCCCCCACCCCCGCAGCGGAACACAGCTGGCCCCGGGCGGGACGTGGGAATGGCCCCAAAAACCGGGATGTTCACACGGTAAATGGGACAGTTGGGACGCATGACACTAGAAAAAAAAAAGATAACACTTTTAAAATCTTGTGTTGTGTTTATGGGGCTGTAGGTTAGGATTAAGTTGTAGTTGGTGAAAGCTCAGATGTCACAATCGTGACACAGCACAACAGGGGGAGAAGCAAGGTCACAACAACATGGGAGCCAAAATGGATCCTCGCTTCGTTTGCTGCGCTTCTGTCATGGTGGCTCACTCCACTTGCCACATGGTTACTAAAGGCAATAGGTGGTGTCATGATTAGTGACCGTGAAAGCCCACTGACCTTGCTGCTTCCCCTTGGTTCAAGGAATGACCGCTATTTGCCACTGTTGCACTGTCATTACTTTTTAGTAAGTCCCCTTAAGCCATGGGTCTTCAACCTGTGGCCCTCCAGATGTTGTGAAACTACATGTTCCAACATGCATTGCTACTTTTTTTCTATAAGAGCATGCCAAAACTGTCATGGAATGCTGGGACATGTAGTTCCACAACATCTGGAGGGCCACAGGTTTAAGACCTGTGCCTTAAGCCATCATTAGATGTAAAGAGAGCCACCGACACCGACAGTCGGGATTCTGACAGTCATAAGCCCCATGTCGGAATCCCGACTGCACAGCGGGGGGAACGCAACGAAGCCCCTTGTGGGCTCGCTGCTTTTGCCATGCTGCGGGCACAGTGGTTTTCTGCGCTCACCACCTATTTTATTTTCCCTCTATGGGGGTCGTGGACCCCCACGAGGGAGCAGTCGGGGTAATGACTGTCGGAATCCCGACTGTCGGTGAGTCGTCCGGCACCCAGAGAGATACGGTCACCATAGCCAGCATTTGGGACTCAGCACAGGAATTCCTTCTTCAGAAATTTTTGCTGGGTCATAGAGCCCGTAGCTGGTAGTTTATGGCAGGGTGGGGGATGTTGCTGGACCAGGAGAGGTAAGCAGTGACAACAGCATGTTTTTTAGTATGACTGCAATACTAAACCAAATATGCAGCTGATAATAAGATCTATTCTCAAATGGGGCCTTTATATATTAAGATATAAAACCACATTATTTAAATGGAGTATAGATGGAGCAGCTCCCGTCAGAGCTGCTCCTGGCGATAGAACCGCCAGCCACCACCATCTGCCGTTTCCGACAGAGCCCTCCGCCGCCCTCTGCAGCTCCCCCCCCAATCCCTGCCTGTCCTCCTGAAACGAAGACAGGCAAGGAAAGCACTCCCCGCCGCCGTGTTTATAGGGACGCGTGTGCGTGTGAGATGCTTCTGCGTCCCCATCAGATGGAGCACCTCTCCCCAGCAATCACCAGCTAAGTAAATCTGGCGATTCACAGCACTGGCTGAGAGGCGCTCCATCTGTATGTTTGATTATTATGTGTTATGTTTCTAAAATAATGCCAATTATATTTTGACTACAGGCTAATTTTCCAGAACCACTGTCTACTGAAATAAGCACAATGTTAGCCGCAAGGCTGTCATGCCTTAGCAGTGTTCCTTACCTTGTCCGCCCAGCGCTGAGAAATACCACACTGAAAAGCAAGCAATGGCTCTCGCAGCCTAACCAGGTAAGACTTTGTTTTCCTATTTTGTATTGTTCTATGCCAGTGTGCTTACCTCTGTTGCATTTTGTTACAGCCTGTGCCTTGTGTGTTATATGGCAGCCTCCATACCTACCCATGCTGTTATATTCTTGTATTACACCCCTACTCACTAGTCTGGCTGCATACCTCCCCTGTCATATTGTCACATTCTGTAGTAAGAAGTCAGATTTGTATAGTTCAGTCATTCCCAAACTGTGTGCCTCGCGAGGTGCTTGCAGAGGTGCCTCGGGTTGATGGTCCAGGACCAAATCTAATTGTTTACTGTCAAAGTGGTATGCAGAACCAGTAATGACTGCCAATCATAAACCATGTGGACACTTAGAACAACGGTTTACTTCCACATAAATGACCCCAAGGGTAACAGGTATGCATCCTTTACTAAATAAAATATTTTTTCAGAATTTATCAATAAATTATATTAGGGGTGCCATGATTCGAGAAAGTATGGGAACCACTAGTATAGTCCCTCAACAACAAGTGTAGTAAAGCCCTGTACACACGGTGCAATTCCTTTTCTATTCAATCTGATTGGATCGGGATCGGATTGCATGGTATAGTGCACCCATTTAATTTTGACTATATAGTAGATATGTACTATATCTGCACTATATAGTATTGTCTGTCTATTCAATATAGACTGAATGGGAGTGCGCACCGACTTGGGATCAAATGAAGATCGTTTGACTTTGACGAAATAGTCAAAATCAAAACAAAAACGACCCTGAATCACACTATTTGAACAAGGCATAAAGATACTTTTTTGTTTGTAAATAAAATAAGATTTGTTATGACTTTCTGTAGGTAAAATAAAGATCATCATTTTTTCTATAATATTCTTTAAAAAAGTTATGCAATTTTGCAACAATGTAAGGTACATTTGAATAGTACTCCATGTCTGTCATTTTTTTAATGTAAAGTAATGGTCTGCAGGTTCAATTTGTAACATATTGTACGATAATTTCTGGGTCGACTCAAGTGAAAGGTCGACACAAATTTTTCCTGGCTTCTTTTTGACAATTATTGATTGGATCACGTGGACCCCCAATCCATGAGGGTACCCTCGCATGACTTGATTCACTTGCCATGCTTTGGGCATTTTGCCATTCCCAGGCATAGTGCACGTGGCTGGTAAAGTATGAAAAGTTCAAAAACTGAAGAAACAAAATCCTGAAAATCTTAATTCTGACATTTGTTAATGTTGACCTATCACCAGGAGTAACTGTATGCTCCATGGTATTGTAGATACAAGTTGCTTTGGTGCCATCCTCACATGTATGTGCAGGGTATGAAAAGATATACGTGGCATCCAGAGACTATTCTATTATGTTTCCATACATTCATTTATGTAGTTGTATTAACCAATTTTTCCCGGGCTAAGCTGTCCTGCAGGAGCGGGCTCTCCAGGAAAATTTTTGGGCATACCATCAATATGGTTAATATGCACATTTAAGTAAAAGAGGGTGCCTCTAGGGGCACCCACCGTTGATCCTCCACCCCGGGGTATGGCATTCGCAGCAGTGAGTATGCACCAGTGGCTGGCTTCACTGGGAAAAGTTTGGGGCTGCTCCGAGAGTTCAGGTGCCTGAGTCCCACCGAGCCGCCCCAAACATTTCCAAGCCTGCCACCTGGTCACTGCTGTGAATCCAGGGTGGGGAGTTGGGACTTGATGGAGGGGAGGGGGGGGGGGGGGGGGTGTGTGAACACAATTGACATATGGACAAGACCAGTATACGTTTCCAGCAATTTCAGATAACCCTTTGGCCCTCACGATTGAATGCTGACTCTGCCCTATACGTCCGACATTAAGGAATAGTTCTGTGTTCTATATATATTATAACTCAATAGGCGTAAATTTACTAAAACTTCTAAAAATGAAAAGAGCTTCATATGCTAGGATGCAATAGAGAAATGATAGACTCTGATTGTTAACATCTTTTCATTTTTAGAGGTTTTACTACATTTACCCCTTTAGTATAATATATTGCATCTAATTTGCAGGTTAAGGTAACATTTTTATATATAAGGTTTTATTAAATATACAAAACCCATAACATGTAACGTAAACTGTACTCTGTATTTGGGGGCGCTGCAGATCCCCTCTGGTGCCAAAGGAATAAAGATAATAACAACAACATGTTGTAGGGTAGTCACTTAAGTACTGATTTCACTAGAAGGCTTAATCCGCAGGATTTATTCTAAATTGTGTAATGGTTCTTTCTCTTATGTTTCTGATCCTGGGTCTGTTTTGTGGAAACAGGGTTATGCCACAAAGACAAACTTCGGATTCCGCCGTGTTAAGACAGCACGTGAAGAGGTTAAGAAAGCAGCATTTGAGCCGTCCATAGGAATAGCTGCTCGTTGTAAGTAATGCTCATTAATGGACTGATTTTCTATAGTGTTTTCATTTTGGAGGTTTACAAAAAGAAAAACTAGTATGTAATACAAAAAATGTATGTGCATCATGGGGAGAGTACTTTGTTATTGTTGAAATATATTTCTAAATAAAGCAACTGAAGTTAGTGCAATCCGAAGGCCATTTCTTATGGTGCCCATACACGGTGAGTTTTGCCTGTGCAATGCGCGCTCCCGCACACAGCACATGGGGCCTTATTTTGGTTCATTCTTTCTGACAAAATCCTTCTTAGATGGGCAAAACCATGTGCACTGCAGGTGGGGCAGATGTAACATGTGCAGAGAGAATTAGATTTGGGTGGGGTTTTACTTCAAAGTGAGATCTATATTGCAGTGTAAAAATAAAGCAGTCAGTATTTTCCCTGCACAGAAACAAAATTACTCACCCAAATCTAATTCTCTCTGCACATGTTACATCTGCCCCCCCCCTGCAGTGCACATGGTTTTTTCCATCTAAGAAGGATTTTGTCAGAAACAATGAACCAAAATAAGGCCCAAAGTCTGCACAGCCCATACTTTAAGTACTAGATTGCATCTAGTACATAGAGCACGATGCTGCAGCACATTCCTTTTTTTTTGTCCTAGATGCGATGTGATCTATTACTAAAAGTATGGAAAACATCACTCCGTGTATGGGCACCATGTATTATATAATTATTATGGTCAGAGGAGCTTACATTCATTTGAAGGGATTACCGGTCAGCTGTAATACTTAATGATTGTCAGATGTTGGTTTTTTTATGTACTATATATACCGTCATATGAGGTATTGATATGTTAGAAGCAGTTTGTTTCTGAACATGATCAAAAGTATGAAGATAATTTGGATTACTTACTGCTTGTGAGAATAAACCTAATTCAACCTGAGTAATAGTCCGTGAGATGGCGGCAGAAAGCTATGGGGGGGATTTCCATTAAGTTTTTACTCAATGGTCATTATCGGGCAGTGCAGTTACCTCTTGTTTTGTTTTTAATAAGATACCTATTTTCTTACAAAAATACAAGGATCCAGGAACTTTACCCAGATCCCTGTGTGTTCACAGTTGCACCTACAAAAATTTAATTTATCTGGATATTTGTTCCATTTGCCTTCAGGCAGGTGAAACAAAATCCCTGATAATGCCGGCTTGTGGTGATAATTGAATTACTCCCAGGAACCGATTACCACGACTTATCAAATTCCTTCCTATGTGTGTTTGTTTTGACTAAGGCTGGATACACACTGGCAGACATATCTGCAGATCAACTGATCTGAAGATATTTCTACAGACGGATTGGGCAGCATGTTCTCCATACACACTGCCTGATCCCCCAGGGCTGATGTAAAAATGGGTGGGTGTATTAACATGCATCTGCCCATTGAGCTGTCAATAACTGCTGTCTCTGCTGCGGGTGTTTGGGTGGCTGGCAGATTGCCCGTTCAGGCAGCATGATGCACCAATAGATCTTTAGACATATCTGCCATCAGCAGTGTTGAACAGCCGATGTGATATGTCTGCATGGCCTCATATACAGACCTAATGCTGGTGCCTAGTGATATATCAGCATTGAGTTGAACAAACGATATTTCGACCAGTGTATACGCATCTTCATTGTTCAATACATTGCTCTGATTTATTTGCAAGGTGTGGCCAAATATGATATAGGTTTGAACAAGAGACGAGGAAGCCTTCTTTGGTTCAGAGCCCAGCGATCTTGGTAGCCACCGCCCTGCGAGAGGCAAAACTTCCAATCACAGCCGTATTGGCAGGTTTTGAAAATAGAAAAAATTAATTCATAATCGTCCACCATCAAATTAATTCAACCAGGCCGCCCCCACACCCATATGTGCATCTGCGGTTTATGTCCAGACTAACAAGGCGCTGAGAAGGGCATGGGGAGATGGCGACTCTGCTGATATCAGCGTCTCACCCAACCGTCGGGAGCCACATGCCTTTTCCGTGGCACTCCCAGAAAACGCCGGCCAGTCACCTGTCAATTAAGTTGCAATCGGCCAGCAATGACATTCCATCGCTGTCTTCGTTCCCACGGACGGCTTGTGCTTGTGCACTACGATCTGTGTGTGTAGTTGCCGTTGTGCAAATTCGCAGCCCTGCATTCAGATTGGAATTAGCGCCAAGGTCCAGCGTACCTTTTTTGGTTTATTTAATATACTTTATTAAACTGTGTACATACTGCAACAATTGCCACATCAGCAATGTCGTGATGCGTCCACTCCAATCTATCCCGCAACCCAACTCGTCTGTCTCATCAAGCGCACTACATCCACCTCCCCTCTCTACCAAACTACATATTTTTCTAGCATTGACCACACAATAACCATGTGACCACACAATAACATTTCTGTACATACTACACTATGAATATGCAGAGTGGACCAGCATCAGACTACATCAGTCAAGACCCTCTTCCCTCGGTCACTCATCCTACACTATCCCTGCTGCCAGTATCGTGTCACCCACAGGTGATTGATCACGTTTGCCTGCTCCCTCACTACTTGTATTACCCGTAGGGTGTCGCTTTATATTCACTTACTCCACAGTGCTTTAGATTGTGTCACTGTATTAATTTATATGCTATATAGTAATGTGTTTAACCTCAGTGTAGTGATGCAGACACTTTGTGGTGCCATAGGAATAAATAACATAGCAAATCAATGTTTAGGGTACTTAAAATCCACAGCATAGAAGCCAGATCACTATATTTTTTAGGAAGGAGCTCTCCATTAAATAACTTGATAATACTAGATTGCTTATGACATACTAATAAGATGTGGTACTTAACAGCTTTCTAAATATTTGCAGATAGTATGAAAAATCTGTGACAGCACTCTTAAGGCCAATACAACCTAATATTACATAGATATGGACGGAAGCATTATAGCCCAGATTCAGGGGCTTCTCTATGCAGCTGTTTATCCCAAGCCTTCATGGTTAGACTCCACTTCATCTCTTAAAATAGCTATTTGTTTTGGTTGGGGTTACGGGACGCTGCAGTCAAGGATGCTGCGGCTTCTAATTGGTCCCACTGCCAACCCCAATCTGCAGCAACATGTTCATTACTTTAGGATTTGTTGCAGGCTTGTGAAGCTACAGGCAACGTTTCCAGAATTACTTAAACAGAACATATTTGTGCAATACTTGGCAAGTATGATCAGATAATCAAACTTTGCTCACATCACATGTTTAACGGGGCATAAAAAGGTTTATTTCCTTCTAAACAATCTGTCTAGTTTGCTTAGAAAGTAAGCACGGATAGCTCCATGTGTATACCCTAAAGCAGGCATTCCCAACCACGATCCTCGAGGCACACCAACAGTGCAGGTTTTAGTGATATCCAGGCTTCAGCACAGATGGTTTAATCAGAATCCCTCATATACTAATTAAGTCACCTGTGCTCAAGCCTGGATATCTACAAAACCTGCACTGTTGGTGTGCCTTGAGGACCGTGGTTAGGAATGCCTGGGCTAAAGCAATGCCCGGTCCTGTTTCTTCGCCATCGCCCACTCAGACAGTGCATGCATTGTTTATCCTGACGAGATAAGCATAGGCAAAACATTGCTCTGCTCAGCACACATCGTAGGTGCATAGCATGTGTGTAGCGATGTGTGCTGAGCGGTCTGTGCTTAAGCACAATGCTCAGCGCAGGGCTCCCGTCGCCCCGTGTGTATGGGGCTTAAAGGTTGTAGTGCATGAACCATTAATACAAGTTGGAATATCTTTATCAGCCATACTCATTTTATAACAAAACAAACTGTATTTTTCACAGTTAAGTCACAAAGGGGGTTATTCTGATTCATTCGGAAAGGCACAATCACACTAATGGACAAAACCGTATGCACTGCAGGTGGGGCAGATGTAACATGTGCAGAGAGAGATAGATTTGGGTTTGGGGTGTACTTCAAACTGATATCTATATTGCAGTGTAAAAATAAAGCAGTATTTACCCAGAAACAATAAGACACCCAAATCTAACTCTCTCTGCACATGTTCCATCAGCCCAACCTGCAGTGCACATGGTTTTGTCCATTAGAGAGTGATTGTGCCTTTCTGAGTGAATCAGAATAACCCCGATAGAGTAGAAAATAAAATAGTGCTGTGCTGTACATTGTAAATCTTGTCAGAACAACTTTAATAGCTTGTTATTCCGCTGGTTTCTCGGCCTAAATATTACGTCCCGGTGTGACCTTACAGTTGCAGAACGCTTACCTTTTTATTTGTTACATTTTTCTTTACAACCAGGTTGATTCATTTTCTTTTTCTCCGTGTACTGCAGTTCATCAATCGGGAAGACTATTTGTCGCTGGAAGTGCTGTGGTCGGTCTTGGAGCATTGTGCTACTATGGATTGGGAATGTCTAATGAATATGGTGCGATTGAGAAAGCTGTGTAAGTTGCTTTTTATGTAATATTTAAGGGATAACTTGCCTTTAAATGTACCACTAGGCATAATTAAGCATTAGGTACAACATTGTTGGCATATAACCCTTGAGACGGGTCGCAGAGCCCCGAGTGGGATCTGGTTCCATGTGCCCCGCCGAGCATCCCACTCCGGGAACAATGGCAGGTACAGGAGTGCTGGTGTGGTACAAAACAGTGTCGCAGGTGTCCCAAGGTGAGCTGAGGGAAGATGGAAACATCCCATGGAGCAAAAGGGATGGTGAACATAAAACACCTGACAAATGTTGCACGGAATATAAACTTTGCTGTTCTGGGTATTCGTTTTAATGCCTACAGCATTGTATGCCCACTTCAGCACTGCATGCTGTCAGGTTCTGGGCATTCACAGTTAAATAAAATGGTAGTTATTGTGGCTGACAGCCTTAACCTGGCATGACCATACACTGTGAGATGTCTTACTGTGGGTATGGCCAAAATTTCTGGGTTGCTTTACTGGGCAGGATAGACTTTCCCATTCCTCCCATGTGAAGGAATAGGAAATGTCAGTAGGTCAGTTGCAGAAGTGAATACACTACATGATGCGGCCGACTTACAACTCCAAAAATATTGCCTCGGACCGACACAATGGACCATTCGGCATGTCCGATCAGTCATGCAAATACACACTACAGTTGTCCATGTAAACTGCTGATATTAGGTAGATTGCCTAGATCATTGTATAATACCAAGACTTTCTAAAGGATTTACTGTAAATGCTCTGATCTAACTACAGTCAGTTAGAAATGCAGCCGCATATTCTAATAACAAAACTCTGTGGAGATGAATTATTCTTTGCATAAGAGGATGAAAACAAGTTACAATTAATTCAGTGTTTTCACAACCACCGCCCTCAAGGCAAACTAATGCTAGGTATACACCTAAAGATTTAGCTGTCCAATCTATCTGGTGAGAACAAAAATCTGGTAATATATGGGAGAAAATGACTATTAAAACTTTGTTCCTATACTTTGGAAAATAGGCAATTTGATTTAACAATTTTATACAATCGCTTTTGTCTATTTTCCAGCATTTGGGAGCGAATGGTTGATTTGTCATATACTCCCATACATTTCCAGATTTTTGTTTCCAGCAGATATATTGGATAGATAAATCTGTAGGTGTGTACCTACCTTTACAGTCCTGGGTTTAAGGAAAGGCATGCTAGAACGCACAGATGTAATTAGTATGTTAGTTATTTTGATTTAAGCATCTGTGCTCAAGCTCATGAAAACCTAAAACTGGAACGAAAATCTGGTAATATATGTGTACAAATGACAAGTGGCGTCAATTTTCATTTTTGTTCCAACCAGCCAGGTTGGACAATAAGGTTGGGATATAAGGTTTAAGGTTGGGATATACTGGTCATGCTCCTATTTAAACATTTAAGTGAAATGAAAGCTGCACAGGATGAAAATAAGTTTGATTTATATAGCGCACTTTCTCCAACAGGACTCAAACAACTTTTTAACCAACTATAGATATGTCCTAGTGTTTTTTGCACTATAGGGTTCGAGATGTGATGTAACTGATACCCTGTTCACACCAGCCTTTTTTCCTGGGTTGTCCCCGGGAACAAAGGCTGCAGGTGTGAATGAGTCCCGGGATGCTCCCATGGTATGGTGCGGTGTGAACGGGTAACCCGGTTCCCGTTCAAAGTATGGAGGAGGCAGCACTGTCAGCTCCGAGTGCTGCCTCCTTCCCCACCCCTTGACGACGTCACGTCACTGACCTGGCAATAAACTGGGGCACACGGGGAGCTTGCATACCACAAATTCTGCATTGCTTTTGGAATGGACCTGTGGCCTAATCCCAGGAGTGACCCCGGTATTTGCGGTACTAATAAGGGATGAGATGCTCCAACACATGTAAAGTGTTCTGTAGTTGCATTCATTTTGTTTGTTATACGCACTATGGACCTTTGGCTCAGACTCAAAGATGATGTTCCAAGGAACAGAGCGGTTATCGTCAGACTACGCATTTTTTGCATTTGCTTTGTGCACTCGTCAAGGTGCCGCTGCATACACGCACGCAGTAATGATGCCTTCACAAAGTGATTGACCGGAAGTGACCTAATGGGGGGTTTAACATGATGTTAGTGGGTTGTGATTATTAAAATTTATGCTTGTCACTGTTATTTTTGGGGTGTATGTCTAACATCAGTTGCAAGCCCTAGGGTACAAATGCATGTCGGCTGAAGGAATAATGCCGTATCCAGACTGTGTAGCCATAGACCTACTCGAGCAGTTGATGTTTCCCTTACTTGCGTATAGGCTGCTTATGCAATTGTTAAGGAGTTGCGGTAGCTCTGGAAGGCATTTATTTTCATTTATGGGTGGCAGGTACAGTTGCTGATATCAAAAGTTGAGTTACGAAGAAAACCGCACTTGCAGCTGACTCAGGCCCTGTATCCGCACACATTTGCTTAAAGTGACCTAGATCGTTTTAGTTGGATTAATATTTTTGGTTGCAAATTAATTTTTGTTTAGTCACAAATTAAGGGGGATATTCAATCTCCCGCAGCCATCTCCTGATGGGGGGAGATGGCTCTGGGGCCCTATTCAATGCTGTCTTCCCCGACAGCATTGAACAGGGATCTCGGCAGCACAAGCCCGACTTATCAAGCAGTTGAGCTTATTCTGCCAAGAACGTCCGGGAGCTTGATTGATGAGCTCCCGGCTGCAGCTCGACGATTCCCGGACGCAGCTCGCAGCCACGCCCCTTCTCGTCACGTGGCAGGCATTGAATCCCGCCTACAAACAGGACAGGTTTATGGCTGTCGGACCAGCTCGAAAGCCGTAACCCAACATTGAATAGTCCCCTAAGTCTAACCATTCCATATATGATATCTCCTACCTAATCCCTGTGTTTTACCCAGAAGTGCGAATGATTCACAGACAGTAGCTACATCAATTGCCAGCATAATTTTTGGGGGTACCCTGGAACTGTGCTTTTGTTTGTTTTTTAGTGATGCAGTTTAACTTTACACAACCTAGCCCGGACATAGAAAGGATTGGCAACACATCGGGCCGATTTTGTTCCAACCAACTAGTGAACTGGTTGTAATGATATTCGGGATCATTAAAATCTGTATGGGTGCAAGAGGCAACAGTTGTTGAGGCTCAAATTAATTTGCTCTCTAGGGTGTATGACTTTGGGACAGGTCTTCCGTTTCGGAGACAAGAGCAGCATGGAGTCAAGTTTTGTTGGGCTGCTAAGCCATGCTCCCATCAGCATCTATTTAGCATATTCCTCATATAGAGCATTACGTGGATGAGGTTTTAAGAATTATTTTTATAGGCACTTTTTGTTTACATTTTTTTACTCTCTGAAGCACAGTGTTCTAGTACAGTAACATGTTCATAGTGTTCTAGTACAGTAACATGTTAAAATGAAGCCATAGTAACTCTTCCTGGCTGGTTTGTTTTGCAGTGTTTGGCCACAGTATGTGAGAGATAGAATCCGATCCACTTACATGTACTTTGCTGGCAGCATCAGCCTTACAGCCTTGTCTGCTGTTGCTGTAAGTCGCACTCCTGCCATCATGAACCTGATGATGAGAGGGTCTTGGTTGGTAAGTACTCTTCTTAAAGTTCCTGTTTTTATGGTTTTGTGTCCTACTATTAATTATTTCTCTTTCATATTGATATTAGATTATTATTCCGCAAGCTTTGGTTGACTTTCTTACTTTTTTTTTTGTTTGTTTTACTGTAAAAACTACTAGCGTGCTAATATTGCTAATTTCATTCGGATCTCTGCGGGCTTGCATGTTTTCAGAGAGCTCAAAAGTGCAAAGTATACTTATATGTTATCAAGTAGGGATGCTTAGAATTACATGCGTTAATAATATAAAGCCTATTTATAATACATGTGGGGCCAAATGTAATAGGGTGAGAGTTTCAGAAAGTGAGAGATTTTGGGAGAGTTTTCCCATGTCTTTTAAAGCAGCAATCAATTAAATGGCAAAATCAACCTGGTTTTGCAGTGTCATTGATTGCTGCTTTAAAAAAAGGGGGAAAACTCTCCCAAAATCTCTCACTTTCTGAAACTCTCACCCTATTACATTTGGCCCATAGTGTCGGAAAGTGTAGACCTACAGATATTACTGACCTAAATATGCCCTGAAACCCTAGAGTAGAACAATGAAATAAGGTAGGCGTGATGCCTGTATTTTTTACCAGTCCTGTGTATTTTGTTTCAGGCTATTGGAGCAACCTTCGCAGCCATGATTGGAGCCGGTATACTGGTCAGATCGATTTCATATGATCAAAGTCCTGGAGCTAAACATTTGGCTTGGATGTTGCATGCAGGTATGTTGGGTGCCACCCGTGAGAAACTTGGTTAGTATGTTATCAAAAGATCCGTGCCCTACAGATAGACATTTTATACATAATACACAAGCTCCATGTGATTCTTTAGCGTGGGTTGTGTCTTTCTCCGTTTAATAGCAAAACTTAGTGAATAAATCTTGTAACGCAGAACCAGAATCTAATGGCTTTTGGAGGCTGTCACATTTGTCAGGGAGTCTTTCTTCGGTCTGTAATTTGGCATAATTATATCTCATGCTACAGGTGCATCTATTGGACAGATTTAGCAGCCAAGGGTAAATTACTTAGATTTCCTTTTTTTTTTTTTTTATGGTCAGTCTGTAATCCAGCATGTCGGTCAATACTGGAGAAGCTGTTCTGGTGTTTTTGCTGAAGTTTGAGTTGGTCTTTCTTTTTCAAATCAACAGGTGGACATGAGGTTGTCTACAGGCTACATTCTGAATCTGACAGGTTCCAGTCCTAACAGTTTTCCACCACTCCAAACTTAAGGCCCAAACACACTAGATGGTTTTGAGCTCAAAGTAGATAACTTTTGGCGTTTGAGCTCAAAATCGCCTAGTGTGTATGGGCAGGCGATGAGCGGTGATCACTGTTATGCACTCCCGCATCATTGCCGGCCGCCGTGCCGAGTGAACCACTTTTCACAGTCTCATACTGTTGAAAGTGGTTCACCCTGTGAAAATCGTTTGATCAGCCAGCTATTTTCACATCATCGCTCAGCATACACACTGGGCAAAAATGCCCAGTGTGTTTGTACCTTTTAAAGGGTTTTTCAGAGTTAATTGCAAAATGCTAAATGATTCTTAAATGAACACGACCATGCTGCACTGCAGGTGGGGCAGATGTAACCTGTAGAGAGAGTTAGATTTGAGTGAGGTGTGTTCAAACTGAAATCTAAATTGCAGTGTAAAAATAAAGCAGACTTTATTTACCCTGCACAGAAACAAATTAACTCACCCAAATCTAAATTTCTCTACATGGGATATGGGCCCTACACACGTGGCGCTATACAGGCGTTTTCTCCTTCATCCACTAGGTGTCACTGAGGAAAAGAAGGCGACCACAGGGAGCATGGGCACTTTAAATATAAAATTAGTGTGGCCAACTACTCCCCTTCTACTTACCCTCTCAGGCAGTCTTAGATTGTGCCCGCAAGGGAGCAGGTCACACGTGTGCTCACTCCTGGGCATTTTTATATTTTAATGAAAGCAGCAAGTTTTTTTACTTTTGATGCACCGAGGCGCGCACCGCGATCCTTCCCCAACCACACTGCTGACAGCAGTGCTGCAGCTCTGTGAGTATACCCTGCCTCGCTGTTAGCAGCGGAGGTCAGAGCACATAATGGCGGTTATGCAGAGGATTTATATTTAAATCTGGCTCCATCGAGAAGGAGCTGCCGGGCGGGGGGGGGGTGAAGAAACTGCGTGGTGCTCCCAGCAGCCCCGGCTATCCCCAGCATTGCAAGGTGCAGGCGGCGGCCATTTTCTTTGTACTTGGCGCCGCTGGACATGCTGCTGGAGGCTCTATGTTACACTGCACGCTCTCCCAAGGCTGCATGTTACAACATCCCTACTCTCCTAGTGACCATCCTGCTACAGCTTTACCTGGTCTGTGAGTTACAGTGGGGTTTTAGAGCTAGGTGAAGACAGTTGGGCTGTGTTAAATTATAGGGTTATAGCGCTCCCTGTATTCCATAGCGCTGTTTAAACCCTGTGGCAGCTTCTCTCTTTCACTGTCTCTCCCATCCAGTGTTTCTATCTGGATCTTCTATACCTACTCTCCCTTGGGTGTGTGGTAGTGTGTATGTGTGCATTATAATTGTTATAATGGCAGGAGAAGCTCCAAGAGGATTGCATGTAAAAAGTGTAATTCTAAATGTACACCAACCTCAGAGGGAATTTTACTCTGTGATAAATGTCAACCCCCCTCTGACACAGCCTCCAGTGGAGCCCCCCTTCTGGGCTACATAGTTTACAGATGTCATGTCACGTTTATCTTCTTAGCTGTGGACTCCCCTGTTTCTGATGATATGACAGAATTAGAAGAGGGTGAATTTGCACCTCCTAAGAAGGTGGAGGAGGAGCTACTGGCTTTTGACACACAGGAGCCTGCACAAACCTCTCAGGGGATAGAGGATTTAATTCACTTGGACAAAGTTGCTTGCAATGTGATGGACGGAGTTGATACTCCGGGAAGCGGTCATCTATTAGAATGAACTTAGGTCTACAGTCATTATGTCGACCCCACTAGGTCGACTGGCAGGAAGGTCGACCTGACTTAAGGTCGACATGGGCCAAGGTCGACATGACTTAAGGTCGAATTTGCATAAAGGGGTCGACATGAGGAAGGTCGACTGGTCATAAGGTCGACATGGGTTTTTCACTGTTTTTTGAGCCGACATGTGCTGACAGGCGGTATTTCATGCCCTACCATCCACTAGGGCGTGGCGGGAGAATAAAATAGTGTGCCGAGCGCAGCGAGGCACCGTGCCCGAAGCATCGCGAGCGAAGCGAGGGTCCGATTCTCATTGCCAACTGTGTCCATGTCGACTGTCGACATTTGGATCAAAAAACAGTGAAAAACCCATGTCGACCTTATGACCAGTCGACCTTCCTCATGTCGACCTTTATGCAAATTCAACCTTAAGTCAGGTCGACCTTCCTGCCAGTCGACCTAGTGGGGTGGACCTAATGACTGTAGACCTAAGTTCATTCTGACAGATGTACCGATTCCGATACTCCTGCCCGACCCTCCCTTTTTGGGAAAAAGCAAAAACAATCATCCAACTTCTCCCCTGCGGAGGAATTGGTTGACCATGTATAGGAAGCCTGGAGTCATCCAGACAAACGTTTTCAAACCCCTCGCAGGTTTTTTATTAAACCACATGTTTTTATGTGGTGTTTAACCTCCTCTTCGGAAGTGTGTTTTATCTTCCTGCTCCCTTCTGAGCAATGTTACTTAATTTAACTACCCCCTTCGGTGGACTCATCCATGTCACGGCTGTCTAAAAAGACGGTCCTTCCGGTCCCTGGGGCCACTACCCTTAAGGACATCTCTGACCGCAAGTTATAGTTAACCCTGAAAAATATATTTTCAGCCTCTGGGGTGTTAGTGTCCGGCACAGGTCGGATGCTGGGTAAATAACGCCATAGGTGTGTGGGCCGCACAATTCTCAACTGAGATACGTGAGGGTTCGGACCCTGCTACTGTCATTCAGCTGTCAGAGCAGATTCAATAAGCTTCAACATTTTTAATGGAGGCATCCTCAGATATTTGTATAGTTGCAGCTAGAATTTCTGCACTTTCTGCGCCAGTGGCAGGCAGACGCTGAGTCTAAAAGAGCAGTGGAGGCCTTGGCCTTCAATGGGGAGGTCCTGTTCGGCCCTGAGCTGGATAAATGGATATCCCAGGCAACAGGAGGTAAGTCTCACTTCCTCCCTTCAGCAGCACCGCCTCCTTCTTGCAGGACCACCCAGGCTCCTTCCTTTCGGTCCTTTCGCCCTTCAAACAGATTTAGGGGTCGAGGTCTTTTTCTCACAGAGTCGAGGTTCCAGAGGTCGCGGCAGAGGCGCCCCTACAGCCATGCTGGACCCCAAGTTCACCAAGCCCGCAGCATGACGGTCTTCTGACCCATCTGGGGGACCCCAGGGTGGGAGCACGACTAAGGAACTTCTGTCATGTCTGGCTCCAGTCCTGTCAGGACTCATGGGTAAGGTATATTGTGGCCCTAGGCTTACAAGATTAATTTCCGTCTATCTCCCCCAAACAGGTTTTTCAAGACAGGGCTGCCAGTTCCTCTAGAGAAGAGGCAACGGTTTTGGCAGCCATTGGCAAATTGAGAAACACAGGAGTGGTGGTTCCGGTCCCTACAGAACAGCGTACCCAGGGCTACTACTCCAGTCTTTTTTTTCGTGCCAAAGCCGGACAGCTCAGTATGCCCCATTCTAAATTTAAAGGATTTGAACCCTTACTTGAAGGTGGTCAAATTCAAAATGGAGTCCCTGCAATCGGTGATGCAGGGACCTACAGGGATATCAAGGCTGTGTACCTTCACATCCCTATCTGGCGCCCTCACCAAGCATTCCTTCGGTTTGTGGTGAAGGATCATCACGGGCAGTTCCAGGCACTGTCATTTGGCCTCTCATTGGCACCTCAGATTTTCACCAAGGTTATGGCAGTGATGATCGAGGTTCTCCGCACTCAAGGTGTGACAATCATACCTTATCTGGACGACCTTCTGCTGAAGAGTCTTTCTTGGGAGACCCTGCTGGAGAACATTCTTTTCACTCAGAGAACCCTCATATCCCACGGGTGGATCCTCAACTTCGAAAAGTCGCGGCTTCAACCAGCTCAGCTTCTTTTGTTTCTAGGGATGATCCAGGACACAGTCCAGATGAAGGTCTTTTTACCATCCAACAAGATCCAATCCTTGGTCAGGCTTGTTCTGCATCGCAGACAGTTGTCCGTTCACCTTTGCACCAGGCTCCTGGGGAAGATGGTATCCACTTTCAAGGCGATACAGTACGGGCGGTTCTACTCTCGCCTGTTTCAGCTGTCTCTTCTCCATCAGTGGTCGGAATCTCCTCTTCACCTACAGCAGATGGTGACCCTATCCCCTCGAGCTTGTCTGTCCTTACTGTGGTGGCTCAACACCACCAACCTCCAACAAGGAAAAAGGTTTGCGGTTTGGGATTGGATCCTCCTCACCATGGATGTCAGCCTCTGGAGTTGTGGAGTGGTCACCTTGGAACACCAGTTCCAGGGGACAAGACAGGAGAGTCTCCTCTTGATCAACATACTGGAACTAAGAGCGGTCTATTACCCCCTTCTCCAGATGAGACGTCTCCTTCAGGGCAAGGCCATCCAGTCCGACAACTCCACGGCTGTGGCGTATATCAACAAGCAGGGAGGCACCCGCAGCGGCCATGAAGGAGGTAGGCAGAATCCTGCTTTGGGCGCAGACTCATGCTCTAGCCATGTCGGCCATTTTTATACCCGGAGTAGAAAACCGGGAGGCCGATTCTCTGTTAGCAGTATGCACATCAGGGAGAATGGTGCTTACACTCTCAGATTTTTCAGAGGTTGATCCATCGGTTTGGCCCTCCTCAGGTGGACCTGGTGGCGTCCTGACACAACTTTCAACTCCCCAGGTACTTCACAAGCAGAAGGGGTGTACCCACAAGCAGAAGCGGTGAACGTGCTTGTCGCTCCGTGGCCCTTCCAGTTTGTGTACCTCTTTCCACTGTTCCCATCGGTTTGGCCCTCCTCAGGTGGACCTGGTGGCGTCCTGACACAACTTTCAACTCCCCAGGTACTTCACAAGCAGAAGGGGTGTACCCACAAGCAGAAGCGGTGAACGTGCTTGTCGCTCCGTGGCCCTTCCAGTTTGTGTACCTCTTTCCACTGTTCCCATACCCATTCCCGTACCTCGAGTTCTTCAATGCATCCGGAGAGGAGGAGTCATGGCTCTGTTGATAGCACCAGACTGGCCACGTCGGTCTTGGTACACCATCAATCTGACAGCACTGCTGATAGACGAGCCGTAGCCCCTGCCTCTTCAGGATGACCTTCTCAGCCAAGGACCCTTAATCTTCCCAGATTTAGGTCGTCTTCATTTGTCAGCGTGGCTGCTGAAAGGTCCATCTTGAGGTGTGCTGGTATTCCTAGAGCGGTGACCCGAGAGCTACCTGGTTGATCCTGCCAGTAACATATGCTTGTCTCAAAGATTAAGCCATGCACGTGTAAGTACACACGGCCGGTACAGTGAAACTGCGAATGGCTCATTAAATCAGTTTTGGTTAGGAAAGAGGTCACCTCAGCACACTATCACCGCATATGGCATTCCTATGTGGTTTGGTGTGAGCGGAGTGGCATTTCCATTACCTTGTTTATAAAGGCGAGACTCCTCCTTTTTCTTCAAGAAGGGTTGAGTTCGGGTCTGAAGCTGAATTACCCTGAAGGTGTAGATCTCAGCTCTTTTCATCTTTTTCCAAATGAAACTGGCTTTTCTTCCTGAAGTGCAGACTTTTTTCAGGGAGTGGTACACTTGCAACCACCTACTCGACCTCCAACGGCTCCCTGGAATTCCACACTAGTCTGTCGTTTCTACCAAAGGTAGTATCTACCATTCACTTGAACCAACCCATTGTGGTTCCAGCATTCACAGAGGACTTGCCGGAGGCAAGATCACTGGATGTTGTCAGGGCTCGGGCATCTATGTGTCTCGCACAGCCCCCATTAGAAAGTCTGATGCTCTGTTTGTCACCTACGACCCATTACGTTGTGGGTGGCAAGCTTCTAAGCAAACACTTTCTAGGTGGATTCGGCTGACAGTTAGTCAGGCCTATGTCACCTCTTCTCGGACTCCTGCTTGCATAACAGCGCACACAACCAGATCAGTGGGTCCCTCTTGGAAGGCTGCCGGAGGGGTCTCCCTCCTGCAACTCTGCCGAGCTGCTACATGGTCGGGCAGTAGAACCTTTGTTAGGTTTTACAGGTTTGATACCTTTGCGGCTCCAGCTTCATTGTTTGGCCGGTAGTACAGGGTTCTCAGGGCTCGCCCGCCCGGGTTGGAAGCTATGGGGACGTCCCCAGTGTAACTCCAGTGACACCTAGTGGATGAAGGAGAGAGGGATTTTGTACTTAACGTAAATCCTTTTCTCCGAGTCCACAGGTGTCACTGGACGCCCGCTTCAGCGCTGTTCTCTACCTAGCCCTAGGACAAGTTACCTTTCAGGGTACTTACCTTGGAGTTTCCCTGTTACGGTTTACTACTGTATGTTATTATGTTACATGGTCTGTTGACTCTGTATGTGTTGGTTGCAGTGTTTTTCTCACTGTTTCTTCTCTACCTTACGTTTCTCTCTACTTATGTATTGAATGTTGTTATGTGGTGTTTAACCTCCTCTTCGGAAGTGTGTTTTATCTTCCTGCTCCCTTCCGGGCACAATCTTTAATTTATATTTAAAGTGCCCATGCTCCCTGTGGTCGCCTTCTATTTCCCAGTGTAACTCCAGTGACACCTGTGGACTCGGAGAAAAAGATTTATGGTAAGTACAAAATCCCTCTTTCTGAGCAATGTTACTTAATTTAACTACATCACTCAGAAAATGCTGTTACATCACTGTGTGTGAGTGTAGGGGTGGATAGCAATGTGCATGTCACTATCTCCCAGGTCAGAATGCTAGTTATTAATCGTACGGGGCCAATGTTCTCACCAGAGAACACTGGCCCTGACCGATCGCTTATCACACATTGATGGCGCTCATCACACATTGATGGCTCTGTGTGCTGAGCGATCTAGCATTGCTTAGAACGCTCATGTACACACATCGCTACATGTGTAGGCCCCATTAGATTTGCACCACCTGCAGTGCAACATGATTTTGCCCATTTGAGAAGGATCAACTCTGAATCAGGCACTTACTCAAAAGGCTCCAATGCTTTTCAACATGCATTGCTTTTGTCCTTTATTCTTGAGTGAGGACCTTCTTTCATCATTGAAGGCTCAGATATCAGTGCTGTCTTGCTCCCAAAGCTTTTGTCAGTGATAATGAAGTTGCAGACCTTCCAGTAAGGGGTTGTCAGAATCCAACCACCTTGTATCCTTCTTGCTTTAATTTATTTGCGCTCTATAGGTAGGTGGGTCACTGACACTAATTGCTAGGCTTCTTTTAATTGCTATGTTTTTTTTTTTCTCTGTGAGTTTGTTATGCTACCTCCAACCTCTACTGAAGAGCTATCACACTGATTTATGAGTTAACAATATTTCTCCAAATTGGTACTTGTTTCCTAGCACGGCGCCCATCGCATCGTATACCATAAGCCTTACAATGGTATGCGATGCGACGTGATGGCACCCGATGTTATACAATTTTAAAATCGTATACCATTGTATATGGCATACAATGCGATGCGATTTTAAAATTGTATATGCCCCCTAATGGGTGCTTTCAATGTTAAATGGCCCCCCAATAAGATTATTAATTGTATAAGCACCATAATGGGTGCTTACAATGTTAAAAGCACCCCCACGACAACGGCAACCCGAAGCGTAGCGAGCCTGCGAGGGACGGCGGTATGCGTCCTCTGAACTTTTCATACCCCCACCATCCATGTTGGCGTGGAGTTGATTATATATAGTGTGTCGAGGGGACGCGGAATACATGTAAAGTAATACGCATCCTCTCGTGCTGCGCTCAGCATGCTTCGGGCTCGGTGGCTTGCTGTGCTCCCCACACTATCTAAAATGAACTTAACGTCGATGTGGATAGTGGAGGTATGAACAGGTCGGAGGACGAGTACCGCTGTGCTCGCCAAGCTTTGGGTTGGCGTTGATAGTGGGGGTGGCGTGGGTGTGCATTTAACATTGTAAGCACCCATTAGGATGCTTATACAATTAAAAATTGTATAGGGGGACCATTTAACATTGAAAAAACCCATTAGGGTGCTTATACAATTTTAAAATCGCATCGCATGCATCGCGATCCGGCATATGGTATGCGATGCTATACAATGTATACGATGCCATACGATATCGTAGG
Organism: Crinia signifera; assembly: GCF_055691185.1. Taxonomy (NCBI): domain Eukaryota; kingdom Metazoa; phylum Chordata; class Amphibia; order Anura; family Myobatrachidae; genus Crinia; species Crinia signifera. The sequence continues at coordinate 75,898,483 of NC_139222.1, read as the reverse complement.
CGCCAGTACCTCCAAATTTATCCTAAATCTGCTCATTTTTCTTAAAGTATATCTTCATATTGCAATGAACATCTGTATAACGCTTTCTATTTTGTTGCCTTTTAGAGATTGCACCCTATCGCCACATACACTCACATTTACATTTTATCTGTTCTAGTGTATGCAATTCATGTGATAGTTGAAATGAACAGGAATACTGGTTGGTTATTGTCCACATACTGGTGACCTAGGTGAAAAATAGTTACAGTAGAGGATTGCCAGCTTAAGAGCATTTTGAGTTTGTGTTTATTTTGCAGTATGCCACGGTATTACAATTGCTGTATATATCTTTTTTCAGGTGTGATGGGTGCAGTAATTGCCCCACTAACTTTACTTGGAGGTCCCCTGCTTATCAGAGCTGCCTGGTACACAGCTGGTATTGTAGGTGGTCTGTCAACTGTAGCAATTTGTGCACCAAGTGAGAAGTTTCTAAACATGGGGGCACCCTTAGGACTCGGTCTAGGTCTTGTTTTGGCCTCCTCTATTGGTAAGTATGTGCATGCTTTGTAGTATGAACTTTAAATTATCCTGATTGCTAATATACTGCTGTATCTATCTAACTTTTAGTTTCATTTGTTTTTTATTTTGTTTTAGCATTTTCACTAATTAGTAATCTGAGATCCACCTTCATATTACACATGGCTTGTATTATTTTGGTACCCGCTTTCCATGCAGTCTAATATTTGATACACACTTTGGCATAAGATGAGATTGTTTGATAAGCATACACATACCAGATACCGGTCATTTGATTTGTCTGGCACTTATCACAGTGTCGTTTACTTTTGTATAGCCACTAAACCTAAAATGTATGTAATGTTTTTGGCCTAATAAACTATAGTAGGGAAGTCACTGGACTTACAGTAGGAGAGCTGCATTGCTAATAATACTTGAAGTAGATAAAGAAACAAATCCATTTTGTGCTCTTTATATTGGGCAACAATATTAGTACATTCCCTGGCAATCGTTTTTTAAACTGACAAACCTTTAACAATGCGATTGTCATTTCTTGTTTTATTTAATCCTATTCAGGGAGCTCGTTCCTTCCTCCTACGTCTGCATTTGGTGCTGGACTGTATTCTATTGCTATTTATGGCGGCCTAGTTCTGTTCGGATTTCTGCTTTTATCCGACACACAGAGAGTCATGAAAGAAGCTGAGACCACTCCCATGTATGGAATGGTGAAATTTGATCCGATCAATTCGTAAGTACTTTGAAAAATGTAGTACACTCCTAAATTGCTTTTAAATACCGGAAGAAACTTTGAGAATTTGTTGCCAAGTTCTTCCAATGTGCAGTTCCCTTTCTTAAAGTAATACTTTTTAAATGTTAATGCAAATGTTTCTATATATTCCCAGGAGATGTTAGCAGAGTTTTTCCCACCACTAGAGTGGATGATTTGTTCCTACTATACCCATCCATTTTGGTACTTGTTTCCTAGCACGGCGCCCATCGCATACCATAAGGCATACAATGGCATGCGATGCGACGCGATGGCCCCCGATGTCATACAATGTTAAAATTGTATACCATTGTATATGGCATACGACTTTAAATTGTATAAGCACCCTAATTGGTGCTTTCAATGTTAAATGGCCCCCCTATAAGATTATTAATTGTATAAGCCCAGTAATGGTTGCTTACAATGTTAGAAGCACCCTCACTATCCAAGTCAACCCGAAGCGTGGCGAGCGCAGCGAGCCCGCGTCCTCCGACCTTTTCAAACCCCCACTATCCACGTAGGTGTGGAGGTGACTTTAGATAGTGTGGCGAGCCCGAAGCGTGGTGAGCGGACGCGGAATACATGTGAAGTAATACGCGTCCCCTTGCTGCGTCCCCACACTATATAAAATCAACTCCACGCCGACGTGGATAGTGGGGGTATGAAAAGGTCGGAGGACGCGTACCGCCGCCCCTCGCGGGCTCGCAGCGCTCGCCACGCTTCGAATTGGCGTTGAGGTGTATTTCACATTATAATCACCCATTAGGGTGCTTATACAATTTAAAATCGTATAGGGGCTTATACAATTTTTAATCGCAGCACAAAATATAAGTACCAACCGTTCTGTGACAGATATGCAAAATATCCGCTAAAAACTCATGAAGTCAAATAAAAAAAAAAGTGTAAAAAAAAAAATATTATATTTCCTATATGAGGTATACATTACAGGTCATTCCGATGAATAAAAATGATTTCCAATTTTCACACCAATTTTGACAAATTCACTTGGCACTCAAACGATTCATTGTGATATGACTAATTTTTGCTTTCAGATTAGGCAAAAGTTAACATTCTTAAAAGCTATAAACTATTCAGAATCATTGGTGCACGCCTTGCTCATAGATGTAAAAGCTCGATTGAACAGCTTGCCGGCTGTAACATTTGACATCCATGAGCAAGCCGTTTTCTGGAGGAGACCGTCAGCAGCATTCATTGTAAGAGCCACAGGATGGTGAAGGAGAGTTTGGTTATTAACCCCTTGAGTGGTGTTTTTTGGCGGGGGGCTGGACATACCTACCAGGGCAGGTTTTTCCTGCCACAGATGGGGCAGACCACTCCCCCGTCACTCCCATCCCCTCCGCTCCGGCGATTGTATGCTCATTGCAGCGAATGGTGGCAGGGGAGGGTGCCACTGTGGGGGTGCCCCAAAAGGTGATGCACCAGTGGTGCACAGCTGCAGGCGCCACGGACGCACACCGGCATATATGTAGTATGGCCGTAAATTTTCCGGGACAGCCAGCTGCGGCAGCGCCGGGCAAACCACTGAAAAAGTTAAATTTGACACGCTGGTATGGTTCTAACATTTACAGATGCCCTACGGCTATTAAAATCAGATCTTAAAATGACCAGTGAATTTAGATTTTGTAACAGAGAGAGCCTATAAAATACATTTGCCAGTTATAGGCAATGTCTGTTCCCACATTTTGGAGTGTGCTCAGGGTTTACAAATAATGAATACACGTAACGGTAATAAAGCAGGGTCCTACCCATTTCAGACCTGTTTTTTTTTTCATCCAATGTTTTCTATGGGTTAAAACGGGTTCCGTGTTGTGAAGCAAAAGCTGCATTGAAATACTGTTTAAGGACAAAAACTTCACTGAAATACCGTTTAAAGACATGCAGTGTGAAAGGGGTTTTAGCTGGCAGACCCGTTTTTAGAAACGTTTTAAAATACCTGGTCAACGCCAGTTTTGCGGTCTGAAAGCAGCAATAGAGTGAAACTATCATTATACAGTAATACTAAAATCCCTCTACAAATCTTGAACTTGAAAGACGGGCCATTCATATTTTAAACACTATATTTCTTTCTCTTCCTTTCACTCGTTATTTTGTAATATTACACCATTTTAAAATGTATTATTAAAAGTTACATTTTGTGTTATTTTTGAGATTGTCAGTGCACCCATATCAGTACTTAATTTGTCTTGTTTGGGTGTTTAGATCATGAACTAAGAGGTGGGTAGCACCTCCATAACTGAATCCTAGGGCATTGTTCCCTTTTTATATATTTATTATGCGGAGATAAGAAAGTCCTTCGTAATAATATCTAAGACTGGTGCTGGAATCGTCCATGAATGTGTGTTTCTTGTAAGTTGTCTTAAAAATAAGCACAACCATTACAGTTTAATAAGTTTAATTGTAATTTACAGATGCCTACGAATTTACACGGACACACTGAACATTTTTATCCGTGTGGCCATGATGCTGGCTGGAGGTGGAAACAAGAGGAAGTAAATCTGGGCTGCACTCTCTTCTGATCTCTTATTTGATTGCCTGGAGAACATTGCTCATTTCATGGACATTAAATATATATATTGATCTAAACTTCCTAATCTATCTTGTTTATAATGTGCAATAGAACCAAAATAAAGACCATAGTGTATTTATTAATTAAGTTTCTTATACTGTATATCGCATACATATTCTACAGTGCTTTACAGAAAATATTTGAACATTCCCCAGTGGAGCTTACTATCTATTTTCCCTACCACATATACACACACACAGACATTCTAAGGTTAATTTTGTTGGGAGACAATTAGCCTACCAGTATATTTTTGGATTGTGGGAGGAACCCGGAGGAAACCCACGCAAGTACGGGAAGAATATACAAAGTCTACACAGTTAGAGCCATGGTGGGAATCAGACCCATGACCTCAGCGCTGTGAGGCAGTAATGCTAACCATTACACCGTCCGTACTGGCCCAAGTCTTTGCTAAATACCTTCATTGTGAATACATCCACAAACCATGTGTATAATTTAGGATGGGAGCAAAGAATAATACAGAACTATTAGTCTGCTGCTGTAAAAATAGTGCAGAATGCAACTAGTGAAACTAAACTAATTGTAAGAAAATAACATACATCTTAAAAATCTGTTATGAATGTGTACGAGTGAGCAGATTTATTAGCAGTTACCTATGTCCGGCCAAAAGAGTTTTGACCCATGTGATATATTTTGCAGCTTATTTGTTTACATAAAAGTACATTTACATCAGCTGTTGTCCTCCCTAACAGCAGCCGGCACTGAGGCAGCATCGCTTGTGCTGCAGGACAGTACAGAGTCCGTCCCCCCCAGTGCCCAAACATGTAGGCCGGCTGCAGTGCAGTGTCAGCTGCTGCAGTACCTGCCAAGGAATGTGACAGTCATACACTCTGTGAGAGGTTAGTGCTGAAATTATGCTCTAACAATTTAAGAACCTGGAATAGAATAATGGAATTTGGAGTTCACTATAGGAAAAAAAAAAAAGACCCTCAACCATCCTGTCACTCTTGGTCCAACATAGGACTGCCCACTGACACACTTATCACATATACATATTAAAGAGTACAGTACACTTATGAGTTTGGGATAACTTTTTTTTTCCATTTTTGATTCTCTGCAGCTATTTGTAGATAGATGTCCATTGTATTTTACTGGTACAGTAATTGTATACAGATTTAATTAACCTCGATCATTGTTTACAGGTAATTTTGACCCTGGGATATCTGGCATGGAGCCAAGGCTTATCTGGGATTTTGTTCCATTTGCCTCCAGCAGCCGAAACCAAATCCCTGAAAACAGACCAGTTTTTGGAAGGAAACAGGGTTGTTTCTAGTTTTGGTTGGCCACATTGAATATACCGAAACAAATATCTGAGAATTATTGGGAAAAATCATTGGGTTTAATCATTGGGTTTATCACACCTGTGTTTTTTTTATGCACAGGAACTGAATGCTCACCTTCCCCCTAATATGGCTGAACCTTTTTTCCTCACATGTTAAGCAAAAGTTGTTTGCAAAATAAAAATCCAGTTTGTTAGTAGCAAGCAAATGTTCCACTGTAGGACTTGAATGAATGGATGGCATGTGTCATGCAATGGCAGGTCCTTTCTGCAAAGTGTTTTCAAATGTTCTAAAGTGTACCTTGGGCGACTTTGAACCGATAACTCAGTTAACTTGTTTGAGCTGCTTTCTGCTCGAAAGCCGCCCCGTGTATACTGGGCAGCGATGAGCGCTGATGTGGCATTTCCTGCAGATGAGCCACAAGGTTCACCCCTGGGAAAATCGCTAAAACGGGCAAAAATCTCGCTCAGTGTGTATGCACTGAGCGATTTTCTGCACATCGATTTTCACCATCATCGTTGTAGATACATGCTGGGCAAAATCGCCCAGTGTGTATGGACCTAAAATGTCTTTTATTTTTTGGAGTGAGTTAAGATTCCTTAAGACTTTTTTTTTTTCAGAAAGCTGCATGTACTTTGAAAAAGGAAACTTAATCTTAAAACACAAAAGGAGATGAATATAACCAGGCACATGCATTTCAATAATAAAGATGCAGTAGTACCACGATCTCTGAGATTAGGGAGGAAATTTACTAAGATGGGAGTTCTATTCACATCACGCTTCATTTTTTTACCGCTACGACTATCACTATTTCTTCTACTAGGACTTGTGTGAATTCTAAAATTGGATTATCATACTACCATTACTAGGACTATTTCTACCACTAGGACTATCGCTACCACCAGGATAATTTCGACCACTAGGGGGATTTATTTTTTTATTTATTTTTACCACTAGGCATATCACTATTTCTATCACTAGGACAATTTCTACCACTACAACTATTGCAATTTGTACCAATGACTATCGCTTCCACTTTTTCTGACACTAATGCTGTGTACACACGGGGCGATATGATTGCTGGTGATATATTGAATCTCCTTTTCATCAGCGATGACACAGGGCGGGGGGGGGGGGAGAGATCCGAAAGGAGGAGGGAGCAGCAGACGCTCTGCTGCTGTCACGGCGAGGGGGAGAGAGCAGCAGTAGCGGTCTACTGTCACGGGGCGGGGAGAGACCAGGAGGGAGGGAGCAGCAGTACGTAGCCATCTGCTGTCACGGGGGGAGCCTCAGCGCCAGGGAAGCTGCTCCTGCAACCAGCATGCTCCTGCAACCAGCGACCATTAGGGGTGCACACGGAAGCGAGCAGCTGGCGATTTATCGCCAGCAGCACTCCAAATCACTGGCAATATGGTCGCTCAGCGACCATATTCCCAGCGATTTCAGCCAATATCGCCCCCGTGTACGCACCTTCACACTATCGCTACCACTTTTTCTACCACTAGGACCCGTAATATTCAATGCATGTCGAAACTGCCGTCTTACTGAAAAGACGTCCGTTTCAACATGTATAGATCAGAAGGGGTTCCGATCTATTCAATGCTAGCTGTTTTTGTTTTTTTCAGCAGTTCAAAATGTTTTGACCTGCCAAAAACCAGGTGGATTGAAGGGAAAGCCGTTAATCCACCTTCTTTTGATGGAAACGCAGTCAAAACTTAATCCGACATAAAAATATGCTTTGTGAGCAGCAGGAGCTTACACATCGCTGTCTGCCTCCACCTGCACCCTCCTGCCGACTCCTGTGCCCACCCCATCCAGACTCCATCCTAGCTCCTGCTGCCTCCCGCAGCGGCACTCACATGGTCCCCGCACCAGCCAGGTGAGCATCAATCAGCGGCAAAATCTGACGTTGGATTTGTCCGCTGCATTGAATAATGGATGCTGAATCCATTCTGCCAAAAGGTTTTCGGAATCAACTGAATATATACCAATGTGTTTTAAACAAAAAATGATCTTGCTCCCCCTTTTATGTGTTTTATAAAAAAAAAAAAATTAACTTGCACTTAAAATACTGCCAGGGTTTCAAGTGAAAAAATCGGTACTTGTTTCCTAGCACGGTGCCCATCGCATCGCATACCATAAGGCATACGATGGTATGCATTGCAATACGATGTTAGCCGATGTTATACAATTTAAAATTGAATACCATCGAATTGTATGCCATTGTATGGAACGATTTTTTACAATGATATTGTAAGCACCCTAATGGGTGTTTTCAATGTTAAATGTGCCCTCTAAAAGATAAATAATTGTATAAGCACCGTGATAGGAGCTTACAATTTTAAAAGCACCCCCACGCCACCCGTACTATCAACGCCAACCCGAAGCGTGGCGAGCGCAGCGGTACGCGTCCTCCGACCTTTTCATACCCCCCACTATCCACGTCGGCGTGGAGTTGACTTTATATAGTGGGGGGGAGCGTAGCGAGCCACCGAGCCCGAATCGTGGGGAGCGCACACGGAATACATGTGAAGTAATGCGCTGCGCTCGCCACACTACAATTTTAAATTGAATACAATGCCATACGACTGAATATCGTGGGTGCCGTGCTAGTAAACAAGTACCAAAATCCACCCCTAATGGAGCCAGGGCTCCCATCACACAATTGCATATACAGTACTATAGAAATGCATCGGTCTGTTTGTGTCTATCCAGTGTGTGAGGTCACAATGGGAAGAACAGGCTATACAAGGACTTATCTGCTGCTGCCCTGTCTCATACTCCTCTGGTTTTCTTGCAAGACTTGGAGCGTGATTAATTAGAGTAAAATAGAAATTGACAGTTACACATATCCTTCATTATCTAACTTAAAAAAGGGGTTGATTTTTATTGTTGAAACCCCATCAGCATTTGCAGGCTAGGTCCATATATCTATTTAAAGTAAAAATCTTCATAGGCCGAACCTTCGCATCTAAAGACATGATGTTTGAAATCTGCCCATGATGCATTTTTTCACAACAAGGACTTTTTTACTTAAGTTTTACTTAAGATCCTTGAAAAAAGCTGGGAGTCCCCCCAGCGAAACGCGTCAGTCACGGACACCCCTCCATAGGTGAAAACCCCCAAACATCCATCCTCCAACTTGTACATTCATGAACCAGGGCTTTGGTACCCACTGCCAGCAATAGCGGTTGGCCCACCAACAGGACAAAGAGCCATTGGCACCACTCCAGAGGGCTACCACTTTCATCTGCAATTCAGCGCAGGACTCTCCCTGGAATAGTGAGTGGTTACACAAATAACTGTCCAAAAATCTTTGGTGTACATTGTCCATATATCTGAAACAGGATTCCAATTGAGAGGAAACATCAGGGGTGTCTAACCCAGCAATAAGCAAGGAGATATTGTTTTCAAACTATTTAATCATCTCCATTGTCCATTTTTCACAGCAGTTACACGCAATTTTATTTATATTTTGTATGTATAATTGTGTATTAAAATTCATTGCTATTTTTAAATACCAATCCAGCACGCTGTATGACACAGGATTTATGTTCCTTCCTTTTATCGAATGACATTAGGTCGAATGTCATTTGGTCGACCCCACTAGGTCGAATGTGTAAAAAGGTCGACATGGGTTTATGTCGAACTTCCGACTATGTCGACTGCCATTAGGTCGACTGGGGTTAGGTCGAATTGCTCTTTTTGGGGGTTTTTTGGTGCCGACATGTGCCGACAGGCGGTGGTTCATGCCCTACCATCCACTAGGGCGTGGAGGAGGTTATTAAAGCTGTGGCGAGCGAAGCGAGCCACCGTGCCCGAAGCATTGCGAGTGAAGCGAGCGATGCGAGGGTCCGATTCGCTATGTCAACAGTGTCCATGTCGACACTGTTGACATTTCGGCCAAAAAAACCCCAAAAAGAGCAATTCGACCTAACCCCAGTCGACCTAATGGCAGTCGACATAGTCGGAAGTTCGACATAAACCCATGTCGACCTTTTTACACGGTCGACCAAATGACATTCGACCTAATGTCATTCGATAAAACGAACCGTATCCGTTTTTACTTAAGATTGCTTGAAAACAGTATAAGCCGATTTTTTCTTGGTGAAAAAGTCCCCCACAGCTCATAGCCAGTGGCTTTAATAACATGGTCTCAGCTCTACACCCCCCCCCCCCTGATAAAAAATCTCAAGCAAACTTAACCCTTTAAATCACTGTAAAGCTGCTATTATTACTCCCCGGCGCTGTTCAGCCCCCGTGGAGTAATAATAGCTGCTTTACAGGGGGAGAAGCCTGTGGTGTCCTGGTATTATACAGGGAAATTTACCAGCAGCTGCTGCATTTCCCACCCTAGGCTTATACTTGAGTCAATAAGTTTTCCCAGTTTTTTGTAGTAATATTTGGTGCCTTGGCTTATATTTGGGTCGACTTATACACAAGTATATACAGGTATGTTTTTAGCGTCTATAAAGTCATTTTTTTCCTTGCAGTTTCTTACTTTTGTAAGCCAACTAGTGTAAAATAAATGATATGACAATATTCTCCTTATGATCAAATGAGATTTGTCTTAATTGTGTAGTCTGTCTGGCAAGTGGATTTATTTACAGATGTGCCCATCTTCAGCTTGCGGGAAATCATTTGTTTGGCACAAAGTTGTGCAGATCCGGATTTAGGAACAAGAAAGAGAAGAATTGCGCTGTGGATGCACACCGAAGAAAAGGGTTTCATTTGGGGGGGGGGGAGGTAACGTACCCCACAAAAATGGTATTTAAAATATAACTTTTATTATTGGTTACTAAAAAGAAAAGAGACCAACTTCTCATGCAGATTTTTTATATATATAATCGCATAGGGTGGTCCCCTTCTGAGACTTGCGAAATTATTGGAGAATTAAAAAGACTTTAAACATACAAACATGTAACATACATATGTGACGTGCTTTGGCACGAAAGAAAGAAAGGTGATTTTTATAGGGATAAAAGAGTTTCCCTAAGGCCAGCTACAAAGTGTTGCTGCAAATTTGTTCTGCTGTATTGGGTAGGTTAGATTCCTTAGTTAAGGAGGGGGATGTTTTGGGTGTCTTTATTTATAGGGGTTTTAATTCCCACTTTTATAAAACCTGTTTATGTCCATATCCTGGTCAGTATTTAGTAGATGGTTTTTTTCAAAATATTTAGGTCTGTGCACTTTTGATTCCCTTTTATGGGGTTATTCGGTGCTTTAAGAAGGATGTTATAGATGGTTTTTCATGTATGGGTTACCTTATGTGAATATTTTTTAATGCAGGGAATGGTGAGTGCCAGATATTGTGTTTAATTCCTCAATATTCCTTATTCATTTGGATGGCTGGTTGTCATTCACTTCTGCATTTATTTGTTATCCCATATATAGACCACCTTGCATTAATTTTATCTGATACTAGGGGTGGAGAATACCAATAAATTATTGGTTTCCTAGTAACCCTTTATTTTTCTATGCCTAGGTGGTTATAGTGTCTGATGTTTTATACCATCTACGTCAAGGTATATGTGCAGCCATAAGATATGTCCACTGTATCTTAGGGCTCCCTTGGTAATTGATCAGGGTAGATATTATACATAGTGGCAGGCTTGTCCAAATTTACATAGAATCAGGTACTGACAGATTTCAGAATATTTATGACCAAGACTGATGGCATAAATTTATACAGGTTTCAGATGATGTTATAACTGAATTTTTGATACTTTGCCTCTATAATCAGTTTAAGAATTTTTTGCAGGCATTTGGTCAGCTAGACACAGTGTTAATAGACTTTTATTTGTCTATATAATTTTTTAGACAAATTATTTTATCAGCGTTAGAATATTGCCGATATTAAGTCCGCTGAGATTATTATTTTAAATATATGTGCCCAAAATGTCTGGCTATTTAAGTTCAGACAGGTTTGGGATGTCTCAGACTGATTCCCTTGTTTGGGATTATGTCTATTTCAACACCTTTCAGTTGATCATTCCCCCTCCTAGCGCTTCAAAGTTTGCAAACAAAATTCACCACAACATTGTTTCATTTAGCTAAACATTTCAATATGATTGGAAACATTTGTAGCAAGCTTAAGGCTGACACGTGTTTCACAAGTGCTGCTTCCTCAGAGCCACAAAGTGGCTTAATACATCTGCCCCAATATACCTGATTGTGCACGCAATAAGCGGCACAATATACCTTAAATACATTCACGGGACTCATAAGCTGCTTAATATCACTAATAAGATATCCCACGTCACTACTGTTACATCTTGCCTAAAATGTCTAGTTAAATTCTAATGATATAATTATAAATTTTTCACTCTTATGGTAAGCCAATTTTGTTTAGGCAGGATTTTTTGGTCAGACGATAGAAGTTCAGAAAACTTCCTTGGTTTATTTAGACTTACTTGCACTACGACAAAGAAAAGCAACTCAAGCTTGTCAAAATGTTTATTTTTAAAAAGAAAAAGTGAACTGTAAGGGTGTGGAAGCTGGATTCGACATATGGGTCCCAGTTATACACTTTAAATTAGTTGGTGTTGGCATTTGCCCAGTGTTCAGAAAACAGGTTCTATGCCCTGAGGGCACTGGTATGGTTCACAATGGTGAACATTGCTTTTCCAGCCGAGCTGTGGTGAAGGTGCAGCATAGCTAATTGACATTATCCCTGGAGCACCTACTAAATGTGATAGGACCATTTTCTCCAGATACTGTTCAGCTTGGTTCCATTGCTGGACTTTTAAGGCCTGTAGTAGATTAGCATTCCCATGTGGCTGGTTAGAGTGAAAATTTTGGGGATTAATATTATTATATTTATTTTCTGCTACCACAGTACAGAAGGGGACTAGATTTACTTGCTTGCTTAATTTTTTATTGACATTAATGTTAAAAGTTTCATACATCTTGTGCTTCCCTAAATGTTTAGGAAGTTCTCTTAGTGGTAGCTATGTTTTGGAATGTGTTAACAGTACCTAGAAAGGGGGCACAGAAGATAAGACGTCCATGCAGGGAATGGGGAGTTTTCGCTGCAAATTTTTCACACACACCTTAGCAAAACCTTTGATATGGATTTTTACAAGCCATCACCAGATAATTATAATTTTCTAGTGATAACAAATGTCCTTATTATGTTTGTAAAATAAGTTAATTTCAAAAGACCAATTTCTTCTAGAAAACTGATTTACTTAATTATGTAATTATTCAATTTCTCCTATTTATTTATTTTTGAATTGCTTAGTGCAGAGGTTCCCAAACTGTGAGCCGTGGCGCCCTGGGGTGCCTCGAACACATGCAGGGGTGCCCTGGGTTGGTGGACCACGACTAGCTAAAATTCTTAGTGGTTAGTTATTTATGAGCAAAAGCTGTGCTGGTGGCAGCCAATCATAAAATGTGTACAAACAGAAGCAAATCCTGCCATTTACCACATAACTCACCCTAAGAATCGCATATGAACCCAATCTAATTAATTTCTTTTTGGCCTAGGGGTGCCGTGAAAAAAATCTGAAACTCTAGGGTGCCGTGATACAAAAAAGATTGGGAACCCCTGGCTTAGTGTCTCTCCCCCCAATACTCCTTTCACATTACAGCTAAAACACGCTATATATTATTAAATGGCTTTAAAACGTTTCTAGCTGTAATGTGAAAGGTCCAGAGTGAATATACCGTTTTTAATCAGTTTTGAACTACAGGAATTTTAAAAGCAGAGTCCTACCAGTTTCAGAGCCAATCCAGTTGTAGTGTAAATGGCTCTGAAACTTTATTTACAAGTCATGAGCAGGTAAGTGTTCTAGCTAAAAAGTTTCAATTTAGTTTAAAATTATAGAAATGTAGGTTATAGGATGTGGCTGCACCAGCTGAAACCTCTTCAAATCTGCAGAAACATAATGGGTAAATATTATGCCACCTACACATGTCATTTGTTTAGGTACATGCATAATTCCCCATCATTCTTCGGTTTTATCCCAGTCAGCACAATTAGCCTAAAGGTGCCCATACACGTACCAATTACCCGGTACTTTTTGTGCTAAAATAGCATCGTTATGCATGGGATGCGATGCTATTTTAGCACAAAAAGTACCGGGTAATTGGTACGTGTATGGGCACCGTTAGTTTGTGGAAAAATTTCAGTGCCAGTGTTTACAGCACTTTGTGCTGTAAATAGTGAGAGGTTCAGAACCCACACCTTATGGCAGGCTTTCCCAACCACGGTCCTTAAGGCACACCAACAGTGCAAGTTTTAGTGATATCCAGGCTTCAGCAGAGATGGTTTAATCAGAATCACTCATGTATTAGTGAAGTCACCTGTGCTGAAGCCTGGATATCACTAAAACCTGCACTATTGGTGTGCCTTAAGGACCGTGGTTGGGAAAGAATCAGTATTTATTTATTTATTTATTTACAGTTTCTTATATAGCGCATACATATTACGCAGCGCTTTACAGAGAATATTTGAACATTCACATCAGTCCCTGCCCCAGTGGAGCTTACAATCTATATTCCCTACCACATGTACATGCACACAGACATTCTAGGGTTAATTTTTGTTGGAAGCCAATTAACCTATCTGTATATTTTTGGATTGTGGGAGGAAACCGGAGTACCCGGAGTAAACCCACGCAAGCACGGGGAGAATATACAAACTCCGCACAGTTAGAGCCATGGTGGGGATCGAACCCATGACCTCAGCGCTGTGAGGCAGTAATGCTAACCATTACACCATCCGTGCTGCCCCAGTAGAAGCCTTACTGATGGGCAATTAATGCACAGTGTACCTTGCATTAATTTGCTATTTGCATGCTCAGAATATATTCGCAGTGATGAGATTGCAAAACTTGGGACCCGTCTACGATCCCCACAGCGCTCGGCGCTGACTTCCGGGACACCTCCGGCTACTTCCGGCACCCGCTACACGCAGTGAATACAACCCCACCGCTCTTTTTCTCAAATCAATACCGTCTAAAATCATAAGAGCAGCTCCAACTTAGCGCAAGAACTCCATTAAAAAACCTAAATGCACTGTAGTCCCACCTGGGACTAAGTGAACACCAGAACTGGTCCAGACCACAGACTGGACTATCAAACTATTCCGGGGCTTGTAATATCTGGTCCCGGGGTGCCTCTGTGCTAGCTTGATCCGGTGACTCCTAGTAAGGACTAAACCATTACAGTTTTGTTTTTTTACATACAGGGAGACATTATCTGCCTGGCCCCACCAGAAAGAACACCCCCCCCCCCCCCCCCCCCCAGGCCAGATACTACAAGCTCCATAATGACCGATATTGATTGGAGCTGTCCGGTTTTGGTTTTTACCCATACCCGCTGACCTCTAGTGTTGCCTAATATGTCTTTGTTGTGATTTTAGGCAGTTGTTTGTTCTGTTATTTTTGAGATTTTTAATTATGCTGAAGACATTTTTACATTGGATTTTTTAACTTTTTAAAAAGAAAAAACCAAGACACTGGCAAAAAGTTTAATAGTTTATTATCACTATATTTCCAAGACAATACACACCAATAATACAAAATGTAAAATTTTATTATTTCAAACTGAGCCCTATGTATGAACTTTTACATGTTAACTTAAAGAACGCTTTGCATAAAGGAATTTTTTTTTCCTTTATGTAAAGGTTGTGACCCATGTGACTTAATGCCCAATCAATATGTTCTATACACCTAAAACAAGTTTCCCTGCAATTCAGAACATTGTGGAGCATCTGAATCAGAAGTGGAAATAGTCTGGTGCAAATAGTGCTACTTGCAGTTGATTGTGCTACTTGCAGTTGATTTTGACTATATAGTACACAGCATTACTCACCTATTCAGCAAACAGCTGTTCTGTTCCTAAACTTAATCTCCTAGATTAGCAGCAATTCAGGCACACTATCTTTCCAATATGGCAGGTTGGAAAGAAAATCTGGAAGTTGCCATTTGCGCAAAAAAAAAAAATTTACCAATTGCTTGTAAACATGGAAAACCGGCAAATAGTCAAACTAATTAGTAAATTCCATTTATGCAGATGAAAGCTTTAGTCCATGTTTCCAGCCTTAGGGAACAAATGGTTAATTGTCATTTGTTCCCAGATTTTCATTTCAAGTAGCCAGATTTGAAAGCGAATCTTCTAGTGTGTATGTGCAACCGCTGAGCCTAAAATGTCCCAGCCATTGCGTACTTTATCGCCCCACCTGTTTAAAACTGGTTAATTGATCAGGGGTGTTTTAATATCCCTACATACCATATTTGCCTTTCAGGGAGAAAATGCTCTGTTCCTGGACTTCCCCACCTAATGTATGATTGCCCTCACCTGTGGTGAAACACTTGTTATCAGTTACCTAGCTCCCCACAGATGGATGGCAATCATGCATTACCAGGGAAGTCCAGAAATAGCATTTTCTCCCTGAAGGCAGGCGTATATATATTTTTTTAGAAAATTAAGGTATTTAAACACATATTAATTACCCATATATTTATAGATTCAGATCACTTTTGAAACAAATATTCAGCAATGAGCATCAAACAGTGTGACACTGTAGTGTAGCACTATTGCAGCAATTCAGATATCCTTTGACATAACCTCCAAAATGACCCATTCCATCAGGTACAAAATGCTCTGCTCCTGGACTTCTTTTAATGTATGATTGCCTTCACCTGTGAAGGCACTAGTTCATTGAGAAGGGTGTTTCAACACAGGTGGGAAGTCCAAGAGCAGCACATTTTGTACATGCTATTTTAGCACAAAAAGTACCGGGTAATTGGTACGTGTATGGGCACCGTTAGTTTGTGGAAAAATTTCAGTGCCAGTGTTTACAGCACTTTGTGCTGTAAATAGTGAGAGGTTCAGAACCCACACCTTATGGCAGGCTTTCCCAACCACGGTCCTTAAGGCACACCAACAGTGCAAGTTTTAGTGATATCCAGGCTTCAGCAGAGATGGTTTAATCAGAATCACTCATGTATTAGTGAAGTCACCTGTGCTGAAGCCTGGATATCACTAAAACCTGCACTATTGGTGTGCCTTAAGGACATATTGGAGGCTATGCAACACATGAATAGTTGTAGCAGCAATTCAGATCACCATTAAAACACAGCACACATACTGAAAAGATAATTAGCAAGCATATAGTATTGGTTACATTTTAATTCTCATAGATAGGCCTTCAGTAATTTACAGATATATATGTAGCAGTCAAAGTAATATATACTTCCAATTCCATGAGTTACATGATGTACCTGCACTTCCCTCTTAGTTTATGACTGCTAAATAATTCAGCACAGGTGATGCCAAAGAAAGGGGTTTCACTACAGGTGACTGCAAACATAAGAGACATAAAATCAGTTTAGCCACATCCTTGGAGTGTCAAAAACAAATGTATCATCCATGTTTGAGTTACCAGCTTTTTATCATGCAGTCTCTTTCCGGTCTGTGGACACAAAGCCAGCACAAGCAATATAATCATCTCTCTGCTTCCACAAGCCATCAGCATCTTCCTCAGTCAGTAGGAAGTGAGCGTGTGCCTGCAGTCCTATTTATTCAAAAATCTGGCTTTGCACATGCTCAGAACAGTGCTCTCCAGGCCTCCTTTCCATTTTCTTAAATTTACCATGTGCAGCAGCCATTTTATGTGTCCCAAGACCTGTTTGCGTTCCACCTCTTCTGAGCATGTGTGGTGGCCATTTTACAAGATCACAATTAGTTTTTCATAAAATGGCTGCTGTGAAAATAAAAGGGAGGCTTGGAGAGCACTGTTCTGAGCATGTGCAAATCCAGATTGTTGAATTTCATACTGCCTGAGGGAGCAGGTGATGGTCGGTAGAATTTGGGTTATGGAGGGGATTTGGATGTGATGTAAGGGTAGTGTTATTTTATCCTACAGTGTTTGAAATATTTTCCAGTATTTGGTTTTGTTTTTCTTACTGTATTCTTGTGGCTTCCCCATGCATCGGGCTCACTACAGCCACCATGGGGAAGCCACCATACTGTATCTACAGACTATTCTATACGCTGTGGAAAGGGGGTCTAGGTGCTACGGGTAATGAAGTGTGGTTGTAGAGTGACTTTTTGTTTGTTCGATATCAGAGAGTGACTGCATTATCATAGGGCTGTATCAAGAATGTGTTAAATACCAATTTTATGTTTTACTAGTCATGACTGACTGTTCTGTCATAAACTATTGTTGAACTCAGAAGTGGTCTTTATGTTTTAGACCTCCCCCATTGTGACCTGGAGAGACAAAATGCTGCCAGTGTTTCCTTCTTAAACTCCCTGCAATCACCTGTGGTAAAATGCTTTCTCTATCAATTAGTTCAGCACAAGTGACTCCAATTATCTGTAATGGAGGTAGAGAGCATTTTGTGGCTTATGTTTTAAGGTAGGTAGGTACCTACTTTTACATGTATCTATAAACTACTGCAGGCGAAAGGACCATATGGCTGTTAACTAAAACTTGTAATGGATCTAAAATTGTGTAGTGAAGACCATTATTGTTTTGTTTGTTATTTGCATACAATTTAAGGTTTTTGTTTCTACCAGATTGGACAGATAAATCTGTACATGTGTGCATGCATTAAACTGCTGCTAATAAGGCTGTTTATGTACATGTTTCAGAAGATGATGGAAATCCGAGATGTCTTGAGCAGTAACATTTAAGAGATTGGTGAAGCCCTGAAGAATAATTTGCTACTCCTTTACTTCCATTGCATTTGCTGAGTATGTTTCAAAAGAGATCTGAGTTGCAGATGCATCTCTAACAGCATGTGAGTATCTGCATAAAGGGGATTTGCTAATATATGCACACCTTCTTGTGTGGGAGAATTGTCTTTTCTGTAGGAGTTGTGACTCTTGTCTGAAGAATAATGTGCAAATAATTATCATTACACTTGCAGTATGTTTTTTTATATATATTTTTTTTTTTTGAGTAATTGTTGTTGTAAGCTTAGGTTTATAAAGTAACACTTTTTTCCCCCCCTTATCTCCTATTTTAATTGGGTTTTGAAAACGTTAAATGACAGTCTAGCAATTTTTTTTCTTCCCCCCCCCCCCCCCTCCCCCACTGAAAACTACCCTCAGCCAGTAATGATGGGCAGATGAGTTTGTGCTAATCAGCTGGAAATGAAATGCTGAGATCCAAATCTGGGTACACACCCAAAGCTTTAACTGCACCACGAGGGAGAAAATACGCTGTTCCTGGACTTCCTTGGTAATGTATGATTGCCAGCACCTGTGGTGATTCCCTCCTTCTCTTTTTTTTTTTTTTTTTTTTTTTTTTTTTTTTTTGTTACCTGGCAATCTTTGATTTTTGTCTGGTGGGAACCAAAATCTGGTATTGTCTAATGCTGGCCACATATCAGACCAACTTTCCTCCAACCAGTTGCTTGGATGGAATTAATATGGGAGAGCAAATGACAATCAGAAATGTGGTCACAAACCCAGGAAAATGGACAAAAACATTCAGTCAAATTGTTTACATCAAACAGGTTTAACTACAGTACCGTGTCTGAGTGATAGTTTTTGTCCTTTTACAGATTTTGGGAACAAATTTCTGAAGTAAATATTACACTTGCTCCCATCCAGTACCATATTTTTATTCCATCCAAGCAACTAGTTGGATGGTTGGAGAAAAGTTGGTCTGATGTGTGGCCAGCATAAGACCAAATGACCGTTCACTAGCAAATGCTGGAAAATGGCGCAAATGGATGCAACCTACTTGTCCAACTGACTCTTGTCAGTATTCCAGTGTTTTGGAAACAAATTTTTGATTCTCCATAGTACCAGATCTTTTTTTCTCACTAGACAGATTTATAGATATTAATCTGTCTGGTGAGAAAAAAGATCTGGTACTAATTGGAACATGGAGAATCAAAAATTTGATGGTAATCTTGCAGAGATAAAATTGTGGGGATTTTTACAGATGCCCAGTTCCATACCTCCACATTGTTCTGCTCCTGGACTTTCCTCTGTGGTGAACACCTTTCTTATTAGTAAACCTGTTCATACACTAAGAGGAAAGTCCAGAAGTAGAGTAATGCTGTGTGCACACGGGGGCAATAGGGTCTATAATCGCTGGGAATATGGTCGCAGGCAACCATTTTGCCAGTGATTTGGAGTGCGCACCAGCGATAATTCGCCGGGTGCGTGCTCCCGTTTTCTGCCCCATTGTAATCGCTGGTCGCAGGAGCTTGCTCCTGCGACCAGATAATTACCTCTGCGGCTCCCCCAGCAGAGGTTCCTTTTCATCGGCGACCATCTCTGGTCGCTGATGAAAAGGAGACACTGAGCAATATATTGCTAGCAATAGATCTCCGCCTCCCCCCCCCCCCCCCCCCCCCCATGTGTGTACGCACCTTAGCTTGTCCCTCCTGGTCATGTTGGGAGGTATGCCAGAAAAGTAAAGCTGGCTTGTTTGTCAAATTCAGAAAATTATGGTTTCTTAGCAATAAAAAAATTTTGGTTAATAAAAAAAAATATCCCCATATATAAAAAAAAAAAAAAAAAACTATTACATACAAAATAGTATACAGGATGGACACACTAAAAAATGGAATTAAATAGAAATTTGACTAATGACCCTTATAGGCACTTTTTGACTTCTATATCCAGGAGAATATATGGCTGGATGGGATGTCTCTATTTAAAGCAGCAGTAGGCCGATTCCAGATGCAATAATGGATTCTGGTAGCTTGTCCGGGAAACCTGGGTAGAATGATGATTGTCACTGCAGGTCCAATCTTTGGGTTGTAAAAGATGACCGTATCCAGTGTTTAGTAGATAAAGATTTGTAATCGTCAGGAGTCTTGGTAGTGTCAGGGTATTGAGGTTCTGGGAAAGGTCTCCCAGCTTCCTCGGGAGCAAGTAACTTTAAGTATTTGTTTAAATTTGAAGATATATATACATACAGCTCTATTTTACTTAATAAAAAAATTATATATATTTCTTTTCATTTAAACTCAAATGTTGAGGGACACAACTTCTACAATAAGCCAATCTGCTTCTGGCCCAACAGTTAAAATAAAAAGTCCAGAACACAGAACCATTACAGGACCATTGTGCACTGTCTGGCAGAACGGAGGCTTTTGCACAGTTCACTGCAGCCTGTGAGATGTAACAGTTATACATTGGCATAAATATTCATGCATGCAGAGAATACAGTAGTGTAGTCTTTAATTTAAACTTTTGTGAAGATGGGAACAAGTTTGGAAATACAGATATTATTTACAAGAGCTTTTTCTTATCACTTAACCATTTTATCCCTTGCTAAGTTGCTCCTGAGTCCAAACCCCACTCTGCACCTGTGAGAAGATATGCAAGTGGTACAGTTAGTCATTGTTTAACTACCATAATTTCAAAGAGATGGTACCATCAACCAGAGATGGTTGCTGATGAAAGGGAACCTCTGCCAGGGGAGCCACAGAGGGAATCGGATGGTCGCATAAGCAAGCTCCTGCAATCATAAGATACAATCTATATAGATTCAGAACATCAAATGAGCAGTCAAAAAGATGAAAGGATAACATGACAAACTGGTGTAGTCTAAAGAAAAACAGAAACAGGGGTCATCCATACTTTTTGCGGGGGGGGGGATTTGAAGTCAAATTCTCAGTTTTTAAGGCTCTATTGTAACACTTCCAATTCAGTGCTTGCTTCCTTGTTCTAATCCTCACTAAGATTAGGCAGAGATGCCTTTTTCCTTATACAACTTATTTACCATGTACTTGTTTTAAATGGTCTCTTACTGTAATTCTTTTCTGCTACTAATTTATGTATTAGGTCACCTTCGCTTATTCCACTCTACCAAAAGGATGCCTGAGAGTCTACAGGTTCAGTGGGACCCTACATATATTTTTTTTCCTCTTTCCTTATGTCTGCAGCTGGATATACATCCAACACATCTGGTGGGTACAAAAACTCGGAAAAATATGAGCTAAGGACAATTAAACTTTCTCTGCATTGCACCATGTCTCCTACTGTCACGTTGGTCTGTACTGTTGGGCAAACTGTTCAAATCAATCAATCAATTCCAGGAGCTTTCGTTGTACACTATTATCTAGTAATAAAATAATAAATTGGAAGACTTACCAACTGGCTACAGAACACACTTGAAATCATCCCATACAGGACTAGTAAAACTAGTGTCATTCTAGTTCCTTGACACTCCAGCTGTTGAACACATCCCAGCATGCTCTGCTTCAGTTTTGCTATTTGGCCATGCTAAATCTGATGCAGAGCATGCTGGGATGTGTAGTTAAATAACATCTGGAGTGTCAAGGTTAGCCATCAAGGGTTCAGTGGTTCCCAACAGTGCACGTTTTCCAGGTCACACTATCTCAGTCACATTTTAAAAGATCCACAGGTGGAGCTAATAATTTTGCCTGTGATTCTGTATGGAGACCTGGAAAATGTGCACTGAGGACCAGGGTTGGGAACAACTAGTCTAGTTCTTCATTGCTTAATACAGTGGTTCCCAAACTTTTTTGAATCACGGCGCCCTAGAGCATCTTTTTTTTTTTTTTTTTCCCAAGGCACCCCTTGGTCAAATGTTTCTTATTGAGCATTTCAGAGAAAAAAAATAGATCCAGTACATTGTGATTATGTCAGTTATGTGGCGAGGGACAGGATTTGCTTCTGTTTGTGTCATATGTCATGATTGGAAGCCACCAGTACTGATTTTGTGCCTAGGCACACAGTTTGGGAAACCACTGACCACTGGCTGCTCTCACCCACAGGCACTGAGTACTGGATTGACCTTGAAATTGAGGAACCTCTGTGGCTTCCTGAAACAGGCCATTTTGCTGTTTCTTGGTCCCCTTTGTTAAAATTAAAATACATAAATAACATTTATTGCTGATGGAACTGGGAGATTGCAGTTTATCTTTGTAAAGGGAAAGGGGTATTTTTTTTCTTTTTGGTCCTTGCTCAAGTGTTCACTGTAATTACTCAGAGAAATAAATGTGAGTTAATATACTATTCCACAATGGAAAAATATATACTGGATACAATCGTATCGATTTATCATGTAAGTGGAGGTGCTCCCTAGAGAGTAATGTAATATGGGGCACAACTTTATATGATATGATTTAACTTTTTTTTTAATATTTTTAGTTAAAATATGAGCCAACTATTAACAAACAAACGTTTATACATACAAA
The DNA here is from genome assembly GCF_055691185.1 of Crinia signifera. Classification (NCBI taxonomy): domain Eukaryota; kingdom Metazoa; phylum Chordata; class Amphibia; order Anura; family Myobatrachidae; genus Crinia; species Crinia signifera. The sequence goes on along the minus strand of NC_139222.1, from coordinate 75,876,193 downwards.
ACATAAAACATGCAAGGTCTTGCCTGGGTGAGATAAGCAAGATGAAATTAGAAAAAGAGCAAGAAAACCAATGCTCTTTGTGATGAAGGTACAGCAAAATAGTTCCTTATGTATTCCTTAGATGTCCAATTATGCTCCTCTGAGATGTTTAGGAGTCTTACAGTAGCAAGTTTACAATAGCAAGTAGTTTATTGCCTAAAAATTCTCCTCAATAAGAGTGGTCATTAGCAGATACATCAAATTGCTGCTATTGTAAACATAGCTACTTGCATAAGACTCCTAAAAAAAATCTCAGAGGAGCATAATTGGACATCTAAGGAATATATAAGGAAATATTTCGCTGTCCCTTCATCACAAAGAGCATTGGTTTTTCTTGCTCTTTTTCTAATTTTATCTTGCTTTACCTAGGGAGATATAAAACATGCAAGGTCTTGCCTGGGTGAATATGTTTTGTATGTATAAACGTTTGTGTGTTGATAGTTGGCTCATATATTTTAACTAAAAATATTAAAAGTTAAATCTTAAAGAAAAATCATATCATAAAGTTGTGCCCCAAAAAGAGTCCTTTTCTGTTTTCTCTATGCCAGATTGCAGTTTATATTGGGTTGAAAAAGATTTGTTTTAAACCTGTTTTCTTTTCTTCTTTTACAGTAATGTTCTATGGAAATCTATGGCTGTGTTTGTGTCTGGCACAATGAATGTGACTATAGTGGGGAAATGCTCACCTGAACCGAAGGGACATCTGAAAAAAACTATCAGAATAGAAAGCCCAGGACCTTCAAAGTCTAGGAAACAGCATGTGGATGATGGGTTTTTTACTCTAACAATTTCTACACTGGAGTTCAAACTTTGTCCCATGTTTAATTGCCTTGTACTGTAAGATGCCTTTGGACATAAACTTTAGATGAGTCTTACATCAGAGAATCATTGCTTGTTTCCAAGTATGAACCTTCTAGGACAAATACGGAGGTTGTGAACTGTTAAGTTGATATTTGGTCAATAAAAGCTGCTCATTACTACTGCAGTATTTTTTATTTTTTGGGTGGGGGTTGTTAGAACTACTGTCAATTAATTTATCAACTGGTAAATCTACCTATAGCAATATAAGCAGCACAGATGGTTCTTGCCTCACAGGTCATGGTTTTAAATCCTACCATGATCCAGAATTTGTATATTCTACAATCGAAAAATATATACTGGTGTGTTAATTGGCTTCCAACAAAATGAACACTACATTCCCTGCCACATTTACACATTCAGTTCAGATTTTGAGCTCCACTGGGACAGTGAGTGTAAAACACTGTTCTGTGGAAAATGTATGCTATATAAAAAAATAACTCTGTATAGATATCAAACTTTATACTTACACAAGCAATTCTTTATGCCTAACTCTAAATTTACTCTTTCTCAAAATCCCATGTTTTCTTAGCAATTCCGATGACCTGAGTCTTTTTGTAAATATAATTATTTAGTGCAGCTACCAAACTGGGTGAAACAGTTGATTTAATTAAAATATTTCCTAACCTGGGTTTTGTGCGGTGGCAACAGGACCTAAACTACAAAATATTTTTTAAGGGTGTTTAAAACGTAAGAAGCAAAATGTATAAACTGTCCCTGGAAGAAAATTTAAGGTTTATCTTCACACTGAAATAAAAGTAGATCTTAATTTTATTGCGCATTACAAGCAGGAGATTATGTTTGTAAATACAATTAATGCTCTACTCTCCATAACAAGTTTGGACTGATTGTACAGTTTAAAAGAAATACATTTTATTAAGTAGTGAGACTAAAATAATGCTGGTAAAATATAAGGGGGGATGAATAGAAATGAGGGACTGTCCGTTCCTATTATGCCTTGAAATGGAATCATATAAAGTGCAAGTGCAGTAAACTAAATGGGGTTACCGTCCACCTGTAGACACGTGGTTGGGGTGTATTATTTCTTTCCCTGGGACTCAAGGCCCGAGTTGGAATGTGGGCCGTGTCACCGTCCAGAGTAGGGGAGACTCCCAGAGCTGGGACTCCCAAAGATGGTGCTGGGGTCTTTCAAGATGTAGTTAGGTAGGTCCCAATAGAATACAAGGCTGGTCTGGAACAGTCCAATAAAAGGGGGGTTGAAGTACATCTGACGAGTTTCGCCGTCTCAAAGGCATTATCAAAGGTCTCAACCGTGGACACCTAACTACATCTTGAAAGACCCCAGCCCCATTTTTGGGAGTCCCAGCTCTGGGTGTCTCCCCTACTCTGGATGGTGTCTCGGCCCACATTCCAACTCGGGCCTTGAGTCCCAGGGAGAGAAATAATACAACCCAACCACGTGTCTACAGGTGGACGGTAACACCATTTCGTTTACTGCACTTGCACTTTATATGATTCCATTTCCAGGCATAATAGGACCGGACAGTCCCTCATTTCTATTCATCCCCCAGGACTTACCCTTTATATTTTACCAGCATTATTTTGGTCTCACTACTTAATAAAATGTATTTCTTTTAAACTGTACAATCAGTCCAATCCTCACTGTTTTATGTTATTTTAAACTGATTATATTTTAGCCAGCGCTGCTACCCCTTTTTTCCTTTTGTGTAACTGTATATTTCGGGCTTGACAGCCCCGGCATAAACCAGCAGCTGCTAGTGATTCAACACAAGTCACAGCGCCACCCACCCCGTACCCCTCCCTTGTGGAGAAGTACAACTCTTTTCACTCTCCATAACAAACTGCTGCTTTATTTTTCAGAATGGATAAAGGTGTGTGTGTCTTTTTTTTTTCTCATACAAGCTTATTTATCCTAATCTGATTTACTAAAGAATGGCTTTAATCTTAAACCGGAGTTATGAAAGCTTTTATTGTTTTACATCTGGTTACCGTTTTTGTGAACACTATGCCATCTTTTCTGGGATTGTGTAATTTTTTACTTTTATGAAAAACGTGATTAAATATTTTATATATTAAAAATATAAGTAAAATGGTTTTGAGTTGCTTTGACTGGAACAGTCATAATCTGCATTCAGCTATGTAATATACTTGTAGTGAAAACTTCAGCACAAAACTTGCGGCCACAAAAATTCAGTTCATAGTTATTGTGATGGAACATGGCTACACCCAACTTCTGCTACATATTTTTCTCCCACCTCTTTCTGTGCTTCTGCAAAAGTAGCAAAATGCTGGTACTAACTGGATATTATAACTAACTGTATCTGTATCTGAACTATGGTCCCCAGACTACTGTATACCGGAGACATCACAATGTCGGACAATAATAGGATGTTATACTGAATAATCCAAACTGGTTATTCCATTAGGTTGAGTATGTGTGCCACTGGAGGGAAATATTCCCTCAGTACCTTCCTACTGTAGGTACTGTATCCGATACTGTAACATACACCTATGAAGGCAATAAGATAGTTTTCTGGGCACAGGTAGTAGCAGATAAATACACCCCCCCCCCCCAATAACAAGAGTATGGATAACACCAGGGTCAGTCTCCACAGAAGAGATCTGTTCACATAAAGGTATGAATCCCCTCACCTACACAAGCTTCAAAGCCAGATGAAGGGTTAATCAGCCCCTGGACAGGTAATAGGAGACCCTGTTACATTCATACAACATACAACTGCACCCAGCATAGGAAGGGTTAAGAATTCCTGAGGGAGGGGGAAAGGGATGCCTTTGGGATGTAAGTTGGTTTTTGCAGGCAGATATGTGAATGAGAGTTAGTGCTGGGAGTTGTGGACTGGCATGTCCTGCCCATCTGAAGATAACCTGAGGGGTAATGTGGTAAGGTTCTGATAACGTGACTAAAATTAATGGCCTTTCTATATATTGTATATAGACTGTATGAAACCCCTGATTTTACATGTATAACCTGTGTGAAAAATAAAGGTAATACTTTTGCTATTGTGTATTCCTGTGCGATCTTTTGAACTCGGAAGGACCCCAGTCGCGCTGCACAGCTGCATGACCCCAGGATCCTCACAGTTATGGATGAAGTAGACATTTATGTAATTATGTGCATGTACTAATCGACCATCTATCGATGTAGCCACACTGCTATGTGGTGCACTGGATTCTAAATATTCACAAAAACATGAAAATTATTTTAAAATCATATGTACTGAATCAATAAAAGTAATTCTAAAACTAAATAAACTAATTTTCACTTCTTATAAAGTGAGTTAAAATCTTTGCACATCATTGCATAAAGTTTATATATATTTTTTTTCAAATCACCCCAAAATCATGAAAGTAATTTTAAGTCAAATAAGTACAAGATATTACAGGAGATTCATGTTTTTTTTTTGCTGATTTCAAAAAAAGCTATAAAATTGATTTTGATGCACGTACACTGATTTCAAATCTCCCAAATCCGTACAAATCAGTGCAAATCCGTAAAAATCAGTGCAAATCATTGCACGATTTTTTTTTTTAAGTTTTAGGGCTTTTTTGAAATCAGCAAAAAACCATGAAATTGATTTCGCTTCACGTACACTGATTTCAAATCTCCCAAATCCGTACAAATCAGTGCAAATCCGTAAAAATCAGTGCAAATCATTGCAAGATTTTTTTTAGAAGTTTTAGGGCTTTTTTGAAATCAGCAAAAAACCATGAAATTGATTTCGATTCACGTACACTGATTTCAAATCTCCCAAATCAGTAAAAATCAGTGCAAATCCGTAAAAATCAGTGCAAATCATTGCAAATCAGTGCAAGATTTTTTTAGAAGTTTTAGGGCTTTTTTTTAAATCAGCAAAAAACCATGAAATTGATTTCGATTCACGTACACTGATTTCAAATCTTCCAAATCAGTAAAAATCAGTGCAAATCCGTAAAAATCAGTGCAAATCTGTGCAAATCAGTGCAAATCATTGCAAGATTTTTTTTAAGAAGTTTTAGGGCTTTTTTTGAAATCAGCAAAAAACCATGAAATTGATTTCGATTCACGTACACTGATTTCAAATCTCCCAAATCAGTAAAAATCAGTGCAAATCCGTAACAATCAGTGCAAATCAGTGCAAGATTTTTTTTTAGAAGTTTTAGGGCTTTTTTTGAAATCAGCAAAAAACCATGAAATTGATTTCGATTCATGTACACTGATTTCAAATCTTCAAAATCAGTAAAAATCAGTGCAAATCCGTAAAAATCTGTGCAAATCAGTGCAAATCATTGCAAGATTTTTTTAAAGAAGTTTTAGGGCTTTTTTTGAAATCAGCAAAAAACCATGAAATTGATTTCGATTCACGTACACTGATTTCAAATCTCCCAAATCAGTAAAAATCAGTGCAAATCCGTAACAATCAGTGCAAATCAGTGCAAATCAGTGCAAGATTTTTTTTAGAAGATTTGCACTGATTTTTACTGATTTGGAAGATTTGAAATCAGTGTACGTGAATCGAAATCAATTTCATGGTTTTTTGCTGATTTCAAAAAAAGCCCTAAAACTTCAAAAAAAAATCTTGCACTGATTTGCACTGATTTGCACTGATTGTTACGGATTTGCACTGATTTTTACTGATTTGGGAGATTTGAAATCAGTGTACGTGAATCGAAATCAATTTCATGGTTTTTTGCTGATTTCAAAAAAAGCCCTAAAACTTCTAAAAAAAATCTTGCACTGATTTGCACTGATTTGCACTGATTGTTACGGATTTGCACTGATTTTTACTGATTTGGGAGATTTGAAATCAGTGTACGTGAATCGAAATCAATTTCATGGTTTTTTGCTGATTTCAAAAAAAGCCCTAAAACTTCTAAAAAAAATCTTGCACTGATTTGCACAGATTTGCACAGATTTTTACGGATTTGCACTGATTTTTACTGATTTTGAAGATTTGAAATCAGTGTACATGAATCGAAATCAATTTCATGGTTTTTTGCTGATTTCAAAAAAAGCTCTAAAACTTCTAAAAAAAATCTTGCACTGATTTGCACTGATTTGCACTGATTGTTACGGATTTGCACTGATTTTTACTGATTTGGGAGATTTGAAATCAGTGTACGTGAATCGAAATCAATTTCATGGTTTTTTGCTGATTTCAAAAAAAGCCCTAAAACTTCTTAAAAAAAAATCTTGCACTGATTTGCACAGATTTGCACTGATTTTTACGGATTTGCACTGATTTTTTACTGATTTTTGAAGATTTGAAATCAGTGTACATGAATCGAAATCAATTTCATGGTTTTTTGCTGATTTCAAAAAAAGCCCTAAAACTTCTAAAAAAAAATCTTGCACTGATTTGCACTGATTTTTACGGATTTGCACTGATTTTTACTGATTTGGGAGATTTGAAATCAGTGTACGTGAATCGAAATCAATTTCATGGTTTTTTGCTGATTTCAAAAAAAGCCCTAAAACTTCTTAAAAAAAATCTTGCAATGATTTGCACTGATTTGCACAGATTTGCACTGATTTTTACGGATTTGCACTGATTTTTACTGATTTGGAAGATTTGAAATCAGTGTACGTGAATCGAAATCAATTTCATGGTTTTTTGCTGATTTCAAAAAAAGCCCTAAAACTTCTTAAAAAAAATCTTGCAATGATTTGCACTGATTTGCACAGATTTGCACTGATTTTTACGGATTTGCACTGATTTTTACTGATTTGGAAGATTTGAAATCAGTGTACGTGAATCGAAATCAATTTCATGGTTTTTTGCTGATTTCAAAAAAAGCCCTAAAACTTCTAAAAAAAATCTTGCACTGATTTGCACTGATTTGCACTGATTGTTACGGATTTGCACTGATTTTTACTGATTTGGGAGATTTGAAATCAGTGTATGTGAATCGAAATCAATTTCATGGTTTTTTGCTGATTTCAAAAAAAGCCCTAAAACTTCTTTAAAAAAAATCTTGCAATGATTTGCACTGATTTGCACAGATTTTTACTGATTTGGGAGATTTGAAATCAGTGTACGTGAATCGAAATCAATTTCATGGTTTTTTGCTGATTTCAAAAAAAGCCCTAAAACTTCTTAAAAAAAATCTTGCAATGATTTGCACAGATTTGCACAGATTTGCACTGATTTTTACGGATTTGCACTGATTTTTACTGATTTGGAAGATTTGAAATCAGTGTACGTGAATCGAAATCAATTTCATGGTTTTTTGCTGATTTCAAAAAAAGCCCTAAAACTTCTAAAAAAAAATCTTGCACTGATTTGCACTGATTTGCACTGATTGTTACGGATTTGCACTGATTTTTACTGATTTGGGAGATTTGAAATCAGTGTATGTGAATCGAAATCAATTTCATGGTTTTTTGCTGATTTCAAAAAAAGCCCTAAAACTTCTTTAAAAAAAATCTTGCAATGATTTGCACTGATTTGCACAGATTTTTACTGATTTGGGAGATTTGAAATCAGTGTACGTGAATCGAAATCAATTTCATGGTTTTTTGCTGATTTCAAAAAAAGCCCTAAAACTTCTTAAAAAAAATCTTGCAATGATTTGCACTGATTTGCACTGATTTTTACGGATTTGCACTGATTTTTACTGATTTAGAAGATTTGAAATCAGTGTACGTGAATCGAAATCAATTTCATGGTTTTTTGCTGATTTCAAAAAAAGCCCTAAAACTACTTAAAAAAATCTTGCACTGATTTGCACTGATTGTTACGGATTTGCACTGATTTTTACTGATTTGGGAGATTTGAAATCAGTGTACGTGAATCGAAATCAATTTCATGGTTTTTTGCTGATTTCAAAAAAAGCCCTAAAACTTCTTAAAAAAAAATCTTGCAATGATTTGCACTGATTTGCACAGATTTGCACTGATTGTTACGGATTTGCACTGATTTTTACTGATTTGGGAGATTTAAAATCAGTGTACGTGAATCGAAATCAATTTCATGGTTTTTTGCTGATTTCAAAAAAAGCTCTAAAACTTCTAAAAAAATCTTGCACTGATTTGCACAGATTTGCACTGATTGTTACGGATTTGCACTGATTTTTACTGATTTGGGAGATTTGAAATCAGTGTACGTGAATCGAAATCAATTTCATGGTTTTTTGCTGATTTCAAAAAAAGCCCTAAAACTTCTAAAAAAAAATCTTGCACTGATTTGCACTGATTTGCACAGATTTTTACTGATTTGGGAGATTTGAAATCAGTGTACGTGAATCGAAATCAATTTCATGGTTTTTTGCTGATTTCAAAAAAAGCCCTAAAACTTCTTTAAAAAAATCTTGCAATGATTTGCACTGATTTGCACAGATTTTTACTGATTTGGGAGATTTGAAATCAGTGTACGTGAATCGAAATCAATTTCATGGTTTTTTGCTGATTTCAAAAAAAGCCCTAAAACTTGGGGAAAAAAAATCTTGCACTGATTTGCACTGATTGTTACGGATTTGCACTGATTCTTACTGATTTGGGAGATTTGAAATCAGTGTACGTGAATCGAAATCAATTTCATGGTTTTTTGCTGATTTAAAAAAAAGCCCTAAAACTTGGGGAAAAAAAATCTTGCACTGATTTGCACTGATTGTTACGGATTTGCACTGATTTTTACTGATTTGGAAGATTTGAAATCAGTGTACGTGAATCGAAATCAATTTCATGGTTTTTTGCTGATTTCAAAAAAAGCCCTAAAACTTCTTTAAAAAAATCTTGCAATGATTTGCACTGATTCTTACTGATTTGAAATCAGTGTACGTGAATCGAAATCAATTTCATGGGTTTTTGTTGATTTAAAAAAAAAAAAGCCCTAAAACTTCAAAAAAAATATATTCTTGCAATGATTTGCACTGATTTGGAAGATCTGAAATCAGTGCTTATGAAACTAATAAAATGTCATGGTTTTCTGCTTATTTAAAAATTAAACTCTAGAAATTCCTCAAATGTTTCACACTGTTTTTAAAGATTTGAAAACAGTGCATCTGAATCAATATAATTTTCATGGTTTTCTGCTGATTTGAAATAAGTTAGCAAACTCCTAATTTGTCTCACACAGTGTCAATGATTTGAACGTAAATCGAAATCATTTTCATAGTTTTAAGCTGCTTTGTGGGGAAAAAAAAGCTATAATCTCCTGAAACATCCCACACTGATTTTAAATCATTGCATGTCAATTTAATTACATGGTTTGGGGCTGATTTGAAAAACTACAAACCTTCAAAAATGTTCCACATTGATTTTGATTCAATTGCACTGATTTCAAATCATCATCAAGGTTTTGAAATCATGCTTATTGTGTAAATGGTTTCACTTTTGTGAAATTATTTGAGTCCAGAGCAACATAACAGATGAAGCTATACTAATTAAATATTCACATGAGTTTTTCTTTTTACCCTTACATGGTAGCAGACTCAATTTGTTGCAGCATGTTGAAGTTTTACAGATACAGCTGGATATAGATAGTTCTAGACTCTTTTCCCTTTATTTATTTAGAGTACTTTCTGGAAACGTATCAATTCTACTAATCGTAGAATTGTGAAATGTGTTCATACAGATTGTTAATTTTATTTGTAATGGTAAAGTATAACCCAATTTAAAAGATCAGATTTTAAGGTTTCCCTGAAGATGTGATAGAATTATCATTAGTCAGAATCAGTCACAATTTTAACTCATTAACAGTCCCAAAACATTATCATATGAATAATGTTACAAAACAATGTTTACTCAGCTTTATTTTTATAATCTATATTTCATGTTTGTTTATTCATTTTGTTGAAATAAAAAGTTGTTACAGCAGAAAGGAACATTTCACATACAAAAACAGTTAAATATTACATATTGCCAAGAGAAGAGGTATGCATAACAAATAGATTTAAAAAGCAATAGACTGATTTGGTTACAGAAGTACTAACATTTAATGACCATCTTATTGAGAAATTTGAGGTTTTGACTGAATATACATTTTGAATGAATATATGAATCAAATACTAGTTCTCGTGTAGAAAAATAAGGGCCTGCAAACATACCATAATGTGTTTAATAGGATACACCTTGTTAAAAAAATGGTGAATATTTTCTTTACAAAAAATAAAGTTTAGCATGGTAATAGCTTTCATTCTTATCAGCAACGAGATCTTCTGCCTCAATCCTTGAATTCAGTTTTTCTACATGTAGGAGGTGGCTTGAAAATTTTTTACAAGTGTAAAGCTGGGTACATGTACAGATCGGCAAAAACCAGCAGCATTTCTGCCCTCAGCTCAGTTTAGGACTCCAGTGACCTGTGTTTGACCATTCACTTGTAAAACCCTGCAAAAAAAAAAAAAAAAAAAAAAAAAATTCTGAACAATTTTTGTTCAGAATCATATGCTTCACATTATCTATCAGTGTCAAAGACAGAGAATCTACTTAATAAAAAAATACAATATCATATGGCCTTATTTTGAAATCAAGTTAACGAAATACCCAAGCAGGGACACAGATTTATTTGGACATATATTTTTCTATCACGAACCCCCTGAACTTTCTATCAGATATCTAGATAGAATTTACATTGACTATCTATTGCAAGCTAATAAATCTGTAAATGTAGTTATGATTAAAAAAAAAATCAAAACTCCTCTTAAACAGTTATGAGCTGATTTTTATTTGCTGAAACTTTTTAAACTGATTACAAGGCCTCAGACAGCATAGGAAGTGAGCAATATTCCTCTGTAGCAGAAATAAGCTGAAGAGCCTAGGGTAATGTTTCAAGGCATCTTACAATATCAGGACAATGTTGGACGTGAGGCAATGTTTAAAGATGAAAGCTCCAATCAATAGTACAATATAGGTGTTAGTCCCAACACCATACAGTTTGCAGATTTCCTAGACTTGAGGTGCTGGACAGCAGAGTTAACAGTTTTTAGATGCCATAAGTCATTGTTGCTCCTTTACATACTTGCATGTTCATGTAGGTATATCTTCTTCACTCCTGAAGCATAGACCTAGGAGTTCAGTCAATCACAGCCTTTGATCCCATGTTTAGATGTCCAGACTAAAGAAAGGAGAAAAAAAAAAAATTATCCTAAGAAACCATTTACATCAAACCAAATCTCTGTTTGACCTTGTCAATGCCCCCTGCTAATAAAAGCCTGTTTTTGACTACACTAGGGATGAGGAACCTTGGCTGCTTATCCCAGCAACAATTTGGCCCTCCAGCTGGCCTAATGTAGATTTGCCATTTGGCTCAAAGATCTCAGCTTTACACTCTACACCAGGCCTGGCCAACCTGTGGTTCTCTAGATGTCAAACTACAAATCCCATCATGTTTTGTAATATGGGAGTGTTAACTGTGGCAAGGCATGCTGGGATTTGTAGTTTCACAATATCTGGAGAGCCACAGGTTGGCCTGTCCTGCTCTATACCATCTCCTCTAAAAAGGAAGGGCCAATGATGCCCCACAGGCATCATTGCATTCTGCTATGCAGCTTACACAGCTTACACAGCCCATGATACTGGGAAGGATGCTGGTTGACTGCTCACCACAGGTTCTATTCTGGGGATTGTGGAAGAATAGCCCATCAGTCAGGATTCCCCCCATCAGAGTACAAGGGAAAGTGAGCCTGCCAGGGGCTTCTTTGCACTCTCCCTCCTGTTAGACACTGGCAGTCAGGACTCAGATGTTGGTATACTGACTGTTGGCAGTCATACTGGAAAGCCTAAGGCTCTACCTGCATGAGCAATCATGTTTCCAAAACAGAAACTTTCCCAAATGCCATCTTTGGAGTGTAAAGGCTCCCATAGGATGTAATGGGAATTTGCAATATAAGTCTCAATTTCATTAGACAGAATGGTTCCTAATCTGCATGCATACAGGAAGTGTGGAGATATTGCGTGACTGAGGAAAAACCTGCATATTCATATCCTGTTTACTTCAAATATAAGTAATTTCTTCACAAAAAAAAAATATAAGTAATTTCTTCACAAAAAAAAAAAAAAAAAAAAAAAAAATGCATAAAAGGAGATTGAGAAGGAAAAAAAAAAAAAAAAAAAAAGAGTGCATTCTGTGAGAAGTGGAGTAGGCATATGAGGAGAGGCATTATCTACAGGTCCCCAAAATACTGTAAGATTGGGTATTTACAGTCAAAGGTATTAAGGCCCTGCTTGCAAGTTTACAGTTTCAGACAAACATCCAAATAAATACCCCTTTTACACCAAAAACCCTTGTCGGACCCTGGTCTTTGAACGCTGGAGTTTGCAGGGTCTGACCCTGCTTTATACACCATTTACACAGCACGTCGACCTGGGTCTCACCCCTAATTCACATAGTTAATCATCACTGCACCAGGCACACTTTACAGTGGACTAAATTCACTTAATAGGATTGACCCCATAGGCTTTTGTAGAGATAGAGTTTACACCGCCTCTAAACTCCAGGTCTTTGGTGGGTCAGAGGCAGTGTATATGTCCTGGGTAGAGGGCGGTGTAAATGGGTACGCCGGGTCATCCGGGACGTCCAGGTTGGACGGGGGGGGGGGGGCGACACAGCCTGCGCTGCGGTCCTCTGCAGAAAGCAGCAGCGGCAGGCAAGGAGGTGAATGGATGCCTGTGCGGCATCCATTCACCTCCCGGACAGTGGCTGGGGGGGGGGGGGGGGGGCACGGGGACTGGGGCAGCCCAGCAGATTACCCTAGTGCTGGGCTTGCCCCCAGCACAGCGGTCCGGGTCCCGGCAGTGGTTATCGGAGATGACGTCATCTCCAAGCGCCGGCGGGAGGGGGGGGGGGTGCTGGGGGCCAGGTCACTTTTTTGGTGTAAAAGGGTTAGAAGCAAGATTGTTGAGGTTTCTCCACATTTGAGACATACTATCCAAAGTCTTGATTAAAATGTGCGCACCACCTGCTGCTAAGGAGAAGATTATGTGAATAAACAAGGCAGGGGTGGAATTGAAAAACAGGCATTTGTTATTTGTTCAAGCAAGGTGAATATAAAAGCAAGGCAGTCCCAGAGATATAAGGGTATTCTAGATATATGAAAATCAGCCTACATTTTAGAGGCAGCCACGGAATGTCTGCAGGAGTCAGTCTTTTTCGGAATGCATTTTTATGTCAACTCAGTGTTTGGTGCCTTCATTAGCCAGCAGCATAGGAGAAAATTTTAGGAACAGGATTCCAAATAAAGACATGAAAAAGGGGTTACTAGAACTGACACAAATGTGACACTTTACATTTCCCAATGATTTTGAACAGTGGCATAATTTGTCTAATTTCTTCATACAGTGTTATAATGATTTGTTAGAGGAAGGTCAACACCAACACCTAGGAGGAATTTGCCTTCACACCCACTGATGGCCATTAGACCCCCATCTCAAATATCTTAAATTTTTCTGCTGCTAGGTAACCCTGCTGCAAAGGGTTAAAAGGAACAGCATAAACATATTAGCTAATCCGCCAGTTATATAGTCTAAATGCCTAATAAACCTTTGTATATTTGTGTGACAATCCCTGAAAGTGTTACAACATTGCAGCCACTGGGTTATTGATTTCTAGATAGACAGTCACGTGGTTGACCACATCTACATAGATGCATAGAAGTGGTTGTCAACATCTAGAGCGACAGTAACAATAGTTAAATGCAAAAAGGACAATGACAAGGTAGACACTAGGTTTCCATATTTTTTAGCCAACTTCATAATTTACCATCCCAGAGGACATTGGAGTGTGCCGAGTGAAGCAAATACTTACAATGTCCACGCTGATGAAGCAAATACTTACAATGTCCACGCTGATATACCAATATAAAGTGAACTTGTGTTGACCGTGATGTCAACATTTTGCTCAATTCGATCTGTTACTGTCTAAATTTAGATGTAGACCCAACTAAATTCAGAGGCTGTAGCGTCTAAGTCCAGAAACCCCGCCTTCTTAGCAGCTAGCAGGTAGTCCGGTTTTCAGTGGTGTCAAACTCCTGGCCCACCAGCTGTGGTGGAACTAACATCCAAGTATGGCCAAATAGCAAAACAGTAGCAGGGATGCTGCTGGGATGTGCAGTTCAAAAGCTGAATGACAAAAGGTTCCCAATCCCTGCGCTAGTGGATGGTGGGGCATGAAATAATGCAATGCCTGTCAGTTTAAAGGCTGACATGAGTTCATATTTTTTGAGCCATCAACTTTACCAGTTGTTTACCTAATGTTTGTCGACATGCTAATAAGGGTCATCCTAATAAATGGTTTTTGGGATGCACCTTCCAGGTTCCATTAGGTATGGAACTGAAGTGTACCACAGCTCCTACAGAACTTGGAATTACTAGACTATCCTCAGAAAAGTTAGTGCCATTAGTTTTTTCATGTGAAAATGAGAAGGGGTAGTTCTATAGTTAAGAAAAAAAGGAACAAAATGTTGCATAGTCAATCAAATGTTCATAAAAACAAAATACACATTTAAGTTTCATAACACATAAGGGCTTAAAAATAATTGATATGTCTGTTTTATTATGTAATATATTTTTATGGTAAATATCAGTATAAGATATTTTATATAACTTTCTTGTTTAGGGCAGATTAGCTTTAAAAATATTATTTGTATTTAGGAGTTGCATAGGCACATGCATGTATTTAATTATTGGTTAGTCCTTCTGAACTTAGTAGTAATATACTTTCCAGTTCTTTTTCTGGACTTCTATTTAATGAGGGGGTTAATTGAAAAAGCAATTTAAAGTTTGATTTATATAGAAACTTACCTCTGTTCAATTAACCCTTTCAGGTCCAATGTCTAGTAAGGCTCAACAGCCCTAGCAGCAGATCCAATTGTGAGCCACTTTGAATGTTTAACAATGTTGATGTTATTTTAATGTAGACCATTAATACAGGTACAATTAATTTACACCAGACTAAAAAAAAAAAAAAAAAAAGTTGACTGCAAAGGGATGCTCTAAACCAGCAGTTCTCAACCTCAGTCCACAAGGATCCCCAGCAGCGCACGATTTCCATCACACATGGAGCTAATTTCAAGTTTAATCTTTGAAAATGTGTCAGTGACTAACGAGTGCCTTTTAACCTGCCAGTTGACCTAGAAAAGGCACACTGTTGGGGGTTTTTGAGGACCGAGGTTGAGAACCACTGCTCTAAACAAGCAAAAACTGACCATGGTACTTGTGTAGTGTCACGCCGCCGCGCACACACTCTGTCTCTGAAACTTGGCAGCCTGCCAGAAGCTCTGTTTAACTGTGCGCGTGCCACTCTAGATGTAAGCTACGTATTGTCAGCTTACATTATCAGCTTAGCGCCGGGCAGCAGTAGCAGCGTGCTGACAGATCACTGTGGTACTTGTAGTTCCACAGTGAACTAGGCAGCACTGCGCACCGCTGACAACAGGGGCATGTAAAACTGGACACCGCGCTGACGCGCCGGGGCTTCTAAACTACACACCCCGGCACACCGCTATCAAAGGGGGCCATGCAGACGCTAAATTTAGATGCAAAAGCGTCTGAAACCCGGACTATCTGCAAGCCGCTAAGAAGGGGGGAGTCAGGATTCAGACGATAAAGCGTCTTAAACCCGACTACCTGCTAGCCGCTATGAAGGGGGTCGTGTCCCCCATGCAGACGCTTAAACTTAGACGCTTTAGCGTCTGAAAACCGGACTACCTGCTAGCCGCTAAAAAGCCAGGGTTTCTGGACTTAGACGCTAAAGCATCTAAATTTAGGTACTATCTGGGCGCCCGATTTTTTGATTGTATGCCTTAACTTAAGGCATACAATCAACGCGATGCGATAATCGCATCGCATGCGACCAAATCGGATGCGATGGACCCGATTTTTCCAGAGGATTCAATGTTAAAATGGTCTGAGTCCATTTTAACATAGAATTCAATGGGAAAAAGGGGTCCTGTTCCTTGCCCCACTATCCAAGTGGGCATGGAGTTGGATATAAACCTCTGGCGAGCGAAGCGAGCCCCGCAAGGGGACACAGATTTTTAAAAAAGAATTCTGTGTCCCCTCGCAGGGCTCGCCACGCTTCGGGCTCGGTGGCTCGCTACGCTCACCACAGGTTTATATCCAACTCCATGCCCACTTGGATAGTGGGGCAAGGAACAGGACCCCTTTTTCCCATTGAATTCTATGTTAAAATGGACTCGGACTCGATTTTTCCATAGGATTCAATGTTAAAATGGTCTATCGCATCGCATCTGATTTGGTCGCATGCGATTCGATGTGCCCGATCCGCCCAGATACTACATAAGTACCTAAATTTAGTTAGGTCTAGGGGTACACTATTGAAACCTGTCCAGTGGCACTAGTCGATGCAACAGCTGTCGACCTTGTAAATTCCACTACCCACGCCAACCCAAAGCGTGGCAAGCCCCGCGAGGGGTGGCGGTACAACCTTTTCATACCCCCACTATCCACGTCGGCGAGGAGTTGATTTTATAAAGTGTGGAGAGTGCAGCGAGCCCCGCAAGGGGTCGCGGATACCCGTGAAGCCCGCGAGGGGACACTGATACCTGCGCTCGCCACACTTTATAAAATCAACTCCATGCCGACATGGATAGTGGGGGTATGAAAAGGTCGTAGGACGCATACCGCTGCGCTCTCCATGCTTCGGGTTGGTGTGGATAGTGGAATTTACAAGGTCGACAGCTGTTGCGTCGACTAGTGCCATTGTGGACAGGTTTAAGAGTGTTTTGCACAGTGCATATGGATTCAGACGCTACAGCGTCTAAATTGTAGCGTCTGCATTTCGGACACCCCCTTTGGTAGCAGTGTGCTGAGTTTAGATGGAATTAGACGCTACGCTGACAACGTAGCGCTGTGCTGAGAACAGCTAGAGTGGCACGCGCCCAGAGTCTGGCAGGCTGCCAAGTTTCAAACAGACTGTGCGCGGCGGCGCCGTAAAAACACACACACACACTTTAATGAGAGCTATAAAAAGGGCAGAAAACCAATAAAAATATGAAATAAAATACATTGAGAATTATTCATGACCAGTGATCACCCTCTCCCAGGATAATATTAATCCTTCAAGTACAAACATGTGAGTGAAGCTGGCATTTTCAGCAAATATTTTGCACATCTCAGATTTGTTATGCCACATTTTTTTCCTTAATTTATATATTTCCTATATAAAAAAAAAAAAAAAAAAAAAAAAAAAAAAAAAAAAAGTGTAAACATTACAGGTCTTAAGTGAATAAAAAGATTTGCTTCGCCATACTCACCTATTTTAACAGTCACTTGGCACTCAAAGGTTAAAGGTGCAGCATATATTAGCAAATCCCCTTATAAACAGATAATCAGAAGTATGCATGTAGATGCAGCTCAGATCTCCTTTGAAACAAACTCAGTAACAATAGCACAATCTTGGCAGCAGTTTCCATAACCTTTGGACATAATTGCACAATTTAAAAAAGCAGCCCAGGTACAGGTAATAGTTAGCATTACTGCCTCACATTATGGTCAGAAGTTATATTGCCACCATTGCCTGACTGGAGTTTGGCTCTTTAACTACCCTGGTTTCCTCCCACAATCCAAAAAAATATGTTTAATTGGCTTTTAATTATAGCAGTTAACCAATATAGAGCACTTCCCCTTGAGGATAGTGTTTTATATACACATGCAGAGGCGTACCTACAGTAGATATTAGGCCCCATAGCAAAAGTGTTAAGGGCCCCCTATTTAGCTACTGATTGGGATAAAAGTAACACATTAGAGACAGCAAAGATGGAACCCATGGCATAACTACCATAGGTGCAAGGGACGCAGCTGCTCTTAAATACATGTAGAAATAACAGCAAACATGTTCTTCCATGGGGGACAAAATGCGCTCTTGACTTCTTCCTTAACAGTCACCTGTACTGAACTATTTAATTAAGAAAGCATTTTCTCTCAGGTGATTGCAGTCAGTTTATGAAGGAAACAGGTAGCATTTTGTCTCTACTGGTCAGGGGCAAAATTAAAGTAAAACTCCTGTTAAGTAGTCAGGGCTAAGATTCATTGAAAAAAAAAAAAAAAAAAAAAAAAAAAACATTTAAAACCACAGCATGCAGCATCAGAAGTGTACAGATCCTCCTGGAGGTATAGCATACCTCCCAACATGACCCTCTCCAGGAGGGACACATTGCTCTCCTCCTGCACTTTCCTCTTAATATATGATTATCACCACATGTGTTGAACATCTTAATTGATAAGAAAGGTGCTTCAACACAGATGGAGGTAATCCTACATTAAGTAGAATGTCCAGGAGCAGAGCATGCTCTAAAACCTAATTAGCAATAGCACCCAGAACTCCTTTGCTGAAGGAACCCTACCTGCAATGGGTCTACAACAGCCTCTAGTGGAAATAGAAGCCTGTAGCCAGCACTGGGGTAGGTTGAGAAGACTCACCACTCAAAATAAAACATAAAACAAACAAAGACAAGGAAAAAAAGAACATACAAACACTGTAGGCCTGGGGTAGCCAACCCTAGTCCCCGAGAGCTACCAACAGTGCTTTTGCAGGTCTCCTCACAGAAACACAAGTGAGCTAATTAGCTCCATATGTGTATCTTTTAAAATGTGTCAGTGATTAATGAGTGCAGCTGTGCAGCAGCTAGGTTGTCTGGAAAATGTGAACTGTTGGTAGCTCTCGAGGGCTAGGGTTGGCTACCACTGCTGTAGGCAGATCAAAGAACTTTCACCCTTGCTTAACAGAACATCCAGACCCCCTCCACAACCATTCTACATAGTCTAACCTTCATCAGCAACCTCCAGAATCAGTATGACATGTTAGTGTGTCTGCAGTCCTATTTATTCAAAATTCTGGCTTTGCACATGCTCAGAACAATGCTCTCCAGGCCTCCCTTTCATTTTCTTATATGCAGCAGCCATTTTATGAAAAACTAATTGTGATCCTGTAAAATGGCCGCCGCACAAGCTCAGAAAAGGTGGAACACAAACAGGTCCTGGAACACATAAAATGGCTGCTGCACATGGTAAATATAAGAAAATGAAAAGGAGGCCTGGAGAGCACTGTTCTGAGCATGTGCAAAGCCAGATTTTTGCATAAATAGGACTGCAGGCACACTCGCTCTTCTTACTGACTGGAGAAGTTGCTGATGAAGTGTGGAGGTAAGGAGCTGAAAAACACCACCTTACTGCTTGTAAAGTACCTGCTGGATTTGTATTCACAAATCGCATGAGGTGGTAACTTTTTAGCCATATATCCTGAACATAATATAGTTCTACTGGGAGGATACATCTGTTTAAGATAATGTTCCCAATACCAGGGATGTGGCAGAACTGATTTTATGTTTCTAGCAGAGCCTCCTTTTGAAGTTATGATTGCAGTCACCTATAGCAATATACCTTCCTTTTGCTTCGTTCAGCACAGACGATGCCAGCTAAGAGCGCATTTGTTGCTCATGAAATGTGGCTTATGTTAGAAGGTATAAATCAATGTGATTGCCACATACAGTATATGTATAAACTACTGATGGCCTGTCCCCAAGCTATATGCTTGCTAATTTCTACGCTTTTCTGTAGCTATTGTAGCCATCTTTGAAAATCCATGCAGTTCCTTTTCCCTGCCTGGGGTGTCGCTGTCTGCTGTGGTGCTTCTAGCAGTGTGGTCTGTAGATCAGCACAAACCAGACCACGTGTCCCATTTTATTTCAGTCTTCTGACCCTTAAAGGATGTTCTGAATTGCTGCTAATCTACGTTACCAACAGCTGAAGCTCTTTGATATATCTATTTCTAGAGCATATGTATTTCTAGAGCATATGTGTTTCTAGAGCAGGGCTCCTACTTTTAAAGTCTCAGTCAGAAGACTGTTAGCAGCACTTTGGGGGGCAGGTCCTGATGTAGATGTCATCAAGCCAGCCCCCCAGTACTGCAAATAGCACAAATTGCGGGTCTTCGTGGAGGGTATTCCGGGAGGGGGTCCAGAATTTCAAGAGCTTACTGGCTATTCCAGGAGGGTAGGAAACTGTTTTAGAGGTGACTATGATTATAATAAATGAGCTCTGAATAGCGGGGCATTTTTTTGGTATTGAAGTTGTATGAACCTAGTGGCTTTGAGTCATGTGTCCAGTCAGAGGGAATCTGATATAGGAATATCCTTAAAATACACTTTGCACAATGGTTTCCAGAAAATTCATATATAAAAGTAACTAAAGATACGGCTCTTTGAACACCTGCATGGTCTATCTTTTTGTATGTTGTTGGTGTGTACTGCCAGGTTGATGTCTTGGAAGTATTTTAAAGTCTTATCAAAAAGTAAAATAAAGATCTGATACAATTTGCCAGTGTTGTGTGTTTTTTTTTTTTTGTTTAAAAAAAACAAAAAACAATGTATCTGAAACAACAGATAACAAGTGACCATTATGTTGAACACACACAGGGCAGCCGAGAGGAAGGCTGGGCCCCGGTAAAAATTTTGGGGCGTGGCCACCTCCCGCACTTAGGCCGCACCCAAAATGTTAAGAGGAGGGTGAAAAAAACGCAACGCAGCAGCAGCACACACCTATAGCATGTGCTGCTAGTTGGCTCAGCATGAGCTCACACGCTGTCAGTCGGATGCTCATGCTGAGCCTGCTATCAGCACAGTAGTGTGAAGTAGAAGGGTGTGCTGCTGTTGCTACCTGGGAGGGACGGAGGGGGAAGGGAAGGTCTGGACCCCGGCCCCTACAGCAAGCCTGCCCCCCCCCCCCTCGGCTGCCCTGCACACATCTACCTAAAACACCAGGGGTGGAGCCACACCAACTGCAACCATTACTTCTGGATAGCACTATCTGGCAGTTGGTGTGGCTCCCCTTATGGAGTTTTGGTCTGTGCTGCATCCAATCCTCTGCTGCTGGCATTGTAGGCCCACCATAAAATGTGGGTTCTGAACTTAACCTAATGCTTTATAATCGCAGCATAAATAACTTTTCTATGTGTGCTGTGGAAACACCTGGCTCTGCAACATGGTGGTATGAAACACTTATACAAACTAAACCCAATTGGGATGACTGGGATAGTTTTTAAACAGAAGCAAAATGAGGAATTATGACTTGTCTACATTAATGAATGGAGAAACATTTGTATATTGTGGTCTTATCGAATCCCCACAATTTTAGCGATTAAAGTGGTCATTGAGAGAGGAGTTAACTAATTTCCCTGTGGCACATAACTAACCCCCACTTTTGCACCCCAGTAGGTAGAGCAAGGGTAAGGTTATGCATACAATCATGCTTTTCTGTTATAATTGCTGTGCAGGGCAAAGGCGGTGGTTGAACTGGTTTCTCATCACTGTTACAGGTAGTGGAACGCTGTTCCTCCATTAATTGTCTGATCTCTTTAACGCCTGATCTCCATTATACATTAATTGTCCACTTACAAAACTGTTCAATTGCTGTTTTAAAGAGCTATGGTTCGCACTCTTCAAGGTAGAAAAATGTAGATGCCTATCAAAGGAGTCTATTCCATTTTTATTAGTTCTCAACAGTCAGGGTTTTCCAGGGTTCCCTGTAGGTGCACAGGTGTAATCATTAACTGACACACTTGAAGGTACACAGGTTATGTTAATTTCACTTGTAATTCTGTGTGGAGACCTGGAACCCATGAACTGTTGGCGGTATTTGAGGACTGGAGTTAGGGAACCACTGCTCTCAAAACCTCTGTCCTGACATGACTGTGCATGTTTTCCATGTCTCCACACAGAATCACAAGTACAATAATTAACTCCACCCAGAAGGTGCACTCATTACTCAAACACATTTTAAAAAGATCCTCAGGTGAACTGGTAGAACCACTGCTTTAGGACACTTATGCTAGTACTTTGATACACAGACCCAAAGCAAGTGCAGCCACATCTTATAACATTGCTTTCTACTTTACTACCACTTTTTTTGTACTTTGCTAGAAAAACAAAACCTGTAGACAAACAACTTGGATTAAAAAATTCAATCTTATTTAATTTTGTAACTTAAAAAGACAAAATGAAAAGTTGGTTCAATTTCTTATATGGATGTCTGCTTTACAATTTTGTTTAAGTTAATTTTCTAGAAGAAACAGCTCTTAAGTCCTTTTTAAAAACACTAACTTAAAATCCTCAAGTTTCTATTGTCACAAGAGAATTTTAACTCAGTATATTAATTGTAAACAATAACAATTTACCCTGCAGAGCTAGCGGATTAGTGGATAAATGTTCCCACAGCGTTGTAGATTTGAGTGTGTGGCTTCGGCTAACATGGTCATTTTCAGGGACTTCCTACCTAGGGTTTTGTCATATCTACCAGCATGTTTATCCCATGTCAAATAGGTGAAAGTAGTGGATGGTAGTGGCCATTTTGGGAGGACCACATGAAATCCACCTATGACAGAAAACTTTTTCCAGGGTGGGAAGGGGTGTAGTATTTCTACTGTGCGAGAGGGTACAATCCCAGCACAAAACTCTCCACTTTCAATCTTTTACCCCCCCCCCCCTTTTTTTAGTGATTCGCTAACAATATTGTATACTCGCAATGCAGAAAAGAGGGGACATTTTTTTCACACCAAGAAGCACCAAAACAACCTAATTATAAATCTGCCACATTCTAAACAGAAAATTTGTGCTTCTCAGCACCAGCTTCTGCAAGTCACTGTCTGCAAAGTCCATGCAAATTTTGACATCCATAAAATCTCCCACAACCTTCGGAAAAGACCGACACTACTTACAGGACTGTTAATGCCTTTCAGCATTCTCTGGAAGCAAGGTCATCGGGGGGTGGCTGTGGTTACAGTGGCTCGTCCCCAGCCTCTGGAGAGCCCAGGGACACAGCACTGGCACAATACACACTGCAGCCTGCCAAGTGCAGGATACAGAGGGGCATGGCCCACTGTAGGCTGTGCTCCTGACCGTCTGTGAAAGAGCTTAGTCACTGCTGCTAGTAAGTAATGGTCGTGCCACTGGGGGGCCAGGACTGAAGGTGACATTTCTAGTGGTAGGCAGTGGTGCAAGTAGAATTTTTTTCTTGGTGGTACTGATAGCCTCCACAAAAAATGGCCATGTGTCATGAGGGGGCGTGGTCACACAAAGCTAGAGGAGTGACTAAATGACAATAGTGGCGTGGCATCAGGAGACAGGGAATGAGAAACAGGGAAGGACTGGGGGTGGGCTCTTCCTTGGGGGAGAGCTGGGCAGCTTGTGCTTATAATTCTGGAGCATGCTGTCAGTGCCGCTGATGTCTGTCAGTGTAACAGGCGAAATCAGCAGTAGCTGCATACAGCACCAATCATAACGCTGGGTGGGTACCTGCAACATATTTCTTACAGGTATGCCGTACCCCCTTACTTTCAACACTGGTGGTAGCCCTGTCTGGCTGGAAGTGCCAGATTCTGGGAACTGTGACACATATAAAATGGAAAGGAAGGCCAATTAAATATTTGGTTACACACCCGTTACCATGTTCTGCAATGCAGTACCAGCGAAGAATCATCCTGGTTATAATGCTCCAATCTGTTCCATCCTGCATCACCTCTCATTTGGTCTAATTTTAATACTGGCATGTGATGGCAGAGACTTAAATGCAGTTTAATGCCCTCCCCTCCAAAGAAGGCAAAAGCAGTGAATTGGTAGGTTTCCAGCTCAGCTACAACTGCCATAGGGTTAAGATCTTTTATTTTTCAACAGAAAGCAGAATCTGTGTTCATTGGTGGATGCACCATTGCTTGCTGTAACATAAGCTTAATGGTACTAGGAGAAGGCTTTCCTATCCTTTGTCCCAAGTATGAGCAGAGCTCCTGTAATCAAGCTAATTAGCTATGACAGATTTATTGCAGTACTCTGTTTGAAGAACAGTGAACACTTGGATCCTGATGTGAATCTTAGAGCCTCTCCAGGGCATGGAATCTTTGGTTGTCTGTCTGTCTGCTCATTGTTCCTATACACTTTTACGTTACATTCAAGGAGGGACAGTTTCTGTTTAGTGTTTGGGAATACACCGTTCCCTTTTTTATTTTTTAGCGTAATAAAAAAAGATCTTTATCATCATGCCAGGAAGTAAACTAATGATATTTTCTGAGAACTTCTGAAACCACCCCCAAAGTGTAATTTTTGTGAGTACCACATAAATCAAGTTGGATCAATGTAACAGTGAGAAATGCCACAATAACAGGTTTTTGAGTTCAAATAAAACAAAACATTTAAAAATAATCCTATTTAAACTTGACCTTTGTAAAGATAATTTGCGAAAATAAAATCTTAACCAAAGTGTGGCACTTCGAATAAAATTGGCAAATTATGATCAATGCAAATGTGCAAAGCACATCCCGCAGTTATCCTTCAGAAACCAGTAAAAATCGCACATTGTGGAGTAAATGATTAAGGTGGAGTACACAATAGATGGTATTTTAAACTATATTGCCAATAACGACCATTGGTAATGGCACATTTCTTATAGTTTAATGTGTACATACTACAAAAGTGCTTCTGAGGGTCACCTCTGTCCTCAATATATGCAGCTCAATGTAATGAGTCAACAGCAGAATATCACATATATTTAGTAAAATCACTCGGTGTGTAGATTTGTCTGGGACTCTGAAGTTCATAGTATATAAACAAAAAAGAGGTCTTGTTAACCCCCCCCCCCCTTATTTTGGAAAAAATACTCCCCATTTTGTATTTTTAACCCAAAAAGTCATAATATTCCATTGCTTATGTGTTTTTGAAAAAAGAGGTCCACATGTTCTACCACTAGGACCATCACTATTTTTATTACTTGGTTTACAACTAGGATTATGGACAACAACAACAGTCCAAATTACTTGGACTGTTTCTACTAGTAGGAAAATCGGTACCACAATTGTAGCTACTATTACTAGCTCTAGGTATACTTCTACCTATTGGACTATCCCTATAGTGGTAAACAAGCCCAAAGTCAACTCCAGATTTTTAACAAGGTTTCATATGGTCTTAAGCTGGATACACACAAGATTTATCTGTCCAATCCAACAAAAAACAGACAATGTATAGCAGCAAAATTTGCTCCTAAATGCTGGAAAATACTTTAGTCAGTGAGACAAATTGTTTAAATCAATCTGGTACAACATTTTTTTCAAAGCAATTGTCTGTTTTTCAGCATTGATTGTAATTTTTCTCCTATACATTTCCAGATTTTTGTTCCCATGACAAATAAATGATCAACACCAAAAAGAGAAATAATGACCATGGGTTTTGTTATTTTTTTTACAAACAACCGCCCAATACCGAACACCTAAAAATCATGAAAACCATGTGAAGGGTTAGGCTGTGTCAATCCATTTGAGTTGCCAGGGTTTTCTTTTTATTTTGTCAACCATTTAACTGTGGAGCTTTTGACCCTGTCAATGGGTCCCTATTGACTGTCTTACAGTATCTCTATCCACTAATGTGGCAGCATGCACGGTGTTACTGCCTCACCTTTTCAGAAGGAGATGAAGTTTAAGCGGTAGGGAGTGGGGGTTAGACCCTAGCAGGGGGTTATGCTGCTGCAAAGGAGGCTTTTGGGGGAGGCAGGGGTTCCCTCCTTCTGGATGCCAGCATCGGTATCCCTTGAAAAGTGTTGTAATATAATGAAGATTAGAAAAATATTCCTATAGTCCTTTTGCTTTATGATTGCTTTAAAATTTTAGAAAATTCGAATGACAAATCTTCATACAACACAAAAACAAAACAATTTACTTCACTCCTGGAATAATGGTGGGAACATGGTGGGATTAGATATTGTTTTTGACCTTTCAAAAGTGACAAGCATGCTGGGTAGCATATCATTATCAAGGTCTTTAAACCATCAATTCATTCAAACAACAATTTCCTCTTGCAGTAATAAAAAACACAACATTTTTTCTAAAAATACTTTTTCTTTTATAGATTTACATACATAGATACAAACATACAGTACACGCACATACTCTTTTTAGATGTTTGGATATCTTTTGTGGTAATCAAATTCCAGTTAAGTGAAAGTAAAATAAAACAATTTCTGTTCTGCTTTTTGGACCAGGAGATTTTTCTGTGGCTGCGTAGTAGAGCCTTCTCCCATGTCCCACTTGCTGGTGCATTTAAAACCGTACAATACATAACTATGGAGTCTTGGTAGTTGTTTTGATATTCAGAAGTCCAGGTGTTCCATCTTTATCAAAATTTCACGATTGTTTGCAATCAACATACAGTTTGCATGGCTAAATTACAATGGCCCATGGCTAAATTACAATGGCCCAGTTTGCCTGGTCCATTAATGCAATGTCCACTTCATTGTAATGGACATTATCCAGGTCTGTGGCCATGCTGTCCTTATCACAAAAGTGCTAACTTACCAGAGCCATAAGGAGGGCAGTACAGCTTGGTGGTGCACCAAGCTGTACTGCCCTCCTTATGGCTCTGGTAAGTTAGCAAATGGCCAATTAAAAAAACTGCTGTTTTATGGAGAAAGTAAGACCTGTAAGGACAAACAGAGCTTGTAAGGTCTGAAGAATTCCAGGCCAGTTATTAAATAATATCTTCAAAAGGACAGTATTTACTATGGTACTTCTTGCACAATGAGTAAGTAAGATATTAGAACTGAAGACATTAAAGTAGATGCAGTCAGACCAAAAATTAGAATGTTTTCACATATGCAAATGCCAAAAGACCCAGTCTCCCTTATTATGGGCTCAAAACTCATTTTGATTGGTTTGTAAGTACTCAGAATAGGAAAATGCCTAAAATAAAACCACAAGTCAACTACTGCATAGATAAATAATATATTATTAAATCAGACCTCTACTATACCACATAAAGAAGCATAAATCATTTGTGTTACAAGCATATGGTTACTTTACTATGAACACATGTATCATTATTTGGAAATGATCCCATCTATAAATGGAAAATAATATAATTAAGTTACACCAGTCTTCCATAATGTCCTCCATGTTTTCTTGGAAGTTCTAAGGAACATAAGCACTCCTATGGAACCAAAGAAAAACTTTTGTTGATGTAACTTTATTTATATCAGGATTGTAAACGACAAGGTCACTTCCTTTGTTTTTTCAACTCCGTACACCACAACCAAATGATCATAGTGATAGAGTGGTTGACAATCAAAAGGTTAACAGGGTTTAAAGGTCGACATTCAAGGTGGAAAGGGTCTAAAGGTCAACAGGGTCTAAAGGTCAACAGGGTTTAAAGGTCAAAAGGTTGCCATGGTCAAAAGGTTGACATGAAAGGTTGACTTTTTTTACTAACTTTTCAGCCGACATGTGCCGACAGATGGTATTTCATGCCCTACCATCCACTAGGGTGTGGAGGAAGAATAAAATAGTGTGCCGACCCTTTCAACCTTGTGACTATTGATTATTAGTGGTCGACCATATGACTGTCTATCATGAGATAGTCTATGATGCATACCATAACAAAATTGAATTACACTGGCCTGCTGTGTATGTTTTCATATTTTAATTTATTATTATTTTTAGTCGATAAATAGCGGATCATTTTTTTTTACATCAAAATTGAAAGTTGCCCCTTTTCAGACTCCCTTGTTCGTAAGACCAATCAAAATAGTTCTACATATCAATTAACCACTAGTTGAATTCTGCAGCCAATTATCCACTCCCCCCAAAATAAAATAAAAATATAAATAACACTTATCCTACAAATTACACAATGATTCATTGGATGAAATGTTCTGGGTTCTTCATTAAGCAATTTAATATCCTCTGAAATGTTGGTTTAAAGACGAGGCGCAATGCATTTTAAAGCAACATACTTTTTTTTTTCCTCTTCAAACATACAAAACAAACATAAAAAACACAAAAATCACGTACATTTAAAAATGAATAAAAGTACAGTACACACTGAAATGCTTTCAAAAGTCTTGGTGGTTGTGCTGTGTAATATGTGGAGTTTTGGTAAGCCAGCACAACTAAAACACACTCACCCAAAACAAAGTTATGACCTCACAGGCCTTGAGGCAGTGTTTTTGTCCAGTGTTTCTGTTTTTAAAAGAATACTCCTTTCAACACCAGAAAAGTATTTCACTGCCAGCAGAAAAGAATTCTTTGTACCAAGCCATTTTCAGCATTATTGCCCTATCTTCCTGGCAAGTTTGCTTTCTTACATCAATTTCTATTCCCACCGCATATTGGCATATGACCATGGCATATTTCACACAGTTGAAATCTTTCCTATCATACTGGGACAAGCTTTTGGGTGGTAATTCTGTTGCATAACCTACAAGACCACTTTGTAATGGATGATGATTTTACTGTGCTTATATTGTTCTTGAAGAATGCATTGTGCTAGCACAAGTTCCCCCCACTTGAAGTTGTGCTATGATGCTGATAGGTTGGCTCAGTACACATTTCTTAACTGCTAGACCAATGAGGCCACCTCTAGTCATAATTCCGTTATTTCCAGATGGCTCTCCATTATAGTATCTCTCAGCTTGTGCATCGGTGTGGACTTGGCAGATTCTGTGCGTGCGTTTCTGTCGTTGTATACACAATTGTCTGTGTTAAGGGTCTCCAGGGATCGACCCAGGCCCTTTTGGTCATCCTCTGGCAAACTATTCATGTCAGAAGTCAAAAGAGTTCCCGTGCTTCCATGAACAACATGAATTCCATCTGGTCCCTTTAGTTCTACTGGCTGTTTGTGTTTGAAACGCAGAGAGCCGTGTCTTGGACTTTGATCTTCATCTTCATCTAAATCATTTTGGATCAGCTGTAATACAAAACATAACATTTAGCATTTGGAATTCTTTTTTTCATTTTTGCCCTTGCCTGTTGTTTCACGTAAAATTGTCCATAACCAACTTGAGCGCCATAATTTGTTTCCAGTTATCACACATTGCAATTACAGATGTGTATCTAGCCTCTTTTTGCATCATTCAATGTGATACAAGTCACGTTACACATATCGCGTGGGTATCGCTTGACATCTTTGTTGTTACATTTTACATGAACATGTATTTTATTTGCATTTTTTGGGCAACCACAGCTGTATCTGTACATTACAGTGTTTTCCAGAAAATCAATGTAACATTCCATTTATTATGTATAATAATAAACTGCAGGAATGCACATATCATTTTAAGATGCATTTCAATGGGAAAAGTTGCATGCACAGACACACCTGGTGCTACAGAGCAATGTGTTCTGTATAACGCGACATGTATTACATGTGTAACTATTTTTGAGGTGGTTTGGAGGTACCACACTGACAATGGCATACCTCCCAACTGTCCTGCGTTCCACAAGAGCATCCCGTTTTTTGGGGGGGACTTTCCCGTGTCCTGCCTGGGGCTGGCAGTGTCCCGCGGAATGTGGCAGTTGGTGACAGTTCACCCCGTGAATAGACACAACGTCTATTCACGGGGTGAACGGTCACCAACTGCCACATACCGCGGGACACATAGCTTCCATTCCTTCAAGCAGAAGGTCTGGCTAGCAGCTTACAGAGCCACTGGCCATGTTCTCATAGTCGCAAAACATAGGTGTGGCCTTTTTAGGAGTGCTGCAATTTGTAGTACACTCCCCTTGCCACCAGGCTATGCCCCTAAATTGCACGGATGTCCCTCCTGCCATGGATAAAAAGTAGGGAGGTAGTATGCCTATGCTATTGTCTCAGAACAATTGCGCCCACAAAACTTTCCACTTTAGTGGTGCTTTAGAATACCATGGCTAGCATAATAATGTCAAATGTTTATCCTTGCTTGTTGAAATACATTACACAATGTACTGTAGTAAAAATGTTACACAATTATTCTTTTTTTTTTTTTTTTTTTTAAGTTAATCTTTTATTACCACACATTAATTAACTCTCATAGGGCAGTATTCAATGTCAAAGTTCTCCGTGCATGGAGAGCATTTTATTTCGCTCTCCATGCACTCTCCATGTTCCGGAGCCTCCTGCTCTCACTATTCAATGTTTTGAAGACTCGCCGCCACTCGCGGCGAGTCTTAACCCCTGCAGCGGACGAGCGGCAGGGAGCTTTCAGGGAGCCGGGGGACGGAAGCAGCCAGAGAGATTAAAGTCTCCCTGGCTGCTCCAGAGGACTGTGGAGGGGAGGGGGGCTCTCCGGAACCCAGGCAGCACAGGCTGCACCCCCTATAGCCAGCGGGGGACCCAGTATTCACTGCACCCGATCGTGCATATTAACGATCGGGTGCAGTGAATATATGAATATCTAATGAGCGGCTCGAGCACTCCGGCGCCCCCTGCTGGCTGCACTGTGTAAAAAAAAAAAAATTAAAAAATATATATTTTTTAAAATTAAATATATATTCATGTGCTATAAGCACATGAATAAAAATAACATGCCCCTTCACAGAAAAAAACAACTGATTTTTTGACACCAAAGTTAAAAAAAAAAAACCTTTTAGTTTAAAAGTTCACATTCCAGCTCTCCATCAAAAGATGGAGAATTTCTACACGGGGAGAGACGGAGAAAATCACTTAGAAAGATGGAGAATATTTCACGTTGAATAGGGTTGCTCGCTTTTGGAGAGCAAAATGCTCCGTCCAAGGCGAACAAAGCACAAATTCTCCATAAAACACGGAGAACTTTTCTCATTGAATACTGCTCATAGGGGAAGATATGTTAAACAGTTATAAGGAAGGAGAAGTGATAATGTACTTTATCACCAGCTAACCTTTTTACAGTCTGTAACTTACAGTAATAGTGAGGAGCTGATTGGCCGGTGATAAAGTATCGGGCCTATCACTTCTCCACCTTTATAACTGATTCATTTCATACATCTACCCATACTACTGGTTTCAGATTAAAAGTATTCATAAAAACAAGAAAATAAAAGCAATACAGGAAAAAGAAAGCAATAAACAAAGGAACAACTTGCTGAATGCTATTTGCTATTGTCACCTCATGTTGTTGGTTAGTAGAACAACTTTTTTGTGTCTTTCTTTTGTGTCTCATATTTAACACATAATTCAAAATGCAGTAATTGTTACAGCCCGATTAAACTTTTTCAGATTAGAGGATGACTTTTAGTGGCGCATATTGTGTCATTTCTCATTCTGGTATATTCTGTATACAGAATATACCAGAGGTGGGGCCGCAGCACAGTCCAAAATTCAAAAAGGGGAGCCCCACCAACTGCCAGTGAGTCAGTTTGGAGTGGCAGTTGCTGTGCCTCCCCTATTTTAAACTGCGCTGCCCCCCATCTGGAGCCTCCCCTGTATGCAACTGAAATAAAAATGCCTACAGACACCAGCCACCAGACTAGTAGCGCACATGTGGGGTGGGGTGGGGTTTGTGAGGAGTCCCCCACCCCCGACAGATGAGAGAAAGCAAATGCTGACAAAATTACCATAAAAATTGTGACATCTTAGCCTTGATAGACCCCACATCAAAGCATCCATATCCAAAATAAAAGTACTTGCCATAATTTAGAACCAAAACAAAAACACATAGGAGAACAGGAACTAAAAGATGCATGCACAAATAGGACTGACGTCACATAGAAAATGTAGATTCACTCAGGTGTAGAAATCAAACAGAACCCGTATTTATATCCTATTTATTCCTGCATCTATAGGCTTCTAAAAATTGATAATTAATGATTAACCTTTATATGTTTGTGTAAGCGAATACTGTGGAACGGCTAAAGCTTTGTCGAAAAACATTCCTAATGGGTTTCAGAGGAGAATGTTAGAACTAGAATACTGGTGTATTCTAAAAGGGAAAGATGTCATTTTGTGGCGCTTGTAATCTAAATCATGACTACATGGGGAAGGAAATAGGAAATTAAAATGGCTCAAAATGCGTTACAAAGGGAAATGAGAGCTGGTCTAAACTGTACAATATAAAACTAGGACTACATTGCGCCATTAATGTGAATGCAACTCAATTGCTGACAAAACAATGCAGGATTATTAAATGATTGACATATTGATGTAGGAATCCTCATTGACATTTGCATTCTCTTTGTTCAAAGATTTATATTAATCGTTTTCCCCAATAAACATCAAAGTACTGGTGGTTTGTGGCAGCAGACTGTGGTTACATCATATAGAAAGCACACCATGCAATCCCATTACCCACAAACCAGGCCTTACTGCCTGCAAACCACTGCAAAACATTCTACCTCTGTGACCGAGGACTGGTCCCCAGTGCTGGTGGTGGCCTTATGAACCATCCTTTGTGCTAACAATTTTTTCAGTCTCATATAGTCATCCAGCACCACTTTCAGCAGGGATCCCTGTGTGAGGATGATGGTTAGCATTCATGTATTATACTATATTACTACTCCACTCACAAAATAAAGATTTTAAGGCAAAGTAATATGCTGTTCTAAAAAGCTTGCTTGTGATGTCAATCCAAATGTCGCCGACCAACGAATGATTTCTGAGGTGCGCGCAAATCTAAGACACTCGGTGTACAGTGTACACAGATGACGATAATGAAAGCTGATTGCAGATTGGGCTCTGAAGCTAGTACTGTAGGTGCTTTATTTATTGTATAATTGCAGATTTTAGAACTAATATTTTGCTGTACAAGTATTACTGAGTTTGTATTTGAATAAATGTTTTTAATTATTCAAACATTAATAAAATTATTATTCATTAATAAAATGTACAGTAAATAACTTCTTCTTGCTTATGAGCTGGTGACGTTGTTTATTTCACATATATTGGCATTAAGCCTGGAGCTGATGCAGAACCAAATAAAATAATATTTATAACTATGTAAGTACAGTATTGTGAGAGGTCCCCCACACAGTACCTACATAGTCATAAATATTCTTTTACGTACAACATTTTAGAGCTATTTTGTGGATCAAACTCAGCTTAGGCCTCAGTCTTTGAATTTACAGGTCTAAAAAAAACCTACAGGTTCACGAACCTCAGAACCCCACGCAGTGCATGTTTTGCAGGTCTCCGCACAGAACCTTTTAAAATGTGTCAAGGAGTAATAAATGCACCTGTGCATTTGCCGGGTTGCTAGTAAAACATGAACTGTGTGGGGTCCTGAGGACCAAGTTTGAGAACCCCTGAACTAGAAGACCACTACTATTTTGTAGGCTGATTCAGCACTAGTCACAAAAGTGACTAGTCATTGCAGGACCTCTTAAACTGCGGTCGCATTGTGAAAAATCCAACCACAGTCCATGGGACGAGGCAGTGGAGATGGCATTGTAGCGGTGCAGTACCGACATGTTCAGACAATCTAAAGGGGTGTTCCGCGGCAACTACTTGACATCAAACACAGACGCATTGACACAAAACATGGCAGCCCTGCATCTGGCTTTGCAGTTCAGCTGCCCAGTCAGTGAGCGCATTATATAGATGCAATCACAAAATCTTGACGTTCTTGCTCATAGCTTCCTCTCATGACACTAATTTAAGTAAATAAAAAAAGAATGATAAGTAAATGCTTATTCAAAACAAAAACACCACTTACTGAAGCAATAATGTTAGGACCTAAAGTGTCTTACACACTTTCATAATTGTGCATTAATTATGGTCATCTTTCTCACTTCTGCAGATATTATTAATTAGTATAACTGTTTCCTTACCTTAATAGGTCCTTCTCGCATAATCTGTCCCAGTTTTGCAATGTTATCATACTCTTGAATTGCTGCACGAAGGTAGCAGTCCTCTTCTGGTTTAGTGGCTGTTGGCTCACGGCCAAAGGTACCCTAAAAGGACATAACATTTAACAAAAGAAAATAAAAATTACACAAATCTCTATGACACTAACAATTTATACAAAAACATATACATAAAAATAAAAAGTATACAAGAGATTAACCATGTAGGTGCAAATGGATAAATTGTGAGAGACTAAAGGAAGAGGACAATGATCAGACAATATGATTAATTAGGATTCGGAGAGGAAATTGAGCCAGTAGTTGGTAGTAAACCCAGAAAGAGTAGTATGTGTACTGAAGTAGGTATTAAGAGAGCAGGTCAAATTCCTAAATGTCAGACAAGGTTTGGAGCTCAATTAGTGGGCAGCACCCTGGGTGAAATCTTGCAGCTGGGAGTGAGAAGTGGTTTATAGAGGGGAACAAAAGTTAGGTTTGGAAGCATTTTACCAGGTGACGCGATTATTATGGGTTGAGGTTTTGATCAATAAAAATTATAAAAGGATTTATCTTGGAGAGATAAAGTAACAGACTGTGCTAGGAAAAAAGGTTAGAAGCTTATTGGCTGTACTTTATCTCCTTCGAAGATTTGTTAACCCTTTTCCTACAAAAAAGGGTAGACTAAGGGAAATATCACACCACAGGCATTTAAGTGTCATGGATCCAAGAGAAGGGCACAGGAAGCAAGGTAAGGGAAGTTAGGAAAGGAAAGGAGATTTTGGTTGGAGAGTGGGAAGGCCTCATTGCATAATATGGAGTTGAAGCAGATACATAGAATGTGAGGATCATGGAGTGTCCATCAGATTAGGAAGAGATCAAATAAAATGTTCATATTACAGTTACAAAATGTTGTTTTGTAACAGAACTCACTGGCATTTTCTACACATAAATGCAAATACATTTTTAACATGGTGCGTTATTGGCACATACAGTAAGTTCTATATAGAAATTCTATAAGGATGAATGAGAAAGTAAGATTAGGAATTGTGTTTTCAGATGCCCCTTAATTATTAAAATAGTGATACTTGGTAACAACACTTAGAAAGAAAGTGCAGTAGTTACATGTGTTCTTGCTGGGCTGTTCCACAGATCTGTGATGTCGCTCAGGTTCTCAGGTAAATCATCCTCATGCTCTGCTTGTGCTGCCAACTCCAGGTTTCTGCAGAAAGGATCCAGCCACACGGGGTTCGCCCTATAATAAATAACCAAAATAAAAACCCTTTTGCAATTAACTTCTACTACTGATACATATCCTTTTATTGATCTTGCTTTTTTGGAAACTACTCTAATCCTATACCTGTGTTCCAAGCCTGTGGTAAATACAGAATCCAGAAGAGCAATGAGTTTAACCAAAGAAATTTGATAACATTTTCTTCTGAGGTCATTGTCAGATCATGTAATGATTATTTATGTGGGGTTGTCAGTGGATGGGGATACTGGGTAGGTAAGGGAGTGATGGTGGCCCTGTGTGTTGGCTGTAGTCAACCATTTCCAGGGCTGTCCCAGTGCTAGTCTGATGTGCTGTGATGGGATACGGTCACTAGGTCTACAAGCATTTGGTCAACACCACTAGGTCGATATGCATGAAGGTCGACAGTCAAAAGGTCAACATGGTTTTTTTTACCATAGGGCTTGGTTGGAGAATAAAATAGTGTGCCAAGCGTAGCGAGACACCGTGCCCGAAGCATGGTGAGCACAGCGAACCATGCGAGAGGCCAGTGTCCATGTCGATTGTGTTGACATGCAGGACAAAATTGTTTGAAAAACCTTATTGGTGTCGACCTATTTGCTGTCTACCCAATGATCCATACCCACTATGATACAAGCAAGTTACCATCATGCTCTCTCCTCACTTCTTGCTCCTTCCCTTCCTCTGGAAACAACACTGAGGTGCATTTTTCACAACTTTATTTTTCTAAGGGAGGAGTTGGAGCAAGCAAGCGCTAGACTTGGATGCCTAGAAACGTAGCACTGTCAGTGGGCTCAGGGTATTCTTACTGTAAGTGCTCCCAAATTAGTGTCACATTCGTAAGCATAGGTCTGGTAACTCTTCAGTCATTCCTTATCTCCACACAACATGGAAATAAGGAATGATCAGGGCCGGCGCCACCACTAGGCAGCTCTAGGCATTTGCCTAGGGCGCCGGCACCTGGAGGGCGGCAGTTCGCCCCTCACCCCCAGCGTACTGTGTAAAAAAATTGCTGCCCCGGCATCCCTGCAGGGCTGGGGAGGTCAGGGGTGTCCTGTAGTGAATAGCAAATAACTAGCGCTTCCCGCGCTGCCGCGCGCATAGCGCTAGTTATTTGCTAATCACTACAGGGACCCCGCCGGCCGCAGCCAGCTTTATGCACATGACGGCGCCGCAGGTACCCCCACAGCACGGACACCCCTGACCGCCCCAGCACTGCAGGGACGCCGGGGCAGCAATTTTTTTTACACAGGTACCCACCCCCGGCACCGGGGCGCCCCCACCCCGACTCGCCTGGGGTGCTCCGGTGCCTTGCACCAGCCCTGGGAATAATTTTTCACACCTTTTCATCAATAAACTCTTACTAGGACAGCAGCTCCAATAAGCGAAGCCAAGTAATTGCTAATACATTAATACATAAGTACCCATGATATTATAGCAATAGCAATAACAGGGCGCCTGGCTATGCTACGCTGACAATGTAGCTTAGGCTACGTTGTCAGCGTAGCCTAGCTGGGCACCCTGCTAATATGTACTGCGGGTGGTAGGAATTCACCGGCGGCCTCTGTGGGATGAATAACGGGCGGCGGGGCTTCAGTGGCGGACAGACGGTGGTGGCGATGGGGAGACGCAATGGACATCATTCAGCGTAGTGCCGCTGGGGGAGCATAACATGGTTTCCATGCTTCCCCCAGCAGCACTACGCTAATTTCGTACATTGCCGCCGGGGACGGTCATGGAGGACGCCTAGTGCCGGAGGAGGTGAACACTGCCGCCGGGGACATCGTTGAGGGTAAGTATAATGCCCTGTGCACACACACACACACACACACATAACACAATCATATCCCCACTATCCACATCATACCCCTAGTGTCCATGTGGGCGTGGAGTTAATTTTGTGTGGTGAGCATAGCGAGCCACCGAATACCGGATACGCATCCACTCACCAAGCTCCGGGCTCGGTGGCTTGCTGCGCTCACCACACTTTATAAAAATAACTCCATGCCCACGTGGGCACTGGGGGTATGACGTGGATAGTGGGGATTATTATCCATTATGTATTAGCACAGCTCCAACTATGTAAATTACGTAGTTTACATAGCCAGCATACTACATAGCCAGAATAGTGGTGGTCTCAATACACCACTGTGCAAACTACGTAATTGGCGCCGTGCTAATACATAAGTACCATATCATGTGCAAACATCATTTCTAAATTATTGAGGAGGGCAGATGTGCAAAAAGTGACTAACACCATCTGAATATATGGCCAGACAGATAACAAACATCATTCCCTATTGATAATAATGGCCACACTGTGGTCTGCAGTGCTAATTCAGCTTTTGTATTATGCTACTGTTAAATATCCTAATACTGCAGTTTCCTTAAGATTTACTTAAAATAGGGCTTGAGAAATAGGTGCCTTATATTGGGTAACATCTTTGTTGTTGTACAAACTTTATAATACAGCATTTAAGACTGTGATGACTGAAAGCCAGCAGGGGACGAGGCAAAATTGTTACAATCAAGAACAGACTACAATAATGGTATGGATGCATCTCATCACTATAGCTATAAGCTCTGGTGCCACCATACAGACAGCATATGGCTCACTGTGCATTGAAGCTACAGGAACCACCAGAAATTCTAACACTATACTGTGGTCAGCCATGCCAGGAGGTGGATTGGTAAGTGTGGTGGATTGGCACATATGGTTTAGGCACATCAGGGGCCAGATGCACTAAGCTTCAAAAGAGATAAAATGGATAATGATAAACAGCCAGCCAATAAGCTCATGCCTGACATTTTTCAAACACAGTCTGTGGCATAACAGGTAGGTGCTGATTGGCTGGCTGTTTATCACTCTCCATTTTATCACATTTGATGCTTGGTGCATCTGGCCAGGTGTGTACCCAGGAGAAGACACTCCTGGGTACACACCTGATCTTATTTCATAAAATATATTTTAAGTAAAAGGTCTAAGGGAAGGCTGGAAGTGCTATCTATATGTGGATGCAGGAGGGAAGGAGACTTATTGGGCCAAATTACACAAAAATGCTATATTCAGCCGTGCTTTAACTCACCCTTCAAATGAATATTTATTTGTATTAGGCATGTCAAGGATATCCATGAAACCTCGATTTCCTGAAATACAAACATTGTACAGCATTGATGAGGTCCTCAAAATCCGTAGTAATTCTCTATACTGTATTTAATGATTTATCAAAATACTGTTTTAAATTATTCATAAATATAATATTAAAAATGTCTTCACAAATACACATTGCAACTCTCCGATGTCTATGTGCACAATGCTTATTGCAGGTCAGGGACAGTAGCCATAATATTTACCTCACCATCATATTTAATTAATGCCACATGCCTGGGATCTCACTGATTACCTGCATGTCACATGTCCCCATAGTGGCCAGTGTTCCCAGTGGCTCTTCATTGGGACCACTGGCTATATTTCATTTAACAGACTCTTACCAGTTTCAGGGTCAGGTTTGAAAACCATAGAGCACATATGGGTCAATTTACTAAGCCATGGGAAGAGATAATATGGTAAAGAGTTTATCTGTATTTAATATACTATATATACATAATACTGAAAATTGTTACATATTTTCCATGGTATTTTTTTTCTTATCCATTTTGAAAGGAGAAAGTTGCATACAAGCAACATGAGAGATAGATATATATCTATCTATATCTATATATATCTATCTATCTATATATATATCTCTCTCTCTATCTCTCTTTCTCTATCTCTATCTATCTCTCTCTATCTCTTCCTAACTATATGGAACAGTTTGTCCCAGAGGTCACATGAAGGTCTAAAAGGGGACGCAACAGATGAGCATATCTTGGTTTATTTGCTAGTATGAGGTCACCTGATTACTTATAGTATTTCTTGCAGTATTATCTTCCCACACCAGAGGGCGCAATCTGTACATTTCACTAGTTTGCATGTGGCATCACAGCATTTTTAGTATATTTTTAAATATGAATGATTTATGAAAGAAGCCACGCTATTGGGCGTTAATCTTACCCTATAATATATATATATATATATATATATATATATATATATATATATATATATATATATATATATATATATATATATATATATATATATATATATATATATATATATATATATATTGTGCCCACATTATTGTAGGTCTATTGCAGATATTGGTACTTATGTAGTAACTGGGCTGCCGATTTTGAAATCGGGTCCATCGCATCGCATCGCACCCGACCATATCGCATGCGATGCGATGCGATGCGATGGACCCGATTTTTCCATAGGATTCAATGTTAAAATGGACTCTGTCCATTTTAACATAGAATTCAATGGGAAAAGGGGTCCTTTTCATACCCCTACTATCCAAGTGGGCATGGAGTTGGATATAAACCTGTGGCGAGCGTAGCGAGCCACCGAGCCCGAAGCGTGGCGAGCGTAGCGAGCCCCGCGAGGGGACACAGAATACCGTCCCCTCGCGGGGCTCGCTTCGCTCGCCACGCTTCGGGCTCGGTGGCTCGCTACGCTCGCCACAGGTTTATATCCAACTCCATGCCCACTTGGATAGTAGGGGTATGAAAAGGACCCCTTTTTCCCATTGAATTCCATGTTAAAATGGACTCAGTCCATTTTAACATTGAATCCTATGGAAAAATCGGGTCATCGCATCGCATCGCATGGTCGTATGCGATGCGATGCGATATCGCATCGCATCGCATCTGATTGTATGCCTTAACTTAAGGCATACAATCAAAAAAATCGGCAGCCCAGATACTACATAAGTACCCAGATATTACCTATTACATGTTAGTGACACAAGAAAGATCTACTTCACACAAGGATAAAAAAAATATATATATATATATATATATATATATATATATATATATATATATATATATATATATATATATATATATATATATATATATATATATATATATTTCTAAAAACAAAAATTACATTGGATTAAGCTAAACCAATGACCAATAACAAAAGCAAAACTCACCGGTAGATCCGGCCACTATTGCTTTCAATTTCCTCTTGTGTCTGTATAATGTCAAAACAGAGAATCATATTAGTGTTAATGCAATGCAGGAAAAAGAAACATGAATAAGCCAATATTTGTTTGACTGTTTTTGTTATATTTGTAATTGTTTGACTATTACTATATAGATCCAACTCCTTATTTATTGCCACTACTGTTTATTTAAATTGATAATGTAATGATGCAACCTAACGTGTCCATCATTTGAGATAAAAAGTATTGTTAATAGACCGCACAGGGGCGGAACTCTGGGAGGCAATGGAGTTATCTGCCGCCAGGCACCTGTTCTCAAGTAAGACCTCTAGCATCTGTCTTAAACTATGAGGTAGCCATTTTTGGAGGGCCGCTTTAGCAGATTCCAGACCGCATGGAATTTGCAGAGACCCTTCTCTCCCTAGCCTGGGGTAGTGCTATAGTTACTTCACTGTAGTAGATGCATCATCAAAACTTGCACTAATTCGAGTACTTAAACTTTGGTGTACACAATAATTTGAATTGTCTTTATTTGGTTTTTACGACAAGTAGCAAATGACATTTAACAGTTCATACAAGAAACTTCACAGTACATAAACATTACACTACTACACACATATCTTAAAACATCCTGCATTAAAGAAAACCCTATTCCCCCCTCCCCCCCACCTCTATCCCACAACAAAGACTCGCTACTGCATATTTTTCCCGGCTAAGCACGAAATTCTGTTGTTATTCCAGGGGAACGTTTTAATTTTATTTTTGGGCTACCTGTCTAGTTAATCTACTGTTCTGTGCTTCCGTGGTTAATAGTTATTTTTATCAATATTATACCCTTTGTGAGTGCATTTACACTGGCTTAGTGCTCTATCTAGAGATTATTATTTTTAGTGAGTTCCTCAATCATTTTTGTGATATGTTTTCCCTTCTCGTTTTATTCTGTGATTTTACAAACTATATATTTTATAACCGTGACAAATTTATTCAGATTGCAACTATCCCCATTTTTAAGTTTTCACTTACAGTACATAGTTTATGTATCTCTATAATACCGTGAATGGTACCATTCACCCCATATGTTAAAAAATTTATTTATATTATTTCTTGTGATATAAACTTCCTTCTCGTGTTTAAATGTGTGATTAACCAGATTAACCCATTCTATTATCCCCGGAGTGTTTTTGGCCATCCATGCTCGTGCTATGGACACCTTAGCTATTGAGCTTAGATTCAGGGCCAACTGTTTGGATTGACTGGATATTCCCTGTTCAGGCCAGGCTCCCAATATCAGGGCTGCCGGATTGATTGCCCGTTGGGGAATACCCATTCCAATCAGAATACCTCTGATGTCCCTCCAGAGTTTTTGCACTGAGTTACACTGCCATATAAGGTGCCAAAAATTACATCCACCTTCCCCACATTTGGAGCATCCATCCGCCTCTATCGGTAAACCTACTTATTTTCATTGGGGTAAAATAGATTCGGTGAATGATATTATACTGAATCTGTTGGATTTTAAGGGAGTTAGTTGATAATTTTATATTAAAAAGTGCATTATCCCAGTCCCCTTTTGTTAAATATGGGAGATCTTCAACCCATTTTCGCATGAGGCCGTCCAACTGATCTGTCTGTATAATAGATGTTATAAATTTATACATTTTCGAGGTGGTTTTACTTGTACCCAATTTCCTGACGAGGATTTTTGTTGGATTATCCTTTACCTCAATGGAAGAATTTTTTATATGTTGCTCAAATGCACTCCTCATTTGGAGGTATCGAAAAAACATGTTTTTTGACAGAGCATATTCTTCCTGGAGTTGCATGAATGTTTTCATTATATTTTGATCTGTAATTTGGCCAATAGTTTCAATTCCTACCTCTATCCAGACTCTATTTCCCTGCTGTTCTTTTAATTTATTAAAGGGAGCTAAAGAAAAAAATATTTGTTTCAGGATCCAACCCTTTATAGCCTTGTTCCTTATTGACCCATCTCCATATTTTTATGGCCTGGTTTAAGATCGGGGGATATTTTTTGGAGCATCTATTTGCAAGAATGGCTTGTAGTGGCGAGTGGCCTGGAATGCTTAATTTTACCATGTTCATTGATTCTCTTAGTTGTCCCGAATCCTTGAGCCATTCCTGCAAATGTGCCAGCTGGGCTGCTATATAGTAGGATTTAAAGTCTGGGAAGGCAAGCCCCCCCTGTTCTCTAGGCCGCATAAGTGTGGCGAGCTTAATCCTGGGGGTCTTATTTCTCCAAATAAATGATGTCAGCACCCCGTTCATTCTCCTGAATACGGCATTACTGATGTATACTGGTGAGTGCTGTAACTCATAGAGAAGTTTCGGTAATATTATAATTTTTATAAGATTGACCCGCCCCATAAGGGTCAAGGGTAATTTGACCCAATTTTTACATTTTATTTTAATTTCATCTATCAGTGGGGCGATAATCATGGCAACATAGTCATCCGGGTTTTTGGAGATCACTACTCCCAGATAGTTAAATTTATCCACCCTGGGAATACTCCCTTCCTCATTGGGTATGACCTCCCGTCCTCCCAATACCATTAGGTGGGATTTATCACTATTTATCACTAGACCGGAAAAGGATCCAAACTCATTCAGAATTGCCATAACCCGAGGAAGATCTACCCTATGGTCAGACATTCCCACCAGTAGATCGTCGGCATACAGCGAGACAAGACTGCCCACTGATACCCCTGATACCCCTTCCCCCAATTGTGCACCCGACAGATCTTGCCTAAGGTTACATGCCAGAGGCTCGATGGCCAGTGCAAACAATTTTGGGGAAAGTGGGCAGCCCTGTCTCGTGCCCCGGAACAGAGGGAACGCCTCGGAGACAAACCCGTTTATAGACACTCTGGCAGTTGGGCTATGATACATAGAGAAGACCCTATTGATAAACTGGGGACCGATACCAAAGGTTTCCAAAGCATTTCTTAGGTATGGCCACTCCAATGAATCAAAGGCCTTATTGGTATCGAATGAAGCCACTGCTATCTCAATTTTCGACGCCTTCCCTGTTTGTAGATACGTAAATACTCTTCTCAAGTTTATGGCCGTGGACATACCTCTTCTAAATCCCGTCTGATCGGGATGAATAATTTCATCAATAACTTTATTTAACCTATTTGAAAGAATTGTTGCATAAATCTTTGCGTCCACTGTCAACAACGAGATTGGTCTATACGACTCCGCTTTTAGTGGGTCTTTCCCTTTTTTAAGAATGACCGTTATTACGGCCTCTGTCATGGACTGGGATAATGTCTTTTCTTTTTCCATCTGTTGGTAGAAGTAGAATAGCCTTAATGCCAGAGTGTCTTCCATTATCTTATATAACTCTGCCGGGAGCGGTTGAGAGGCCCTTTATTGCGGTAGTGATCTCTTCCGGCCTAATGGGCTGTTCTAATACTTCCCTATAGCCTCTATTGATATTTTGGGGAGTTTAAGTGTATTTAAGTATGTCTTGCACTCGTCATTCCTTATTATATGCTTTGATTTGTATGTCTCTGCCAAATATTTAACAAAGACATCCACCACTTTTGGTGTTTCCGTAACTACTTCTCCCGTCCCCGTGGCAATTTTTGGAATCAGGTTGGGGGGTTTATCCCCTCTGGCAATATGTGCCATGAGTTTCCCCGCTCTATCAGCATTCAAATAAATTTTATGTGAGTCTTTCAACATCCTACACTTTGCCATTTCTTGGAGATGAGTAACCCAGGTGCGCTGTGCCAACAGCCATTCTTGTTTGATGGGTTCACTTTTATTTAGCAGATAAATTTGCTCAAGGTTCATCATTTTTGCTTCCAACTGCAACTCGGTATTTTGGAGTGTACCCCTAATTTGTGCAATTTTTTTAATCATTATTCCCCTCAAAAAGGCCTTAAAGGACTCCCACACAATCGCGGGTTTAGTGGAGTCGATATTTATTCCGAAGAAGCCGTCAATTTCCACTTTTACTTCACCCAAGTCTCCTATCTGGGGCAGCCACGCTGGCTGAAACCTCCAGTACTGATATCCTCTTAGTGGCTCAGGGTCCAATTGTACCATCACTGGAGAATGGTCTGATATTCCTCGAGGTCTATACTCTATATGGGTGATACTATTGAGTACATTCCTGGAGGAAAAAATCATATCAATCCTCGAGAAGTTGTTAAACGTGGGTGAATAACAGGAAAACTGACGCTTCTCCGGAAACCTTTCTCTCCAGACATCGTACAGACCCATTTCTTCAATAAATTTAGCAAAATTACTTCTCCCCTTCTGATTTCCCCTTCTGGGGCTCCATATGTCCAACCCATAATCTATCACATTATTGAAGTCCCCCAAGCAGATACAAGAGTTATCCGGCCTAGCGGCGATAAATTCAAGTGCATTTCTGAGTACATCAAAGCGAAAGGGCGGTGGTACATAAACTGATAGAAGGTTAAACCTTGTTGTGTTTATCAACCCCTCTATAAACACATATCGACCGTTATGGTCGATCTGTGCAGAGATATGCTCATATACCACCGTCTTTTTAATTAAAATCGAGACCCCACGAGAGGCTGAGGTATATGGGGCATGGAAAGCTTGCGCAATCCAAGGTCGTTTTAGGGACGTTAATTTGTCTCCCCACAAATGTGTCTCTTGTAGACAGATAATATCGGCCGCTAAAGCCTTGCATTG
The DNA here is from genome assembly GCF_055691185.1 of Crinia signifera. Lineage (NCBI taxonomy): Eukaryota > Metazoa > Chordata > Amphibia > Anura > Myobatrachidae > Crinia > Crinia signifera. The sequence continues at coordinate 75,831,824 of NC_139222.1, read as the reverse complement.
CCTAAGAACTAAAGATCTCTTGGTCTTATTATTTAAACCGCGGACGTTCCAGGTCATAATTTTAACCATTTACTGTTTTTTGTTCTTGAGAATTTGCAGGCTTTCCCAACTTTTGAACTTCATATTACCAAACATATAAACATTTCTATGCTTTATATTGTGGTTGTATTTGGCCTCAGTCCTCCTCATCAACTTGTGGGGGTCGCAGGACAGGGTCTCCCTAATGCAGACAAACAAAAAGTAATATACCCACCCTTCTCCCTCCTCCCTGTATAACCTACCCATTGAGGCATACCTTTGACCTTCCCCCCAATCTTTTTCTTCCTCCTCTTGGGGCTCTTTACTTATTAACCACTTCTGACGTGGTGGGAACCCCCGGCATTAGCCTAAGTCGTTGAATGTACAATACTGAGACTCTAAGGAATCAGTGGGAACCCTGAACAGCTGCCACTATTCTCTAACCTGTCTGGTCCGAGACAGTGAGGTACTGTTTAAAAAATTTTTGACTGGTGTGACTAAGCTTGCCATTCCAGTGGTGGAACTTGGCCCGATCAGGACATTAAGGTGCTGTCTGTATAGTGGTGTAATACAGGTCTGCCGTTTGTATTTCGGTTTGCAGCAACAGTATTACTGAGATAATAGGGCACGGTAAAAGGTAACTACAGCAGCTTTGTAAACTCAAACTCCTCTATACTAAAGTTGACTTCTGGAGTGCTGCTCAGGGAGCTATTAGCCCAAGAACTATATAATACGAAGGCACACCGCTAGAATAAAAATGGTGAAAGGCAACCAAAATACGGCGGCGGCCCGTTTGGAAAAATTCGCCCGCACCCAAACACAAGCGGCAAACAACTCTCAGTCTGCTACACCGCAAACAACACCTTCTAAAACACCCTCTAAACAAACCAGCCAAACCCTTGTCCCAGAAGAAGTTACACTGCAGCAGGTACTGGATGCAGTAAACAACTCTGAAGTACGATTGTCAGAACAGATCAACAAACTGCAGTCAGATATCATGCTGATCAGGGACGACGCCCAGAAAACCAGGGACAGGGTTTTGGAGAGGGTCTCAACCACGGAGGATACAACGGGCCCCTTACAGGCCCAAGTTAACACAATATCCAGTCAATTATCGGATCTCCGCATAAAATTCACAGATATGGAAGGACGGTTGCGGCGGAACAACGTCAGGTTCGTGGGCATAGAGGAAAGAGCAGAGGGAAGAGAGCCCGAAAAATTCTTGGAAGAACTGCTTAAAAAAGAGTTTGGGCAGGAGAATTTCTCCGCACAATTCTCAATTGAGCGGGCGCATCGAGTTCCAGCACGTCCACCTATACCTGGAGCATTCCCTCGTACCCTCATAGCCAAGTTTCTCCACTTTAGGGACCGCGACAGAGTTTTGAAACTAACTCGGGACAAACCAGACTTTGGGCTCAACGGCTCTAAGATAGCGGCCTTCCCGGACCTCCCGCAAGAGGTTCAGAGGGATAGGGCCAAGTTTCGTAATATTAAAATTAGGCTGAGAGAGCTTGACCTCAAATATGCTATGCTGTACCCCACAAGGCTTAAAGTGATGGTTAATGGAGAATCAAGATTCTTCACTGAAGTATCTGAAGCAGCTATATGGTTGGACACTACATACCCTGCCAAAAAAGCAATTGGTAATTGAGTTGATGGGAATTTGGGGTAAAATGGCTGTATAGACACGGTAATAACAGCTAAAAGGCAGCTGGAGTAGGGAGACGGGGTAAAAAAACAGACCTATAAATATTAGGGTGGGCCATCTTAGGAAAGGATTTATATAAAAAAAAAAAAAAAGGGTGGAGTACACAATAATTTGAGTGACATGCCTGCGGCATGTAGCATTTTGTGCATCTGAATAGCCTTCCACCCTGGATCTCCCAGAACATTTCCAGTACTTTCATCACAACTGTGACTCTATGAATGCACATAGTGTAACACATGCGCTGTATGCGATTTCTTTTTAGAATATTGTTAAAGGAAAAATCGGTAGTATAAAAATATTGCTCGTATGAATGAACTGCAGCATCGTGTGTGTCTCACTATAAAGTTCTGAAGCTCTATGGTGCACACGCATCGAACAAGAAATTAAGTGCAATTCCAGTTCTGGATATTTTAGGGACAGGATGGAGGGACACATATTTTATGGTAATGCACTTAATGTTCGTGATGATCATTAGGTTAAGCAGAACCACATATTTTTCACATTAATCAATCGAGGTCACTATCCTGTACATACACAGGGACACCACCAGCAGGACACTTGGAGCATATTACTGCTTTACTTACACAGTCCGATAATACCAGTTCATAAAGATAAATAGCATGGCAGCTAGAAACAGGAGTATAGCCAATATGATGATTGCCATCTGCAAATACAAAAAAAGGGCATATACAATAAATATAATGAAATTAGATGGAGTTTACAGCGGTCATTTTTAAAGGGGCAAAAAATAATATACTGTATATAACCTAGAGCTGCTAAATCTATCATCCGTTTATTCTAATCTGTTAGACACTTGTGCGAATTCTCCCAAGGGAAGGTCAGCTTCCTGGGTGGCAGGATCGCATACGATACACCATATGTCAGGGCTGGGCAACACAGGCCCTCCAGATGTTAATGAACTATACATCCCAGGATGCTTAGCATTAGTTTTGCTATGTAGCCATGCTGAAACTGATGCAAGGCATGCTGGGATGTGTAGTTCATCAACATCTGGAGGGCCGGTGTTGCCCAGCCCTGCCTTATGTGGTTATTTTGCTTACAATGGGGTTGAGTGCAAATTAGGCCTAGCAAAGGGTGCAAGATCGGTTTATTTGGGTGCCATTGCCAGCAATGGAATGGCACCTCGCACCCTTTGGAGCTAATAGGATTGAACCCAGTGATTTCTGCCTCAATGTGCACGGGACCAGGCATCGGATCAGAATCAGAGACAAAACACATAGGATTTGACAATTTTCACCTGATTTCTCGGCCTAATGTGTCAGAATCAGGAAAAGGACCCAAAGTGCAAAAACATGGCAGCTTAAAAGACCTACCTGCAAAGCAGTCAGGTCCTCTGTCGCTCCAGGTGAAGTAGCTGGTTGGACATCCAAAACATTGTAGTTGCGAAAAAGATTACGTAACTGTTCTTTATTCTCATCGATCATCTGTATAACTCTTGGGGGACAAAGAAATATAGATTGCACCAAACTATACTAAGATGTAGTTCTAAGATAAAGTTCATACAAAGTTAACAGAGCTGGAATTGTGAGCTCTGACTCTTAAGCTAGACCAAATGTGACTGCATTAACAAGTGTTCTTCTGACTGTACATACACTGCACCGCATGCACACAATCACATATGTAGCTGGAAGAACACCATATTCTGTCATGCGCATGCTGAGGGAAACCTATTTCTGTTATATCACTTGCACCTAGAACCTCTTGCTTCTCAAGAGCACACAGCGCTGGGGGCAATGCAGTCAGAGATATTCTTGATGCTCAGAATATTGGCAGATACTTGCATTATAATTCGGTCCACTACTGGTGTACTGCCATGGTTGCAGGAAACGCCAAATAAGGCTCAAAATTCCACCTTTTCCTATAAATATAGTTTTAGTGGATAATGAGCCGGATTTGGATTTATACACTAACTCAACAATGGTTGGTGCATGTTGCATGGTCGGCGCTTCTTGTAGCACCTTAGTTGCAGAAATATTGATACAGTGTTTGTAGGGCAGTACCTTGGACTGCTGCACATAACAGGGGCATGTTTTGTAATCATACAGAGCCCAGGTTTTGCGCCTTCTAACACAGACTTCCTGGAAGTAACCTTCCAGTTCCACAATCCAGCATAAGTAAGCTTCGGCTAACGTAGACTGGCAGAGGTGGCTGCGATGATGGAGATTATGATCCGATGCTGCATGTTAGGACACAGCCCTTGGACCACAGGAGAGGTCTTTCACCTACAGATGCCACCTGTTACATTTGCATGTTACTGTAGTTGTAAATTGTCACTTCCCTGCAGCTTATAATCAGAATCAGAGCCAATGATATTTAGTTAATTTATTATATTTTTTCCCATTTAGGCAATGCTCTCACAGGTTTAAGAAATATACATGTGCTTATCTATCATTACTAAGTACAATTTTGTTATACATTTGCATCACCACTACAATATTCTATTTTATTCTGGATTGCCACATCAGATTGCTAAAACAAATGTCAACCTTCCATTAAACCTTGGGTTTCTGACAAAAATGATACTGACCTCCCTTAGTGAATTAATGCTGCCCTTAAAACATAAACTCCTGGCAATTCTTGTACATGCATTGTTTAGCATAAATTTCCATGTCTGTTTCCTACCATGGCCCTCACTGTGTGGAGTTTGTATGTTATCCCTGTCATTTCTTCATGCAATCCAAAAATATACTGGCAGGTTGTCCCCAACCAAAAAATGAGTGTAGAAGTGTTTGGGCAGATTAGATAGGTCAAGTGGTTCGTATCTGCCATCAAATTCTATGTGTTTCAATTTATTGTTTACTATTGCTCTTCAATAGTGAAAGAAATAATGCAACAATAAAAAACTTTGGATAGTACAAACCAATAGTATAAAATGTATGCAAGCTGCTTACCGTTCCACATCAAGAATTCTGTTGGTGTCACGATTTACCACGTGAATCAACATGTCAGTTTGTGCGAAGTTCACTCTGCCTTTTTTGTCTACGTGGAACTTCAGAAGAAACCAAGAAACACATTATTGGTAATCAATATTCCCTCTAATTTTACAAAGGCTGCGTGCAGCAAAAAATATTGGCTGTGCAACTTTGGATGAAGTTTTTATATTTTTGTGCGTCACATATATATAGAACTGGAAAATGACGTTCAGCATTTGTGTCAACTTTACTTCAAAATGATATTAAACATTCAAAACACAGCACACAATGTAGTTAATTGGTGAAACACACATTGAGTCTACAACTGCAAAAAGGGGACCATTGCTGCTTTGTGCGCTCTGTTGTAATGTCTGTGTGCGCACTCGGCGAGTTGTGTGCGGGCGCACACTGTTGGTAATGTGTATTGTGATTGGTAATTACATTAAGTAACTTGTGAACCCAACCTAAATGTAGAAAATGTAATTTTTTTTCCATCAAATCCCACATACATACTTCTAGTAAAAAATATAATTGATCTACAGATATGGCTGCTGCAAGGGTGACTTTTATGCACCAGTATGGCAGCGGGCACACAAATGTCACCAAGCATGTTGTGCATGCGATGTGAAAGGGCTACTTGATGCCCTCGAATTTATAAATCTATTTTCTATATGACAAAATGTGCACATAAAAAACTACTTTTCCTCTAACAGACATATGGGACATACAGTATGTCTATAAGAAATGTAAGTGGTTGGCATAAATCCCAAGCAGGAAATGGAGAAAAACAGCCCAAACAGAAAAAGTACAGGTATGGATCATTGGGTAGACAGCAACTAAGTCGACATGCATTAAGGTCGACATGACAAAGTCAACATGCAGGAATGTCGACATGACTGAAGGGCGACATGTCATTAGGTTGACACAAGCATTAGGTCGACATGGGGTTTTCACTTTTTTGTTGTCCCACATTTCGACACAGTCGACATGAACACTGAAACGTAGCACCGCTGCACTCGCCATGCTTCGGGCATTATTTTATGCTCTCACCATGGATGGTAGGGCATGAAATACCGCCTGTTGGCACATGTCGGCTAAAAAAAGGTGAAAAACCCCATGTCGACATTTCCCATGTTGACCTAATGACCTGTCGACCTAACCCATGTAGACCTTCCTGCATGTCAACCTAGTGGTGTCGACCGAATCCTTGTAGACCTAGTGACCGTATCCTAAAAGCACAGTACTTAACATTCTATGTAAACCTTGACATGTGTCTATATGGTACAATGAGCACTCACTACTCATAATTACCTGTACATCATCTGTATTGACAATGGCTCCTGTAATATTAGATAGCAAGCGGATAAATTCCTCCTCAAATTCACGCACTCTATCCGGGATCTCATTGATTACTATCTTTAAGCGCTGGTCATCGCGTAAAATGTATATACCAACGACTGCAGTATCGTTGTGCCCAGCCAGGTCAGAAGCCATGATATCCACCACAAAATAACCAGGATTGTATGCAGTAAATAGGTCAAAAGTGCGAATAATACCATCAACGTTACCTGTCACAACAGAAAGAATAAAAATGTGTAAGGCGATTCACTAGACTGATGATCTTGTGGTGTTTTGTTGGCATTTTGCTTTTCATATGGTACATGGGAGAATGCAAGAAATGTTAGTCAATAATGTCACTCTGTTACTGTTGTTTTGATGTGGCAGGAGTGTGTCAATGTTCCAGATTATGGCCATCATGAACAACATGGAATAAGCTACATTGTTCAAAATAGTAGAGAAGGTTTTGTAACTATGGGCCTAATACTGATTAATTTGGAACGGGGCGAATTTGGTCCTGTTCCGATGTTTGGGGGTCTACGTATGCGCAAGTGTGTATTGCACATGTGCAGACCCCGGCAACAAACTGCCTCAGCGAGATACAGTCGCGGGACCGATCGTTGCAGTGGGTGGCTGTGGTGGGCGGCGGAGGGATTGAGGCTCACCCATGGCTCACCCCAGCATTTTATGGATGTCCCCATGCAAATGGCGGGCATTCCCATGGGTACATAGTCAGGCCGATGCCTGCTGGGAGCGTGGCATCGATGTCAGAAATCAGCTATTTGCAAAGGCAGGAGACATCATTTGAAGGGATGTGTTTTTGTTACACCTCCCCTCGCATGTTACCGAGGGGATTTGGCAGCTGCAGGTTGGTAGACAGCATCTCAAGTGCACGGTAACGCAGCTTAGTGAGCCAACCTGAATGGGGCCCTACAATAAACATAGTTATGGGAATGTTTGATTTCAGGCATGCTATCTGGGCTAATGCTCACAGCAGACTATATATATATATATATATATATATATATATATATATATATATATATATATATATATATATATATATATATATATATATATATATATATATATATATATATATATATATATGTGTATGTATATTTTACACACACCTGCATTAGATGATTAGCACCTTTGTCTTGAATCTTTCAAACAAACTAGGGAGCAAACGGCTTTTGGGAAGCAGAGATAATCTCAACACGGAACTATAGTGTGCTATAGTGACAAAATACCACATTGCACGCCTCAATTTAAAAATGTTATTTACTAAATTTAATGAGTACTTTTCCCATACATTTAACCTCCTCCTTGCAGTTTTAACATTAAGAATACTTTCTGCTAGTGGTGCTTCAAGAGATGAGGGGGCCCATGTACAGGATCCGATTGGGGTACAGTTGACTGGAATTGTGCCAGAGTCTACTGCATATGTGCAGGTCTCTGGGAATATGGCTCCCTTACTGCATTCCTGAGGACACCTCTATTGCTCATGCGAGAACCACCAGAAAATGGGCATAGTGGCCATTTTTCCTGTGATTTTTGCAGCTGCACTGCCAGCCGACAGACGGACAGAGAACGGAGCCTGTGTGCAGGCTGTGTGGTGTGCAGGCCCCCTTCGACCCAGGGGGTGTGGAGGTGTGCACCGCACACCTTGAACCCATTGAAGTGCTTTCTGCATTTTCAAAACTCTATAGTTTAAAAAAGGTATACACAGCTAAGCTTCTGACATTGATTTTTTAAATGTTCTAATAAATGTATTATAATGTATGTATTAATAATGTAGGTTACATTTTTTTCTATGGTTCTGTGACATAGCATCTAGAAATAAAATAAATATCCTTACCAATGACAAAAATAGTTTTCACTTCTTCTGAATAATTAGAGTTGAGTTTAATATAGTGAATGCCCAGGATATTATAGAACACTAGACTGTTGTTTCCCACATCAGCATCAATTGCTAAAACTTTTATAAGTTCAGAACCCACTTTGGCATCAGTTGCAACGCCTGGAGACAAAAACAACACAAAGAATACAAAAAAGTCAAAACTAAAAGCTTAATAAAAAAAACAATATAGTAACACAGACTGACACACCAACCAGAAAATTAAAAATGACTAGAAAATAAACAATTGCTACAGACTGCTACAGAGATACTTGTCTGAACTTATTTATTTAAATAGAATAAAACAAGATAATTGCAAAATATCACCATGAAAAACATTTTGAAAGAAAAAGTTAAACTGCCCTCACATTTACTTCAGCTGGTACTTTAGGAAAACCATAAGTGTCCTCCTAAGACAGGGATGGGGAACCTTTGGCCCTCCAGCTGTTGTTGAACTACGCATCCCAGCATGCCCTGCTACAGTTTTGCTATTTGGCTATGTTCAAACTGTTGCAGGGCATGCTGGGATACGTAGTTCAACAAAAGCTGGAGGGCCAAAGGTTCCCCATCCCTGTCTTAAGTCAACCCAAAAGATGATTACCGTATGATACTGTATGTATTAATTATTAAATATCAAATAAACAGTATTCATTGAAGACTTAAATTATTTACTAAAGAATACATTTCATTATTGAGCCTTACCAATAAATTGCTATAGTCTATCACTAACTAATGCATAAGTATAGTATTTAAGGATAGTTACCTAAATGGATTACATGGTACAAATCTACTTATTACGGGGCATATTTATCACAATCCATACTTGTAATGCAGATGTGCTATTTTACACAGGTTTAATAAAAAAGAGATTGGCTCCGATAAGACATGGAAGCAGTAAAGACATGGTAGCAGTATTAGAACGTAACGCTATAGTATATTTGGGGGAAACGTTTTTTAAACTTAAAATTGTCTGTTTTCAGCGATTATCCTGTAAATACTGTTTGATAAATAAGCCCCAAAATATTTCATTATCTTAAACAAATTATAGATCAAATACTGGATGCCCAATATAATGACATTAGCTATCATAATGTAATACTAACATTGTACAATTTAGACTATATTACAATTTAGACTATATAGTGCAGATCTGCACTATAAAGTCTATGCAGCCAAGACTTTCTGGCTGCGATACGGGAGCGCGCATCGGGATCGGAAGGGTTAAAACCCATGCACATTGTACAAGTGTGTACACACCATTTATGTTATTAGTAGTAAAAGAAATGTATTCATTAGCATTGTTACTTTTTTAATAGATTATTCATATAGCACCAGCATATTCCATTGCACTGCAAAATAATATTGCAAAATATTAAAACAAGTGTCTGTGTTGACTACACATTACAGGCCTGCTTGCACATTTACAATGTATTGGAAAATCAGATTTCCAGGTGCAGCTAGACTGTTCTGTTAGTGGATCTTATAGCGCCACTTGTCACAGCTTCCACTGCAATGATCATGGGGGTCAGTAGTTTGGCTATAGAGAGTTGTTATTCATGTACTTGGTGGAGGGGAGGGAAAGGCAGCAGTGGCGGCACATGTGGTAAACAAAATGTACAGTATTTAGATAATGCCTTGAGCATGGCCTGGTGGTGTAAAGTGGCATACACACAGGGCAACTTGTGCTAAGCAATGAGCAACTTGAGTCTCCCAGTGGCTAGATCTTTCGCACATTGCGACGTGTGCTGAGCGATCTATGATAACCAGTGGTCTTTATGCACATGCCAGGCGATCTAGCTAGATTTTGCCTGCATGTTCTAAAGATCTGAGCAGGTGATGGCAACACGCAGGACTGCGCATCACCATCTCTCTGGGTTGTACACACGGAGCAATTCGTGCTTAATTCTAGACAGATCTAGACAGATTGCTTAGAAAATAGGAAAAAAATCGCCCCGTAAGTCTGTTTAGGGAAAGAACAGTAGACAGGAATGCCAATCGATGCCAGAGATAAAGCATGCCCTGATGACTGTACTAGAGAAATGTGTAAGGAACAGCAGATAAGTTTGTGGGTTGTCTGGCGCCTATTGGTATCATTGATATTTATTATATTTGTATTGTCACATTCGTTTTATATAATGGCTGTTTTTTGATTGACTCTCATTGGTTCCAGTTTTCATAAATAGTTATGTATACTTTGCTGGCTATAGCATTTACAGACTGATTTCCATACTCCTGTTTGCTGCTCAGGTTTGAGGATTTCACCTTGTCTGCTGCCCAGACCAACTCTCACCTGTGACTCTGCCAGCAATAAGAAATTTAAGAACAAAGCTCTGGAAAGCTATCCTATGCATTCTGTCAGATTGCAATACCCATAAAGACTGGTTTACCGACTGGCCACAGAAGTGTTATCTGCTGCAGAACCCTATTCATACAGATTATGGAACCTCAATTGATGCAGAAATCTTCAGTTTTCTATAAAACTGCATTGAAACAATAGGCCATTGTTACAGTATACAGTACTATGACTTATTAATTAAGGCATGTACTCTTCTATATTGTCTAAGTGTATTGCCGGTGCCATCCCAACTGCAGGTATGCCATCTTACATCTAAGATGACTTTGTATGTTTATGCTGTGGGCGGCCTTGCTATTCTTTGCATATCAACTAACATATGAATCTGTCAACTTATTGTTTATTTGTCATTGCTTCAGGTTAGTCCTTTATTGATTTTACTATTCCATCATGTCAATCACTACTGGGTTAAGCCCTGGGGACAACTAAATAGCAGTGGTACCTATAACTGGTAAAGTACTCAAGATTGGTTCTATTAAATGATCATGTGGAGCGTTTCATGACAATGGTACTATCACGGTGCCCATCACATCGCAGACCATAAGGCATGCGATGGTATGTGATGCGATTGGCACCCGATGGTATACAATTTAAATTTGTATACAATTGTATATGGCATACAATGCGATGCGATTTTAAATTGTATAAGCACCCTAATGGGGGCTTACAATGTTAAATGCACCCCCACTATGAATGTAAACCCGAAGCGTGGCGAGTGGACACGGAATACATGTAAATTAATACGCGTGCGCTCGCCACACTATATAAAATCACCTCCACGCCGGTGTGAATAGTGGGGGTATGAAAAGGCTGTAGGACGCGTACTGCCGCGCTCGCCACGCTTCAGGTTCATGTTCATAGGTGCATTTAACATTGTAAGCCTTCATTAGGGTGCTTATACAATTAAACATCGTATAGGGGGTTTATACAATTTTTAATCGCATCGGGTGTATGGCATGCGATGCAATGTGATTATATGGTGTGCGACCAAATATCGTGGGCGCCGTGCTAGTACACAAGTACCATGGGCCCTAAGGAATAGCCTGCAAGATGTAGGCATTAGTTCAATTCTGGTGACTGAGGCCATCTTTTTAAAAGCATCAAACATTTAATAGGTAACAAAATCACACATGTGCCTACCTATCACAGGCCATTAGATAAGGCACCATACTTAGGGCCAGATTCTCTAAGCTTCAAAAGTGATCAAATGGAGAGTGATAAACTGCCAGCCAATCAGCTCCTACCTGCCATGTCACAGACTGTGTTTGAAAAATGTCAGAAAGGAGCTAATTGGCTGGCTGTTTATCACTCTCTATTTTATCACTTTTGAAGCTTAGAGAATCTGGCCCAAAAATATATTAGAACTGTTGGAAGTGAGATATCCTTCTTGAATTAGAAGAAATAAAAGTTGACCTGACATTATAATTTTACACCTTTCTTCATGGTTCTAGTGTTTTATCAGGCCAGAATCTTTTTTTAGAGTGAATTTGATCAGATGGTTATAGGTATGGACAAAAATGGCCCAACCTTTTGGAGAAAGGGATCATTTGTCAGGAAAGGCCACTGGAGGTCAAGAAATGCTGAAAATATTTGTTTAAAAAAAAACTCGGAGCCAAGTTTCATTAGGAAATTACAAGTATATCAGGACATTTTTGTAAACAAAGTCAATTAATAAAGAATGTGATTACATCTCTATTTTTTTTAGATAATTTATGTATTTACCATTTTTTTCAAGCACTACCTGCACCAACTTTTTGAGGCGATCAATATGGAGATTTAAACACCAGGTTACTATATCTTAAGTTTAAAAAAAAAAAAACGAATAATAAAGTGTATATGTTACTCCAGAGGAAATGAGCGGGATCAGTTAGTACAGAGGTGATTGGTGAACTGAGGCAAAGGGGGTTGGTGTTACTACAGAGGAAACATGACCATGCTCTGGCGTACAACTGCTACTTCTTTTTAACAATGCTGTGATGTATGGCATAAGTGGGGAATGGCCACAAAGAGATTCCTCTTCTCCTGAAGGAAAGTCTTCAGTTATGGATTTTACAGATTGTAAGGGAACACAATATAATGCAACTTTTTCGAAGTACAATGTTCCAATGTGGACCGAAGAAGATGGTGAAGGCTAAAACAATAAAAATGCTAAACTATGGGTAAAAAAATCTATTTGATATGGTTGAAATTTTACCTGCGGTATACTCTGTTTTTGTGAATCGGGGTGGTTGATCGTTTATGTCTTCAAGATAGATCCTCACTTCCTGCAACGTAGCATCTGTGCTGGGATCAAAGGTCTGAATGCCAGAAGCCCTCATTGCTTTTCTGGTTGACCAATTTCTGTTGCTGGATGCTTTCACTATCAGAAAATAATAGGGTTCCGTCTCTCTGTCCAAGTTCTTCAGAACAGTCATTTTTCCTATTGGGGTCAGTTGGAAGTTGTTTTTTTCATTGCCAACTAAAAAGGGGAACACAGACATGCTTATATCATATTACTGCAATTAAAACTCTTCCTTCTGATTGGTGGATTTATTTGGAAGGAGCTTGCTTGCTTATATAATATAGCTGTTCATACACTGGGGCAACTTCACAGAGCAAGGAAGTCGCCAACAATCTGATGCACACAGGACCGTGCATTGCATCGGACCTGCTGTCAAATACATGCAATTTGGATGCTTTTTATGAGCCTGATTGTGAGTTGGGAGCAAAACAAAAAAGCAGGGCACCATGGCAACACTGGATTTGTCAGTTAGGGTTAATTTTCGCAAAAGAATAGTACAGAAAATATGTTAGTGTTGCTCCCAGGAGGTGAATACAAATAACTCTGAGGGAGGACTGTGCATGTGCACATATTATATTTGCGATTATAATCTTTTTAGCTACGCTTTTGTTTTTCTTTACTTATACCCCTTTCACACCAGAAGCAAATTCCCGGGATAAAGATTTTCAACCTGGGAATTTGCTGAAGAACCCGGGTTTTTCTTTGATGTGAAAGGGTCAACAGGGATTCTAAATCCTGGCACTCCTGCTCTTGACCAGGGTTGGAGTGCCGGGATTTAAGAGCCGTGTTGACACTTTCACACCAAAGAAAAACCCGGGTTTTCATCAAATTTCCAAGTTGAAAAGCTTTAACCCGGGAATTTGCTTCTGGTGTGAATTGGGGCCAGGCTCCATCCTGCAAAATGACCCGGCATGACCGGTGTGAAAGGGGTATTAATGGTGACTGCATATTTCCAAGCAAAACAAATGTTTAAAAACATAGCAAATATGTCACCTCCACATTTACTACTTTTGTAACTACTATCAATATGCATGTAGGTCTGCACCTTCTAAGAGGGCCCATTAATTAAAATCAGATTTGCCGTATGCTCCGAAAATAAGTGCCGAAAACTGAATTGCATGATGCAATTACACAAGCAAAACTGACTCCTGGTCCTTTCTGCAAAGTGACAAGCTAATGCCATCTTTAGATAGCTTTAGCTGTGGGGATAATGGAAAGGATTACGGAGCTTGGTAAATCTAGCAGCACTGTGTCTGTCATAGACACCTATTTGGGGGTTGCCACTAGAGATGTGCAGGCTCTGATTTACTCTGATTTCAAAGCAAGATCTTATTGGCTATCAACAACTGTCATGTGATTTGGGATAGCCAATACGATCCTGCTTTGAAATCAGAGTAAATCAGAACCTGCACATCTCTAGTTGTCACTGCTGTCAAGAATAAAGAGATCAAAAGAGATACTGGAGATTTCTGCTGCGATTCCTCCTTCCTACACGATACTAAATATATGCGGTTACTCCCCTAAAGTATGGATGTTTTCAGGGAATGATATTTAATAATAAATGCCCCCTTTAATGCCTATAATGGGCATTTATTTGTGATTTTATTTCCCCACTGCATCTACTTGATAGACCATGCGTAGTCCCAAAACATCGGGACGGGGCCGAACTCTCTATACTTTGAATCAACAAGAATCACCCCCCCATGTTTGAACATTACCTGCTATGAAATAATACACAATGGCATTTGATCCTTCATCTGCATCCAAAGCACCGCTGACATTTCCCACCACAGTTCCAGGTTTGGAGTGTTCGGGTACCGAAAGAATTTGATACTGTAAAGCACCTCTCTGTGAATACGGCAAAAGAGATATATTACAACAAACATATACATACAGTAGTGTTGCAAATTCCATATTGATGAAAATCTTTTATTGTTTTATATTATATACACACACATTTATATCTATTTTTTCTAAAGTTCATATTTTTGCATTTGGGGCTAATTTCCATTGCATTACTGACCACCACTTCTACTACTGTATGCCGCTGCTCCCTTACTACTAGTTATCTTGGTTAAAAAATAGTGTAAATGAAAAAAAAAAGAAGAGAAGTTGCAGGAGATACGGTTTCAGTTCTGTTTTTGCCAATTTGTGGCCTGGCATTCTCCCACTGTACTTTTTAACTCATACTTGCCCACCCTCCAGGAATGGCTGTGTGGCTCCCGAATGGCTGGGTGGTCCCCCCATGACAGTAGGCAAGTCTCCTGGATCACGAACCCTCAGCCATTCCTTCCCCACATGCACAACTGCATGCCCCACGGTGTACGAGCCCAGAGCACCCTCACTAACTTGTCAGGGCCATGATGCAATTTGTGTTCAACTGCATCACAGTAGACCCACCCCGAATGTTACTATGCCAGTGATGTCGGCATTGTATAGCAGGGATGGGGCTATGATCACGCATCACATCCCCATAACCCCAAACCACCACCTCCTGTGCTGCTTGGCTGCTCCCTCCCGGATAACAACAATCTGAATTTGTTCTGGTCTTTGCTGTGGATGGAATATAAATTGCACTGAAGAAACATGCTGCATTCAACACTTATATGGGAAGACATGGCACACTACCATGTATGCATAGTCATCACATGGACGAGTGCCCATTTCTGGGGAGAGCAGATTACTGGCTCAGTAAGAATATTGCTGAGACTATATTGTATGTGATTGTATTGTCATCTTAATATTATATTGTGACAAAAAGATAATGATTTGTCCTCACACATCTATCCTTTTGTGCCATGTAGTAAGAGATGCCCTTACTTCTCTGTGTGCTGTGCCAGTGCCACTGCCAGTCCTCATTACTCCGCCCCCTCTATCTCCTCCCCTCTTCTTCCATCTCCTCCTTCTCCCCTCCTTTCCCCCTCAGTCACGAGTGCTGCACATACTTTTTGTACTACTTTCGGATTGCATCGCACACACATTGCATGCATTCCGTGTGATGCATGCCGTGCGATGCGATGTAGCCCGTAACGTATGCGATTCTTGCAGCATGTATGGGCACCTTTACTGCCTGCAACATTTTGCGGACACAGCACTAAGATGGTGTATGCATAGGATCGCATGTTGCATACACTCCCACAATCGGGCAGCAGCTTGTTGCAATGGCAATGTGAAAGGGCGCCAAATGTATGGTTTGCAGGAGGGCGCCGGACACCCTAGAACCGGCCCTGGAAAGTGCCTTAAGAATTAAGCTAGAGTCTGTGTTATTCTAAGTTGGTCCTACAGGCGAGAAATCATTGGAATACTTGACTTACCAGAGGTCGGACAAAGATGGGCTCATTATCATCAATATCGTCTAGAGCGATTTGAAGAGGTAGCATGGTCTCATAAGGCACCGGCTGGCCAAGGTCATAGGCAACAATAATTAACTGAATGTAAAAGAAATCACTATTTAATTGCATTAACAAAATTAAACCATTCATATTGTTAACGCTGAATCTAATGTCAACATATCCGAAAGGTCAACATTATGAATGTTGACAATCAAAGTAGCAACTCATTAAATTACTGTTAAGGTTAGGCTGTAATTGGGGTTAATTAACCTATGGGAAAGAGTTCTGGTGATGTAAAAAGGGTCCTGGACAGTTTATATTGTGTGGACAGGGGCTCTGCACATGCGACCTAGTAATGTTTAGTCCTCAAATGGAACCTTTATGAAATAAGTAAATTACACACAAGATTAGTCATCATCAGCTATGGCATGTTGTTATAGCTGCATAAAGGTGTATTATTGTTCCTTTCCACAGAAGCTGTACACAATAATTACAGCTTTGTTACATTATTAGTATATGTCTTTTTTGGGCTACTTACATTATACATGGCTTGTTTCTCCCGGTCTACTCTTTGTGCAGTCTGAAGTAGTCCACTAATTGCATCAATACTAAAGTATTCCCAGTCCTTGTTCCCAGCTCCTGTTTTCAGCAGACTGTACCGCACTGCTCCATTCAACCCTTCATCATTATCCGTGGCATAAACTTCACACACTGTGGACTTGAGTGGAATTTCCTAGTAAAACAGCAAATACTAATAATTTACCACCAGAGGGCGATACATCACCACATATTAACTTAGAGATTACTTTTTAAGATATTAATTTAGGAATAAGTGTGTCTTTTCTTGTATTCAATTTGCCATGAACATAGAATTCATATTGTATGGGAAAATGTAATGTTCTTTTGGGGACATCACAATTAAATTAGTAATGATTATATAAATGACACAACTGCTGTTTAGAAATAGCTGTTTGAAGTGTTGACATGAGAACCAGGGGTCACTAATGGTGGTAACAACCAAGTTCAGCTGATCTAATGGCTGGGCACCAAAGGCCTGCACTGGTATAAGGGCTCATAGCTTTGCGGGTAATGAGCACGGTCTTGAGACCCAAGATCCCGATTCCATCACTTCTGTGGTCCTGGAGATTTGGGCCTGGAGACCAGTGTGAGTGCAGTGCCAGCTCCTCCAGGTGCTGGATGTTAGATGGGTCGACCCCCTACCACTGAGAATACCATGTATGTGAATATACTCCATTTACTACATCTCTCTGTTTCCTAGCCTGCAGCCAAGATCAGATCCACCCCTAGATTCTCTAAAGGGCACAGCATGCTGTTATTATGTAGCATAATAATAAGCAATTATATGAAAGCCTTATGATTAACCAGGTCCAACACACTTATGCTTACTTACCTCTTTAATGTGTAATATTGTACCGTTGGATGTACCATTGGATGGTTGGACGAAAACAGGCCGATTGTCATTGACATCAATCACATCCACTCTTAGCATGGTGATCCCCCATAAAGGCGGTCTGCCTTTGTCAGTCGCTACGACAGTCAAGTTAAAATGTTCAAAAGACTGGAGAAGTCTACGGGATGTGATCAGCCCAGAGTCTTTATCAATGAGGAAAGCCTCTAAAGAAAGGTTAAAAAGTACATGTTACACTGGTTATTTATCATAGCCAAACATTATGTTTGTGTATATTTATTGTAACCCACTCAACATGTGGCCCACCCTCTGTTATGGAACTACACATCCCAGCATGTCCTTCCATGTTTTATCATTCCTTAATAGCAAACCTATGGCAGAGTGAGCCAAGATGTGGATTTCCGCAACAACTGCATAACGAACATGTTCAATTACTGCATAAATTGCAGTCTAAATAGTAGTAAACACGTGTGTGTCAACAGAAAATTACCATGAACAGTTTGAATTGATTTACTGGGCATTACACAGTGTACGGAGTCTAGAAGTCACTCTCCCAGATGGTGGGCCTGATTCAGCCAGAGAATTTCAAATCCTAATTGACCTAAAGGTGCCCATACACGTGCCGATGCTGCCGTTGCGATGTGTGCTTTGAGGTGCGCGCTCCCACGGCATCTCATCGCATGGTACAAAAAGTATGTGCTGCACATACTAAAGCCATGGAACTTTCCTACATAGGAAGCCCCGCTACCAGGTGCGTCTGGGAGGGCGTCCTGTGCCCCCTATGGACTCAAAGAAAGGGATTTATCAAGGTAAGACCATAAATCCTATTTTCTTTTTCGTCCACTAGGGGGCACAGGAGTTCATGCTGGGACGTCCTAAAGCTGTCCCCTCACGGGTGGGGGACGCTCCTGGACTGCGGAAAGCACATGTCTACCAAACTGTGCATTAGCCGATGCAAAGGTATCAAATGCATAAAACTTGATAAAGGTCTGGGAAGAGGACCAAGTAGCCGCCTTACAGAGCTGTTCAGCCGAGGCGCCTCGATTAGCGGCCCAGGATGTACCTACAGACCTGGTAGAATGTGCAGTAATCCCCTCCGGGGGAGTAATCAGTGCGGAAAGATACGCTTGGCGAACCACTGATCTGAGCCATCTCGCCAAGGACTGTTTGGAAGCGGGCCAGCCCCTCTTATTGGCCCCATAAAGCACAAACAGTGAACCCAACTTACAAGTTGACTTAAGGTGCCCATACACATTACAATTATTGTATACAATATCGCATCTCATCCGATCTCGGTTTTGCGATGACATCAGATGAGATGAGATCTAGTACAAAAAGTATGTGCAGCACGTACTTTTTGTACTAGATCTCATCTGATGTCATCGCAAAACCAAGATCGGATGAGATGCGATATTGTATACAATATTGTATACAATAATTGTAACGTGTATGAGCACCTTTAGTCCTGCGAAGATAAATCTGCAACGCACGGACTACATCAAGAGAAGCTTCAGCTTCAGAAGAACCTGGAAAAGAAGGCACCACTATTTCCTGGTTAAGGTGAAACTCAGACACCACCTTTGGAAGAAAATCCAGTTTGGGACAAAGAACCGCCCTGTCCGGGTGAAATACCAGAAAAGACGGTTTCCATGATAATGCACTCATGTCAGACCCCCTTCGTGCTGAGGAAATAGCCAACATGAAGCCACCTTCCAGGATAGCCATTTCAGATCCACCTCCTCCAGAGGCTCGAAAGGAGACGATTGAAGTGCCCGGAAAACCTCTAAAGAGGGACACCTCACCAGCCAGCCCGTCAAAGCCAGGCGACTTAAGTCTGGGTGTCGAAATGGCCCCTGTGAAATTAGGACTGGACGCAGAGGTAGACTCAGAGGAGAGGCTACCAACAGGTTCCATAGATCCGCGTACCAACCTCGACGGGGCCAATCTGGGGCCACTAGGATCATCATTCCTCCCTCCTTCCTGAACTTCCACAGAAGGCGAAGTAGGAGTTGAAACAGGGGGAATGCGTACACTATCTTGCCGACTTAAAAAGTCTGCCTCAAAATTGAGAACCCCTGGGATGAAGGCTGCAGAGATTGCAGAAATCTGCTTCTCCGCCCACCTGAATATCTTGGAGACTTCTTTTATCGCTCCTTTGCTGCATGTCCCACCCTGCCTGTTGATAAAGGCCACAGGTGTGGTGCTGTAGGACCGGATCTTTACAGGGCACCCTCGGATGAGGGACCCCAACCTCTGAAGAGCCAGAAGGATTGCTCTCAATTCCAGGAGATTGATCGGAAGGCGACTCTCCTGAGCCGTCCAGCGACCCTGAAAAAAATGAGAATTGCAAACCGCTCCCCAGCCTCGTAGGCTGGCATCCGTGGTAAGCAAGACTCAGGTTGGAATCCAAAACGGGCGGCCCTGAGACAAGTTGTCTGTCTTTAACCACCATGTGAGAGACAGGCGAACCTTCGGGAGCAGTGTGATCAATTGACTCCTTAGACGAGTATGATCTCCTGTCCACTGGCTGAGAGTGTAAAGCCGAAGTGGGCGCGAGTGAAACTGTGTATACTCTACCATGTCGAAGACACCACCATACACTTGTGTACTGAGACCCTTCTGTGACCTATAAGGGAATGAATCTTCCTCTGAAGGGAGTGGATCTTATCCTCTGGAAGATATACTCTCTACAACCGAGTGCCCAGCCGAGCTCCCAAGTGAAGTGTCCTTTGGGAAGGAGTAAGAAACCATTTCTTCCAGGTTATCCAACCGTGAGATAACAGAAGTGTAATCACGACCTGCAAATGACTCCGTAGTAGGTCTGGGGACTTTCCAAAATCAGTGGGCCGTCCAGGTATGGAATCATCCGAACCCCCAGCCGGTGCAGGTGTGCAGCCCTGACCGCCATCACCTTGGTGAACACCCTGGGAGCCGTAGATAGACCAAAAGGTAGCGCCCTGAACTGGAAGTGTTCGACCCGAAGGGCGAACCTCAAAGTGCTGATGTTCCTGTCGGATGGGGATGTGAAGTATATCTAGCGAGGCCATGAAGTCCCCTGGCTCCAGTGAGAGAATGATCGAACGCAGGGACTCCATGCAAAACTTCGGCACTCGCAGAAAAATAGTGAGCGACTTCAGATTCAGGATAGGACGGTGAGAACCATCCAGTTTGTGAATCAAGAATAGGGTGGAGAAGAACCCCTGACCCCTCTGCTCCTTAGGAACTGGAACAATGACGTTCGAGTCCAAAAGAGAGCAGATGGAAAGCTGTAGCACTTGTCGTTTCGCTGGGTCCTTTGGAAGACCCGTGCAAAAATAACACTGAGGAGGGGGGAACCGGAATGTCAGGGCATAGCCCCTGGAGACCACCTCCCTGACCTGTTTAGCCACTGGATGTCTGGTAGCCCAGGGCTGCTTGGTGCAGGGCTTGGCTCCCTTAGTGGATGAGGAAAATCTAGAGGAAGGACTAGTGCCGTCGGACAAACCTCTCTCCACCTTGCCCGCCCACTCAGACACTGCCTTGGCCACCCATGACGCGGCAAGCGTGGTACACCTAATGGCCCCTGCCTGTGAAAAAGCAGTTCTGAGGAAATTCTCAGAGGGGTCCTTTAAAGATGAAGAATCCGAAATGGGCAGTACTGAAGCGCGAGCTAATCGCGCAACATGATCATCCGCCAGGGGAGGATTTTCCCACTTAGCCCTCTCTGTGGGAGGAAAAGGTTAAAAAGGAGTAAGTCGCTTGGAAAGCTGGAACCTTTTAAACAGTTGAGACCATGCAGTCTCCAATAAATCCTCCATGAGGGCCGAAGGCGGGAGCTGGGCCGATACTTTCTTAAGACGCTTAAAAAGCAGGTCTTTACTTTTAGGGGCAGGAGCCTCATCCTTCCTCTGGAGGACTGCCTTAACCTCCTGCATCAGAGACTCTACCTCCGCTGAGGACAAAGTGTCATCGGCCCCTGCGGATTCCGCCACTGAGCTGGAATCCGAATCGGAACGCGGAGAACCCGCATCGGGACTCTGCTGCCTACACTGCCTCCTGGAATCCCTGCCCGCCCGAGTAGCCGTCAACCCCTGCACAGATTGTGCAAAGGATTGCCACCAAGGGGGCTCTACATAAGCAGGAGCTGCCCCAACACTGGTGCTGGCCACTGCCACAGGAGGCATGGGCACAGGGGGCAGGGGCGCAGGAGGTAAGGAGTTGACAAGCGGTCAATATGTCAATACCTGAGTCAAGTCGAAGCCCAGGCTGGTTCCTGCTGTGAAGGCGGCAGAAGATCTGCTTCAAGGGCCAAACACCTGGAACAGATATCCTCCTCCTGCCGAGAGAGTATGTCCACACATACCCTACAGGTACGCTGCATCGGAGATGGAGTCTCCTTGCCAGGTTTCGCCTTAGGCATACTGTCCATGATAAAAGACAAAAAACACCAGCAGTTACAACACTGACACCCAAGCAACACACTTGCAGCCTTACCCACAAAGCTTTAGCAAAGCCATTTGGTATGGGCAGATAAACTCAACAATTCAGCAAGCTGAAAAGGAGACACCGTATATGCAAAGCCAATACTATGAATGGTGACAGTGTTTCAAACTTTCATCTCTTCCAATGATATTGGAAGGAAGACAGCATCAGAGTACCAGCCGCAGGAGAGGATAAATACCACAACCACCAGGCTCCAGAAGCAGGGTGTGGGGGAGAATCCCAGCAGCCTCCATCTCTAAACCCAGCAAGTGCCAGAATGGCTGCTGATTAGGACCTTAATGAGGAGCTGGGACACCTGGGGCAAAAAAATATATATATATATTATTATTATTATTATTTTTTTGGATTGTGGGAGGAAACCGGAGTACCCGGAGGAAACCCACTCAAGTACGGGGAGAATATACAAACTCCGCACAGTTAGGGCCATGGTGGGAATCGAACCCAGGACCTCAGTGCTGTGAGGCAGTAATGCTAACCATTACACCCTCCGTACTCCTACAGCACCTGGTGTTCCTATGTGGTCACCCACTCAAGTACTAACCAGGCCCAATATACAGCATTAGCTGTAGATCCCAGGCTGTCTTCAAGCTTCTAATGATATTGGAAAGAAGACATCAGCAGAGCTCAACAATCCAGCCAGCAGCAGGAGAGGAGAAATACCACACACACACCAGGCTCCAGGAGCCGGGTGTGGGGGAGAATCCCAGCAGCCTCCGTCTCTAAACCCAGCAAGTGCCAGAATGGCTGCTGATTAGGACCTTAATGAGGAGCTGGGACACCTGGGGCAATCCTACAACACCTGGTGTTCCTATGTGGTCACCCACTCAAGTACTAACCAGGCCCAATATACAGCATTAGCTGTAGATCCCAGGCTGTCTTCAAGCTTCCAATGATATTGGAAATAAGACATCTGCAGAGCTCAACAATCCAGCCAGCAGCAGGAGAGGAGAAATACCACACACACACACCAGGCTCCAGGAGCAGGGTGTGGGGGAGAATCCCAGCAGCCTCCGTCTCTAAACCCAGCAAGTGCCAGAATGGCTGCTGATTAGGACCTTAATGAGGAGCTGGGACACCTGGGGCAATCCTACATCACCTGGTGTTCCTATGTGGTCACCCACTCAAGTACTAACCAGGCCCAATATACAGCATTAGCTGTAGATCCCAGGCTGTCTTCAAGCTTCCAATGATATTGGAAAGAAGACATCAGCAGAGCTCAACAATCCAGCCAGCAGCAGGAGAGGAGAAATACTACACACACACCAGGCTTCCAGGAGCACGGTGTGGGGGAGAATCCCAGCAGCCTCCGTCTCTAAACCCAGCAAGTGCCAGAATGGCTGCTGATTAGGACCTTAACGAGGAGCTGGGACACCTGGGGCAATCAGAGAGCAAGCCTCAGCACTTCCCCAGGGGTGGGGGAGGGACTAACCTACAGCACCTGGTGTTCCTATGTGGTCTCCCACTCAAGTACTAACCAGGCCCAATATACAACATTTCCAATGTGTATGGCTGTAGGTTCCCAGGCTGTCTAACCTCCCCCTCAGGCATCAACCCCCGGGACATAGCCTGACTAATTGTCCCTGGTGATCTAGTGGAAAGGTGGAGCAGTCCAGCCCCCCACTGCCTGCCCCCCCGCTGACTCCCATACAAACGGGGGGGGGGATCGCTGCTAGACGCGGCTCCCTGCAAGCAGGGAACCGCCGCTTACCTGCCCGGGGACGGAGTGCAGCATGCGGGAGCCTCCGAGAGAGGGTCCCGCGACGGAAGTCCCCAGTCGCCAGCGCTGCCGTCGCCGCCGCCGAGTGATGGAGCTGCGCTGCCGGTGATTCACTAAAAGAGCACCTGCCGCAGCAGCTCTAACCCATGACTGTTCTAACAGCCGCGATAATGGTGCTGCTCTCTCCTTGGCACCAAAGAAAAAACTGGTGACCCAGGGTCAGGGGGCGGGTTATGAGGGAGAAGGGAGGCAGGGAGCATGCTGGGTACATTTTTGTAACCCTTTGGTGCACGCTCTGCTACCTCACCTCTCATACCCCAGCGTGAACTCCTGTGCCCCCTAGTGGACGAAAAAGAAATCTCATTTCTTCTAACCTGCCCGTATGTCCTGTGCATAGACCACATGGTATCCAGAGCACCTGACAGTTCACGGTTTTGCCCCCTCTTAAATGCCTTGTTTCCAGCATAAACATTCCTAGCCTGTTTGTTTGGAGAAGCTTCCTACATAGGGGTTGAGTGGTGACCCTGTTCTGTGGACTCGGCTGAAGAAAGGCGTTTGCGCCTTGGGACTTACAGTATTATTTTTCTGTTTGTGTTATTCCAGGCCTGTTTAACAGTTCTTCGTAGCCCAACGCCTCTTACTTGATCCCTTAATCAGGTTAGTTGTCGTTCTCTTAGTGGGGGAGATTCTCTAACACAGAAATGCGGTAAAAACTCTGTTATCAGGGTTTTCACCACATTTCTGTATGCTGTATTGTTCCTCCGCAGTGGCAGCGCAGCGGAGGGAATCGCCAGCTTCCCTGCAGAAGCCTATGGGCTTCTTACCGCAGCGCTGTGTGAGGGATCTGTCACGGATCCCTCCCAGCATGCCCTGCGGCACGCTCCGGCGCTCTGCACATGCGCAGATGGACTCCCGGGTCACAGACCCGGAAGTCCAGTGCCGGCACTGCATCGCAAGGGACAGCTCTTATCGCAAGAGCTGTCCCTTGCGTTAATAACCGCATATGTTAAAGCATACTGTATGCCATTATTAATAATGCGATGCCCGGCGATAGAGGGCTGCGGATGTTACAACATCCCGCCCAGTATCTTTTTTAAGGTGTGGTGCCCAGAACAGGACACTGAATCCCAGATGCGGCCTCGATAGTGCTTTCGTCATCCCTGTGCCTATATATTTCTTTTTATGCAGGCAAGTATCCTGTTAGCTTTCGCTACTGATACTTAACAGTCATTACTATAGCTAAGTTTATTGTCTATTTGTACTCCTAAGTCTAGTGACTAACCTAACCCCATTTAATTTATTATATTGCACTGGTTTTGTTCCCAAAACGACCTTATATTTGTCTATGTTGAATCTCATCTTCCATTTATCAGCCTAAGGGCCAGATGCAGTAAGCTTCAAAAGTGATAAACAGCCAACCAATCAGCTCATGCCTGACATTTTTCCAAGCATACAGTCTGTGACATGGCAGGTAGGAGCTGATTGGCTGGATGTTTATCACTCTCCATTTTATCACTTTTGAAGCTTAGTGCATCTGGCCCCAGGTCTCCAGTTTGGTCAAGTCCCTCTGTGATGTGGCGATACCCTGGTCTAATTTTATAACCCTACATAATTTAGTGTAATCTGCAAAAAGGAACTCATTGCTTGCTAAACCATCCCCCAAGATGATTAATAAACATGTTAAAGACAAGTGGTCCCAGCACTGAACCCTGAGGTACACCACTTAGTACTGAGACCCAATTTAAAAAAGAAACGTTAACCGCTGTTTCCTGTTCCCTGTTTTGAAGTCAGTTCCTTACCCAAATACAGATGTTCGTTCCTATACCCAATTTTCTGGTTTATGAATCAACCTCTTATGTGGCACGGTGTCAAATGCCTTAGCAAAGTACAAAATAAAACATGTCTACTTCATTACCTTGGTCCAAATTTACACTAAATTCCTCAAGAAAGTTAGTTTGACATAAGTTATCCCTTACAAATCCATGTTGGTTTCCAGTAATAATCTTGTTGCACATTAAATTTTCCTGAATGTAATCCCATAGTATACCCTCCAGTAACTTCTCTGCTATAGATGTAACACTTGCTAGTCAATAATTACAAGGATGTGATTTATTTCCCTTTTTAAATATAGTGACTACTTCTGCTATCAGCCAATCCTTTGGAACTAAGGGGCTGATTCAGACCTGTTCGCACAGGTCCGAATTCAGCCCCGTCCTCAATGGTGGGGGACTGTGCATGTGCGGTCTCCTGCGGCAAGCACCTTTGGCGAGATTTTCATTTGCCGGGGTGCTTGCTGCCTGATTGTCAGGCAGGAGGTGTTCTGGGGTGGACACCCAGCATTTCATGGGAGTGGCCACAAAACATTGGGCACGCCCATAAAAATGCTGGGTGGGCCCCAGGGAATGCAGGCTTTCCCCTCCCTACTTGGCGTGGGCAGATGACATCCCATCAGCACCCGCCCCCAATTCGGAGAAGATCGGGCAGCAAAAAAAGTAAGTCCTAGGCTACCTTTCTGCTGCAAACAGAGGAAAAGTCATTCGATGTTGAACAACCATCTAATGATTTTGTCCTCTGTGCGGGGACATGCGAGGGAATGTGTAAGCGTACACATCCACTCACAGCATAGCGAGGGGCTTCATTCGTCGTGAGGAGTGTGTTCGCCGGAGCAGCGGGGGAACGTTAACCTGCTCACTAGGCTCCAAATATACGCAGACTAACAAGCAGGTTTTAATCGGGACCTAGGCCGGTGAGATTAAGTTTGCAAAGTGGCCTTGCTATTTCCACACCCTTGGTTACGGTGATTTAGTTATTTTAATTTCGGTGCGTCTTCTTCCTCCGAAAATTCTATATCTAAAAATGTTGTATTATCATTGGTAGTGGTAAAAACTGATGAAAAAGCAATATTCAGTTCTTCTGCTATTGCCATACCAACAGTAATCCTTTTACCTTTGTCATTTATTATGGGTCCAGGGTTGTCTTTCTTTAGCCTTTTTTCTGTTAATATACTTAAAAAAAAAATAGGTTTCCAGAATTTCTGAATCAATTTTCCTTTCAGTATCCCATTTGCTGCTTTGATTTCCTCTTTAGAGGTTTCATTGCATTCCTTATATAAGCACAATGTCTCCTCATTACCATTTGGCTGTGATAGGAACAGGCTGACCGGGGCCAGGGGCATGCCTGACACTCCCAGAAAATGGCCGGCTACCACCCCCAAACGCTGTCTTTCTGTCAATCGCCTTGTGTACGTCCAACAATCAATAAAAGTAGCAGGCTTTTATCACAGGGTAAGCCTACGCATGCGTACTGCAGGCTGTATGATGCCCAGTCCAGCGGTGCAGCTAGGTGCCATGGTGACCGGTAATGAATTGGGGGCGTGGCTAACATGTGTGGGCATGTTACATTTGAAATAAATAAGACACTGTAACAGAATCTGCTGCACTATATAAGACACTGTAACAGAATCTGCTGCTCTGTATAAGACACTGTAACGGAATCTGCAGCACTATATAAGACACTGTAACGGAATCTGCTGCGCTATATAAGACACTGTAACAGAATCTGCTGCGCTATATAAGACACTGTAACGGAATCCGCTGTGCTATATAAGACACTGTAACGGATTTGCTGCGCTATATAAGACTCTGTAACGGAATCTGCTGCACTATATAAGACTCTGTAACGGAATCTGCTGCGCTATATAAGACACTGTAACAGAATCTGCTGCGCTATATAAGACACTGTAACGGAATCTGCTGCACTATATAAGACACTGTAACGGAATCTGCTGCGCTATATAAGACACTGTAACGCAATCTGCTGCGCTATATAAGACACTGTAACGGAATCTGCTGCGCTATATAAGACACTGTAACGGAATCTGCTGCGCTATATAGGACACTGTAACGGAATCTGCTGCGCTATATAGGACGCTGTAACGGAATCTGCTGCGCTATATAAGACGCTGTAACGGAATCTGCTGCACTATATAAGACGCTGTAACGGAATCTGCTGCGCTATATAGGACACTGTAACGGAATCTGCTGCGCTATATAAGACTCTGTAACGGAATCTGCTGCACTATATAAGACACTGTAACGGAATCTGCTGCGCTATATAAGACACTGTAACAGAATCTGCTGCGCTATATAAGACACTGTAACGGAATCTGCTGCACTATATAAGACACTGTAACGGAATCCGCTGCGCTATATAAGACCCTGTAACGGAACCTGCTGCGCTATATAAGACACTGTAACGGAATCTGCTGCGCTATATAAGACACTCTAACGGAATCTGCTGCGCTATATAGGACGCTGTAACGGAATCTGCTGCGCTATATAGGACGCTGTAACGGAATCTGCTGCGCTATATAAGACGCTGTAACGGAATCTGCTGCACTATATAAGACGCTGTAACGGAATCTGCTGCGCTATATAGGACACTGTAATGCCTAGGCAGCCTAGTGATGATAACACCACCACATTAACCGGTGTCTCTTACTAGCGTCCAGCAACAGACATCAGGCTGTAGTAACGCTGAGTGACAGGACCAGCAGCTAGGCGCCGGGCAGGGCAGCCGCCGGCACACACTGCCCGCCATTAGTGTATCAGGGGATCATTTGCGGAGGGGGGGCGGGCCGGCAGCGCCATTCCACCAATCGGCGCCCGGAGCATGAGCACCAGTGGCTCCGCCCTCCCTACGCCTCTGGGCTAGTCTATCAATAATCGCCCTGCCTGCAAATTCATAGGTGTGCGATCAGGTAGGAAATAGAGTTAGTAGGTCTACAGTGTCAACAGGTCACCACCAAAAGGTCGACATTGGCAAATGACATCATGCAAAAAGGTCAGCACTGACAAAAGGTAGACACAAGCAAAATGCTGACATGAAAAAGATCAACATTTTTTTCACTTTTTTTTATTTATTTCAACATCCACGTGGACTCCAGCTTGGAATGGTAAAATGGGCAGAGCGCAGCGGTAGTGGATCGAGGCACCACGCCCAAAGCAAGGGGAGTGAAGCAAGCCAAGTGAGTGTACAAGCTACTTGATAGATTGGAGATCTATGTTAACAGGTGTCGACAGTGACACCTCAATTTTTGTATGTCTACCTTTATTCAACATTGACCTTTTGCATGCTGATATTTTGTCAATGTCAACATTTTGGTGTTGACCTAGACACTGCAGACCTTTCCTTCCACACTCCTCCCGGAAACCTATGATGATGTACAGATGGAGCCTTCTTCAACTAGCTTTCTCTGGATAGCCATGGCTCACCAAGGCCTATTGTTCTCAGCTGCAATACAATACATAGAACCATAGATTAGGGGATTAGCATAGGATTAAATCCGACAGCTCTAGCTCACTTAATCCTATTTAAGGGCTAGATGAGGATGGCTCTATCTGTAGTTGGAAGGGATTGTATAGTGACAAAATTGCCAATGTTTACGTTACATTTTTCCGACCACATGAGAAAAGCAGAAGGAGAGGGTTCTTCTAATTTAGGGAACACTTACGCAGAAAGTTACAACACAATGTATGCTTTGCAATCTGTACACATGCACAACAAGAGCAATATACTGTATTACCCACCTGCACCGGGGCCCTGGAGGTTATATGTCACCACTCCGTTGTCTCCCTCATCCAGGTCAGTGGCTGACATGGTAATGACAGATGTGCCCTCTGGTTCATTCTCATACACACTGGTGCTGAACTGGCTTTTGGAGAACTGTGGTCTGCAGTCATTAACATCTAGAACTGTGATAAACACCTAATAATAAAGGATGAGAGGTAAAAGACATTTTGGTTAGTCAAGTAGGCATCAAACACATGATGGAAAGAATGCACTATAACATATTTATTATAACAAATGACTATATCAGAAGCGTACAGTATAATATTAGTGGTAATAATAATAAATATCAGAAGTACGTATTTTCTGTATGCATGTATGCAGTACCAACATGTGTAGTATCACCTGCACAGAGTTTTCCCGGCGGTTACTGGCAATATCCCCAGGGTTGTCTCTGGCAATGGCGGTGAGTGTATACTGCTCCTTCTTCTCTCGGTCCAGTGGAGACAGGATGTATATATCTCCCTGTTTGAAAAAAAAGCACGAGCAAAAGGTTAGATTATTATTTCTTGTGTTTTTTACACAAATACATTTTTTCTTTTTTAATCTGGATACATTAATGGGACTATCTAGTCTGGTTGTCAAATTTTAAAGTTCTTGGGCCAGATTCTCTAAGCTTCAAAAGTGATAAAATAGAGAGTGATAAACAGCCAGCCAATCAGCTCCTGTCTGACATTTTTCAAACACAGTCTGGGACATGGCAGGTAGGAGCTGATTGGCTGGCTGATTATCACTCTCCATTTTATCACTTTTGAAGCTTAGAGAATCTGGCCCTATGTCTGATAAGGCAATGTGTATACTCAAAATGCAGAAAAGAAATATGTATACACATATTTAGAGAGCGCACATGTGACACTAGAATTGATACTAGTTTGAAAACATTTTTTAATAATATACAACATGTGTGTATACTAATTCACATAACAAAGTCAGCTATGAAGAGAGTACACCACACTCACAACACAAATATACATCATGCACTGCTGAAAATAAGTCATTCTGGGATCAGTATGATTTTCCGACAACTGAAATATCCTGACAATCACTTGGCCGACACTGTTATACCGGCAGGGTGTAAATGACATTGGTCAATATCCCGACAGGTACTGACAATTGAAATGCCGACACACAATATACTGACATGGTCATAATGCAGAACATGTTAAAATGCAGACACAGCTGTATTGCCCACATGGGCACTGTAATAGTGTACCGCGTACCCTCCAGTTACTACATCTTAAATCAAAAAAATATTGGTACAGTCCTGTACACAAGAGAGTACCATTAAAAAATATTTAGCATATTTTAATCTCTAGCGCTTTTTCTCCAAGCTGATCACATGCATACATTTTCCACTGTCCAGGGATTCACAATATCTATATGTATCAGAATCAAACCTCATCTGCTCACTCTGATGTATATATATTGTATAGTATGCTCTAATAATATTATTTACTGACAGAAATAAAACTTTTATCCCATGGATATTAATATCATATCCTGTATAAATGTTTCATAGCTCATTTACCGTTGTAGGATTTATCCCAAATCTGCCTTCTCCATCCACTAGGTTGTACTGAATGAGAGCAAAGCGGCCAGAGTCTGCATCAATGGCTTTAATCTGTAGGACCGTAGAACCAAGCTGAATGTCCTCGAATACCGATTTCTAGAAGCAAAAAAAAAAAAATCAGTTAATAATGAAAAATTGAGGAATGGGTAAAAACTGGAACCGGACCTAACCACAGAACGCCAGACCAGACAACTCCATTCGTCACTTCATGCCGTTCCGAAGCTTGTAGTGTCTTGTCCTGGGGGGAGGCCTGTCCAGGGGGTGTACCGTCCGGTGGGGGTGCCTGTGACACCTGGAGACCAGGAGGGAGAGATTACAGCCTCCCTGTATGATCCAGGGTCGTAGTAAAACCCAGAACGGTCCGGACCATACAAGGGGGGCTGTAACTTTTCCTTCCACTTGTCCCCCTGGACAGGACATTACTGGTTCCGGAATGGCACAGTTTGATAAATGGAGCCTACCAGGTTCAGCATTCCGGGGTCCAGTTCGGTACACGTTCAATCACAATTCTGAAAGAGGAAGGGGACCATTTATCAAGAATCACATTTGTAATGTTATCAGAGCGTGACATTAGCGTCCGCCATCACATCACAGGATGCGTTTCTTATGGCAGTATCTTTATTTGTACAACCGCATTGACAGTGCTGTGCCAGGAGACATGCTTAGTCTCGCAGACTATGCATGTGCCACAGGGGAAACGGGAGCTGATGTCATGTGACGTCAGCCGCCTGCCCATTGCCATGCCTGCTTCTTTAGGGGAACGCCCAGCATACTTATGGGGATTCCCCTGCTCTCACCCCCTGCATGCTCCCCGCCCTCCCTCCCCACAGTGAACAGCCCAGAGAGTGCGTAACTTACCAAAGCCATTCGCTGATGGGGGTTTGCACATGCGCAGAAATGCGTCTGCACAAACCCAGGCCATTGTGGGCTGGGGCAAAATTCAGATCGCAACGAGCAATCCTGAATAGGCCCCACAGTGACAATTTATGTTTCAGCCTCATTGACTAAGATGAATATGGTGGTTAAACTGTAGGCCTTGTGGTATCTGCATAAGAACTACTCTGTCACACCTCACTCTCTCAGAAGATACGATACATACAATAATAACTTGAAATTTACACTTTTTTTAATTTATTTTTTATGATATATTACTGAGGAAGAGGGTGCAACTATTAGGGTCAGTGGCTTCCTTTATGCATGCAATCACAAGTGGCAACATTGTAAAAAGGACATATCTATTGTGGACCGAGACAAACAGGTAGAAAAAAATCCTTCCTATTGTGGGATTCCTACATACCCACCCTCCCTCTTAACACAAGACAAATGATATATGATAGCTTACAATCAACAACATGGTACATGACTAGAGTTGCTGTCCAAGATCCCCCTGTTCCCTTGACCTAATGCTTTTGTAAAACTGTTCGTCAAGACCTACATGTAAACCTTATTTGATTTGTATGGTGATTGGATTTCAAATATTAATGGACTCTGTTTTAAATTGTTACTACTTTGTAATCTGTATACAAAACACAGATGTAAAGTGTTCTATTGTCACGTAAAAGCAATGTCTCAATAAAAAAGTTTATTGAAAAAAAAAAAAAGGACATATCTGTATTTAATTATTCGCTACATTGTTACAATCATTCTCCATAGGCTTTAACAGATTCATTTTCACCAACCCCTGAACAGGTGCTAAGCTTTTGGAAAGCACGTGACTGGCTGCTCGGCCTAGCGGTGCCATGTTTATGGTCACCATGATAGGCTGTTATTGCAGTTTCAGGGCTCACGCATGCAAGGTCTGACGCGCGTGAGTGCGCCAAAGTGCGGAAACTGCCGATAAGTGATTTCTGCACATTTGTGAATAGGTCTGGATCAGATCCTTGGTTCAGAACTTTTGAGTCACACCCTTAAATTAAACACGTACAGATTTTCTTGTTTTTATTTGTCCATGTGCTGTGAAAACATACTCCAATTCTTATGTTTAAGGCAAATAATAGACTTCTATGCTGTTATTTTATATTACAGTAGATTGGCTATTTGGGTGTACAGGCAGTTTTACCCACTTTCACCCATACTTTGTACTTTGTAACACAAGCAAGAATTATCACATGAATGACGATTTTGCTATTTGTATTGTGTGATAAACGTGTTTTGTCAGCCAGAAATGATAATTCATTGACCATTCATGTTCAGAATCACGACCCTGCTCATTTCTATTGAGATACTGTCAGATCACAGTACCGCTTACTGATTGAATATATTCCACATGCTTGTCAGATTTCTCTCTCTATATATATATATAAATATATACACACACACACACACACAAAATACAGGGTAGGCTGGTTAGGTAGTGGCTGTTGTGTTCCTAATGTGGGGAATTATTGTGCAGGTGTTGATATTGCAGAGTTTTATAGGCACACACCAGAGACTATGGACAGCCCAGTTGTGTTGGATTATTGGTACAGCTGTACCCACCGTTACATTTACTTACCGACATTTAATGTCTCCTGTCCGGGAGAAGCCCTTAGAGGAGACGTCCAGCCGCCATTAGGGGGGCATCCTACATCATCAAGCCTTGCCCCCATTGCAAAAGCAAACCAGTGATTTGCATCATTTGAGCCCCTCCACGTACACCAGCAAAACATGGGATTTTGCCGGTGCGGTAGGAAAAAGCTGGGGAAGCCGGGGGCATGCGGGAACATGCGGAAGGTTTGCCCACCCTTCCCGGGGGCCGGGAGGGGGACCCGATTTTCGGGAGCCTCCTGGCCATTCCAGGAGGGTAGGCAAGTATTCTGTTAAATGAAGATTGTTAATGGAGCTAAGGGTCTATACTGCTCTATGGCAGGTGTTAACCAGGTCTCTCACCACCATGTCACTACAGTAAAGAAATGAGACTTGCAAATTTACTCGGTGGCTATCTTGGGACCGGACTTAAGGCCTTCCCAGAGGCCAACCAGGCTACAGTACCACACTTCTCTCAACACCCACCCCCACCAAGGTACAGATACCTTAGTCTCCACACACCACAGGACTGTGTGATAGTACGGTCACTCACTGTCTCTCCCTGATACCTCTCCTTGTCACTCTATACCTCTCTCCCACTGCTTCTCCCTGTCACCCACTGGTGGGTGGTATACTGTATTATGAACTTGGAAGGGGGCCCAAGATACATTTTTGCACCTGAGCCAACCACTCACAAGTTCCATAGATTATTTTTGCAATAATCATGCAATATCGTGACCTACTGACAATGTTTCCTTCCTGTCCCACTTACAAGAGCATGTAGATGTGCAGTATCTAAAGAAATATAGAATATAGAAGTACTGCATCCTGTCATCAATACTACCAATATGCAGCAAATATAAAACAAAAACATTGCCTTCTAGGTGCACAATCATTTATTTTTGTACAGTACCGCTCTAAATTATAGGCTGAATTGTTTAAAGCTGGCAAACATTATAGTTATAGGGTGTGGTATATGGTTCCGACAGAGGGTTTCTGGTGTAGAAACACATTGGAGAATATTATACATATGTATGTATTTCACATGCTATTGATAGGAAGATGTATAGACACACAACATTCTTATTATAGTTGCTTTAACATACAGTAATGAGTCCATTCCCATAATCAGTGCATTCCCTCAAATTTAACAGGCTATTTATTCTAGCTGTGTAACTAATGGTAAGTAAAACCTGATTCAGACCTACTGTAATTGCAGTTTTGCCCGCAATAATTTGCATGGCAAAGTGTGTGAATTGCAGTTGCTGCGGCATTTAAACAGCACTGGATCTTTGCACCTTTGCCGGTATTTACCTGATATGATGACTGGCTGAAAATAGGATTGTTATCATTGATATCCACAATCTCCAGGCAGACTGGAATCTCAGACGATCTAGGAGGAGAACCATTATCTGAGGCCCTGACAGTGAAATTGAACCACTGCACCTGCTCATAGTCAACAGTACGATTTGCGATTATTTTCCCTGTAATGTAAAAATATAGGTATGCAATATATAGAATAGGATGTGTAAATATTTACAATATAGAATACGAAGACTCTCTTTGTAAAAATATGATTAAATAGATTAGAAATCTTACTCTCTTAATCTCTGCTCATGCATACCTGCCGTGTTGTCTTCCAGTTGGACGTATCCCGCTGGGCGAAGGTTAAGAAGAGAATAAGTGATCTGACCATTAGGCCCTTTATCTGGATCTACAGCAGAAACAGACAGCAGCGTGGTCCCTGCCGTGGCGCCTTCCACTATTCTTTGGGAAAATACAGTCACTCCAAAAGGACGAAATCTAGGGGTATTGTCATTCACATCCAGAACATTAACGGTTAGCTTTGCTGTAAGAAATAGAAGTACAGTACAGTGAAACCTATGTTCTTTGTAACATTGAATATTCCCTTAATCAATTATTTAATTTTTCTCCCTTTGTGTGGCTGTTATATCATTTGTTTTTATTGTTGAGTTTATTGAAAAATCACAGATTATAATCTGCAAAGCCCAGTACACACAGTGAGATATTGGCTAATGGACAATTTTGACTAAGCAGTTATGATTAAGCAATTTTGAGAGAGATTTTTGGCTAGATGCACTGGATATTTTGACTAAGTGATTTTGTATTAAGTCCCATACACACTGGGTGACTTTAAACTGAAAGCCGCTCAAAACAGCATGCTTGAGCGGCTTTCAGCTCAAAACTGCCCAGTGTGCATGGCCTGGCGATGAGCGGGGAGCGCTGCTACACGCTCCCACATCATCGCTGGGAAAGCCGCTCATCTGCTGGTAATACCAGCAGATGAGCGGCTTTGCATAGCACTGCACTATGCAAAGCCGTCCTCCCCCCACGGAACGGCGCCGGGCAAAGCCGCTCCCCCCCCCAGCGATGATAGACAGCGTGTATGGACCTTAAGTAATGGTAGTCTATGATCTAGTCAAAATTGCCTGCACAGTCAATCTATGCTAAGCAATCTATGCTAGACAATATTGACTACGCAGGAAAAAAATAGGGATATTTTGGCTAACCTTCTAGGACAGGCATGTCCAACGTTGGCCCTCCATGTGTTGTGAAACTACACATCCCAGCATGCTTTGCCACAGTTTTGCTATTAGAGAATGTTAAAACTATTGCAAAGCATGCTGGGATGTGTAGTTTCAAAACATCTGGAGGGCCAACGTTGGACATGCCTGTTCTAGGAGATTTTGACTATCTAGTCAAAATTTCCTGCCAAAATCTCACCGTGTGTACACCCCTTTATACGAATCATCTAATCTCAGGAAACAGTAGAACCATAGAACCAGTATACTGAAATACTAAATATGAAGAGTCCTGGGTCCAGCCCATTCCTAAATTACTTACCATTCGGGACACTGACTGATTTGTCAACCACTTGACTTGCATTATCATACACAGAGACCGAAATATCATATGTAGCTACTAGTTCTCTATTCAGTGGAGACTTTACCATTACTGCTCCTAAAAATAAACAAAAGTCACTACATCAATATACAGACAAGCAGATAGTAAATAATCAGAGCATGTGTGGTAAATTTACCTTTTAATTTACAGGATCAAGCTCCAATTTATCAACATAGTTAAAGTAACCAATTATTGTACAAAACAGTAACTTCCCAAGACCACCCCTTAACAAGATCCAGGTAGCTCCCAAGTTCAGTCTGCATAGGCTTAACAACAACCAATAAAGGGACATGCCTTGCCCTTTAAGATGATTAGGTCGGCATCCAAGCCAGCAATGACTATGAGAGTGCAGCAGTGACCAGTTATCATGGTGAGGATGGTGATGTAGGACAATGTATGAGTCAGACAGGAAAGGCTTTACAGAGGTAACAGATCAAACCTTCAGGATTGTGAGCCATAAAGGAAAGAAAAGATTTAGTTGGTTAGTAGCAGTAAACCAAAGTTCATGGGATTATTAATAAGAAAAGACCGTAAGAATAGAGGGGAAAAAGGATTGGAAAGTAAGAGGCTCAGGAGATATAGACAGGAAGAGTGGAATGGTGTAAATTCAATCTGATAAAATAACAAAAACAACCTAAACCAAAACAAAATGGGAAAAGGAAAAACACATTACAAGAAAGTACCTGTTTTGAAGTCAATACTGAAAGCTGCTTGCTGATTGGGCACAAGAACATT
This sequence comes from Crinia signifera, assembly GCF_055691185.1. NCBI lineage: Eukaryota > Metazoa > Chordata > Amphibia > Anura > Myobatrachidae > Crinia > Crinia signifera. The sequence goes on along the minus strand of NC_139222.1, from coordinate 75,794,970 downwards.
GGTGTCATCAGTGGCCAATATTTCTATGATGTAATACTCCAGACGTGGGTTGAGGTCTCGGTCAATGGCAGTGACCTCGGCTATAATGGTTCCCACCACAACTGACTCCAAGACACTCACAGTTTGGATGGGATTGACAAATTCTGGTGGGCAGTCATTAACATCATCAATAAGGATATTTACTGTGGTGCTTCCAGACAAGGGAGTGGTGCCACGGTCCGCGGCCACAACCATCAGCCTGTAGGAATCTTTCTCTTCCCTATCCACTGTTACATTGGCTACCCTTATAACCCCTGTGATTACATCAATGAGAAACCTATCCTGAGCACCACTTTCAATTCGGTAACTTAGTTGTTGGTTGGGGCCACTGTCCGCATCCGTTGCCATGACCTGCACAACAGAAAAACCTAAAAGAGAAACAAACTAAATCAAGTTAAACATAAAGAGAAATTTCTGCCTCCATTTCTGCCACCAATGTCGTTACCACGCTTAAATGGTTTCTTTCTGTCAATTACAGATGGAGCCCCTCTCACTCATTGCTGGTGCTCGCCAGAACGTCCCTGCTGGCGGAAAGGGACTCCATTAGACTGGAACGCGCGTGAGCGTCTCACCCTGCCCGTCTCAGCTTCAGGGATGGCTGGCGGGGCCTGGCGATTCTGTCGACAGCCCTGCAAGCATGAGAGGGGATCCATCTGTACTTTATGAATGAGTCCTCACTGTGATCAACTATGATAACAGACTGACACATACAGTATGCAGTTCTACAAAGCCGATATTCACTCATCTGTGAAAACACTGGCATAAGATGCAACTCACAGATAGAAAGAATGCAGGTGTACTACTCAAACATTAATAATTATAAGCAATATAATTCAATCTGGTACTTGTTTCCTAGCAGTGTGCCCAGATTTATTACATGCGCAAATGTAGTGAAATCGCATCGCATCACGTATAGTAGTAGCATGCGATGCGATTTTCCCGTTCCCGCTCCTATTTAAGTAAATTAGTTATTAGTTAACACATGTCGTCATTACTGTGTCAGCTGTATGAATGTGCAGGTGTGAATGTGTTCCTTAAACACCAGCACTATCAACGCCACCCCGAAGCATGTCGAGCGCAGCGAGCCCCACGAGGGTCGGCGGAAAGCATCCTCCGACCTTTTAATACCTCCACTATCCACGTCGGCGTGGAGTTGATTTTATATAGTGTGGCGAGCGCAGCGAGGGGACGCAGATTACTTTACATGTATTCCGCTCGCCAAGCTTCGAGCTCGCCACACTATATAGAATCAACTCCACGCCGACATGGATAGTGGGGGTATGAAAAGGTCGGAGGACGCTGGCGTTGATACTGGGGTTGACGCTAAACAATGGCATAGGTGCAGGTGCTTACAATTGTGAGCACCCATCACATCTATGCACACATCACATCTCATACCAGCACATCTCATTGTAAGCATTGGGTGTTTGTACAATGAAATATCGCATTGCATAGCATTTGGTGCACTGAGATCGCATTCGACATTTCATTGTATAAGCACTCCTGTGCACTTTATATGGATCGCATGCTACTATAACGCGGCATGCGATGTGATGCAATTTCACTACGGTGAATAGCCCAGTACGCTAAATGCATACTGGGCGCCCTGCTAGGAAACAAGTACCTTCAATTCTATTTTGTATATGTACAGTATATGTAGGACTGAAGCCAAGAGTAGCACCCCCACACCCACACATCCCTGATTGTTTTTAAATAGGAATCCTTGCTGACTGCACATTGGACAAGGTTCTATTAGAAGGTAAGACCTGTATACAGTATGTCAGTTGTGATATGAGTTTCTGAGTGCGGCCCCAATGATTGCTTTGGCACAATGTAATACATATTTACTATGTAACATTGTGTACACCTTTTCACTCCTGTAACATCTCTAATATACATCCGCTGCTCTCACTTACAGATGGAGCAGCTCTCAATGGCGATAGTACAGCCAATCGCCGGTGTGCACCATCTGACAGAAGGGGGAGTGTGCACACGAGAAGCTCGCGCGCCCCGTTCTGACAGAGCCTGCCGCCGCCCCTTGCAGCCCCCACTCACCCTGCACGTCTCCCTGAAGTGGAGATGGACAGGGAAGCCACACCCCGCCGCCGTGCTGATGGGGAAACACAAGCGTGTGAGATGCTCGTGCGTTCCCGTCAGATGGAGCACCTGTCCGCCAGCCTGCACCAGTTCTGGACATCTAGCGATCCTGCAGGCTGGCTGACAAGCATTCCATTTGTATCTAATACTCTTCAACATTTCACTTGCCATCTTTTGGTGCCTTGGATGGTTTGGTTTGGCTGATTTGGTAGCATCCTATGCACCTGTGCCCAGGGTAGCCGAGAGGTATACCGGGCTCCGGTAAAATTTAGGGGCATGGCCTAATAGTGGGAGACATGGCCACCTCCCACGATTAGGCCACGCCCCAAAATGTTTAGAGGGGTTTGAAAAACACTAAAGTTGAGGGGGGGGGGGTTGTTATTGTCTCTCCCCCTCAGCAGCAGCAGCACACCTACAGCATGTGTTGTGCTGACAGCAGGCTCAGCATGACCTCTCACGCTGTCAGTGAGAAACTCATGCTGAGCCTGCTGGCAGCACAGCACATGCTGTAGAGGTGTGTGTTGCTGCGGCTGCCTGGGAGAGATGGCGGGTGAAGGGGGGGTTGGACCAGGGCCCCCACAGGGCCCCTCCAGCAAGCCCGGGCCCGCTGTGACTTTTCTTCTGAAGTTCAGACTCAACTAGATTAATGCTTATAGAGGGCCATCAGGCAGCGTATGTGTATGTTACTGTAATATTGGGATACTGATTCTTATAGTGGGTCCAAGATCTGAAAAGGTAAAGGCTTTTCTGAGCTGAATGAATTGAACACTGACCAATCAGTGCCATATAATAAAAAGGGAATAACTTGTTTTAATAAGGCTGGGTACACACTGGAGCGACTTCCGTCCTTCATTAGCATTCTACAGGACAATAGCAATATAGTTGGTGTTGATGTGCAACACATCAAACCTGCGATGACACTAGCGACCATGGGCACCTGCATATCCGGCATACACACTGCTCTATGGGTATGATTCAGAACCGCTTGCTTATCAGCGGTTGTTTGCTGCTTAGCGCCATCTGGACAAATTTCGCTTTAGGAGGAGAAAACATGGGTATACTGTATCTAAGGGGTGGTCAGGAACACTCATTAAACATACTGACTATCTTATTGTCGGCCACTGGAGGAGTGGATGATGGGTCAGGTCCTCCTCCTTCGAGAAAGTTGTGACAACCGGGCAGAGAGCGATGTGCTGCCCGGCTGCCAGAGTCAGAGCAGGACAGGTCTGCGCAATGGCTATTTTGAAATTTTGTGATGACTCGCTAGCCAAATGAAGCAACCACTGCCGCTCCTGATTGGCTGCCGGATCGCTCCGATTGGTTTGGGAGCTAGCGGGAGATTTCAATATAGCCGCGGACCTGCTCTGAGATTGAATAGAGCTATGGCAGCACACAGCTATCTGTCCAGCTGTCACCGAGCAGCAGCATTTCAGTCCCCCTTGGCAACGAGCATTTCAGTCCCCCTTGGCAATGAGCATTTTACAGCAGTTTACTCCCCTTGGCAAGAGGCATTTCACTCCTGATTGGCAACGAGCATTTTACACCCCCCTCCCTTGGCAATGAGCATTTTACTCCCCCTTGGAGAGCATGTAATCCCCTTTGCCAACGAGCATTTCACTCCCCTGTGGTAGCGAACCAGTAATCCCCCTTGGCAATGAGCATGAAACCCCTTGGAAATGCGTATGAAACCCCTTGGCATCTAGCATGAAACCCCCTTGGCATCCAGCATGAAGCCCCCGGCATCAAGCATGAAGCCCCCGGCATCAAGCATGAAGCCCCCGGCATCAAGCATGAAGCCCCCTGCATCAAGCATGAAGCCCCCGGCATCAAGGATTTAGGTAAGCAGCACTTATGTGGCATCATATGTAATGGGCATCATGGTGTGTGATATAACGGAATGTGGCACAATGTGTAATGGGCATCCCAGTGTGTGGCACAGTGTGTAATGAGCATTATGTTGTGTGGCCTTATGTGTAATTGGCATTATGGCATGCGATATAATGTGTAACGGGCATTACAGCATTTGCTATAATGTGTAATAGGCATTACCATGGGTAGTATAATGTGTAATACCATGCCCATTTTTGTGAGGCCACACCACCTTTTTTGGCACGAGGCAAAGCCACGCGAGGGTCCCTGCTGCAGGATTAGTTGAATCTGGGACCACCCATTATCATATTTCTAGAATCACCAGTGGGAGAAAATATACCATGTAAACATGTATTAATTGTATTGTAATGATGGCATTCTCAATGTATTCCCATAGCATCAGATTCAACAGCTTACCTGGAGGGCTGTTCTCCAGGAGATGCACAACAACACTCAGTGGACTAAAGATTGGTCTATTGTCATTTGCATCTAATATTGTTAAAATAAGAATGGCTGTGTCATTCAGCTTGCCGATATCCTCTGCCACCAGGGTGAGATTCAGCACTGGGACAGAGAAAGCTTCTCGGTCTATAACTCTGCCCACTTTCACAGTCACAACACCTGCAATATAGAAGATTATCAAACAATGTATGTCAAAGTCCAAAAGTGTAGACACACTGCACTTTTAACATAAATAGTACTTCATTAGGCACTTGTGTATTATCACGGCGCCCATCGCATACCGTATTTAATGGTATGCGATGCGATGTTCGCGTTAAATTAACCGGAATGTACAATTAAATATCGCATAGCATCGCATGCCAGCAAATGGCATGCAATGTGATGCGATTTTTAATTGTACAAGCACCCTGATGGGTGCATACAATGTTAAATGCACCCCCATTGTCAATGCCATCCCCACTATCAATGCCAACCCGAAGTGTGGCGAGCCTGCGAGGGGTGGCGGTATGCATCCTCAGACTTTTTCATACCCCCACTATCCACGTCGGTGTGGAGATGAATTTCGAGCGCAGCGAGCCACCGAGCCCCGCAAGGGGACGCGGAATACATGTAAAGTAATCCGCGTTTGCTCGCCACGCTTCGGGCTCGGTGCGCTCACCACACTATCTAAAATCAACTTCACACCGACGTGTATAGTGGGGTATGAAAAGGTCGGAGGACGTGTACCGCCGCCGCTCGCCACGCTTTGGGTTGGTGTTGATAGTGGGGGTGCCATTGAAAATGGGGGTGCATTTAACATTGTAAGCACCCATCGGGGTGCTTGTACAATTAAAAATCGCATCGCATGCCGCTATATTGCGATGAGATGCACTTCAATAAAAATCGTGGGCGCCGTGCTAATACACAAGTACCCTTTATTACTATCAGTGTAAACAGCTAACTTTTACTGTATAGTAATTTACGACATTGAATGTAAATGTTGTTAAACAATAAATCCAGTGAGATCAGAGGTGTAACCACTACCTGCACTTGATCTCCTGTGGGAACAAAGTAGCAAAGATGGAGCTAAAATCCCAGGTACTTGTGTACTTTCACGGCACTCATCGCATGCCATCGCATGCCAAATGTAGTGGCATGCGATGGCATGCGATTTTTGCAGGTTTTTTTTTTTAGTATTTTTTGAAAAATCGCATGCGATGCGATCACATGCGATTTTTAACAGAAATGCATCCAAATGCATTGAAATTAGTATCAAACATGTTCAATGGCCCCAAATGTCATTTTTGAGGATGTACCACCCCCACTATCAACGCGAACCCGAAGCGTGGCGAGCGGCGGAGGTACGCGTCCTACGACCTTTTCATACCCCCACTATCCATGTCGGCGTGGAGTTGAGAATAGAAAGTGTGGCGAGCGCAGCGAGCCACCGAACCCCGAAGCGTGGCGAGCGCAGCGGACACCTGTGAAGCCCCCGAGGGGACGCGTATACCTGTGAAGGTATCCGTGTCCGCTCGCCACGCTTCGGGCTCGCCACACTTTCTATTCTCAACTCCACGCCGACGTGGATAGTGGGGGTATGAAAAGGTCGTAGAACGCGTACCGCCGCCCCTAGCGGGCTCGCCACGCTTTGGGTTCGCGTTGATAGTGGGGGTGGTACAGCCTCAAAAATGACATTTGGGGGCCATTGAACATGTTTGATACTAATTTCAATGCATTTCTGTTAAAGATCGCATGCGATGCGATTTTTTCCTATACGATGGACATCGTGGGAACCGTGATTGTACACAAGTACCAAATCCCATTGTGGTTTGGGTACCTCACTATTGGCTGTATGAAGATTATCACCAAATGGTAAATGTTTGTGTAGAAAGATGGCTATGTTTTCAAGTTAGCAGATGTACCCGCCAGCCAAGATAATGAGTTGGCTATAGTTCGGACAAACATGATACATGCAGAGCAGTGAAAACCTAGATTTAATTTATAGCAGGCATGGCTAAATGCCAGCATGCCTTGCCATAGTTTTAGCATTTCCTAATAGCAAAACTGTGGCATAGCATGATGGAACTTGTAGTTTCACAACAGCTGAAGGTCCATAGTTTGTCCATGCCCGATTTAGAGGTAATCAGGGAATATTTTTTTGGACTCAAGAGCACTTTGAGACAGCATCAAACTTTCAAACCATTTCAAAGAAGAGTGGAGATAGTTCTGATTATATATGTGAAGTGCAACACATTTTGATTCTTCCAAATGCACTTAAGAGAAGCACATTGTTAGATGCAATTTAATCAAAAACCTTCAAGAGTCCAAAAGGTAACAAATAAATATATTTTTTCCTAAAATGACAACTCTGCAATCTCATACTTCATTTAGAAAATGGAAGAGGCTAAACTGAGCAGTACTTACCAATTATGAGGGTGTTAATAAAGTAATAGGAGATTGAACTGGAATGTGACATTTAAGATAGTGTTTACAATATCGCCTAGTGTATACACTACATATCGTTAATGATGAGCGTGGGGTCTGTGGGGTCTTTTTTTAATTTTTTTTTTTACACACACTGTGATTTTGTGGGTGTCCTGTGGCCACTGTGCGCTGATCAGTGACGTACATCACTGATCAGCTTTTTCGGCACAGGGTTGATCTATTTTTTTTTTTTTTTGATCAAATTCCTGTTGCCTTTGAGCGCTGTTCAGTGACGGACGTTACTGACCAACATCTGTGCTCAATTTTTGGCGCAGGACCTTTTTTTTTTCTGCACTACATACACACTACACACTACATACCCCCCCGGGTTGAAATAAAGTTTGTACCCCCTCTACACTATACACGTGTTGAAACATTTCACTACCAGAAACACAAAAATAAAAATGGCATCCCAAATGTCATCCCAAATGTCATCCCAGTCATCCAGAAGAATGTATTCAGCGGAGGAGGCATATGCCATGCTTGCCTCTGACTCTGACACAGCCAGTGATGCAAGCGGGGAATTTGAAGGATTCATCTTAAGCTCCTCTTCCTCCTCTAGTGATGAGGGACCCCCTCAAAGACGCCCCCGTAGAGCAGCTGAGACCCCCCCAATAATTGATCTCGTATGGACCCCACCACCAGACAATTTTGAGCCCCAGGTTCCTGAGTTTTTGGCCATCCCAGGAATCCAATTTGATTCCACAGGTCTCAGAGAAATTGACTTTTTCAAATTATTTTTCTCTGATGATTTTATAAATTTAATGGTGGACCAAACTAATTTATATGCCCAGCAGTTTATTGCTCAAAACCCCACGTCATCATTTGCTAGGTGGACCCCTGTAGATGCAGTAGAGATGATGACATTTTGGGGTCTGGTGTTTCATATGGGCATAGTAAAAAAGCCAGAAATTAGGCAATATTGGAGTACAGATGTTCTGTACAGCACCCCACTTTACCGTATGGCCATGACCCGGACTCGTTTTGAGTTAATCCTTAAATTTTTGCATTACAACGATAATGCACAGTGCCCACCCAGAGATGATCCCACCTTTGACCGGCTATTCAAAGTCAGGCCGGTCATTGATCATTTCAGTGCCAAATTTGCAGAGATGTACATCCCAGATAAATTCATTTGCATAGACGAGTCCCTTATACATTTTAAAGGAAGGGTTAAATTCCGCCAGTACCTTCCCAATAAGAGGGCAAGGTATGGCATAAAAATGTATAAGCTGTGTGAAAGCACCTCAGGGTACACCCACAGGTTTAGTTTATATGAAGGGAAGGATTCAAGAATTGAACCGCCAGAATGCCCCCCCTCCCTCGTAGGTGTTAGTGGAAAAATTGTCTGGGATTTAGTGCACCCCTTCCTGGATAAAGGTTATCACCTCTATGTGGATAACTTTTACACTAGCATCCCCCTGTTTAAGGCCCTTGGTTCAAGAGGTACAGCAGCTTGCGGTACTGTGCGCAAGAACCAAAGAGGCCTCCCAAAAACGCACATTGCCCAAGTAATGAGAAGGGGTGAAAGCAGGGCACAATCCACCGAAAATATGTTGTTGGTCAAATATAAGGACAAGAGGGATGTCCTTATACTGACAACAATTCACGGAGACAGTACCACCTCCGTCCCTGTACGAGGTACCAGTACCCACACCTCAAAACCTATTTGTATCCTGGATTACAATAAGTACATGGGCGGAGTGGATCTTTCAGATCAGGTACTGAAGCCGTACAGTGCCCTGCGGAAAACAAAAATCTGGTACAAGAAGCTGGCCGTGTATATCATCCAGATGGCACTGTATAACGCTTACGTGCTATTCCGTTCTACCAGCCAGAGGGGGACATTTATGCACTTTCAAGAGGAAGTCATAAAGGGCCTAATATTTGGGAACCAGCAGGCAGAGGGCCCCAGTACTTCTAGTACTGGCCCCCGTATTGTACCAGGGCAGCATTTTCCTGATGAAATCCCCTCCACTGGAAAAAAGGGCAGGACACAAAAAAGTTGCAAAGTTTGCTATAAAAAGGGAATAAGAAAGCAAACTATTTTCCAGTGTGACACTTGCCCCGACAAACCCGGCCTATGTATAAAGGAGTGTTTTAAAATATACCACACATCTATGGATTATTAGGTTCATCATTTCACCGTGCTTCGGGGGTCTTGCTAATGCCACATAGCACCCACCATTCATTCCACCAGAATCTGAGCTGCAAAATCCAAAAATCACTCCTTCCCTTCTGAGTCCTGCCATGCACCCAACTGGTATTTTTTGGTCACATGTGAGGCATTGCCGTACTCGGGAGAAATTGGGGCACAGATTTTGGGGTGCTTTTTCTCCTTCATACCTTATGAAAATGAAAAATTTTGAGCCAGAACTGCATTTTTGTGTAAAGAAATGTAATTTTTCATTTGCACAGCCCAGTTGTATCAAAATTGGTGAAACCCCTGGGGGTTTGAAATGTACACTATACCCCTAGATGAATTCCCTGAGGGGTGTAGTTTGCAAAATGGGGTCACTTGTGGGGGGTTCCACTGTATTGGTGCTTTGGGGGTCTTGCTAATGCGACATAGCACCCACCAACATTCCACCAGAATCTGTGCTGCAAAATCCAAATATCACTCCTTCCCTTCTGAGTCCTGCCATTTTTTGGTCACACATGAAGCATTGCCGTACTCGGGAGAAATTGGGGCACAGATTTTGGGGTGCTTTGTCTCCTTCATTCCTTGTGAAAATGAAAAATTTTGAGCCAGAACTGCATTTTTGTGTAAAAAATTTAATTTTTCATTTTCACTGCCCAGTTGTACCACAATTGGTGAAACCCCTGGGGGTTTGAAATGTACATTATACCCCTAGATGAATTCCCAGAGGGGTGTAGTTTGCAAAATGGGGTCACTTGTGGGGGGCTTCCACTGTATTGGTGCTTTGGGGGTCTTGCTAATGCGACATAGCACCCACCAAAATTCCACCAGAATCTGAGCTGCAAAATACAAAAATCACTCCTTCCCTTCTGAGTCCTGCCATGCACCCAAATGGTATTTTTTTTTCACATATGAGGCATTGCCGTACTCGGGAGAAATTGGGGCACAGATTTTGGGGTGCTTTGTCTCCTTCGTTCCTTGTGAAAATGAAAAATTTTGAGCCAGAACTGCATTTTTGTGTAAAAAATTTAATTTTTCATTTTCACTGCCCAGTTGTACCACAATTGGTGAAACCCCGGGGGGTTTGAAATGTACATTATACCCCTAGATGCATTCCCTGAGGGGTGTAGTTTGCAAAATGGGGTCACTTGTGGGGGGCTTCCACTGTATTGGTGCTTTGGGGGTCTTGCTAATGCGACATAGCACCCACCAAAATTCCACCAGAATCTGAGCTGCAAAATACAAAAATCACTCCTTTCCTTCTGAGTCCTGCCATGCACCCAAATGGTATTTTTTGGTCACATGTGAGGCATTGCCATACTCGGGAGAAATTGGTGCACAGATTTTGGGGTGCTTTTTCTCCTTTATACCTTATGAAAATGAAAAATTTTGAGCCAGAACTGCATTTTTGTGTAAAAAAATGTAATTTTTCATTTGCACAGCCCAGTTGTATCAAAATTGGTGAAACCCCTGGGGGTTTGAAATGTACACTATACCTCTAGATGAATTCCCTGAGGGGTGTAGTTTGCAAAATGGGGTCACTTGTGGGGGGCTTCCACTGTATTGGTGCTTTGGGGGTCTTGCTAATGCGACATAGCACCCACCAAAATTCCACCAGAATCTGAGCTGCAAAATACAAAAATCACTCCTTCCCTTCTGAGTCCTGCCATGCACCCAAATGGTATTTTTTGGTCACATGTGAGGCATTGCCGTACTCGGGAGAAATTGGGGCACAGATTTTGGGGTGCTTTGTCTCCTTCATTCCTTGTGAAAATGAAAAATTTTGAGCCAGAACTGCATTTTTGTGTAAAAAAATGTAATTTTTCATTTGCACAGCCCAGTTGTATCAAAATTGGTGAAACCCCTGGGGGTTTGAAATGTACACTATACCCCTAGATGAATTCCCTGAGGGGTGTAGTTTGCAAAATGGGGTCACTTGTGGGGGGCTTCCACTGTATTGGTGCTTTGGGGGTCTTGCTAATGCGACATAGCACCCACCAAAATTCCACCAGAATCTGAGCTGCAAAATACAAAAATCACTCCTTCCCTTCTGAGTCCTGCCATGCACCCAAATGGTATTTTTTGGTCACATGTGAGGCATTGCCGTACTCGGGAGAAATTGGGGCACAGATTTTGGGGTGCTTTGTCTCCTTTATTCCTTGTGAAAATGAAAAATTTTGAGCCAGAACTGCATTTTTGTGTAAAAAATTTAATTTTTCATTTTCATTTGTACCACAATTGGTGAAACCCCTGGGGGTTTGAAATGTACATTATACCCCTAGATGAATTCCCTGAGGGGTGTAGTTTGCAAAATGGGGTCACTTGTGGGGGGGTTCCTAACTTTTAGCATCTTATGGTGCCTAGAAACCTACATGGTGCCTAAAAAATAATCTCATAAAAAGGAGGCTCCAAAATCAAGTAGGTGCTCCTTCCATTATGAAGCCTGTGGTTTGGTCAACGTGCACACTAGGGCCACATATAGGATATTTATGAAAACAAAAGAATTGGGGGAATCAATTTTTAGTCACATTTCTCTAGTAAAATGTACTGTGTTCCTTAGAAAAATGTATTAAAATTGAAAATCTGCAAAAAAAATGAAATTTTGAAATTTCACCTACACTTTGTTTTAATTCCTGTGAAACACCTAAAGGGTTAACAAACTTCCAAAATGCTGTTTTGAATACTGTGAGGGGTGCAGTTTTTGAAATGGCATCATTTATGGGGGTGTCTCACATACAAGTCCCTCAAAGTCACATCAGAACTGAACTGGTCCCTAAAAAAATCAGTGTTTGAAATTTTCTTGAAAATTTGAGAATTTGCTATTCATATTTTAAGCCTCCTAGTGTCCAAAAAAATTAAAAGGAGGTTGAAATAATGATGGCAACATAAAGTAGACATATGGTCTATGTTAGTTATTAACTATTTTGAGTGGTATGATTATTTGTCTCACAAGCAGAAAATTTAACATTTTGAAAATTGCTAAATTTTCCATTTTTTTACGACATTTTGGTATTTTTCACAAAAAAACACAGACTGTATCGACGAAAATTTACCACTAACTTGAAGTACAATGTGTCACGAGAAAACAATCTCAAAATCACTGGGATAAGTAAAAGCAAAAAAAAGTTATCCCCACTTAAGTGATACATGTCAGATTTGAAAAAAAGGGCTCTGTCAGGAAGGCAAAAACTGGCTGCGGCGGGAAGGGGTTAATGTCACTCCCCTCGCGCCCTGCATCGGCAAGTGTGTGTATGCAGTTGCTGATGCCGCCACCCCACTACCACCCCACTGGTTGGTGCCGCCACCCCACCGCCACCAATATCGATGGCGGAGAGGAATCGTTAAGTGTGTATGGGGCTTCACGCTTTGTACATCTAGAGCATTTTCAACCTCTCAATGAACCTAGGCATCCTTGTAGTTTGTGGACAAATCTCCCATATGTGAACTATCTACCTACACTGGTGTGGAAAGCTAGATGACACATTAGATGACATTGGAATTGATGCCATCGTCAGCGATTTCCTCTGAACTTTTGGGAAAACGATACACACCAAGCGATTTTATGAATGATATCGTCAGTGGCCACATCCAGGAGTATGGCAGACATTGACGATATCCTCAGATTGAGCTGCATGTACAGGTGACAGAGGACTTCGCTAATGACCCAACGTTCTCTTCCTGTCCCCGGGGCCTTGCTGCTAGGGTGGCCCTGCTCTCTTCCCCTGCACACTTCTGTCTTCCATCCATCTTTTTGACCATGTGTGTCACATTTTCTTTCTGAGCCTCTGCTTCTGTTTCTGTCACCCACTTTTAGAACTAGATTAAATAAGGTGCAAATTTCTATCTGTATATGGGTATGGGTCATAGGGTTGACAGCACAAAGGTCAACATGCATTGGGTCAACCACTAAAGGTCGACATGCATCAAGGTCAACATGTCACTCTGAAGGTCGACATGGGGTTCGGTCGACAGGGTCATTAGGTGGACACATGCATTAGGTCGCATGGGCAAGGTCGACATTGGGTATTTTTGTCCCGAATGTTGACAGAGTCAACATGGAGACCGGAACGTTGTGGTCGCCATGCTTCAGGCACGATGCCTCGCTACGCTTGGCACAGTATTTTATTCTCCCTCCACACACTAGTGGATGGTAGGGCATGAAATACCGCCTGTCGGCACATATCTGCTAAAAAAAAAAGGTGAAAAAGCCTATGTCAACCTAATGACCTTGTCGATCTTCAGACATGTTGACCTTTAGTGGTCAACCCAATGCATGTCAACATTAGTGCTGTCGACCTAACAACCGTATTCCCTGTATACACATCAGATTATTATGGAGAAAAACCTGCCACATTGATAAATGGGTAAAACCCCCGTTTGTTTCGATCTAACCCATGTTGACCTCGAACCATGTTGACCTTGCTGCTTGTCGACCTAGTTGTTGTAGACCAAATGACCGTATCCCGACCAGACATATGCTAGAAGTGCCACAGCAGAGAGCGACACCTCATGCAGGGAAGAGGAACTGCACAGATTTTGAAAGATGCAGGGTGCTAGAATGAACTCTATATTACTGACAGGCAGAAATAGTAAAACAATAACACTGTAGGTGCACTTAATTATAACACAAATACAACATCAAGGGCCACATTTAATAATGAGTGATGTTCTTGTTATCACTTATTACTAATGTTAAATGGTGCTCCAACCAAACAGCTCCTCTCATTTTTCCAACACATGACAGTTAGGACCTGACTGGCTGGAATGCCCTTTAATATTAGCAACAAGTGATACCAAGATCATCACTTTGTAAATCGGTCCCTAGTTCCTATGCAATTGTAACACTTCAAACTGTTTATAGCATGATGACATCAAAGATGTCCTTCATAGTACTATATTTATGTTATATTTAGCAGTGCTTACAACTCCTGAGTAACTTTTATTGAGCAGTGCATAACGTGAATACAGTCTTACCTGTGCTGTTGTGCATGGTAAACAGATCCATTTGAGACCCAAGTAGACGATATGACACCAGGGCATTCGGTCCTAGGTCATTATCTAAAGCTAGAATAGGTCCATTCAGGACATTGATGGGTGAGCCTAGATCAAACATGAGAGTCAGAATCTTGAAAACAGATGTCACAATGAGCCTCTGTAGATCACTTCAATTTTTGTGCCCCCCCCCCCCCCCCCCTTATACCCAACAAATCCCATGAATTGCTGTGACAAACAGTAATAATGAATGAGAGATATACAATGAGGCCCAAACACATATGCTTTAGTGATGGCTCAGGCTGTTGTAGCCGTAGCAGACTGAATTGACCCAGACGGTCCTGTAGGGAAATAAATATAATGATCAGTCCTTATGCATGTGGAGATTTGGCATAGAAATATTAAGGCTTGGATTGCAGAAATCTTGATGACCTCTTCTCAGGTCTACTTGTGTTCTTGTTATATCTCTAAATAGATAAACATTCAATTATGAACACCCAGATACCATGTGAAACAAGTTCAGTAGGAATTATTGATATACCGTAATTAGTGCTTATCTATTATATTGCTTTAATCTACTCAAAGCACATTTCTGTGTTATAATCACAGTCATGGAAGTTTACACTTCAAGCACAACATGCACTAAGCTTCAAAAGTGATAAAATGGAGAGTAATAAACAGCCAGCCAATCAGCTCCTACCTGCCATGTCACAGACTGTGTTTGAAAAATGTCATACAGGAGCGGATTGGTTGGTTGTGTATCACTCTCCATTTTATCACTTTTGAAGCTTAGTGCATCTGGCCCCAAATGAGGCATTCTTGTGACATAGTGATAACGGTTAAATGATAAATGTTGCTACCACACTGCCAGGCACAAGTTATGTATAATACCTACAGCATGTACTTTGCAGGACAGTATACAGTCTGCAAAATACAGTGCAAATACAGTGCAAAAGAATGGATTGTCTATGCCTGGTAGGGTAATCCATTTGCAGTATTCCGAAATAGTGAGTGGTCGTAAAAAAACGTTGCTTCTAGTAATTTCTTAAAATTTGGAATTACTAAGGCATAAGAATCATTGATCTGGGAGGCCAGCACACAGCAGGGGTTCAATCAGCAAAAGTATTACATGTAAGTTGTTGTGAAGCCTAATTAACAGATACATATGGAATAGTGCATTGAACAATCACTGTAAATATAAAATACAGTATGTACCACGGGCAGTAGTGAATAAAGCCTGTCCACCATTATATTAGTACAGGCATGTCTGCCATTATATACACATCAGCATATTCTGCATTATCATCTATATATATGTCTAGTGTCCGTGAGTCTCCGAAACACTGCCATCTGATGGCAGAGAGTGAAACTACATCTCTTTCTCACACATGCACAAACACAGAAGGTAGCAGACTAGCTTTCGAAGCTTTTGCTTCAAGCGGGCTTACTAGTGTAGTAAATATTTAAGCACAATAGTGGGGAAGGGGTTAAAACTCCTCTCTTGACCTCCCATTATGGTGCACTGCTTTTATTGATTCATTTTTAAGATTTTGGGAGAAGGAACACAATATTTGAATTCAATGGCCTCTTTCTAAGTTGTGTATTAAGTATATAATTATTGTTCTTTTCACTATTGAAAAGAAACCATTTCAACGTAATAGAACAGCCTTTACTTATAGTCTATACTACCTGCTGGAGAGTTCTCCATGATCTCTGCCTGATAGGATCCCTGAGAGAACACAGGTCGGTTATCATTCTCGTCGGAGATCGTCACAATCAACAGGTCGAAATCCTGATCAGAGAAACAGACAAGTCTAGTTCACAAACTGCATAATGTCTCAGCTTCACAAAGTAATCTCCATGCCAACAACATAAGCTGTGGACTGTGGGGTACATTAGTAACAGCAGCCTGAAAAAACACATTTCACTGCTTCAGACATGAGGAAATGATGAAAAACTATGCCCACGTTGATAAACATAGGTTGCAGGTGAATGTACAGTACATACTGTAAGAATAAATATACATGGTACATAGCAAATGTAATCAAAGTTCTCTTCAACAGGGCAGGCACTCCAGACCCGGGCCCAGGCAGATAGGGGGCCCAGGACTGGAGTTTCTAACATATAGGGGTATTAAGCCTCAACAAGAGATAAATGCAAGGGTGATAAAGAGAGATAAACATCCAGCCAATCAGCTCTTTACTGACTTTTTTCAAACACAGCCTGTAACATGGCAGTTAGCAGGTGATTGGCTGGATGTGTAGCTCTCTTTATCACTCTTGCATTTATCTCTTGTTAAGGCTTAATACATCTGCCCCATTATTTGTCATAAACAAAGTTCAAATTTCCCTTGAAGCAATGTAGAGGTTGGGAAATGCAGCCAGTACTGCCGACACAGGTATCACCAGGCATTCAGGGTGTTCGGGGAATGTGTCCAGCCTATTTTTTTAGTCCCGGGCAGCACAATTTTTGAGGGCAGCCCTGCTCTTAAATGTAACCTCACCCTTCTAGAGTTCCGGATATTTTCTGGATTGTCCTTCACAGTCACTGTTAGCCTGTACTCAGAAACCTTCTCTCTGTCCAGCTGGCGATTCACATAAACTATTCCAGACTGAAAGAAAAAAGTGTAGAAATAACAGCATGAACATTGTAAGTAACAGACACAAACTTAAAAGTAGTACTGACCATAAAAAGATGTTTGGTCAATGAATCAAGGTTTGCACACTTACATTTCTGAGGTGATATTCAATACATAAAGGGCCTGACTGGTGTACTCACATTGCCACAGCATAATTGATATGCTGAAGCCATTTGGGGGGTGGCGACGGAGACTGCTCTTCAAAACAGAGGGCATGTGGCCCACATTTTGCTAAATCACTGAGGCCGAGCTCTGCATTTTCTGACACAGATTTCTTGGTCCCGCAAGCTTGAACAGCCTAACAATCCTGAAGGTTACTCAAAAGTATGCAAGTTATCCAATGGCTGTGCTTAGGGATGGATGGGAATAGGTAAAAACCAGAACCAGACCCTGAAAAGCCAGACCGTACTGGCTTCATTCCTGAAACTGCTATTCCGGAGCTTGTAGTGTCCACTTTAGGGAGTGCCTGTCTTGGGGATGTCTCATCCAGGGTGCCTGTGACAGCTGTCATCTGGGAGATGGGGAAGGAGACCCTGTTTGGTCAGGGGACGTAGTAAAAACCAGAACAGTCTGGACCAGCGTTCGCCAACCCGTCGCTCGCGAGCGACGGGTAGCTCGCCGGGTGTTTTAGAGTAGCTCGGGGACTCCAGTCCCCGCTGCCGCTCGTGTAATGGCGGCGACTGGGCAGGGTGAGTGCGACCGCCTCTAAGCGCCATCAAGCGGCACGGGCGCAGCAGCAGCATGCGCCTCGCGGCATCTAGCACAGCAGGAGCACGCGTGGGCGGAGTCCTCCTGCCACGCATTGGCCGTGTTGGTGTGTATGCGGTAACACGGCGGCGTACCGGCGACAGACTGCAGATAGGGACCCTGGAGTGACTGACAGCCCGGGAGCGAAGGGAGAGGTTTCCCCAGCAGCGCACGGACCTGAGTGAGTTCCCGCCCGTCACCGCGCACTGTTTGTCCACGGGTTGCCGCACTTATCGACGCCACAGGTATAATGGGCATCATGTGTATGGCATATGTTTAATGAGTCATTAAACATATGCCACACAAATAATGTCCATTAAACATATGCCCCACACCTTGATACTCATTAATTAATAATCATCAAGGTGTGTGGGGCATATGCCACACACGATGCCACACACTTGATGCTCATTAATAATGAGCTTCACGCTGTGGGGCATTTGTATAATGGGCATCATGTGTGGCATATGCCCCAGATACCTTAATGATTATTAATTAATGAGCATCAAGGTGTGGGGCATATGTGTAATGGGCATCATTTGTGTGGCATATGTTTAATGAGCATCACAGTGTGTGGCATATGTTTAATGAGCATCACAGTGTGTGGCATATGATTAATGGAGCATCACGGTGTGGCATATGTATAATGGAGCATCACGGTGTGGCATATGTATAATGGAGCATCACGGTGTGGCATATGTATAATGGAGCATCACGGTGTGGCATATGTATAATGGGCATCACGGTGTGTGGCATATGTATAATGGAGCATCACGGTGTGGGGCATTTGTATAACGGAGTATCACGTTGTTGGGCATATGTATAATGGGCATTGTGTGTGTGGCATATGTATAATGGAGCATCACACTGTGGGGCATTTGTATAATGGAGCTTCACATTGTGGCATATGTATAATGGAGCATCACGGTGTGGCATATGTATAATGGGCATCACGGTGTGTGGCATATGTATAATGGAGCATCACGGTGTGTGGCATATGTATAATGGAGCATCACGGTGTGGGGCATATGTATAATGGAGCATCACAGTGTGGCATATGTATAATGGGCATCACGGTGTGTGGCATATGTATAACGGAGCATCACGGTGTGGGGCATTTGTATAACGGAGTATCACGTTGTTGGGCATATGTATAATGGAGCATCACGGTGTGGGGCATATGTATAATGGAGCATCACGGTGTGGCATATGTATAATGGGCATCACGGTGTGTGGCATATGTATAACGGAGTATCACGTTGTTGGGCATATGTATAATGGGCATTGTGTGTGTGGCATATTATGCAGATTTTTTAACATTTTTTACTTTAGTAGCTCTTCGGGCGGTTTATTTTGTCGCGAGTAGCTCCCGACCCAAAAAAGGTTGGAGACCACTGGTCGGGACCATACATGGGTGCTGTATTCTTTCCTTCCCCATCTCACAGGTGACAGCTCTCACCAGCACTCCCTGACTCTACAAGATCCAGAATATCAATTTCACAAATAGAGCCTGTCCGGTCCGTTGTTCCAGGGTTTTGTCCAGTTCTGGTACAGACAATGGGGGAGATTCTCTAAACTAAAAATTCGGCAAAAACCCAGTTATCAGGGTTTTTACCGCATTTTGGTATGCTCTAAGCATCCCCCGCCGCGTTATCACGACGGGGGGGCATCGCCATAAAAATCTGGTGATGCCTCATCGACCCCCCCTCACTTGTGTGTGCCTCACTTGTCCGCTGCTCGGACCTGTGACCTCCTCCTCCTCCCTCCCTAAGATCCTCTTCCGGGTGCAGGGAGAAGGAGAGCCCGGCGCAGCTGCAGCAGCGCCGGGTAAGGGAGGGAGGGGGGAGCCGGCAGGATCCAATGTGACCCGCTGTCTCCCACCGCAAAGAACAGCTCTTAACGCAAGAGCTGTCTTTTGCCATAATTATCGCATATGTTAGAGCATATGCGATAATGATGTATGCGATGGGGGGCGATGTGCGGCGGTAAGAGGGCGCAGATGTTAGAGCATCCCCCCTAGGGTTGTTATACATGTGACTGTAAGGAAACATGGTTGTAGGTGATGGGTGAATGCCACAAGTCACCAGACTTAGGGATGGCCATCGACCATCAATGATTTGAAATTATCCACGGTTTATGGCCAATGTAGAATACTTTTGCCATTGATGGGTGGGAAATCTCTAGGTTTTTTTTAAAGCGGCAATCATTTATACTGCAAAAATGAACTGGCTTTGCAGTGTAAATGATTGCCGCTTTAAAAAAACTGGTGATTTCTTACCAAATATCTCACTTTCTGAATCTCTCATCCTATTACATTTCACCCTCGGTAAGAAATCTACAGTTTTTCTTAAAGCGGCAATCATTTACATTCAAAATCAAACTGGTTTGATTGCCGCTTTAAAAAAAACCTGGAGATTTCTTACCAAATCTCTCACTTTCTGAATCTCCCATCCTATTAAATCCCCCCCCCCCAGGTGTCTATTTACATAAGTGAAGCATTAGTATATTATCACGCAGAATCAATGCAAACTGTGTCCATGTCTGATTCACTCACAAAGTTCTGTAAAATTTGAGCTGCAGTGTACTGTATCCATGGTTTCAAATCACAAATGCTATACATATTTTCTATTGTTGGAAACTTAAATCACTGACAATATTTGCAGACATTTATATTATAGACTTACATTCTCATTGATGAAAAAGGTATTCTCTCCATTCCCTGCAGTTATGTTATAGGTCAGAAGGGCATTACGCCCAGTGTCAGCGTCACTAGCCAGGATTCTGGTTATAGGAGTTGATACAGGTGTTTTCTCACTGATGGTTATATTTAACGGGAGGTTGAGGATAACAGGATCGTTGTCATTAATGTCTAATACACGCACATCAACAACGGTCTATATGGGAGGAAGAAGCATAAATTATCTCCAGAATTTATGCGTTACATCAGTGTCCAACATAGGTTCCCAGTCTGCTTCCACTTTCAATAAATAATTAAATTAAGATATACAATATAGATTTAAAAACATTAAAACTATAATATAGAGGTACTGATGTACTAACCTTGAAAAGTGCTACAATGGATGGTTATAAACCACCAGCCAATCAGCTGCTAACTGCCATGTCACAGGCTGTGTTTGAAAAATATCAGGTAGGAGCTGATTGGTTAGTGGTTTATCACTCTCCATTCTATCACTTTTCAAGGCTTAGTACAGTGATGGCTAACCTGGACACTCCAGCTGTTGTTGAACTAAACATCCGAGCCTGCCCTGCATCAGTTTTAGCATGGCCAAATAGTAAAACTGTAGCAGGGCATGCTGGGATTTGTAGTTCAACAACAGCTGGAGTGTCAAGGTTAGCCATCACTGGCTTAGTACATCTCACCCATTATGCTACATTTATCAAAAGCTTGGAGAGAGAAAGTACCAACCAATCAACTCCTGTCCGGTTTCAACCCTGTAACATGGCAGTTAAGAGCGGATTGGCTTGTACCTTATCACTCTCTAAAATTTGATAAATCTAGCCCATAATATAAAAATTACAATTATTTAACAAAACAACAACATTGTTTTGTAAGGCGCTAAGAACATGTTATTGATAAACTTTGCACTTCTATATTGCAGATCTATTTATATATTTACAGTTTCTTATTATTATATAGCACAGCATATTCCATTGGAAACAACAGTGATCAAACAAACTGGGTAATAATAACAGACCGACATAGAGGTAGGAGGGCACTGCTCGCAAGTTTACAATCTATGGGGATAACAGGAGGGATACTCAAGGATAGGAATCTATAGCAAGGTAGTTCCACAAGATGCAGATGTGACTAGTAATATATACACCACAGAAAGCAGTAGAGAGGACTTTACCGTGGCACTGAATGGTGGGCTGCCTCTGTCCTTTGCCATTATAGTAATGTTGTAGAAAGCAATGTTCTCTCGATCCAGTTCGTAATCCTTTCGAACTCTCAAATCACCCTCGACTGAGGATATTACAAACTCCCCTATTCAAGGAAAGCAGTTCAATCATTTATTGTAAGTATAATAATGTTACAGGACAATTCATCTTAAATTGAAGTCCTTTACCTCTGAGTGATAATGCACAATATATAGAAAATACAGGTAATCTTGTGCCACACATTTAGAAGCAACCTCGGATTGGGCTATCAGTGGGAAATCATAATATACAGTGTTTTTGCTATAGTGTTTTATAAACTTAAACTAAAATTGATACCATATCTAAACAAATATATATATATAATTTTGGCTATAATCAATACTGAGAAAATAAATTTGCATTCAGACTAGTTTGACTGGATTATATTAGTGTATTCATGTATTATTATTATTATATTTACTGACAGCATCCTTGTATCTGATTCGGTATGGAATCCCGCAGGTTGGAAACCCGGCGGCCGGAATACCGGCCGGCGAAATCCCGACAAGGGGGGGATGTGGACACCCACGGAGGGAGAAAGTTTCGGGATTTCGATGGTCGGGATTACAGCATCGGGATTTTGAACACCGGGATTCCGACCGCTGGGAAATTGACCGTATCCCCTTGTATCAGTGACATTAATGTATTATTGTGGGTGAGCCAAGGATGAGGCTGTGGCTGTCAGAATACCAATGATGGCATCCTATAGGAGAGAATCACTGACAGTGGTCAGGTAAGTATACTTACAGTAAGTACAAATAGGTCTCTGAATATACAAAAGCCTGCTTATACTATATATAATTAGGTTTATTTTCACATATTCTACTTATACTATGTCTTAGCTATACTCATACCTCCAAACTTTGAGGAGGGATGCTGTTGCACACAGGAGGCGTGTCCGAAAATGTTGGGGGTGTGGTCTAGTGGGAAGAGGCCTGGCCTATACTGGCCATGCTCCTGCGGGGCCATGCGCCCGGATTCACCGATGTGGGGGTCATAGGTGCCGATTTAGGTTTTTGCTGGTGGGTGCACAAGCCAAAAATATAGGGGAGTGGAAGGGGCGTGGCCACAAAATAATACCAATTTATATGATGAATCTCCAATATTCAAATTATGGCAGCAGAGTTCCCCTTGAGGATATGGTCATTAGGTCAACAAGGATAACCCGACATTTGCTGACATATGTCGGGTCAAAAAACAGTGAAAAAACCCCATGTCGACCACTTTGTTCCATGTCGACCTAGACCCATGTCGACTTTTCAGCATGTCGACCTAGTGGTGTCCACCTAATGACTGTTGACTAACTTATGGTCGACCAAATGATCCATAACCTCCCCTTGTTACACATTACAGCAGCAGAGTTCCCCTTTTTAAACATTATGGCACAATGTAACGATACACACCATGAAATGCATTGAAAGTAATCAATGCCACCAAAATGATTTAGTATTAATACTCACATGAATACACTGTACATCACAGACCAAATGCACAATCCTACACCAGCATGGCTGAGAGACACTGCTGATATAGTGAACGCATATATAGTGATATATCTCCTGCCGCACGCTGCCCTGTACTTCTGCCCGTGGTGTGAGGTTAGCTCCTTCCCGATGGGCTCTGCCCTGTACAGGCTGTACTGCGCGGTTTGACGTCAGCCCTGTACAGGCTGTACTGCGCAGTTTGACATCAGCTTGTGCTGTACTCTTGCCTGCAGTCTGACGTGCTGATGGGCCTGGTGGATGCTTAATATTTACTGTGGGTGCTCAGGCCCGGGAGCACCCACGTAATCAACGCCCATGGTGGGGGCATGAATAGATGCTGTGAGCACAGCATCTGTTGACGGGTGACAGGGTAGGACTCCCTTCTGGCCCCTCCACCGTGGGACACTGCTTGCCGACTCCGGGCAGGACGTGGGAACTTTCCCCCAAAAAACATGATGTTCCCGCAAAAAGTGGGACAGGTAGACAGCTGGGCAGGGCCGGCGACAGGGGGGGTCAAGGGGGACAAGTGTGGCAGTCCACCCCAGAGGTGTCCCTGTGCCCTCAAAGAAGGTAAATTGCAGCTAATGCTGCTCAGAGAAAGAACTGCATTTTTATAGAAACAGCAGGGCTGTGAGGGGTTAACAGACAGCTAGTGTCCCAGCTCCCCTGCACTTGTGACAGGAAGCTGAGAGGTCAGAGGTAATCCCAGCAACAAGGTGAGAGGGAGGAAGTGTGGAGAGAGTGAGAAGACATGCTTGGAGCAGGGAGAGGCTCAGGCAGAGAGAGGAGAAAGCCCAGCAGCGTGTGTGCAGTGAATGGAGAAGCTGTTCCCCTGTCCTGCACTGAAGAGGAGAGCAGGTGCTGCTGATAGATGCCAGGCAGAGTGAGACCCAGAGAGGAGTGAGAGACCCAGAGAGGAGTGAGAGACCCAGAGAGGAGTGAGAGACCCAGAGAGGAGTGAGAGACCCTGAAGAGTCATGACCAGCAGGAGCTGGCATCTGCAGCTGAGAGTTAAGGTACAGGAGCTCCCCTACCCCCAGGCTGGCCTGCACCCCACATTGGCCCACTTTACCCAGCTATTGAAGTGGCTCTCCACTGCATAGGGGACAACTGTTATTGAGGTGCTGATCACCCTGCGACATTACCAGCCCAGAGACACCTGCAACGCCCCTCTGGCTGCATGCCAGATTTGCCACCACTGCCAAGCCTATATCTACAGCCTGTGTTGTATGTCTAGCAAGGAGTTGCCCTAGGTAACGGGGACTCGCCTGTACCCCGTTATAGGGGACCATTAATATTTTCTGGCCTTTATATAGTAGTGTGCACACTAAGGTAGGGCCTACCCTTGTACTTGTGAGGATCTTCCTGCGTGGGACCGTTTCTTCATTGACTGTTTTCCTTGCACCAGGGACTATAGTTCAGTATAGTGTTGTATGTGCAGTATTGTGTTATATGTGCAGTATTGTGTTATATGTGCAGTATAGTATTCTAGTGATGTCATATTATTGTCTTTAATATTGCTCTCTTTGATGTCATTGTCTTTGTGTTTTTTTATCTTTCTTATTGATGTTTGCATATGTGTACGAGTATATCACAGCGACTAGTGCAGTTGTTTTCCTTTAATAAATATTTGTCGCTGCTAACCGAAGTAGCGTTGTCTTTTGTGGGTCCCTTGGGTTGTGCCGTTCCCTGCCACAGGTTCTCCAGCAAAAGCCGCAAAGAATCCAGAAGCCGCCGCCGTCACCAGCTCCAGATTAAGGTACACCATCTTGCACCACACCGAACAGGGGCACTGCCACACTTGGCGTCACGAACAGGATTGCACAAGACCCCTGTGAACGGCAAGATGTGGCGATCGCAGTACATAGAACCGCTGGAGATGCGAAGAACCGCCACTCCACCAGCCCAAGCCAATCAGAACTCGATTGGGGCCATCATCGAAGCGATGACCGAAATGACCAGGATGATCCGTGAGATGCGTCAGGAATGGGCGGAGGATGAAAAGGAAAGACAGCAACGTGAAGGTGGCAGAAGGCATAGATGGCAACAGAATCGCCAATGGAGGTCGGAACGACTACACAGTGACCGAGCCGATGTATGCCCACAGACTGTGAGATGGCATGGGAGAAGTAGTCCACCGGCAGTGTTCCAGAACGCGTCAAGAGCATCCGGTGTAACTCAGATGACCAATAGGCCGCGAACCGGCCCAAGAAGGATCACAGGTCGTGTTCTGTGGTTTGATGTGCCACGCGGATATGGATTCATTAAGCGCGCAGACACTGGCCATAGCTTGTATGTCCACTATACCGCCATCCAGCATGCCAACCCCCAAAACAGCTTCCGGAGCCTGAGTAACGGTGAGGCCGTAGAATTTGAATTGACAAGCGGGAAGAAAGGCACCAAGGCCGCCAACGTGACTGGACCGAATGGAACACCGGTGCTACGTAACAGACGCACCCCAGCACACTATCCAAGTCATAGAGAACCCCAACCGTACTACCAGCAAGAGTACAGCCACAGCGGAAGTAGAGCTGAACTGAGGGAAGTAAATGGCGAGAGTGACCGATTTAGTGACAACCCTCCTCGACCAGGACAGATGCCCCGCCCACCAGAACCTGACATCACGAGGTCAAGCAAGAAACCGGTCGTGCGGAGTGAGGCAGTCCATCAGAACTGGCAAAAAGCGACCAGGCCTCAAATTCCAGAGCCGACGCGGGAGTATGTGCCCAGGATGGACGATGCCAATTACCGAGCGGCGAACCTAGGGCCAAGAAATGTCAGAATGGCTGAACCAGAGAGAAACCCCAAAATTGTGGTCCATATGGCCGTGACAGAGACCGTGGAGCCATCAGAAGTGGAACCAGCTATACCGTTGCCTGAACCCAAGGCCAAGATAGAACCAGCAGAGAGAGATGAAAAGGCCGAGACCTGTTTCATCAATGGGAAGCCTGTAACGGACGGCGAGTACACAACCATCTCCGGGGAAGAATTTGCCTTCCAGATACAGCAGGCGATTCTGCGATCCAAGAGGCGAGATCAAGAGGCGAGACGTGCTTAAGTGCCGGTCGTATGCCGTGAGAGTGGGCGCCATCCATGGACGTCGATGAAGCACCTGGACCGCAGAGGGATGGGAGACCTGTGGCGGAGGGATGGTTGTCCCGGGGAGCCCACATTAGATATCAGGTGGCAGGAAGGTAGTGATGCTTATAGTTGTTATTTAATGTACAGTATAATTGATCGCACCTGTTTTCATTTAGCGTTTGAATGTTGTCATGGACATTGACAGGACTTTGTCAAGAAATTGTTGGTCCGGGTAAGTTGCCTGCGGACAGGCAAATTTCCAGCAGGGAGGTGTGTGGCAGTCCACCCCAGAGGTGTCCCTGTGCCCTCAAAGAAGGTAAATTGCAGCTAATGCTGCTCAGAGAAAGAACTGCATTTTTATAGAAACAGCAGGGCTGTGAGGGGTTAACAGACAGCTAGTGTCCCAGCTCCCCTGCACTTGTGACAGGAAGCTGAGAGGTCAGAGGTAATCCCAGCAACAAGGTGAGAGGGAGGAAGTGTGGAGAGAGTGAGAAGACATGCTTGGAGCAGGGAGAGGCTCAGGCAGAGAGAGGAGAAAGCCCAGCAGCGTGTGTGCAGTGAATGGAGAAGCTGTTCCCCTGTCCTGCACTGAAGAGGAGAGCAGGTGCTGCTGATAGATGCCAGGCAGAGTGAGACCCAGAGAGGAGTGAGAGACCCAGAGAGGAGTGAGAGACCCAGAGAGGAGTGAGAGACCCAGAGAGGAGTGAGAGACCCTGAAGAGTCATGACCAGCAGGAGCTGGCATCTGCAGCTGAGAGTTAAGGTACAGGAGCTCCCCTACCCCCAGGCTGGCCTGCACCCCACATTGGCCCACTTTACCCAGCTATTGAAGTGGCTCTCCACTGCATAGGGGACAACTGTTATTGAGGTGCTGATCACCCTGCGACATTACCAGCCCAGAGACACCTGCAACGCCCCTCTGGCTGCATGCCAGATTTGCCACCACTGCCAAGCCTATATCTACAGCCTGTGTTGTATGTCTAGCAAGGAGTTGCCCTAGGTAACGGGGACTCGCCTGTACCCCGTTATAGGGGACCATTAATATTTTCTGGCCTTTATATAGTAGTGTGCACACTAAGGTAGGGCCTACCCTTGTACTTGTGAGGATCTTCCTGCGTGGGACCGTTTCTTCATTGACTGTTTTCCTTGCACCAGGGACTATAGTTCAGTATAGTGTTGTATGTGCAGTATTGTGTTATATGTGCAGTATTGTGTTATATGTGCAGTATTGTGTTATATGTGCAGTATAGTATTCTAGTGATGTCATATTATTGTCTTTAATATTGCTCTCTTTGATGTCATTGTCTTTGTGTTTTTTTATCTTTCTTATTGATGTTTGCATATGTGTACGAGTATATCACAGCGACTAGTGCAGTTGTTTTCCTTTAATAAATATTTGTCGCTGCTAACCGAAGTAGCGTTGTCTTTTGTGGGTCCCTTGGGTTGTGCCGTTCCCTGCCACAGGTTCTCCAGCAAAAGCCGCAAAGAATCCAGAAGCCGCCGCCGTCACCAGCTCCAGATTAAGGTACACCATCTTGCACCACACCGAACAGGGGCACTGCCACACAAGTGTGATGGGCCCCGGCGATCTGAGGGGCCCCAGAGCCCTGCCGTGGCCGGGGCCCATCTATAAGCTGTGTTACCCCCACTGCGTGCACTGTGTGTGCAGTCTGTGCGTGCTGCCCCGCCCGTGTGACTACCCGCCCCGCAACCTAAACAGATGAGTCGTCACAGAGCTGGGCTGGGGAGAGCAGGACGGAGTGTCTTTGAATATGTGCGCTGAATGTAGCAAGAGCTCCTTCCAGGGACTCCCCAAGCCGAGTGACACACACTTGTCTAGTAGAGTCTAGCGGCTGGGAGATGCACACCCCCACCAACTGATGCATGTCTCTTATACAAATCCAGCCCCAGGTAGCCTGCATTACCCCCTTGTCACGTAGAAGTCCCCTTGTGTGCTGGCTGTGGTGCACCCCAGGCTGTCCCTGCCCACCTCTCTCCTTTACCTTTCCGATCACTAATTTAAGAAGCCAAACACATTATAGGGAAGTTTTTCTAAAGGGGGCGTGGTCATGAGGGCCCGCGATTAGGCCATGCCCTCGACTTTGCCTGGGGCTGGATGCTGAGTGCAGGAGTCTTTGCTGCAGTGCTGATCCTTCTTCCTCTGGCTGTCTCCTGAGGTCACTGGAGCAGGTAATGTGTGCACTGTGTAGGGACTGGTAGTGTGTGTGTGTGTGTGTGTATGTGTGTGTGTGTGTGTATGGCGACTTGTACGCTGTTGCACTTCAAATACAGTATGAAGATTGCCACCTATTGCCTTTTTCTCTGGATGCCCTAGAACTAAGGGCCTGATTCAGTCCTGTTTGCTAGACTGCGTATGTTCACAGCCTAGCAAACAGGTATTCACCACCTGGCCAAATGCCCGCCTCCCCACCTCATGCGAAACACTGAATTTGCATGTGAGGGGATATTTATGCTTACACATCCCCTCGCATGCATCCGCACAAGCGAAAAATCATTTGATGGTCACTGACCATCGAATGATTTTTTTTCCCCATTCACAGATAAAAAGTCAGTCTGGACTGACTTTTATCTTGGCTGGAGATGGCCAAATTTATGTGACATCAGCCACCTGCCCCAAGCACACTGGTTATTCCCCTGCTCCAGCCCCCTGCCCTCCGCTTCCCACCCCTCCTGGAGCGACCTGATTGGCGAGTGTGAAACTCGCCAAAGCTGGTTGCTCCAAGGGTGTGCACATGCGCAAACCATGACCATCGGGGATGGGGACGAATTCGGCCCGATACGAGTGTATCTGAAACGGCCCCTAAGGTCATTGTCATATACAGATGGATAGATAGATTTACCTGTGCCTTCCTTTACCTCACTAGCGAATGAGGCTATTCCGGATCGGTGGGGCACACAGGCGACTTCAAATAAGGATCCTGATGAAAAAGCTAAAACAAGCTTTGAAACATTGATGCTAACTGCAGACTTATTTGACGTCACCTGCAAGTGCCGTCGATCGAGAATAGTATATTATGTGCAAACCATCACCTCCACCCCTTATATAACATTTAATGATACCCCCCTCACACCCACCCATTTATATTTTTATGCTTCCCAACACCTTTAATATGTAATGACTGCCATCACTCCCACCCAATAAATATTTAATATTTGGTATTACGTGGGGGGGGGGGGGGGGGGGGGGGGGGCAGAAATATCAGTGTACAGGGCCCCAAGATTTCTGTTGCCGGCCCTGCAGCTGGGAGGTATGCTATTTCTACAATAATCTCAACTCTACTTAAACCTTAACCTGCCTAAAACATCAGACCTGTTCTGTTTGGTCTACATGCTGTATTTTGTTGGGGTTCTATTAGGAAGCATTGGGTGACATTCTATGGGATGCGATTTTTTTTTTTCGATTTTTTTTCGCAAAAACGGCCGAAATCGCATGTTTTTCCATTTTCGCATATTTAATGAGCTGCGAAAATGTGAAAAAAGTGCGATTTTGGCCAACAAATTTGACATTCTGGAAATGCGATGGCTGTTTTTCGCAGCACATCGCATCCAGTTGTTTTCACATTGAAAAGTATACAAATCACATATTTAATGGTATTCGATTTGTATAAATGTGTCTAAAATTCGCCCAAAAATCAGACCAGGTTTTGATGGGCGAATTAGCCAGAACCCTGCACAGATCATTGAGATCTGTGCAGGGTTCTGGTGGAAAAAAAGGGTTAAACAGCCCCCCCAGAGCATAACCAGCCCCGGGCTCATTGATTTAATGAAACCAGCACCAGGCTCAAGGTCCGGCGCTGGTTCCCAAAATAATGGGGACAAAATGACTAGGGGTCCCCCACATTTCAAGAACCAGCACCAGACCCAACCAGCCAGCAGGGTAATGCCAAAGCCGGGGGACACTTATTATAGAAGGTCCCGCGGCCAAAGCATTATCCCCCTGGCTGGTCAGCATGGGCAGGGGTCCTGGGGAAGTGGAGACCCCCCCCAAAGAAGGGGTCCCCCCCCTCCAGGACTTACCAGCCCATGCTGATAGTCCAGGGCTGTCCCCGATGCCCCTGGGCGGTGGGCATCGGGCTGATGAAAAGTGTAAAAAAAGAATAAAAACTATTGTCTTATACTGTAGAACTATGAGTCCCAGAAAGCCTACCCCGCATGCTGGGACTTGGAGAACCACAAGTCCCAGCATGCGGTGCATTAAAGGGCCCGCTGGCACTTGTAGTTCCACAGTACAAGAAATAGTTAAATAAAACACACACTGACACCCTGAAAAATAAACGTTTAATACATCCACAGCCCACACCTACTGATACTTATCTACCTTGAGCCCGTAGGTCGGTCCCTGGATCCGTGGTCCGGGGCTCCAGGGCTGAAGAGTCCGGTTCCGGGGCTGGTCCGGGGCTCCAGGGCTGAAGAGTACGGTTCCGGGGCCTTGGTCCTGGTTCCGGGGCTGGTCAGGGACTCCAAGGCTGAAGAGTTCAATTCTGGGGCCTTGGTCCTGGTTCCGGGGCTGGTCCGGTGCTCCAAGGCTGAAGAGTCCGGTTCCGGGGCTGGTCCGGGGCTCCTGGGCTGAAGATTCCGGGGTCCTGGATCCGTAGTAATCCTAAGGGGTACCTGAGGAAGGAAATCCTACTCACCTGGTCCCCGGCATCTTCAGCTCCAGACGCGCTGCTCCCGGCTGATACCCGCTCACAGACTGGAGAGACGCAGAGATTTTCATCTTCCGCGCCTCTCCTCAGACTGATTCTATTGGCCGCCTAGCGACCAATCAGGAGCCGAGAAAGACCTTGGTCAGTCAAAATTTCTTTTGGTATTCCCATTCTACTGAAAACCTGCACCAGTTCCCTAGCTATCGCTTTGGTTGTGATAGTGCGTAAAGGGACAGCCTCAGGATATCGTGTGGCGTAGTCCATTATTACCAAAATATACTGATGGCCCTGAGCAGATTTTAACAAGGGCCCCACGAGATCCATGGCTATTCTGTCAAATAAGACCTCTATAATAGGCATGGGAACTAGTGGGCTCCTGAAATGAGGTCTAGGGGCATGATACTGGCATTCAGGACAGGAAGAACAATATTCAGACACTTCTTTATACACCCCTGGCCAAAAGAACCTTTGTAAAAACTCTTTCAGTGGTCTTTTCTGCCCCTAAATGTCCTGCTGTAACATGACTATGGGCTAAATCTAGTACCGTTCTCCTATAAGGTTGGGGAACTACCAGCTGATCCACCACTTCCTCACCCTTTTTGACAACGTGGTACAAAAGCTCATTACAAATAGCCATGTGGGGATAAGAAATCTCGGCACCTGGTACCACGGGTTCCCCATTAACAACCTTAACATTTTCTCTAGCCTTCAATAAAGTAGGGTCCTTTAACTGTTCAGACATAAACAAATCCTTCTTTACCTCCAGATCGGGCACTACTACCTCTCCGTTTCCAGCAAGAGGGTCCTCACTGGACTCTCCATCTGTCCCCTCCCCAGCCAAACTAGCAAAAGGTAAAGGGTCAGAAGATTCAAAGGACCCACATACATCCACAAAATCATTGGCATTAACTTGGCTCTTCACTTCTCCCATCTGTGGCTAAACGTGATTCTCACAGCTTCCAAACATGAGGAAAATCCCTCCCTATTATGGCCTCATGCACCAGAGAGGGAACCAGTCCTACTTTCACAATTGCTGTCCCACAACAAGTTTCTATATGTACTTCAGCAGTGGCCTAATGTTGGGTATCCCCATGTATACAAGTAACCCCAATAGGTATTTGCTGGACCTTTAAGGGATTCACTAATCCACCTTTTACAAGGGTAACCAAACTTCCTGAGTCCAGCAAAGCCTCTACCCGGTTACCCTCTAAGAACACATCACACATTTGTTTTTCCAGTTTAGGTGAAGGTACCACAGTACAAGCTAATCTAGCAAAGAAAGACATTCTGCGATTTTCAAAGGCAGCATCACATTGCATGGGTTCCTGCGTAACTGGGCAATTAGCATTAACATGACCTGGCATACCACACCTGAAACATTTAATCACACGATTATCAACCCGTTTGGGCAGCATAGACCTTTCTAGTCCCATTGGCCTATCTCCAGGGCCACTGTTTACAGTCTCTCCAGCCTTGCGCTCTCTTAACCGCCCAGCAACATTTTCCCATGGAACAGTCTTACCAGTCTTCACTGAAGGGTGCTGTCGGGGATCTGTGGGGTGCTGGGTGGTCATCAGTAACTCCTCTGCCGCCAGATACGTCTCTACCATGTCCACTAACACATGCTTCTCTTAAGAAATTTGCGGATTGGCTGACAGAAGTGTCAATCAAATCAAACCAAAAAGGAAGCGGCGGTCCCTTCCCTGCTATAAAACCTACTCTAACCCGACAGCCAGGTTTGCCTGTGAAAAAGCTGACGCGAAATGCGCATTGGCATGCAGCTCACTCCCCTACCTAAGGAGTGATGCTGCCCTCTCTTTCTTTCTTAATTTAAAAACTTTAAATTGTACTGTGTGTTGATGGGATTATCCCAGTTATGTGAAGATAATTGTTGTATTATTCTGCTATGTTACTTAATAAGCCGCAAAAAACTGTCATTTTGACATAAGCAACTTTCACTGAAACTGCTTATTTTACATAGTGTATTAACACTGTAATAAACTGTGATGATAGTCACACAACTGTGCCATCTATACCACCACAATAACTTAATATACGACAGTTGCCAAACACCGCTATTTTGACTATAACGCCCCACATTGAACTTACATGTGGGGCCAATTAATTGAACAGTGTGTATCCCTCAATCAATAAACACACAATTATTAATAACGCTGTGTGACATTATAATATTGTATTAAACATGTGAAGTTATCCATGCGCTAAACTACAGCAATATCTGACTAATGCTAAATACAGTGATCTCACTCCCAGTACACGTGGGACCAATTTATTGGATAGTGTGTACCCTGGAATAAAGAGGGTGCCATTATCAATACTGCTGTAACAGTATATCAATGTATGATTTAACCTATGCGCAAATGGTTAATAGCAGTGATTAATTGGTAAATGAAAACAGTTACTCTGACAGAGTGACTTTACAATCGGTTACATTTACTGTATAGGTGGAAACAAATTGGAAGTGTGTACACACTTTAACAAAATTAGGTCCAATTAATAGCACCACTATCTGGCAACACACTAGGATATTTAAGACGCATATGTGCCAACCTAGGTGATTTGTATTAACACGACTCTCACTGTATGAAGAGTCAATTATTTGGATTATATATCCTCTAATCAATAATTATACAATATCTAGTACGACTGTTTGACATCAAGATACTGCAATAAATGCGCTAAGTGACTTATGCGCTAAAACCACAGCAATAACTGTATAACGCTGGATATAGGGAATCCAGCTCCAACATACATGGGGCCAATTTATTGGATAATGTGTACCCTGCAATAAAAGGGTGCAATTATCAGCACTGCTGCTTTAACATCATAAATTGTACCTATGCGCAATATGTTCAATAGCAGTGTCTGTTTGGCAATGAAGATAGTTACTCTGATGGAGTGACTTCATATTTGTACATTCTTATTTTTAGGTGGCAACAAAATGAATGGTGTGTGTACACTCTAACTAAGCTAGGTGCAATTATTAGCACCATTACCTGACATCATACTACTACATTTGAGAAGCCTATGCGTCAATCTGCAGGATTGCACTTTGATTATAATGAAAATGGCTCCATGTTATATGTGAATATCGTATAATTATATGATGTACAGAGACGTTTGACGTCACTTTGATAAAAGCAGATAATAGCTTATTAAACAAAACTAACATCAGTGGTCAGAGTGGTAGTGAGCAGTGACCACATCTGCTCTCTTAACTGTGCACACATTGT
This sequence comes from Crinia signifera, assembly GCF_055691185.1. Classification (NCBI taxonomy): domain Eukaryota; kingdom Metazoa; phylum Chordata; class Amphibia; order Anura; family Myobatrachidae; genus Crinia; species Crinia signifera. The sequence continues at coordinate 75,761,099 of NC_139222.1, read as the reverse complement.
ATCATAGTAATTTTTCACAGTATCCAAGTAACATTGTTTCAAGTATTAGCAACCAAAACATATCTTAGTGGCTATTCATATTGATACGTATACAAGAACAGAATAATCAACACACACAGTGCAATATTTTAATCACCTTATTTTCTTTGATTCTGCACATAAAAGTTGTTTGTCTATACTTCGCTGGCTTGCAACATTTTTAGATTGATTCAAATAAAAGGTATATTTTAATTTCTATTTTTGACGGTGGAAACTCTCAAACAAAAACTATACAGTTTAAATCAGTTGAATGAGTGCCCCGAATTGGGAATTATTTTCTTCTTTTGTTAAATGTCCACTAACCGGTCAGCAGTATCCGGATTTCCATGGCTCACCCACTTGCGCAGGACCACAGGCAAGGATCTCAAATAGCGGTCCATGACGACTCTTTCCACCATCTGGGGACCAGTTAATGTCTCTGGCTGTAACCATTTCTTGGTTAGCCGAATAAGGTCGTGCATCTGTGAGCGAGGAGGCTTCTCCAGGGCATATACCCAGCGGTGCACCCGTTGGGCTCTAAGGCTGGTTTCACACACTCCGGCTCCTGCCGGACGGTGAAATCCCGTACGGCCAGGGAGCCGTGCCGCACACACTAGTTTATAATGGAAGGGATGGCCACAGCCCGGCAGCAGTCCCTTCCAGTGGCGGGATCCGGCTGCAACCGTGCGGCCGGGTCGTGGCCGTCCCGTGTGAATGGGCACAATAGTGTCCATTCACAACTAATGGTGAAGAAGAAAAAAAGTGGTCGACTGCGCTAGGTGGATGTGAATGATTAACTATGCACAATGAATGGAAAAAGGTCAGGTGTATGATGAAAAAAGTTATACAATTTATTAAAATTAATCACATATAATAAGACAATAAAATAAGATAAAAAGTGACACTGATATTTATATTCACCCTTCGGTCGGTCATAAGAGTCCAATCCAGTTGGTAGTTTTTATAATTTGTAATCCATTCGGAAGAATTGGATGGGTGGATCCACACTTGGCAATTTATTGTAGCTATGTGGCAAAGTGAGGGGCCAGTTCACTTTGTTAGTAGACCGCAGAATTGGCAAATTGGGGACACCGGTAGTGTGGGAAATGGTGGAACCTCTGTATTCAGATCGGGCTTTATTAGGGGGGTGGCGTACCTCCAGGTGTTGTGAAGCCACGGATCGAAGTCCAGGGAACCAAGATGTAACATCCACTGTTGGTGCAATGCGGTGATATTAATAGGAGCAGTTCTGCTGGGAGTAGAATTCTCCTAATTGCAGGTGCTGGATCCAAAAGGGTTGACACAGACCGTCGGTGTCGATTGCTGAAGTGGTATCAGGTCACAGGTTGCTGCACCTTGGTGCAATGCGGTGATATTAATAGGAGCAGTTCTGCTGGGAGTAGAATTCTCCTAATTGCAGGTGCTGGATCCAAAAGGGTTGACACAGACCGTCGGTGTCGATTGCTGAAGTGGTATCAGGTCACAGGTTGCTGCACCTTGGTTCCACCATTTCCCACACTACCGGTGTGTCCCCAATTTGCCAATTCTGCGGTCTACTAACAAAGTGAACTGGCCCCTCACTTTGCCACATAGCTACAATAAATTGCCAAGTGTGGATCCACCCATCCAATTCTTCCGAATGGATTACAAATTATAAAAACTACCAACTGGATTGGACTCTTATGACCGACCGAAGGGTGAATATAAATATCAGTGTCACTTTTTATCTTATTTTATTGTCTTATTATATGTGATTAATTTTAATAAATTGTATAACTTTTTTCATCATACACCTGACCTTTTTTCATTCATTGTGCATAGTTAATCATTCACATCCACCTAGCGCAGTCGACCACTTTTTTTCTTCTTCACCATTGTATTGGGGCTGACTCCCCCTTTTTTTAGACTGCTGCTCTATTAGCCAAGCACTCATACACCAGCGCCTTTTTTTGGATATTTTATATCCTTTTTTCTTGTCATTCACAACTAATGTGTGCGGCACGGCTCCCTGGCCGTGCGGGATTTCACCGTCCGGCAGGAGCCGGAGTGTGTGAAACCAGCCTTACGGACAGTGTGACTCCCAGGCGGGTTAGGATCTCAGTTTTTAACTTGTCATAGTCCCGAGCATCTGCAGGGCTTAAATCAAAGTATGCTTTTTGGGGCTCACCCGAGAGAAAAGGTGCTAGCAGACTGGCCCATTGTGCTTCCAGCCAGTTCTCACGCTCAGCAGTCCTTTCAAATGTGGTCAGATAGGCCTCCACATCATCAGTCTCTGTCATTTTCTGCAGGAAGTGACTGGCCTGGATAGAACTAGAGCTGGCTGGAGCACTGACGGCCACATCACCAGTCCGTGTTGCCAGGCTTCGCACCACTTCGGTTAAGGCCTCTCTATCCTGATGCTGTTGCCTGCAAAGTTCATCCATTGCCACCTGCTGCTCTCTCCTATTTTCCTCAATGGGCACCTGTTGCAGCCTGGTGGCCTCCAGCTGTACCGCTGTAGCTTGCAGCAAGCAGTTCCTCCATGTTGACAGATTTTTCAGGTGGCTTTGTAGCTGCTTTCACCCAAGACATATATAAAATCCTCAGGCAATTTTCAGCAACTTCACACTGGGCTGTATCTGCATAAACCACTGTTTTCTGCAGGGCTCACACAGCTGCGGCTCTCACTTATGCACAGAACGGAGTGCTCGCATTCTCCACCAAGTTGTAACACTGTAGGGGAATTTGGATGCCTTTTCCTGGGGTAGAAGGCAGCCAACAGCAGCTGAGTAATCACTGCAGTCCAGTCCTTGTGGTACAACTGGCCGCAACCAGTTTTATTTCAGCAGAAAACAAAATAAACATAAAAGAAAATACCTTGCCTGTCCGGCACTAACTATACACAGGGTGCTCCTAACTGTCACTAAAGAAAAATACAAAGTTTCCCAGTCAACACTGGGTGGCTCACTTGTAAAAGGCAGGTATGGATCTCCCAGGCAATCCTCTCACACTGTTCACTCTCGCAGCCTTTTTACAGCTTGCTTGCTGATTAGGCAAAACACCTGTTTCTAAAAGGTGTAGGACAAGAACCTGGGACAAATATACCTGCCCTCAAACACTACTATAATATCTCAATGATCTGTGCAGGGTTCTGGCCAACTCGCATATCAGAACCTGGTCTGATTTTTTGGCGAATTTAAGACACATTTCCCACATTCGCATCTCATTAAATATGCAAATTGTATACTTTTCAATGGGAAAACATCTGGATGCGAGTTCCGGCAAAAATCACACTTTCTAAAAGTGCGATTTCGCGGCAACATCTGCAGTTTTTCGCATCTCATTAAATATGCAAAAATGGGATTTCGGCCGTTTTTCGCGAAAATTTCGCCAAAATGTCACCCTACTCCTCCAATTCCCTAAAATTCAAGAAAGGGCGGCACTACCGTCTAAGGACTTTTTCCGTAATCTGCAGATCAAACATTTTAATTCCAAAGCCCCGTACACACACACAGAGCGACCCAGCCTATGTGCTGAACGACGGGCTTATGCACGGTTGCCAGAGGCGGGCTGGGCCGGGGGGCAGGGTGCAATCTGCCCCCCAGGCCAGTTCCTTTAAGTGTCTGAGGGCCGCGGCCGCCTGACTGCAGGACGCAGGCAGAAGATGCTATCACTCCAGTCCCTACTGTGTCACTCACTGCTCGCACGGAGACAGAAGCAGGTGCTAACAGAAAATGGATGCCCCCATAGCAGGCTTCAAAAAGATGGCCACCATTCACCAATGGGGAGAAAGGATTCCTTTCCCTTTAACCTCGAGGCCAAAAGGGGGCGGCGCTTATCGGCAACTGTGTCATCAGACTCATCATGCAAACAGGAGCAGCTTAGCAGCATGATAGTAACTTTCTGTAACTTCTGGAGCCTATGGACCGGAGGAGAGGGCTCAGGGCTGTGGTGAGGAGTGCTAGCTAGATATAAGTGGAAGGTGGGGCTTGGCTAACTAACATACACAGTTGGGGAGATATGTGCAGTATATGTATGTATGTATGTATATGCAGTGTAGTTTGTGCAGGTAGCATGTGCAAGGCTAGTAGTAATGTATTGTTTGATTGTGTGTAGAGATAGGGGTAGTGTAATGTGTGCATGGTCCTTGTGCAGGGCTAGGGGTAGTGTGTGCAGGGGTGGGGTAGTGTGTGCATTGACCATGTGCAGAGCTAGGGGTAGTGTAGTGTGTAAATGGACTATGAGCAGGGATAGTGGTAGTGTAGTGTGTGGGGGAAGCAGTGTTAGGGATATTGTGTGCAGGCCTAGCAGTAGTGTAGCGTCTGCAGGGAGCAGGTGCACGGCAGGGTTAGGGAAAGTGTGTGTGGGGAGCATACTGTATGTAGGGCTAATGGTAATGTAGTGTGTGCAGGGAGCAGGTGCAAGGTTTGCGGTAGTTTAGTGTGTGTAGAGACCAAGTGCAGAGTTGGGGGTAGTGTATTGGATCCAGGGCTAGCAGTAGTGTGTGCAGGGTGCATATGCAAGGCTAGCGGTAGTGTGTGGGGACCATGTGTAGGGCTAGCAGTAGTGTAGTGTGTGCATGGAGCAGGTGCAAGGCTAGCCGTCATAGGTGCAGGGGTGGGGCAGTGTGTGCAGGGACCATGCGCAGGGCTAGCGGTGGTGTAATGTGTGGAGGAAGCAGGGTTAGGGGTAGTGTGTGTAGGGAACATATATAGGGCTAGCGGTAGTGTGTACATGGAGCAGGAGCAAGGCTTTCAGTAGTGTAATGGGTATAGAGAGCAGGTGCAGAGTTAAGGGTAGTGTATTGTGTGCGGAGACCATGTGTAGGGTGTACAGGGACTATGTGCAGAGCTGTCAGTAGTGTAGTGTGTGAGGGAAGCAGGGTTAGGGTTAGTGTGTACAGGGAGAAGGGTTAGGATTAGAAAAAACCTGCACCCAACTGATTATCAAAAAAAAAATATAAACTCGCACCTAATTGCTGTTTAAATCACGCCCACATAACACAAAGCCATTCCCCCAAAATTGTCTCCCCAATTTTTGCATTGCGTTTCCTGTGAAAAGCTGGGCCACTTCGAAATGTCTGCCCCCCAGGCTTATAGTTGCCAGCCAGCCCCTGACGGTTGCTCAGCACACCGCGATGTGTGCAGAGCGGGGCATTGCCTATTGTTTATAGGCAAAGCCCCATGATCTAGCAGGAAATACAGTGCTTGCACTGTTTTTGCCTGAGGGTGGTGGCGACACACGGGACCGCGCATAGCGTCGCCCGGGGCAGTACACACTGAGCGATCAGTGCTCAATTTCTAGTCAGATTGCTTAGAAATGGGGTAAAATTTTTCCCACTATGGATGCCCCTTAAGAAAACTTCTGTCCTAATTAGTTGATCTTTAACTTCATTTGAATCTATCTGCTGGAGACGTTCCTCTGCTAGAGGCCTAATCTCTGCTGTATACAATAAGTAATATAAGGGACCCCCACAAAATAGTTTGGGAGCTATGGATAGGAAATATATAATAGGAATATATATATAATATAATATATTATAATAGGAAATGTGGGATACTGCTGTTAAAAGCTCCATGTGTGTTAAAATGAAAGACAACACATATCCATTATTATTGTGTTGTATCACATACCATCACAGTTAAAATTGTTGTTTCCTGATATTTCAGATAGGTACTGGAGAGGATGCTCCAATGAGGGAACTTCATATAACTGCATATATGTTGGACCTGCTAACATTTTTTTTATGATATTGCAGGAGATTATTACTCTCCTCTCACACATATTTGCAGTGAAGATTCCCTTTGAGACCAAGTTTTTACTCCTTCCCTTAGTATCTCCCTATACTGTGCAGACACACAAATAAATTACTAAGCCATGTTATCTCCTCCATGACTTGCCAAATTGCAGCCGATTGGAAAACCCTATACCGCCTCCCTTTTTAGTTGTGTCTCATACCTGGTATGAGTATAAGATGGAAAATATTACAGATATACTGCACCATTCATCTAAATCTTTTTTATAAAGTATGGTGCCCTTGGCTTGTCTACCAAAAGGCTTCCTCAGCATTTGGCACTTAGGGGGTTATTCTGTTTCACTCCTTCTGGCAAATTCCTTCTTAAATGGACAAAACCATGTGCACTGCAGGTGGGGTAGATGTTACTTGTGCAGAGAGAGTTAGATTTGGGTGGGGTTTTAATACAAAGTGAGATCTATATTGCAGTGTAAAAATAAAGCAGTCAGTATTTACCCTGCACAGAAACAAAATAACTAACCCACATCTAATTCTCTCTGCACATTGTACATCTGCCCCCTGCAGTTTACATGGTTTTGTCCATCTAAGAAGGAATTTGCCAGAAGGAGTGAACCAGAATAACCCCCTAATTCAGCGGCGTAACTATAGCACCGCAGCCCCCGCCACCGCGGGGGGGCGCTGTGCATGTGGGGGCGCCGGGGGCTGCGGTGCTATAGTTAAACCCCCCCAATCCCCCGCAGACTTACCTATCTCGCTGGTCCCGACGGCTCCGTTCTTCTGCTGAGGACCACCACAAAATGTCCGTCCTCATATAGCACACAGTTCTCTGAAATTGTCTGCTGTATGGGGGCGGCCATTTTCTGGTGGTCCTCAGCAGAAGAACGGAGCCATCGGGACCAGCGCGATAGGTAAGGCTGTGGGGGATTGAGGGGGGGTTTGCATGGGCGGCGGGGCGGGGGGGTAGGGGTGCTTGGCAGGGCGGCGGGGGGGGGACGCCCCCCTAACGTAGCTACGCCACTGAATAACGGTTTAACCCGGGCCAGATTACCGGGTTGCTGGACCTGGGATTTGTCTAAAGGACCTTTCACATCACACAGTGACCCGGGTCGACCCGCCAACAACCCAAATCGGACCCAGGTTATTTCTGTGGTGTGAAAGGGGTATTAGGTCATCATAATCTAACAAACACCCCCATTTCTATAAGTAAAGGTGCCCATACACGGTATTTAACGGCGCTCCCATGCACATCACATCACACAGCACAAAAAGTATGTGCTGCACATACTTTTTGTACTAGATTGCATTGAATCCTGTCCTGCGATGCGATCTAGTACAAAATGCATGGCACCTATCGCACAGTGCATGGGCACATTAAGATAAGATAGTCCGTGGTCCTGTGCGAGATAGACAGCAAAAGCATTTCTGGGACACAAGAATTGCGGGAGATGCTATTTCTATTGCAATTGTAGTATAGTGCTCATCAGGGCCGGACTGGCCATCTGGCACTTCTGGAAGATGCCAGAGGGGCCGATGGCCCGGTGGGCAGATTTCTTGCCGCAAGGTGGAGACTCTGCCTCCTGACTGGCGCACAGGGAGAGTCGCTGGACATGATGGGTCTGACGGCTCTCTCTGTGCGCCGCTAGAGTCCAGGGGAGAGGGGGGCATCATATGCCGCTACTCCCCTCTCTCCTGCAAGCCGGGAGAGGCAGCACACGCAAGCCCGGCACATGCGTGCGCATGCCCGATGTGTCCACGTGCACGACAAAGGTTGCGCACGTGTGCAAATGCCAGAGCCGATTCAGCGGCCCAGCCCATCACTGGGGTTCATGCTAGTGTTCTAGCATCCTGCATCTTCCAAAACCAAGCAGTTGCTCTTCGCTGCCTGGAGAGTGGCTCTCTGATGTGGTGCTTTTATCATTGTGTGCTCTGTATTTCAGCACGGATATGTAATGCTGCTTTCACATTACCTAAACGTTAGAGACCCGGTATTTTGAAATGGTATTTAAAACGGTATATTACCGTTTTAAACCCCTTTCACACTGCACATAAATACCGGGTCTCAAGCAGGTTTGCAGTGTGAAAGCAGGACAGACAGTAGCTATAAGACAGCGTAGTGTATATGTAATGAGACGATCATTACATATGCACATATGTAATGAGTGCAGTGCATATGAATGAGCAGCTCATTACATGTGTGCATATGTAATGAGCAGCTCATTACATATGCACTGTGCTCATTACATATGCACTGCGCTCTCATAGCTACTGCCGGAGTCTTATATACCGGTTCAGAGCCTGCATAAAAAACGACTCTGGACCGTGTAGAACTCTGCTTTTTACCCGTTTGCAATTACTGGTTATTTGTAACCGGTAAATGCAGACTGGTGCTTTCACACTGCAGCTCTAACCATTTTAAAAGGCAAAACAATCGGCAATATACCGGTTAAGAGCTGCAGTGTGAAAGGGGCATAAACTAGACTTGTGCCAGAAGCACCACAGCAGAGAGTGACATCACAAGCAGGGAAGAGGAAGTACAGTGGTTTTGTAAGCTGCAGGGTGATATCAAATAATGAACATAAGTTGTAAAATGGAGCAACCAGCGTAGTGGTGCCAAGTCCCAGAAGAATTGAGGATTGTGACCTAGCTTGGCAACAACATGGTTGCTTAAGAACTCTTTAAAGTTTAAACCATGGTTTTAGATGTTTATCTAGAACAGACTGCCTATCCTAACAGCATGTTCAAATCAGTCTGCAAATCTGACTTCCTCTCTCACTTGCAGAAGTAGTGGGTTACTGCATACAAGACAATCGTTCCTTATTTTTAATCTTCAAGATTTCTCAACAACAAAAAATATACATCCAAGGAAAAACCACCTAGAATAAAGTGATGGCTACTTTTTAAACTAAGTTCAGCTGAGTTCAATTCCTTCAGAAACAATATGACACACTATGGGAGAAACGCACAGTAGAGATTCAAGGGAAAAAAAGAAAAAAGTAATCTCCTTTGTTTGGGGGCACGCTTGTCAAAAAAAGAAAAAACTTTTGTAATGATTATATATATATTTAAAACATAACTTTTTATCAATAAGTCCTAAAAGGCTTTGAAATGGACAAAATACATGAACAAACTACATGAAACATAAATGAGTGGCTAGAACCACTTAATGGACTCAATTGAGTCCCTCCAGCAATATATCACTGGTATATTTAGTGTCTATGTCCACAAATGTGGGTCAATTTGCAAGTGTATATGTCCACAATTCTGGATCACTTTAGTACACTAAATTTAAGTATGAGACACTGATAGCGAAAATGTATTGGATTATTATAATCGGTTACATCCAATAAATTGTATGGTGTGTGTTAAATTCACAAATGGGGAACAATTTGCTCAATCGGCGTCAATTTTTGTGACAGCTACAGAGCTTCAAATGTTTGCAGACAGGCAGAAAATGCAGTGGTAGCCACAAAAAGAAGAGTGATATTGAAAGTTTATTGTTTTTTAAAAGGTAAGTCGAAGTAGGAACTCCACGGAAATAGACACAAGTACTGCTGCTATATCAACCGACTAGTCCTATGTCGACACAGTGAGTGGGTTGCGTTGTCAGTCCGTATGTAAGGAGTTAATTTGAAGACTATAAAGAAATAGCATCTGCTGTCTCTTCCCCAATGATAAGGTGCCCTGTTGACACAGTCAGTGCAGGGTCTAGCCGAAATTTTATGGGTGGAGATGAGAGTGCTATTGAAAAAATTATTTAGAGTGCTATAGTATGGTGCAAAGAAAGATGGCTTATGCCTTGTGGGTTAATAGGCTGCTGCTTCCCATTGTCCATACATTGGTGGGAAGTGAGCGGTATTCACCACAGGCTGCGTTTAAATTTAAAGTGGAATATCTACTGTCACTTTAAGAGGGTATATGGTGCCCTGTTGACTTGTAGTCAGAGCAGGGTCCTGCCAAATCCCCCCGCGGTGATGAGAATACTCCTAAACGCAGTAGGTGCAGGAGAGATAAGAAAGAGGGGGAGGAAAGGAGGTATGTCTGAGGTTTGAGGTATCAAAAGCTACCAGATCCCATTTGCTGCAAGCATTGATGGGAATGGATATTTGCTATTGCCAAAGACAACCTTAAAAGGTTGTCTTTGGCAATAGCAAATATCCATTCCCATCAATGCTTGCAGCAAATGGGATCTGGTAGCTTTTGATACCTCAAACCTCAGACGTACCTCCTTTCCTACCCCTCTTTCTTATCTCTCCTGCACCTACTTCGTTTAGGAGTATTCTCATCACCGCGGGGGGATTTGGCAGGACCCTGCTCTGACTACAAGTCAACAGGGCACCATATACCCTCTTAAAGTGACAGTAGATATTCCACTTTAAATTTAAATGCAGCCTGTGGTGAATACCGCTCACTTCCCACCAATGTGTGGACAATGGGAAGCAGCAGCCTATTAACCCACAACGCATAAGCCGTCTTTCTTTGCACCATACTATAGCACTCTAAATAATTTTTTCAATAGCACTCTCATCTCCACCCATAAAATTTCGGCTAGACCCTGCACTGACTGTGTCAACAGGGCACCTTATCATTGGGGAAGAGACAGCAGATGCTATTTCTTTACAGTCTTCAAATTAACTCCTTACATACGGACTGACAACGCAACCCACTCACTGTGTCGACATAGGACTAGGACTAGTCGGTTGATATAGCAGCAGTACTTGTGTCTATTTCCGTGGAGTTGCTACTTCAACTTACCTTTTAAAAAACAATAAACTTTCAATATCACTCTTCTTTTTGTGGCTACCACTGCATTTTCTACCTGTCTGCAAACATTTGAAGCTCTGTAGCTGTCACAAAAATTGACGCCGATTGAGCAAATTGTTCCCCATTTGTGAATTTAACACACACCATACAATTTATTGGATGTAACCGATTATAATAATCCAATCCATTTCGCTATCAGTGTCTCATACTTAAATTTAGTGTACTAAAGTGATCCAGAATTGTGGACATATACACTTGCAAATTGACCCATATTTGTGGACATAGACACTAAATATACCAGTGATATATTGCTGGAGGGACTCAATTGAGTCCATTAAGTGGTTCTAGCCACTCAGAGCCGGCCCTAGTCTAAATGACGCCCTAGGCAAGATTTTGGTTGGTGCCCCCTAGCACCGCCACTAGTTCCGCCTCTGACCCTGCTCCCCTTTCCCAGCAGCATCAACCCTCATCATAGCAGTCTTAATTTTGGTGCTCCTACCTGCAATATTTTAAATAGAAACGGTGCAAAGCCCAAACAGGGGTGTGTTCTTGCTGGGAAGGGGCATGGCCACCCAATAGTACCCCCAATTCAAATTATGCCACACAGTAGTGCAACATTATTCACATTATATCATGTGATGGTGTCTCTTATTCACGTTACATCACACAGTAGTACCACTTTACCTTATGTACATTACTCCTCGCATTATTCACATTATACCCTTAGAAAAAAATCCTGAGAAAATATTGTATTTTAAGCACCTCCACGGCCACACTGCAACCCAGCACAAAGCAGTGTGTGCTGGGCAGAGGAGAAGAGCTGCTGCTGTCACTTAAGGGGAGGGGGCCGGGGCCCCCACTGGGCCTGCCATCAGACTTTGGCCTGAGTAATTTGTACCCCCTAGCCCTTTCTCTCGGCACCCCTGATAATACCACACAGTAATGCCCCTTACACATAACACACATTATTAATGTCCTTATAACCATAATGCCCCTTACACATTATGCCAACCTTTATTAATGCCCTTCATACACATAATGACACACATAATGCTCCTTACACATATGTTGCACATTATTAATGCCCTTATACACATGACACACATAATGCCTGTTACACATATGTTGCACATTATTAATGCCCTTATACACATGACACACATAATGTCTGTTACACATGTCGCACATTATTAATGCATTTATACATGACACACATAATGCCCCTTACACATATGCCGAACACTATTGCACAACCAACCCACCCACAGAGAGCACTCACACAGCTGCTAACACTGTGACCTCGGCTTGGATACAGATGTTTCCTCATACATCTTGCCTCAATAGGCCATGCAGCTCCTGGCCAGTTCTGCTAACGTTGGGTGCCTTTTTCCTGAAAATTCATCTTATTTGCATCGTTATGACCAGCACACACAAGGAGTTTCCGATTAATAAAATTATATGTTGCATGAATATATTCTGTGTGCGACTGTGGCTGTACCTGCATACAGAATGCTATGTTACAGTGATTTCCATGAATACACTATTTCATATGCAGATACACACACATAATATAGGCATGCTGCATATCATTTTAATCAGCAGAAGCTGCTGATGCCCCTATGCATTCCAAATGCCCTAGGCAATTGCCTAGTTTGCCTATGCCTAAGGCCGGCTCTGTAGCCACTCATTTATGTTTCATGTAGTTTGTTCATGTCTTTTGTCCATTTCAAAGCCTTTTAGGACTTATTGATTAAAAGTTATGTTTTAAATATATATAATCATTACAAAAGTTTTCTTTTTTTGGTACTTGTTTCCTAGCACGGCCACAATCGCGGGCATCGTGTGTCATTTTTAGTGGTATACGACGCGACCGACGCGATGCCCCCGATTTTCCCATTGAAAATAGTCAAAATCGCGTCGGTCGCGTCGTATGCGGCTAAAAAACCCTTAAATGGTCGAGACGCGATGCCCACGATTTCCCCATAGAAAACAATGTTAAATGGCTCAATGTACCCGCGATGCCCCCGATTTCTCATAGGGAACAATGTTAAATACCTCAATTTCACCAAATCATCATAGGGAAAAATGGTAAATGGGCCAGAAAGCCCCAAAAACACCCCAGAACAGTGAAATGTCCCCCCAAAAGTACTTTACGCCACCCCACGATCAACGCGAACCCGAAGCGCGGCGAGCGCAGCGAGCCCGCGAGGGGCGGCGGTACGCGTCCTCCGACCTTTTCATACCCCCACTATCCACTAGGGCGTGGAGTTGAGAAAAGAATAGTGTGGCGAGCGTAGCGAGCCCGAAGCGTGGCGAGCGGAAGCGGATACCTTCACAGGTAAACGCGTCCCTTCGCGGCCTTCACAGGTATCCGCGTCCGCTCGCCACGCTTCGGGCTCGGCGGCTCGCTGCGCTCGCCACACTATTCTATTCTCAACTCCACGCCCTAGTGGATAGTGGGGGTATGAAAAGGTCGGAGGACGCGGGCTCGCTGCGCTCGCCACGCTTCGGGTTCGCGTTGATCGTGGGGTGGCGTAAAATACTTTTGGGGGGACATTTCACTGTTCAGGGGTGTTTTGGGGGGTTTATGGCCCATTTAACATGGGTCAATTTACCCAAATCATCATAGGGAACAATGTTAAATGGGCCATAAACCCCCCAAAACACCCCTGAACAGTGAAATGTCCCCCCAAAAGTATTTTACGCCACCCCACGATCAACGCGAACCCGAAGCGTGGCGAGGGGCGGCGGTACGCGTCCTCCGACCTTTTCATACCGACACTATCCACTAGGGCGTGGAGTTGAGAATAGAATAGTGTGGCGAGCGGACGCGGATACCTGTGAAGGCCGCGAAGGGACGCGTTTACCTGTGAAGGTATCCGCGTCCGCTCGCCACGCTTCGGGCTCGGTGGCTCGCTACGCTCGCCACACTATTCTATTCTCAACTCCACGCCCTAGTGGATAGTGGGGGTATGAAAAGGTCGAAGGACGCGTACCGCTGCGCTCGCCACGCTTCGGGTTCGCGTTGATCGTGGGGTGGCGTAAAATACTTTTGGGGGGACATTTCACTGTTCAGGGGTGTTTTGGGGGGTTTATGGCCCAATTAACATTGTTCCCTATGATGATTTGGGTAAATTGACCCATTTCACATTGTTTCCTATGGAAAATCGGGGGCATCGCGGCTAAATTGAGGCATTTAACATTGTTCCCTATGGGGAAATCGCGGGCATTGCGTCGCGACCATCGCACCCGATTTTTTTTAGTGCTTGCGATGGCCGCGATGCCCCCGATTTTTCCTCACGATGCCCACAATCATGATCGTTGTGGCCGTGCTAGGAAACAAGTACCCTTTTTTTGACAAGCATGCCCCCAAACAAAGGAGAGTACTTTTTTCCTTGAATCTGTACGTTTTCTACTCTCAGGGATGCACCTCCACATGAGTGACACATTTGAGAATATATCACTCTAAATATTCTTTTACATATTGTGGATCCTACATCAGCTACGTTTATTGAAGCTATTGTATTCTCTATAAAAACAAGGTGTAACTTGTGCACAGGTTCTCTACGCATTCCCATACCCCATCCCTAGAAACGCACAGTATTCAGCGACATCACTCTTGAGATGCTACTCAGAGAAAGTATTAAAGTTATGAGAAAATCCAGCGACAGCGTCATGCAAATTTGCACACACCATGTTGTCATTTTGGTAAAACACTGCTTAATTTTTCCATATAATACACAAATACTTGGTAACTTAATTTTAGAATGCTCTGTTATCTTTAATTTGCCCACAGAAGTTATAGCTGTCTTCATCAGATCACAAAAAAAGATGTGTTTAACTATTGTAATACCCCTTTCACACCACACTTGTTAAACGCTATATTGCCGATTTTTTTTTTCCTATTTCAAAATGTTTAAGGCTGCAGTGGGAAAGCGCCAGAGTTGATTTACCGATTAAAGATAACCGGTATTTCAAAATGTTTAAAAAGCAGAGTCCTACACGTTTCAGAGCCGTTTGAAATGGTATTTAGTAAAAACAACACATTACAGACCTGTTATAGGCTGTCCCCTGCATTCTGCACCCCCACGCTGCCAGCAATCAGATGTTTCACGCTGACCACGAACCGAGCCTCAGCACAGGTACACCCTCCGGTCTCCCGCTGACCCTCCAGCCAGAATCACAGCTGAAGTGCAGCTTCCACGCTGCCGGCCATCAGCTGCTCCCACCGACCGCCCCCACGCTACAGCGGGAGTCCATCATCCGGCTTCCCATCTGGGTAGAGGACCGCTCATACCGTCAGTTCACCCCGTGTGCGCAGCGACCGGGACGGTGACAACGTCGCTGACCACAGGATTGTTGCCGAGAAGGGTGAACGCTAGGTCTGCAAAGGTATATTACCTCCCCGCAAAACAACTGGGACGATTTGCCGGTAAACTCACGTGAATCAGCACAGCACAGAATCAGAGAGAGTGCGACTCCAAAAGGGTGAGCATAAACTATACAAAACCAGTGACTACAAAATTACTTTCCTGTGCTACTCCCATTACAAATATTGGTCAGCCTAAATCTATATATTTCCATACCTCTTCATAATCCTTTGTGCACAAACTGGACTCTATATATCGGTACCACTAAACCATCATTATTTGCATATCATTACAAATTTCCACTCATCAATGGATGCTGAATGTCCTAAATTTATTACAACCCATAAAATTGGGACTATAATTCAACATTGATCTGTCATATATTTGACTTTTGTTTTTATTTAAATGTTTTTATTTCTACTGCATAAATTGTGTATTTATATGTTTATTTTTATATAAAGTTTATAATTGCAACAGTGTGTCAATCATTCAATTTTTCCAGCCCTATATATTGTGTTTCTAGTATTAAAATCTAGCAGCGCAAACATACTTCAACCTCCCCCCCTATTTTGTCCCCTGCATTCTGCCTTGAAATGTGTCCAGGGGATTAAACGGGTTGACTGATGTGAATGGTACTTAAACGGTATTTAAAACGGTAATCTACTGCAATGTGAAGGCTCAGACCCGTTTTAAATACCGTTTAAAAATACCGGTTTTTGAAACGTTTTGGCAGTGTGAAAGCGGTATTACTGTACAATTTCACCCTTCTCCTCTCCTAGTTTTATAGGATGCCCATAGTGGTTGCTCAGTCAGCTGTGGTGCTAGAGGGTGCCCACTCACATGTTTGCATGTTAGACTAAGTTAGGCAGAATTTGCTATGTGTTATTTATTGTAGACACTCGTTTCTCTGCTCCACAAAAGCAGCACTTCCTTCCTGATATGGAAGATACTAAATGTTTGTGGTGGTGTAAGATTTACTAGAACATAAGCCCTCATTTACTAGGTTTGTACATGCATGTGTGCACGGGTGTCTGCCACAAGTACAGATTTATATTTATGAATCACTCATTAGATAATTGCTATTATAAATGTTCTGCTATGTATGAGCAATATAAGCTTTATTTTCCCTCTTTTGTCTTTTTCTTAAAAAACGTTCACTTATATTTTCTGTGCAGACTACAGTTTTATTATTGTCTATGCACTTCAAATTACATAACCCCTATATATATTATTCATGGGAGATGCAATTTTAAACACTTTGATGGCACACTCACACAGAAAAGCAGATCTGTGGCCTAACCCTCTACTACTTACGGTATGCCAGGGCAGGCTATGTGCAGCTATATGAGTGCAGGCTTATTGTCTAGCCTGAGCTACTCTGGCTTTAGGGAAGCAGCAAGGCAGGACACAGGGGCGTAACAATAGCCCCATAGACCCCATGGTCGGGGGGGAGGCACGGAGTAAGTGTGGGCGCCGGGGTTCTGCTGGGCTATTGATGTGCTGCACTGCCTTACCCCGCTGCTTGCCATTGCCGCTGCCGGGTGTGTGGCCAGGACCCGCAGATCTACTTTTTTGCGGTCCTGGCTCTCCTCCTGGCTGGCTCCTGGAAAAAATAGCTCTCACAAAATGTCCGCCCCCTTACAGCAGACATTTTTGGAGGATGCTAGAAGAGGTGGCCGCCTCCTCCAATATCCTCAAAAAGTGTCTGTTGTAAGGGAGCCTGGCGGCAGTGGCAAGCAGTGTCAGCGGGGTAATGCAGGGTTGGGGTTGCGGGAGGGCGGGCTTTATTTTACCGGGGGAGGGGGGGGGGGCGGCGATGCAGATATTTCTAGGGGGGGGGGGGCTGTTTTTATAGTTAAGTGATAACTTGGAGAGTGGTAAACAAACACCCACTCTCCATGTTATCACTTTTTGAAGCTTGATACATCTGGCCCTATGTGAGCAGCCGCTACCAGCAGCCTAGACCAGGAGGCAGAGGCGTAAGTTCATCCAAATTGCGTGAAGGCAAAAAAAGTTAAATATACATATATAAGCTGAGCGGTACCAGGCAAGAGCCATCTGAGCCCTATTCCAGGTGTTAGCAGGTCTCCTAGGACAGAACCAGTTAACTCTGTATCAGCAGTTGCGCTGCAAAACTCCATTGGAAGAGCAGCAGTTACTGTTGGATCCCGCTGTGAACCAAACAGGTGATGCTACATATGTAGTTACCCCTTCAGGGCTTGGAGCCCAGAGGCAGGTGACTCTGTTGCCTCTAGGAGTTACTCTCCTGCCAAGAGGAAGACAAACAATTGCACTCGCTCATACTGAGGAAACATCTTCGGTGTGTTAGAGAGTTGTAGCTACAATCTGGTAAAATATTTGCTGATTTGCATTTTTTTTTTTTGGGGGGGGGGGGGAGCTTTTTTGGTCATTATAGGGTATATATTTCTGCTCACTGCTGGAACTATATCTGTCTATTGTATAGGCAGTATACAAAGGTGTAAAGGTTGGGCTCTGCACTACGCTTGCCAAAAGGATGGAATGCTAGCCGCCATATGGTGTCCCCGCTCCCAAAATTTAGATCATATACCAGATATTTCCCAGGATGGTTTTCCATCCCACTCTGTATATGTTGGGGTCCATTTAATAAACCCCAAACTTGCAAACTAATTGATGCTATTTCTGAAACGCACTGCTGGTGGGTAGCCATATGCTGCAATTCTATCTACATGCTTTGCATGGGGAAGGGAATCATCACATATTTTACAAAAACATTAATAGTACAAATTACTGCCGCTGTCCCTTGGGCACCATTACTGTACTGTAAGCACTGTCTCCTGCTTTATGAGGCAGGTAATAGATTATATATATATATATATATATATATATATATATATATATATATATATATATATATAAAAATCTATGTATGTATGCATAGGTGCCAACTTATGTTTTTGCTGGTGGGTGCTCAAGCCAAAAATACAGTATAGAGGAGTGGCTTCATGGGGAAGGGGTGTGGCCACAAAATAATACCAATTTATATTACGGTTGTCTCCAATATTCAAATTACTGCAACAGAGTTCCACATAAATAAATGCCCCCACAGGGCAGGTACATAAATGCCCCCACAGGGCAGGTACATAAATGCCGCCACAGTGCAGGTACACAAATGCCGCCACAGTGCAGGTACACAATTGCCCCCACAGTGCAGGTACTCCGCGTACAGAATACATTATTCCCGGCATATTGTTTCCCAGGTGGCGGGTCCGGCAATGTGGGTGCTGCAGTTGCAAATTAGCAAGATAATATGGCTGCCCAGCAGTGGGACTTGGGCCCGTGGGTGCTCATCAATTTCCGTGGGTGCTCGGGCCCTTGAGCACCCACAGAATCGGCACCTATGTATATATGTATGTATGTATGTATGTATGTATACACAAACTGTATATAAAATATCACTAAGATACTTCAATAACTGCAATAAGAAAGTACTGAGAGACATTCAGATCAGATCGGTTACAGACTTACCAAGAATATCACCACCGACAATGCTGTACTCTACTTGGCCATTGAGACCTGAATCTTTATCTTCAGCTTTAAATGTTGAAATTCTGGGGCCCGGTTGGCCCTCAGTGATCTCAAAAGGACCTTCGTATGACTTTGGAAACGTTGGCCAATTGTCATTGATGTCATTTACATTGACTAAGACCTTTAAAAAAAAAAGAATCCATAAAAAAAAACATGCAATAGAATGTTTCACATCAAGAAAAATCTGTCTACAGCTACTTGTATAAGGTTTTGCTGTCCACCAACTGTGCATGTATAACATTTCAACTGTCTATTATATAGTAATTACTGATGATAATAATCAGCGGCTGCTGCAGCGCCAACCAAGTAATGGAGGGGGGGGGGGGGTGGTCATTGAGCACATGAAAACATACATATTATCATGTATGATTTACAGTATATGTGCTAGATCAATCTTCCAGGGATTGGCAGTGCTGAAAGATACATTCACATACAGCTATCCTCAAATTGCAATATATAGCCCTCTTTGATGTATGTGGACATTGCAACATGGCCGTGTCAAGCTATTGCAGCATTCATAGCTGTAGGACTATGGCCTACGACACATCTGTTAGAAAACTGGGGCTGCTATGGATGATGGTTGAAAAGGGCCAGCTTCCAGGAGCAAGGAACATTAGTTTACACTACACAATTTATAAGGTAAAAATCCTGATTCCATAATTAAACAATAGCACCATGACATGAGAATGTTACCAACCTCGCAAACATAACCATAACGGTCAAATTATGTGCATGCTATCAAAGTTATTAAAATATATATCTATATATAAGCAACTTTAGTACATACCGTGGTTGTAGACGTCAGGCGGCGTAGCACAATAGGACACCTGTCAGTGGCGGTTACAATTAGAGTATATCTACCCAGACACACCTCATAATCCAGCTCCCTCACCGCACGAATCAGGCCCTAGTAATAATGTCAAATGTAAGAATAAAATAATACATTTTAATGTTTGGACATATACTACTACCAGGGGCACTGTAAGAGAGGAGCATGGCCTTTTGCAGCCTCCTCCTTTCAGGCCCCCTCCTCTCTGCCGGACGCAGCACCACACTGCCTATCACAATAGAGTCTGAGCACTAGAGAGCACAGACTCTATAGCACATGCACAAACCTCCTTAAGAATGTTGTGGCGGACATTTTTCTGGTGATTTCGGCAATTCAGATGCCTTCATTGCGGCACTCCGGAGGGTAAGTATTAAAAAATGGGTGCAGTGTGTGGGACTCAGAGGTCTGTGTGCAACGCGCACATTGCACCCATTACGAATATGCCACGGAGTGCTACCCATTTCTGTGGCAACCAGTGATCAAACAAATACTCCTGGCCGTGCCAGATTGGAGTGTGAAGGGCTAACTGAAAAGACATGGTATGCTCACTATATAGAGCACCTAACCTCGGTACATGCATTAAAAATAATGTATACTGTATATTCAGGTTAATAAGTAACACAGAGATGGTTGTCAGATTCTATGGTAGATTAAAGGTGTGATTTGGGCTCTTTCACCTGATTTCGACTGATGGGACCAGGTAATCAAGTGAAAAGTGTCAAATTGCACGAGGTTCACCTCCGAGTCCAATTCAATGCTAGGTCCAGAGTACAGACTGGGCTGCCGAATTGGCCCTGACATTTGTGCACGCACCGGGCATGGGTTCCCCACCTATCCCGGCTTGCAGGAGAGAGGGGAATAGCGGCATGTGTCATCTTCTCTCTCATGGACCCTAGCGGCGCACAGAGAGATCCGCCGGAGCAGCCACGAGTCCCGCGGCTCCCTCTGTGTGCCAATCAGGAGGCAGAGCCTCCACCTTGGGGTAAGAAATCGGCCCATCTGGCCATCGACAACTCTGTCCAGAAGTGCCAAATGGCCAGTCCGGCTCTGGTACATCGGATCAAAGCCAGAGGTCGCATGGGCTGTACAAAAGATTTATCGGATCCTGCAGCCTTTGCCGGTATTGTATTACAATACATCATATGCCAAAGCGCTGCTTACAATGTATCCTATGCGATCCTGCAGCCAGGTAAGCAGCCCGGTATTTCAAGGGTAATCTTATGTGACTTCTCCTCAGAGAAGCTGCTTAATGTATGGGGGCCTTTAGGGCAAAGTATATATATATATATATATATATATATGTATATATATATACCTGGACTTTATAGTAGTAGCTGTAATATTAGCTGAGCACTGACAGACAGGTACACGTGGTAGAATTGTTTCCTACCCTCTGAGATTTCTAGCTGTACAGAAAACATACTTACAAATAAGAACAAGTAAAAAAATGGATGATGGGTTAAAGGAGGCTCAGGACAAACATTTCCCATCAAGTCTACCAATGTTGTTCTCATAGTCTGGCATCAGAATACATGCTTTTAACAATGGGCCTCATTCAGAGATGTACGCTTTATTCACAGCGTCTTTGTATTCAGTGACTGTGCTAATATACAGCAGAAAGCATCTGTAGTAGAAAGAGGCCAATTGCATGCTCTTGCAATCAGCTGCTGCGTCTGAAGACAGCATTGTATCATCTGCACGATAACCTGTCATCTGAGTAACCATCTCAGTCTCTGAAGGGCCGCTGTTTCACACAGCTGGAGCCAATAAAGCTTCATCCAAGGACGCAGCCTGTGGCATCAGCAAGCCTAGAAAATGAAGATGACATGCTCCCATTCTCCACAATGCTGCCCGTCGCCACCCCCAAATGCCAGCACAGAATGTCAATGGGTAATTGTACATGTTGCGCATTAACAGAATATGTTGTTATTTTAAATTGAAAAAGAAAAAGAAGTTCACCTTGTAGGTGACAAAGGAAACTGATGGAGGAAATGGTACAGATACAAAACCACAGTCTTCTCATGCACCTCTTAAAAAATGTTTTGCCAGCTTGTAAACTTTAAGATCCAGAATGGACGATACCTGGTCAGCTCCATTGGCAAAGATCTATTTTGAGGGGTTGCAATGTAGAACCAACAGGAGTGGTGGTCTGACCACGGGACTGGTTTTATTTTTAGGACAGTGACAGTGTCAGTGATCCAATCTGAAAGACAAGATCTAGCATGGGACCACGTTTATGTGTGGCAGAAGGAATGATTTGTGTAAAGCCCAGAAGATTCATTGTGCACAAAAGGTATTGGCCAAGGTGTGAGAGTTCGTCATCAATCCATTCATTACATCCCTGAGGATGAGCCATCTTTGGTGCTCCAGAACTAGACCAGCAACAGTGTCTGTAAGTTCTAGTAGAAATAACTTTCTATCTCCAGTGGGCGATAAATGAGGAGTACTCTGAAACCTAATCCTAACAAACTCCGGGCAGTGATTTCCATAGGGTAGATCCTAAGTGATTTTTTAACATAAGCAGGGAAAGGGGTTCCGAAAGGAACTGTCCCAGTGATGTATTCAATCCTGTATTGGGACTCTTGCACATGGTCCGTCCTCGGATCATGCACTCTGGAGAAACCATCTCCCAGTTATTACTGACAATTGTAGCCCATACTCCGTAACATCGCAGGCTGGAAACCTTAGGGATCATGTCTCCACCATTTTACACCTTTCGGGATCTATGGACTAATCTTTGGAGAAAGATAAAGCACCAACCAAACCTTCGGAGCCCCCTTTGGGATTTCTACTATCAGGGTGCTGGGGTTGGCCTTATGAACATCGGCATCATGAGCACCCAGATGCTGCATGTATACCATAGGCCTTATGTGGTCTACAGTCTTATTTCCTAAAATATATTGCACATGTAACTGGTTCACTCTTACCGTCATGTTGTTTATGTTAAAGGTATTCTGAAGGTTGCCACTTATAATGGAGTAGGTAACCGTTCCATTGAGACCCTCATCCTGATCCACAGCTGTGGTTGTGATGATCACAGAGTTCAGTGTCAGAGGACCCTCATCCAAAGTAACTTCGTATAGCAGCCTTTGAAACAAGGGAGCATTGTCATTTTCATCCAGGATGGTTACAAAGACTAATGTTGTTGCCTAGGGGAAAAAAAAATACAAAATATGTAAAATTGTTCCATCTTATTTTCCAATTCAAAGTTTTTCCTATTCTAAATTTACTCCTCCAATTACTTATGGCAACATAAATCTAAAGATATTGGCTATCTATGGTTATTAAAATGTATTGGCAGAACCTATAGATAACAGTTGTGGATGATGAATAACTTTAGCTTGTGAATTACTAACAAGGCCGAATAACACAGGGTTATAGCAGCAGGCATACAATGTATTGGTTCAACAGATCCAACCATCAAAGTGTGAGTGTTTAATACGGGTGATGTGCTATTTAGTGAGGAACACAGCGGCACTAACATAGAGCGGTTGCATTGGAATATATGGGGAAACTAGTGGTGCTGACAGTGGCACATGCAGCAGCTCTGGTGTAACCAGGGGTTAAAGTAGGGGATGGAGTTCTATCACCTGTGATGGTAGTGTGAACTCAGTTCCACCTCCACCACTACAGCCCTGTACAGTAATTCCAACAGAGAAGCCTGTCCCAGCGGCTCTTTTTTTCCAGTTTGGTGTATGTGATGTTATGCCATCAAAGCCACTGAAGTAACTAAGACCCATGTATAAGGAGCTTTTACTGTGGACATTAGTCCTTATTCTGGTTCACTTGCAAAAGCAAATTTTTCTCTAATGGACAATGGGTGGGGTTTGTACCTCAAACTGATACCTATATTTCAGTGTAAAAATAAAGCAGCCAGTATTTCCTCTGCACAGAAACAAAATAGCACCTAACATCTAACTCTCTCTGCGCGTGTTACATCTGCCCCCCCTGCAGTGCACATGGTTTTTTCCATTAGAGAGAGAATTAGCTTTTTGCAAGTAAACCAGAATCAGGCCCATTGTGCATAAGCGGTACTACTGCTGTGGGAATTATGTGCTTAAGCAGCAATACTACTGTGGGCATTACCTGGAAGTAAATCTAGTGTGTGTCATACATGTATAAAAGAGTACTACTGTATAGTGTAACTTAAATAAAGGGCACTACGGTGTGTCATAACATGAATAAGGGGCACTACTGTGTATTTTACTCAGAGGCACTACATGTGGTGTAATGTGAATATGATTGTGCTACTGTGCGGCATAGTTTGAATGGGGGGTATTATTGTGTGAGCACTCTCCCTTTATTAATATGGGATGAAGTGCACGAATGTTGTAGTTTGCACTGCAGGAGGTGCAGAAAACCCTGGCACTAGCCCAGACTCCATCTAATGAAGGGTTGGTGGGTTGGTCGTTGGCAGGTTAAATGAGTTCCACCACTTCTCCAGGACTACTTTAAGCCCTGGTTGTAACACACTCTTTCTGCACAGGAAACACAGGGGCTTAAGATGCATGGGAAGTCATGCATGCACAGTAGCATGTCTAGCCGGCCAGGTTGGAGGTCGCAGTGAAGTGGCTTAAGTAGTACAGGGTCATAAGGTTGACATGGGGTTTTTCATTATTTTTTTTTACCCGAATGTTGAATTAAGACACAGTAATTATGTGTGCAATTATTCGTAGTTACCAGTGGAAATTATGTAAATGACTGCTGGATAAAGAGACTCCTATTAAAAGAAAAAAAAGGCCAGTCTATGTAATATAATGCTGTCCTTTAGAAGAGCTTCATTCTTATTCTAGGCTTACACTAAGGCATAAAGAGTGTCTTCATATTACAGCTGAAAAACCTATTATCTCTCCAGGACCTGTTTAAAGGGAATGTGATCATAAGGTCGACAGGGTCTAGCTCGACAGTCAAAAGTTTGAGCATTATTGACCAACAGTCAAAAGGTTGACACAAGCAAATGCTGACATGAACAAATTTGTTCATACTTTACCATACCAGTGGACACGGAGGGAAAATATAATAGTGGATGGGGAATATAAAAGTGAGCCGGAAGCAGGGAGGCACCCAACTCAAAAAAATGTAAAGCAGTCTGGACTGCTAACTGTATGGAGGACCCGGAGGGAGGGTGAATTAACTTTATTGTCTCTCTCACACTGACTGACTGAGTGCAGGGAGGTTCGCGCTGCTCAGCTCAGCTGCTTTCCCCGCCGGCGGCAGTGAGCCAGAGCAATTCAGCTCAGCTCACCCAGTTGTGAAGCCAGACGCGCAGGGGGACCGTCGGAGATAGCCGGTGATGTACTGTGCATGGCAGAGCGGGTGGGCAACGGCGCTGCCGCCGACATATGATGAATCATGGCGGCGCCGCTTGTCACTTGCCGCTGCCCACCCGCTCTGCCATGCTGCTATTTAAAAGAATGTCAGCCTGCCGAGCCGCCCTTGATTGGTGCCGCCCTGAGGCCCGTGCCTCACAGGCCTAGGCACAAATCCGGCCCTGTTTATGGGCGCTCAGGGACTCACCAGTCATATGGCACATGTGCATGTAATGAAGGTTACACATTTGCCATGTACTGTAGGATCTAATGCTTGTGGCCTCTGAAGGAGGCTTTGGCTTTAGGCTGCCCAGCTGGCGCAGTAGCACAATGTACATAAAGTAATGGCTCCATCAGTAAGTTACATTGGCACAGCCATCTGCCATAATAACATTACACACCACAGTACATCGGGACGGGTGATAGCTAACAAGCATGGAAAAAATTAGGCCTTCATTTGAATCCTCAGCTGTTACCTGCATGACCCCCTCCCCCCCCCCCCCCCACCACCACCACCACCACCACCACCACATGTGACGTCTCACGGTACAAACAGCTGCATATTCGGATGCAGAAAACCAATGAAAATATACTTATCATGCAGCCATTGGTAATTTGTACAGTGACTTACACTTGCATACAAGGACACAACATCGATCACACCAATGGATGCTCAGTAGTCCATTGCTGGAGCTTTTACAGCTGTGCATAATGTCCCTGAAACACAGCACACTGTGTTTTAGGTAGCACAAATGGATTGTCAGTCAACACCAAGTAATTACTTGATAATTCATTTGGGCTACCCTCTACTTTGCGGAAAGACCGTTCAAGCCTTTGAAGATTTCTTAAGCTGGACTCCATCCCTGGGACATCCACCCGCCCAGAGGTACCCCATACCATCTAATGGGCCACAGAATTGCAGGAGGTTCTGCATCCTCCATAAAGGCTGACTTTGGGGTACTCTGCATTCATCTATACAGCAATAAACCAGTGAGGCCAGACAGAGAACGGAATACCACCACAACTTATTAAAACCAGCTGGTTCATTAATACAGTACCGTATTCTTTAGCCATAATATTGGTTTTTATCAATGTAAAGTTTATATGGGTTTTGTTTTCCTTTGTCAATTTATTATAATTCATTTTATTAATATTAACCATTAAATTGCCCATGATTGGTACTGGCAATACGTAATTATTCATTCCATTAGCGCAGTCACTTCTTTCTTTTCTTGCATATCTATTGGGGAGTGACACCCCCATTTATTGTACTGCCTAGATTCTGCGCCTCCACTATATAACCCAGTTATCTATCCCTCCTTTTGTCTGATGCCTAAAATGTGACCTTCATGTCCATGATATGTACAATAAAATCATCCATTTGAATATTGCCCCACAATCTACCATCACTTTAGATGGGAGATCGGGTGCAATTAAACATTTGAATGCAGCCCATAGAATTCATAATAAATCCCATGGTGCCTGTGAGCTTGACTGCCGGATTCACGTAGAACAACTATCTGGAAGTTTTTTTTAGCTTGCTGAGGTCTTGGAAAAAGTGTTGCTAGCTAGCCATGGGGAGGGGAGGAGCGTGTGGTCAGTGTGGGAAATAACTACAGGTAATTAGATTAATCTTATAGTGTATGAGCTGCCTACTGTAACTTTTGCACGTACGATTAACACTCAGCTTGGGGGCACATATACTAATGGAATTTGTGTATACTCTTGTTTTTGTCTGGCATCAAATTGGTGCATATGACGCCCTTATAGACGAGACAACCATCTCTGCTTTTCTGGTGCACATTGCACCCAGCTGTGCAGGATCTCCAGTGACTGATTATGCTGCTCCCACCACCATCCACGCATCGATACTGACTTTCCAAAACCTCTGGTGAATGTATAGAGGTGATACACCTCTGGATACACAATATTTATCTGTCCATTCTGTCTGGTGGCACCTTCAGATTCTGGCTCCCCTAGGCAGCTGCCAAATGATAGCACAAGCCAGGGGCGTCTTTAGAGAGAAAGCTCGTGTGCAGCCTCTTCGGCTGGGCCCTCTCCTCTCTGTCGGGTTTTGGCACGGCCCATGCTCTGATTCGCTCATCTCCAAGCGCCAGTTTGGGGACTCACCTCTGGTGATGCCACCAACCCGGGAATATGTCAGGATGTGTTCCAGTGTAAAAGGAGTCTTAAGGTGGATCACAGTCGAGTTGGAGCCAAGTACGAAATCCCAGGCATCGTACATTGTGTGTGGGTGAGTGGGGGGTGGGGGGGTGGGTGGGGGGTAAAGGTGCCCAGACACCTGCAGGCTGAATTCTCTGATCCTGGGCCCACCAATGAACATGCAGCAATGATAAGCGAATCTATCAGAGGCGTAACTAGATATCCGTAGGCCCCATAGCAAAAGTTTGTAAGGGCCCCCTGTTTAGCAACTTATGGTGATAAATGTATGCAAAACATTAGTTTGACAGCAAAGATGGGCCCCCTTCAGCTCTGGGCCCCATAGCAGCTGCACCCCCTGCACCTATGGTAGTTACGCCCCTGGAATCTATCAGAAGATCTGTGTTATTATGTTATTAGGAATGTTAAAAAGTCCCAATTTCGCAACCACCGCTGGATAGGGGGAACTAGGATTTTTACACATTTGCTATTCCCGTTCCCCCAACACAACCATCAGGAGATCAGGGGATTGCCCCAATACACCACTAAAGAAAATAAAATGTCATGGATGTCAATAAAAATGGAGTTTCTGCACAGTTACAGTTTTCCCTTTACTTTTTTATGGTTTTTGATCCGTCAAGTGACCAGTACATGTGTGATACTGTCATACCTCACAACACTGGTGGACAGTGGAGCCCCCTGAAATAGGGATGGCCATCGGTGTGGTTTCCATCGATGGTTGCTATTGATGCAACATACTAGGCAACTGATGACCATTGATGGTTTCATCAATCGATGGACATCCCTTTTCTTTGACTAACTGCCCCTGAGCCATTCAGAACCTGGTGGGGTTCAGGTGGGGCTTCATGGGTGTCAGGGGCTCTGTTTCCTGGTACCTTGGAGAAAATAAAATATCAAATATTTGGTTATACTGTGGCATCGATGTAAGAAAACTATCTGATTCTCCCCCCATTGATGGCAAAAGTCTTCTACATAGGCCATAAACCATTATTGATTGTGAATCCTCAATGGCCATCTCCACCCTGAAAGGAGTGTGGTTTCATAAGCATGGGGACCAGGCATTGTGGCATTCTCCATTTTGTCCTTTTTGGCCAGCACTCCCGGAGATGCTACGCTGCACCCACATTGTCTAGATGCTGTGCACTGCATCCATGTATTTATTATTATTTATTGATTAACATTTTCTTATATAGCACAGAATATTCCATTGTGCTTTCCAAAAGGAGACAGTGATACAACAAACAGGGTATTTACAGACAGTCAAAAGGTAGGAGGGCCCTGCTCACAAGCTTGCAATCTTACTCACTGCTCTCCCAATAAATACAGCTGCTTGCATAACTAAGCAACGGCATGTGATCACCCCAACTACCCTGGGACTAAGTAAAAACCGGACCCGGACAAGACCCCGTAACCAGGGCCGGTGCTAGGGTGTCTGGCGCCCTCCTGCAAACCATATATTTTGCGCCCTTTCACATTGCCATTGCAACAAGCTGCAGCCCGATTGTGGGAGTGTATGCAACATGCGATCCTATGGAGGATCTCGGGTGCATGTACATGTATGCATACACCATCTCAGTGCTTTGTCCACAAAATGTTGCAGGCACTAAAGGTGCCCATAAACGCTGCGAGAATCGCATAGTTATCGGCTAGATCGCATCACACGGCATGCATGCAATGTGTGTGCGATGCAATCCGAAAGCAGTAAAAAAAGTATGTGCAGCACATTACACCCCTCTCGTCACTGAGGGGGAAAGAAGGGGAGAGCAGGAGGAGATGGAAGAAGAGGGGAGGAGTGTTGAGGACTGGCAGCGGCACTGGCAGAGCACACCGAGAAGAGGGAAGGAAGGGGAGGCGGCGCTGCTGCCTGTTCGTCATTTGATTGACAGCTGACAGGCGCAGGGAGCAATGGGTAGGGGGCGGATCCGGACATGACATGTCATCCAGGAATTCACAGACAGCGCTACATGCCTCAGCGCAAGTGTCCGTGAGGAAGAGGGAGCTGCTCAGCCTCTCCATACTGCCGCCCCCCGCTGTCAGACAGGCATGCAGGAGGCAGTGACAGTGAGGGCTGAGGCAGCTTTAGCAGAGCAGGCAGGGAGACAGCGCCTTTTCAGCATGGCGCCTCCCTGCTTTGCAGGAGCTGCTGAGTGGTTAGCGCCGGCCCTGCCCGTAACCCCGGGGGGTGTCTTGTCCAGGGGGATGCCTGTGATAGCTTTCACCAGGGACATGGAATAAAGCTTTCACCAGGGACATGGAATAAAGGAGATTACAGCCTCCCCTTGTGGTCTGGACCGCTCTGGTTTTTGCTACATGCCCGGGCCATACAGGGAGGCTTTATTCTCCCCCTCCTCTCCCCGGTGACTGCTGTCACATGAATCCCCCCAGACAGGACTCCCCCTGAACCCGACACTACAAGCTCCGGAATGCAGAGTTTGATGCCCGGGTCCGTTTTTTACCCATACCCACTACGGTACCCCCCATACACCGTGGGACACTGCAGCCCATGGGTGTGACTGCAAGTGACAGTCCCAGGAATACAAGACTGTTTCACCAACAGTAGGACAGTTGGGAGGTATGCTGCATACTGGGACTGACTCCTGCAGTCACACTGACGGCCTCAGTGCCCCTCTGTATATGGGGGTAGTTCGTTGGGGTGATCACACGCCATTGGCACACTTATTGATGCCGCCATGCAAAGAATATACTGATAAGGATGGCATGACTATTTGCATTTATAAAATAAATGTGCTCCATTTCATTACGAAGTGCTGAGAGTGCCCTTCTCACTGCAAGTGCATGGTAACCTCATTATTTAGGAATATCTCTCTCTCTATATAGAATAGTCTTTCTAAATCCTACAGCTATATGATTTTGAGATTACAGCTGTAAAATGACAAAGCAGGTTATTACAGGGGAGTCTTGGAACAGCCATCGCTACTATTTACTTTGTTAACAATGTATTTCGTTTTGAACTCCCTGGAATATATATTACTGTACATGCCATATTCTGCTTATTTCTCTGGCCTCTAGGGTGCGCTGTCCTCCACCTCCAATCGCTCTGCTGTCTGCGTGTCTGTGCTGTAACCGGATTATGACATTTCCTCTGCTGCTCGCAGCGCTGTGTGTAAGTGGTGCAACAGGCATGAGCAGTCCTCTTGCAGTACCGTCCCAGTTCTGGCAAGGATGGATGTATCCAGGAGGTCTCAGCATCCCACCTGCAGTTTATGGGAATGCTGGGTCGTGGTCTGCCTCTCTCTGGCATTATACCAAGGTAGGACAAACACTCCTATTCAGCCGAGCTATGAGCAAGCATCGCCTTCCCCAGCCCTTTATTAACTGCTGAATAGGGCATGGGAACTGGAGGAGGACAAGTAAAAATAACTTAGCAAAGAAAGAACAGAGGAAGCGCAGGAATGGATCTTGCATTCATGGTATTGTGGGCTCACAACTGACTCACAAGAAAATCATGTTGGGTGCATTGACCCTTAGATCACAGGAGTCAGTGTCTAAAACCCAG
This sequence comes from Crinia signifera, assembly GCF_055691185.1. Classification (NCBI taxonomy): domain Eukaryota; kingdom Metazoa; phylum Chordata; class Amphibia; order Anura; family Myobatrachidae; genus Crinia; species Crinia signifera. The sequence goes on along the minus strand of NC_139222.1, from coordinate 75,730,813 downwards.
TATAGAGTAGGTGTATATTTACTAAAATGAGTTTTTAAAAGCGAGATCTTTCCCATAGCAATACATTACAAGTAGAATCTCTCACTTCTATCAACTCAAACTTTAGTAAATGTATCCATGTATAATTTAAGCACAAGATACCACCGCATTACCTGCCAGGCACATCCAGGAAACCTCCCAAAACATTGCAGCAGGATAAAGGGATTAGTAGCCTGACCTTATGACCCACAAATTGGTAATTGAGGCTAATGACCTCCCTGAGTGCAGCCCCAACTACTACCACCCAGCAGTAGGGTCACTGTCTCTAGAGAGGAGTGTATCTGTCAGAGGGGTGTGTGGGCAGGCACAGGAGTTATTCTAGTTATACACTGGATTCAAGTGAAAAGTTTGCAGTAAGCAATGAAACAATTACACACTGGTTTTCACTGCTTAAAATGGAAAAAAAATTGATAAAAGCAGAATTATTTTTTGTGGTTTTACTGCATATGTATATTAAGTGTGTTCAATGTTAATAGGGTTGATGTGATTTCTGTAGGTTTGTTTATATAAGAAGGAATGGAATGTTTGTTTGTGTTACTAATAATGTGTTAACTCTTTATTTTGTTACGTTGCTATATTAGTGTTTGCAATTTCCTCCGCTTTATGTGTGCCACAGTGTAAACAATGGGCGTGGCTTGGTTGTACTGTATCAATAGAAGGTTCTTATTCTATAATAATGTGCTGTACACATTATTTTGTTTTCTTGGATTTAATCACCATTCCATACTAAAGCATTCAGAAACAGCCTAATAAGTACACTTAATTACCCAATAATCCTCTTAAAGAAAAAAAAAAGGAGATATTTATATTTGGTGTGTTTCCGATGTGTCATTAATGAATGAGGGAGGATGGGATTCATTGGAGAATGAAGGGAGTGTCAGTTACTGCTGGGGTGTTGGTAATTAAGGCATGTCTGTAGGTGCGGGGTTGTGTTTCCAACCACTATTTTCCCCCGATGTGTCTCTTTTAGGAGCTTGCTGCCATGTTTCAGAGTGACCCCTGGTACCACACACTGATTGCTTCTTAACCAATTCTGTGGATAATTCCAGTGCGCCTCACAACGACCTTTTTTTTTTTTGCATGCAGGGTAAATACTGGCTGCTTTTGCATGTAGTCCAAAAATGTTGGATGGTTTTATTTTTAGAGCAATTTAGACTTGTTTGAACACAACATCCCAAATCTTAATCATCTCAGCACATTGTATATCTGCCCCACCCAGTGCTACTTTATTTTCCAAAGTGTAAAGTTACAAGGCCAAGAGGGATGGGCAAGTGGTGGGATGCGGTCACTAGGTCTACAAGCATTAGATGACAGTCACAGACAGACACATGAAATAGTTTGACATGGTCATTTGGTCGACATAAAAAAGTACGACATGAGTTTTTCATTATTTTTTTTAAAGTGGCTTTTCATATTCTTAAATCCAAGTGGGCATAGAACAAAAATATAATAGTGTGCCGAGCGTAGTGAGGCACCATGCATGAAGCGGTGCCCATATTGGTTTAAGTCGACATAGACAATAAACAAAAATGAAAAACTTGTGTAGACCTTTTTTATGTCGACCTAATGACTATGTTAACCTATTTTATGTGTAAACCTAGTGACTGTTGACCTATAGTGGTCGAGCTAAGTTCTGTTGACCCATGACCCATACCCACAAGTGATGACATCCACAAGGGCACAGTGGCCACCCTGCAGCCACTGCATCTGTCCACCAGGGTGTCTGGACCACTCCCACAAACTTTCTCCTTTAAGCGGCCTGTCCCCTTGCCAGGTGTTTGGGGCCTGGGATAGTACAGGCAGACACATAGCCCTACTCCGGTGCAGCACAGTTACTTGCCCATCTCAGAATTAGGCCCACAGTAACAATGGCCTAGGGCAGGCATGTCCAAACTATGGCCCTCCAGCTGTTGAAACGGATGTATGTTAACCATAATATTGTCTGCCATTTACCGCCTTGATTTTTAGTAACTAATGGGGCCTACACACAGAGCGATTTTGGCTAATTTTCTAAGCAATATGACTAGATTTGTCTAGATCACTTGGAAAATCACCCCAAGTTGCTCCGTGTGTAGGGGGCCATAGTGCATACTGGCTGGGAGGGTCCAGCAAATCGGGTCCCACTCCCTGCCCCCCAGGAAGGGGGGAAAGTCTCCAACATTTTCCCCACAGCCCCGCTGTATAAATCTACGAATTTTGCAGGTCCGCAGGGAGGGGGCGGGGCTAAAATTACGCAATTTGTGTCATTTTAGCCCCTCCTCCCCATCCTGGACCCGTAAATTGATGCGGCCGTCTGTTATGGGGACAGGGCTTGGTCGATCAGTACACATCGCTGGTGCATTGCTGTGTGCTGAGCTATCTCAGCACTCTAGCATCACTCAGATCGCTGGCACACGTCGCTACGTGTGTAGGCCCCATAAGGCTGCATTGTACAGGCCATGTGTATAATATATTCTCTAATACTATTTTATTCATTCATTTCCAGAAAAAAAACTTAGAGAACAGTTATTGATTGCAATGTCATACGGTTCACAAATAATTTAGTGTAATATATGCATATCCTGTGAAAATCAGTGTAATATTTTATTTGAAAACTATTTTTGCTTCATAAATTCTTAAGACAATTGTAGCTGCTCTGATTAGGGCTTACTCCTGCTCCGTAACAGAAATTGACACTGTATAATGAATGTATCACAGGACTGCAAAAGTTTTATACTTATATATTTTGCGTTACAGTGGCACATGTTGAGGGGGCTTCAGAGTGCTCAGAAATCCCCCTGATAATCCCCATATGTACTGTATTGTTACCTCCAGGCCCATAGTGGTTTATTTACTAAGATGGTAGTTATATTGAAATGGTATGTTGCTATGGGCAACCAATCAGTTTCTATTATCTTCAAGAAGCGGCAAAATAAACAATTAGATTTTGATTGGTTACGATGAGCAACATCCGCTCTTCAATAGAACTCCCATCTGAGAAAATAAAACCCCCAGTTGTAAATAATGGTATAATATGTGTGAATCATTTTGTCCTCATACCCTCACAATATACCTGTGATTTGCATCATTTTGTGAGGAGATGCCTAAGGACATGGTGCCTGGTCTTGCCACAGTTTGCAGCGCCGTAAGTGTTGGTACATCATATTTCAGAGCACAGCAGAGGGTATGACCTATGAGTATTCCAGCAGCTCCCTTTATGAGGGATAGCATTCTATTTGTAATAAAAGTAGAAGTCCAAGTCATACCCCTTTCAGACATACGCAAAAATCCCGGGATATTTCATTTGTACGCAAATAATCCAGGGACTAGCGATTGTCTGATCCCGGGCTTTTAGTCAACTAAAATCCTGGGTCCTGTGCACCTGCAATGGAGCTGGGATTATTAAAAACCCGGGTAGTATGTCTGAGAGGGGTATATAACAAGGAAGTCTGTCAGACATACCGTAAGGAGAGCAGTATGTGCGCTCTGCATGCAGCCAGCATACACAACACATTTCAGCTTAAATGTGACAGTAAAGCATATTGCAGTTATTAGCGCACACACATATTTTGGATAAAATAATCTTAAAAACTACAGTATGGCCTTCAGACTGTGTTGTCTTCCAGGCAGTAGCATATCTTGAAAATCTGAGCGCCCTTCCAAAAAACATCCCCTCCCTGTCTTGTGTTCTGCTCGTTATCAGAGAATTGCCTACCCCAGCCACCATGGGTGTGTGGTCCCAGCAGGGACGCTGTGCATGCTTGCCCCCTTCATACCACTGAACATGGCCCTCTCAAAATGGCTGCCACCTCCAATAGCATCCTTAATAACAGTCTCCTCGCCATTTTGGGAGGGACCTCTCTCCCATTGTGCTGGCTTCACAGGCCGGCAGCTACTTTCTGCTGCACCGACAGTGGCATGGCGGCTCAGGACTGTTGTCCCGGCCTCACCCACTAGCCACTGCGGAGACTGTTGCTACACCACAGCTCCTAGGGGTAAACAAGTTTCCATGGGGGGATTCATGCTTGTTTTGTTTGTGGGCCTGGAGTCTATGTGGGTAAATGAAGGACTATGGGGGTGATTCTGGTTGGCTAGATAAGCAGCAAACATTCACTGCTTAGTGAGCCTTCTAACACCTCCCACCCCACGCCGCGGTCCGCACATCTTCTCGACCATCAAATGATTTTTCCCCTGCTAGCAATTCTAAATCTTGCGGAGCCTGGTCTGAGATTGGGGTGGGAGGCTGAAGTCCTGAATGACTGAATTTTATGGAGAACAGGCCGTTTCACAATGTGTTTTTCAAGTTCTGCTTTTATTACAAAAGACTTTTCATTGTAATTGTAAAATCTTTGTTGCACATTTGTTACACATTTCTCAGAAATTAGTGTACAGATAGTGTTGGGATAACAACAGAGTGAATTCATTTTGGGGTAGGGGAATTTTATAAGGCGGACATGTCCAAGCTATTGCCCTCTAGCTGTTGTGAAGCTACAGTTTTGCTATTGGGGAATGCTACAACTATGGCAAGGCATGCTGGGATGTGTAGTTTCATAACAGCTGGAGGGTGACCAACTGCCCCGGTTTGCCCAGGACTGTCCCGGTTTTGACTCGTAAATCCCGCGTCCCGGCCAAACCCATCCCGGGACGCGGAAAGTCCTGGTTTAAGTCTAACTCAAAACGGTGGTGGATTCAGGCATGACAAATGCCTGAATCCACCCCCCCCCCCCCCAAGACCCGGGCCAGACCTAAATAATAATACAACAAGAGTGCAGCAGTTGTGCGGTGCCCGGGTGCCGCTGCACCGCCGATGCTCAACTGCTCCCGCCCCGTACAGCATTACTGGGAGTGTGGGAGGGGAATCTGTTACGCGGTGGGCGCCTCCCCACTATTGGTTAGTGCGGCCACCAAAAAGGACTTCATATCCCCAAAAAATTTCGGAGGGTTGCCGCCCCCTAACCCCCAACTTTCCTGGGGGGGGAGCCCCCCTTAGACCCCCCGTCCCGGGTTCGCCCATTGCAAAGTTGGTCACACTAGGTATAAGGCCTACAGACTGTTAGCTTGCAGCAGGGCCCTCCTAGCTCCGTGTCTGTCTGTTTTTACCCAGTTTGTTCTATTGCAGTCTACAATTTTTAAGTGCAACAGAATTTGCAGCGTTATATAAGAAACTGTATACATATATACAAGCAGAACATTAGGGAGATAAAATGACAGGGAAAGCGTTTATTTGGAACTCCACTGCAGAAGGAGATGTGTATATTTCAGAGCAATTATAAAAATGTTGCTAATTCCAAATTTTCTTACTTTACTCGTGATTTGCACATTGCTCCTAGGAATCATAAGTAGCAAATTACAAATTAGGGCAAATTTGAGCAATTTATAGTCGTTTTGGGGGACTTTGTGGGCACTTGTCATTTCCCAAGCATCAGCACTAAATATACATGTACCTCTAGTCACTTTAATAAGGAATATAGGTAATATATAGGTGCCCTCCAAGGTAATGTCACCTAAATCCATAAGTTGTACAAGTAGTTGGTACTCTGTGGACTAAAAAACAAAACAAAAAAAACCTCTAGTCTCTCAGGCTATTAAACTTTCCGGTCTCGCTGGACCATGACCAATGACTGGACTAGGGCATGAAAGGCCCACGGGGGAATGTAGTGGTAGGGCCCCATATATATATGGTTGTGGACAGCCTCCACAGATGCTTGCATACCCATTAGAAAGTGGTCTTGGGCCCTTGATAAGTATAGTATTTACTGCTAGAGCAGAATGACAATGTACCAGCAGCAATGCCATGTACAAAACATACCATAGTCTTGTGCAATAGAAGGTAACATATGCATAATGTATAACAGACTTTGCCAACCTGTGGCTCTCCAGATGTTGTGAAACTACAAATCCCATCATGCCTTGCCACAGTTTTGCTATAAGGAAGTGTTAAAACTGTGGCAAGTCATGCTGGCATTTGTAGTTTCACAACATCCTGAGAGCCGCAGGTTGGCCAGGCCTGGTGTATAAATTAAGTGCAGTGTCTGAAACCTGATCCATATAGAAGGTGGGCCCCCAGGCAGTTAGGCCCACCAGGAGTTCCCCTGTACCACTATGGGCCAGTCCAACCCTGTCCAAAATAATCTACAAAGTAGAAAGACAACTAATGGCTGTTATGCATAATATATTTTATATTATATTGCAGCATAGAAGTACACATACAAACATGCACATACATTTACACATACACTTGAGAAACCGAGGTGCCGTAAGCAAGATACCTTGCATATAGGTAATGTGTGGGCCCAATATTATCTATTGTCGACCTATAGGTAGCACCGGCAGTGTAATGTAATTTGCCTTTGCGAGTGAACCAGAATAAGGGCCACTGAGGTCATGGGTTGGATTCCCACCATAGCCATAACTGTGTGGAGTGTGTATATTCTCCCCTTGCTTGCATGAATTTCCTCCAGGTGTTCCAGTTCCTCCCACAATTTCAAAAATAATTGGTTAATTGGCTCCTAACAAAATGAGACATAATGTGAATGTGTGTACATATGGTGGGGATACAGATTGTAAGCTCTGACTGATGAACGATTCTCTGTAAAGCACTGTGAAATATGAGTGCACTAGTGAAATAACTGGTAATAAATGAAATAATAAATATTAACAATGATCTTGCATGCCAATCATCTGGCATAGACATATTTATTCCATAAAATAAAGTATAGTTATTACCAGGATTGTAACAGAGGTCACCAATATCCCGGTGCCTGCAGTAGTCAGAACTTTGCTGCTGCCAGAAACTAGTCACCATCATTTAATGGAATTAACTGGAATCCCTCCATCCTCCTCTAGAAAGTAAAGATTCTTGGCATACACTGGTCAATTAACTTAACATATTAATTTTGTTAATGTATACGTCAGATACAGTTTTTTTTTTTCCTAATGCCCCTTCTCAGGACTTATCCTGATGCCTTATGGTGTGTACACACGGTAAGATTCCCTTACTAAAGTCCCCTTAAGGCCCCCATACATTAGGCCGACTTGTCCTTAGGACAAGTCGGACCCAATTCTCCTGTGAGCCGCCCGGGAGGCTCACACACAATTTGACATGTGATAAATCGCTTGTGATTTATCACATGTCGGGGCGCAGGGGGCGGGCGGTGAGGGTCAGGGGGCGGCGGTGCTCTTATCAGGGGGAGCAGTGGGTCCCTGAGTGCTAAGCTGGCGGCGCCGGGGAGTGCTGACCTGGCCGGGCGGTGATGAAGATCATAGATTTCAGCATAGCAGCGCTGCGGGACGGGACGCGCAGTGGCAGGTATTCGATTTTAAAATACATGTCAAATGACTGGCCGTTCTCTGATTGGCTGGCTGAGAGCTCAGCCAATCAGAGAACGGCTAGTCATTTGACAGGAATTTTAAAATCTAATACCAGCCACTGCGCGTCCCGTCCCGCAGCGCTGCTGTGCTGATATCTATGAACATCACCGCCCGGCCAGGTCAGCACACCCCGGCGCCGCCAGCTTAGCACTCAGGTACCCGCTGCCCGCCCCACTGCTCCCCCGGTGTCTGCATGCATATGCCTGTCAGGTGGGCAGGCATATGCATACAGGGAGGTCGGACGTGATCGTATGTACTGACCGTCCGACCTCCCTGATCTGGTCCGATGCGCACGGGACCGTGCATCGGATCGGATCAGATATCACACACCTGCGATTTTGGGCCGATTTCACCCGATTATTGGCACAAAGTGCCGAAATCGGATAAAATCTTCCCAAAATCGCATAGTGTATGGGGGCCTTTACACTTTGTCCCTCAGACAAATTGGACAAGTTGGATTGACTTGAGATTTATCCTGTGTGCAGGAGGATAAATCTCTTGGTTAGACACGGGTACATGCATTGGAACCTACAGCATCAGACACATCAGATTTTGTCAGATAAATTGGCCCAATCCATCTGAATTGGGTGAAATCTGACAAAATCTCACAGGTGTATTACCCCTTTCACACCAGCCTAAATTCCCGGGTTGGGTCCGGGAACAACCCTGGACTAGCGCTGGTGTGAAAGGTTCCATGGACAAATTCCCAGGTAAATTTGCCGGCATTTCAACCAGGGTTGCTCTCGGGTCCTTCCCGGACTACTGGCAGGTGTGAAAGGTGCAGGGACATGTCCCTAATTCCGTGTTGTCTCTGCTAATGCTGATTTGCTAGCAGGGCAACTTCCTGTTGTGGTGGACGCTCACAGTCACGCCCAGAGGCAGCATACAGCATGCAGGGAGCCACTGTGCATGTTCTGTGGCACCACAGACCGAGACCCCAGAAGTGCGTTTTAACCCCTGACAGCCTGAAAGCCAAGAATGTCTGCATTGGCAATCACACAGCATACAAGAAGACACTGTGCAAGCTCTGTGGCACGACAGACCCCAGCAGTGCTATTTCACCCCTGAACGCCTGCAATGTCTACAAAGACCCGCCCTCTCTCCATTTACCCCTCTCCCTAATCACCTCATCTTTGCGGGCCTAAAAAAGGCCATTTTCAATGCTATTCTCATAGAAATGCAGGGTCATCCCAGGTTCAGTGTGAAAGGTGCCGACCCGGGTTGTCCCTGCTTCAAAAGCATGTGTAAATGGGTCCCAATCCGGGAAGGTCCCTGCATGTCCCTGGAATTTAATTCCTGCGTTGGTCTCTGCATTTCTGCTGTGAAAGGGGTATAAGGGGCCCAAGATTCAAGTGCTATGCAATCTTTGGTATCTCTGTACTACATACAATTCATACAATCTGCATTAGATTTCCACTATATAGTCATTGCTGCCCTGTCTATCTAGGTTTCGATTTGTGTTGTCACGGGAGCCGGCGGGAACATCTAACACGCACGTCACTCGGCGGCAGGGAGTGGAATCCCTGCCCGTCTCCTGGGTCCAACCCGGGTCAGATCTTTTCTCACAGAACCCGGGTCACCCGTTATACACTGCAACCCGTGTTTATCCCTACTTTTAACCTGGGTTAAAATGCCAGGTTGCTTGACTTGGTTCTTCATTATGGTGCATTCACCCGGTAATAACTCGGGCTATGTGTGAGATGTGAAAGGGGTATTAATTTGGTATATGATAACGAAAAATATGCACTTTCCCTGTTTTTAAGAGGGAATCAGAATTTGTCCTGTTCAAATGGAGGTTCGATTTTTCGCCTAAGCGAAAAATTGGTCAGGGTGAAAAATGCCGGATTGGTGAATTAGCCAAGACCAGCAATTTTTTGCCACTTTTCGGTCTTAATTGCAACCATTTGACACTTTTTGAGGCATTTTTTTTCCATAACCCCCCCCCACACACACACTCCCCCAAAAAATGCATGGGTGAAAAATGCCTACAATAGTGGTGAAAGCGGCTGCACTTGAATAGTCGGAGGTCGGCAGTGGCGTAACTATAGCACCGCAGCCCCTGCCACCGCGGGGGGGCGCTGTGCATATGGGGGCGCCGGGGGCTGCGGTGCTATAGTTACACCTCCCCCCAATCCCCCGCAGGCTTATTTATTTTGCTGGTCCCGGCGGCTCCGTTCTTCTGCTGAGGACCACTCCAAAATGGCCGCCCCTATATAGCACTGAAACTGTCTGCTGTATGGGGGCGGCCATTTTGTGGTGGTCCTCAGCAGAAGAACGGAGCCGCCGGGACCAGCAAAATAAATAAGCCTGCGGGGGATTGGGGGGAGGTGTAACTATAGCACCGCAGCCCCCGCAGCCCCCATATGCACAGCGCCCCCCCCCGCGGTGGCTGCGGTGCTATAGTTACGCCACTGCCGACCTCCGACTATTCAAGTGGGGGATTGGGGGGGTTTGAATGGGCGGCAGGGGGCGCCCCCCCTAACGGTTGTGTCCACTTGAATTCTTTTATTGCTATTGGACCTAAGCCCGTGGAGTGCAGGTAAGCACGGTTCTATTGTATACTACAAGATACAAGGCACCCCGGCAGCTGTGATTGAGAGGAGAGTGTCGACTACTCGCCCGCTATATATATATATAAAATGAGGTGTGGATTATATCTCGCAAATGCTCACTGTGGACCGAACACATGAGCCCCCCTGCCGGTGAGAATTATTATATCCAAACAAAGGTATAGTGTTACCCCCAAAAGATATACCATACCTCGTTATATATAATTTTAATAATTGTGATTGTGCCCTGTGCTTCCCTTACGTTCTGTCTATCACCAAATGTTGTAGTTAGCTGTCCTGCCTACAGGTCTAGTGACTCTTTTCAGGTCACGCTAGTGGGATATATATTGTGTATAGGTTTGTGCTGTTCAGGGGTACAGGGTGGGCCTGGAAGGTCACAAATAGCTGCCAGTCTCTGCTCCTCTAAGCCACACCTGTAGATACTGTAAGCACTGCCGGGTTACTCAAGAACTTCTCAATGTTATACCAGACAATTAAATGCATTTTTAATTGTTATTAAGGCCCATTCCATGACAATGAGGACAGATGTCCCATACATAATACTGTAAAAAACAAAAACCCTGAAGATATGTATTTAGAATTTTTTACATACTGTAGGTTGATGGGTAAATTTGTTAAACTTTCAGAAATTTTCATAAATAGAAAAAAATATCACCAGCTCTTAACTTGGAGTTGAGCTGTATTATTAACTAGAAACTTCCTTTAAATAAATGTGGTGGACCATTTTCACAAAAAAACTACCTCTTTAGTTTTAACTATAAAAAAAAAAAATCAGATTAGAATTACATTCAATTTATTCTGATTGCAAAACTTTTTTTTTTTTTTGTACTATCAATTTTGTGCCAAGGGACTATTTCCTCTTTCTCAGTCCTCTGGCTCTGCTATCATCAATGATGTCACTTGACTCGGCTATAATGTGCAATATGAAGCTGGCAGGAAGTTCCTATTTGCACAAGACGACTCCTGCATGATTAGCATATTATCAATCACCAGCGGTTACAAAAACATCCATCTGTGAATCAGGCCCTGAATTAGGTATCCGAATGGCTAACGTACAATGTCTAGATAGACAGTCAACAGGCCGACAACATATGGTCTACATGGTCAAATGGTCAACGCCAACAATATTTTGATATGGATGTCAACGCATGAAAGGGTTGACAAGAGTTTTTATGATTTTATTTTTGTTAAAAAAATTACAATCTTTTTGGCAGGGGGGAGCAAAATTTATAGTTACACCACTGCCCTGCGATGTGTGTGTATTAAATGGTACCAATATCAGCAGAAAAACCCAATATTTCCCGCCCATAGGACTTTCAGCCTCTCTTTGTTCTTCCTAAATCTATATACCAACACTCTAGTTCAAAATCCTTAAAATAGGCATTGCCGTGACTGTACCCAAAACTAATAAAGGCAGGGCCGCCGTCAGGAGGGTGTTGTGGGTACAGCTGTCCCCGGCCCTGGCCTCTGGAAGGATGGTATATTTGCTGCTCTGCCTCTTATATTGTGTTGTTATGTTTGTAGGATTAAGGTGTAAATAATATAAGTTTATTGGCTAAGAACTGAATCTTGGATTCTTGTTATTATGGTATTATTAAGTCATCATTGTCACATTACTAGAATTGCTGATAATGTGCTATTTCATTCAGTCAATACCTTTTGGATGCTAGTACTGGGCTGTGTTTCCTAGAGTGTTCTGCTATGTTTATGTGACAGGAGCCTATTCATATCAGCTCTCACGAATGATATATTTAATCCAAATCAATATGCATGCTGAAGATTATTACAGTCACCTAAAAAGCACACCCCGGAAAGGTGGGAAACCCTCCCGGATTCTGGGGGACCCCTGCTCTCCCCCCGCCCCCGATTGCGGCTTCCCCCACCCCGGCCGCAGCGTTTAATTTACCTTTTCTGACTATCTCCGGAGAGGAAGCGGGGCCAAAGTGTCATCATCGCATCATTTAGCCCCGCCCCCTCCATGGAGATCGTCAAATTTAGGCACTTTCCTTCATGGGGGCGGGGCTTAATGATGTCACGCTTAAGCCCGCCCCCCGAACGCCTGCTGAAAGTCTCCTCTCCGTGCTTCTCCCGGAGAGGAGCTTTCTAAAGTCGGCAACCCTGGTATAACTGCTTCAGTCAGGAACAGAATAAACCAGGGTTGCCTACTTTTAAAGTCTTGAGACTGTCGGCAGCACTTCAGGGAGGAGGGGGGGACGTTATCAAGCCCGCCCCCAGTTCTGCAAATCCCGCAATTTGCGGGTCTTTGGGTAGGGGTGGGGCTAAATGATGCGGGGAGATGGGGTGGTTAATTGGCGGTATCAGGGAGGGTTGCCCACCTTTCCAGGAGGCCGGGTTGGGTACCCGATTATTTAGCTACCTCCCACCCTGAAATAAACACATAGGGTTTCAGAGCAACAAGTCTAGGTCCTCTCTGTTGAGGAGAGGACTATAAAAGGTGCTGCTACAGGGGGTATGGGTCATAGGGTAGACCGCACCAAGGTTCACACAAGGGAAGGTCGACATGGGCTTAGGACAACATGTCAATAGCTTGACACACTAGTTCGACATGGGCTAGGTTGACAGTCACAATGTTGACATGGGGTTTTTCACAATTTTACCCGAATGTCGACACAGTCGACATGGATACCATATCGGAGCACTGCACACTATTTTATTCTCCCACCCTAGTGGAGGGTGGGGCATGAAATACCTCCTGTTGGCGCAAAAAAAATTTGAAATATTCCATGTCGACCTTTTGACTGTCGACCTAATGACATGTTGACCTAAACCCATGTCGACTTTCCCTTGTGTTGACTGTGGCTCATGTTGACCCAATGAATGTCCACCTTAGTGCTGAGAACCTAACAATCGTGTACCGCTGCAGGCAGATATCAGAACAAGAAGCTGCACAGTTGTCAGTCTTTACCTCTATAATAAATGTTTTGAGTATCGCTTACAGATTTACATGACATAGAAAGATTCTCCTGTTCCCTAATAGTGACCACAAAAGCCCTGCATGTCAGATTTACATAGTAAGTAACGAATTACAGTAGGTCAGTGCATCATGAAATGATGTTCAGTGCCAGTAATTGGTCAACCGCAGTATTGTGCAAAGCGGCTCATCATTGTGATGTAACATACGACACAGTTGTCTCACATTTTGATTTCAAAGGATTGTGGCAGGCTTCCTCAGGTTATACAACTTCTGTTTTCTAGTCAGGAGGTAGTTTATTTCTATATACAGTTTTATAATCTAAAAAGTCTGTAGTAACTCATCAAGTGTGTAATTACGGGGGGGGGGGGGGGGGTATATGCACCTTCAGCAAAGCCTAGCAAGCACTGCATATACCTGGGTAGACTGCGGTTAAGGCCAGCCCCAGGACTTTGGACACAGTAAAACCTGGATGGAATCAGAATTGCTGGGAAATTACCTGGTTTGTCGATCTTCGCTGAGGGGGCGGGGCTAAACGTCAAGATTGTAACACTTTAGCCCCGCCCCTCCCTGGAGATCGGCATAAATCAGGTTATTTAAAGCTGCGGTCAGGGGGGACTCGGGAAGGAAGCTGCAAACAGGAGGGGGAAGCGGGGGTCCCCTAGAAACCAGGAGGGTTGCTCACATTTCCGGGGGCCGGGAGGGGGACAGGATTACTGTCTGTGAAAGAGTGAAATAATTACTGACCCAACAAAATAGATTACCTCTTGGTGGTAGTTGGTTCTAACTTAATTTACACCTATTTACCAGCCAAACTGTATTCTCAATGCAAGATGACACTTAAAGATGAAATATTTACAGTATATGGATATAAACCACAAACCGTTTCAGCTCATCTTTATACACGTCTAACATATCTTCCTGAACAGCAGTTCTGCTGATATGGTTTTACTTCTACACATACTTGCCTACCCCAGAATACCTTCCTAGACCCCTGTAAAGGTGGGCAAGTGTCCTACAACACCCTAGATCCCTCTCAAGCACCCACTTGCAGAGCACAAGTGGGCGGACCAAGGGAAACTCTATGACACGATCTTCACCCCGCTATACAATGCTTGTTTTACGGCACTGTATAGTGGAGGGGTGGAGCCATGGCGACTCGAACGTAGTGGCATGCGGTGAGGTCATTGGCTGGTGAGGCACTTGCTAGTATCAGAGCCAGGGCTTACGGTGGCCATCTTGATTTTTAAAATGGCTCTGCAGCACCATTTTGGTAATGGGTGATGCTGCAAACTGTGCCCTAAAGCTGACAGAGACTGGATCTGGAATAGAGGCCAAAATGTCTGCTTAGTCTTGCAGCAGCAGCCATCCCTGATGCCCTGAAGTCTGACTGCTCACAAAAAATGATGAGCAGACTAATATAATGTATATTTGTGTAAACTATATATATATATCAGTGTGGGAGCGGGAGGAGAATGGAGATGAATTTTGTTGTCCATATCTTCCAATACCTTATCGGCGCTGCAGCCATCTGCATGAGAAATTAGAACCATAAGATGAGGAACCAGGGCCGGCCTTAGGCATAGGCAAGCTAGGCAATTGCCTAGGGCATTTGGAATACCTAGGGGCATCAGCAGCTTCTGCTGATTAAAATGATATGCAGCATGCCTATATTCTGTGTGTGAGTGAGGCTGTATTTGCATATGAAATAGTGTATTCATGGAAATCACTGTAACATAGCATTCCATATGCAGGTACAGCCACAGTCACACATAAAATATAGGCATGCCGCATATCATTTTAATCATCAGAAGCCCCTTGTGTGTGCTGGTCCCAACAATGCAAATAAGACGAATTTTCAGCAAAAAATGCACCCAACGTTAGCAGAACTGGCCAGGAGCAGCATGGCCTATTGAGACAAGATGTATGCGGAAACATCTGTATCCAAGCAGAGGCAGAGGTTACAGTGTTAGTGGCTGTGTGAGTGCTGTCTGCGGGTGGGTTGGTTGTGCAATAGTGTTCGCATAAGTGTAAGGGGCATTATGTGTGTCATGTATAAATGCATTAATAATGTGCGACATATGTGTAACAGGCATTATGTGTGTCATGTGTATAAGGGCATTAATAATGTGCAACATATGTGTAAGGGGCATTATGTGTGTCATTATGTGTATGAAGGGCATTAATAAAGGTTGGCATAATGTGTAAGGGGCATTATGGTTATAAGGACATTAATAAGGGGCATTACTGTGTGGTATTATCAGGGGTGCCGAGAAAAAGGGGTAGGGGGTACAAATTACCCAGGCCAAAGTCTGATGGGAGGGCCCAGTTGGGACCCCGGCCCCTTCCCCTTAATCAGCTCTTCTGCTCTGCCCAGCACACACTGATTTGTGCTGAATTGCAGTGTGGCCATGGAGGTGGTTAAAATACACTATTTTCTCAGGATTTTTTTCTAAGGGAATAATGTGAGGAGTAATGTATATAACTAGGTAAAGTGGTACTACAGTGCGATGTAACGTGAATAAAGGACACCATCGCATGATATAATGTGAATAAAGTTGCACTACTGTGTGGCATAATTTGAACTGGGGGTAAAATTGTGTGGCCATGCCCCTTCCCAGCAAGAACACACCCCTGTTTGGGCCGCACACCAAATGTGTGCACTGTTTCTATTTAAAATATTGCGGGTAGGAGCACCAAAATGATGACTTCTATGATGAGGGTTGATGGTGCTGGGAAAGGGGAGCAGAGTCAGAGGCGGAACTAGTGGTGGGGCTAGGGGGCACCAGCCAAAATCTTGCCTAGGGCGTCATTTAGGCTAGGGCCGGCTCTGTGAGGAACAACACCCATCTCTAGAGGGTGATCGTTTTAGGAATGCCTTTCTGTACCCTAACCATGTAGTTGCAGCAAGGTGCTAGCTGGGTGTGCGGAGATGATTAGCCCAGATGACAGAAGATTAGTCTAGAAAGCTTAATGTGGCTTCTTCGCATTTGATGTGGTGACATAATGCAATTTAGTAAAAAAATAAAATAAACGGTGAGCAGAAATTTTGACTCTTGCTACACATTAGTAGGAGTCCATATGATAGATAGGCAAAAGTCTATACGTTTGTGGGATTTTCTCACATGTTTAACCAGCATTTGCATGATTTAAAAAGCACAGCAACATCTATTGGGAAGAGTTACCTATGTTGGGTGCATCAGAGTGAGACACCTTGCCCGTGTGTGAACCCGCAAAGGTACTAGATTGTACTGATGATGGTCACAGAGTATACAAGTAGCCTTAAAAAAACTGGTGTTGAACCATTGTCATCAGCGCTGCCATCAGAAATTGTGTGGCCCAGGACTGACAAAATAGGCAGTGCCCTTTTCCCATACTTGAACAACTGGAAAGCCTGGTGAGACCTGTGTCGGGAGCACTGGCTGCACTACTCTACATTGCTTCAAGGGAAATGTAAACTGTGTGTGTTCAGTGGTGTAACGCTGCAGACCCCGTGATGGCGGGGAGGCACTGACTAAGTGTGGGCACTGGGGATACACCCCGGGTACGCTGCCCTACCTGGGCAGCGTGAAACGACAGCACCGCAGTGTCCGGGAACTGAAGCTCTGAGAGCAGACACTGTGGACGGACAGCGGCGGCTGAGGCCACTGATTGGCTGACAGAGAGCGCTCTCTCAGCCAATCAGCGGCCTATCTTTTGAATTTTCAAACTCTGCCACCGCTGTCCGTCCGCAGTGTCCGCTCTCAGCACTTCAGTTCCCGGACACTGCGGACGCCACACCAGGTCCACTTCATGCTGCCCAGGTACGGGGTACCACCTAGCTTCCCCCTGCATCTATCTGTCCCTGCCATGGTGGTGGGCAGCGACAAAATTTTACCGTGGGGGGGGGGGCGCATTATTTGTTGTTATGCCACTGTGTGTGATGTGAAAGAGGTAGGGGCAGATTTATTATTGATAATGCAGCTGTCAATCAGGTCCTAATTCAAATTAGAGGCTGGGTTTGAAAAATGACCGGAGCTGACTGGCTGATGCGTTATCACCTTCTACTTTATCACTACTCCAGGCTTAATACATCTGACCATAATTTCTCTGACATTGCAAGCTAGTCTGTGAATTTCCTAATTTGTTCATGAAAAAAAAGAAAAGAAATGAGGATGTTGCATATACTTATTTATAATCGGTGCAATGTGTGTGGTGCACATAGGCCCCGGGTCCCAGGGGGGCTCATACTGCAAATATTGCACCCTCTCCAGAGTCCAGTGATGAAGGCAGCAGCATTGCCATAATCGCTGGAAAAATGGCCATGGTGCCAATATTTGAAGTTCCTCGCATGCGCAGTACAGTCTGAGCCCACTAGCGCTCAGACTCTACTGTACTGTGTCCAAGAGCAGCGCTGCGGTGGCCGGGAGAGAGGAGGGGGCTGAGTGGCTGAGTAGATGAGGCTGCCCACTGGCCTCCTCTCCTAAAGGACCTCTGCTTACGCCTTTAGGAATGTTAGTTCTCTTAATACCATAATTGAGTAATGGCTCTGTCAGATATATCATCCAGCACATAAACCCACCAATGGGTATCCTCAGGCCCACACTTTACAAATTAAACACACTTATCCATAACTTAACCTTAACCTAAATAACTTAACCTAAAATAAAGACACGGACACAAGTGCTGGCGTTTCAAAAGAATGTCAAATTTATTTTGACAATTAAACTATATGACTATAAATGGTGGTGGCACTAAAGAACGGTCAGTAGAGGAAAATGGGGTTAAAGATCACTATGCATACACACATCGCTGGTAATCACTCTCCCTGGTCAGCCATCCAGGCAGGTGGTGTGGCCATCCCCCGTGCAGAAGCATGGCCCATGACAATCGATGTCAAGGGAGAGTGCACCCCACTATCTACACACACACCGAGTTCTTAAAGAATGACCGTTTTTTACCGCTGCCGAAGAAGAGAAATAGGGAAAGGGTGTGTGGGGCTTTGCAGGACAGAGGGAGATCACTCTGGCACGTGATCCTTCCTAACCTGCCTAATCCCTCCCCCTACACTGATAGGCCTTATGCCCACCTTCATTAACATGTCACCTGACAGCTACTAAAGTGCAGCCTGCAGGAACCCAGCAGTGGTTTATGTTCACCTCATTGCTTAATCAGCATTCTGTGTTTCTTAATGCTGTATTGTCTTTGCCAAGAAGTGCAGTATCGTGAGTCATAGATAAACCGATACTGCTGATCAGAGAACGATACCTGTCGGTCACTGGTTTGTCTTTCTGCACCTTGTGGTGTTGATGAAACATGATCCTGTCTTAAACCTCAAAATCAGAAAATTGTGACATCTGCTTCTGGTAAACAGGATGCACAGACAGACCTAAGTACAGACTGTCAGATCATCCTATTAAGCACATATTTTACAGCACAGCATTACAGGACTACAATAATTAAAGGGAAGATACAGATGGAGCCCGGCTTGTCTTTGCAGGGGATGGCGACGCCAGCCGCCATCCCCCATCTGTATCTGCTAAAGGGGACGCGCGCGCACGAGATGCACGCGCGTCCCCTTCCCCCGGGTCCCCGCAGGCTTGTCGGCGGTCACCCGGGGTCCCCACCGCCTCCCCGCATCCCCCCCTAACGCTTCAGGGAGACGGACAGGTTCCCGTCGCCCCGCCGCACGGAAACTGAGACACATGTGCGTCTCAGTCAGATGGAGAGCCGGGCTGCTGGCGGATCGCCAGCGGTGACTGTCTGGCGATTCGCCAGCAAGAGGGAGCCCAGCTCCTTCTGTAGCTGGATGTGAAAATTTCCAAAGGACTGTACAGTGATGATACTGTATGTGACATGCAGTATCAAAATAAGAGTTTTGTGTTTCTTTGAATGAAATGCAAAATATGGCAGGTTTGTTAATGGGGGAAATGGATTATAAAATAATCCTCGATTATGGATGTTTTAAGGTAGCACGGACGTTTTTTGGGGCAGCACGGACAGTTCCCACCATGACCCTAACTGTGCGAAGTTTGTATATTCTCCCTGTACTTGTGTGGGTTTCCTCCCACAATCCAAAAATATACTGGCAGGCTAATTGGCTCCCAGCAACATTAACCATATAATGTTTGTGTGTACATGTGGTAGGGAATATAGCTTGTAAGCTCCACTGGGGCAGGTACTGATGAGAATGTTCAAATATTATCTGTAATGCGCTGCGGAATAAGTGTGCGCTATATCGGAAACTTTTAATAAATAAGGTGTATATTCAATTATATACCAAAAATTGTTGTTTAAAACGTAGAGAGGGGGGGGGGGGGGGGGGGTTGTAGGGCTGGGGTGGTATTATTCAATTTCTTTAAGCACCTTCTTAGAGTACAATTTTTCATAATATCTATAATTTCTGGAAATACTGTCTGGATTTTTTTATGAACCACTATAACTTCATCCCCCCTCCAAGCCACCATGACTGTTTAAGTAGTTAAAAGTTTACAATTGGTTCATAACTTCGGCAGTGCTTTCCTCATCCTCTGAAGTTCTTATATACTGTACTGAAGTTTTCATCCTACTGTGTGTGAGGTGCTGCATGTAGTGGGGGAGAGGGGCTGCCTGGGTATGTGAGGGGTGATTGTTCAGTTATGTGTGTGCCGTTTTAAGCTGGATACACACTAAAAGATTATCTGTCGGTACTTATGTAATATCTGGGCTCCCGTTTTTCTTATGAGACCGCGTGCGCTTGCCACGCTTCGGGCACGGTGGCTCGCTGCGCTCGCCACACTATATAAAATCAACTCCATGCGTAGTTGGATAGTAGGGGTATGAAAAAATGTGGTGCATTTAACATGGGAGCCCAGATAATACATAAGTACCTATCTGTCCTTACTGCTTGGAATTAAAATCTGGTAATATATTTGGGCAAACGACAATTGACCATTTGCTCCCAAACATTGGAAAACAGACAAAAATGGAAATTTAAACAAATTGGTAAAAATCTTTTTGATCTAATCAATTTATCTTGAAGACCATTTCTGCCCATTTTCTGTTTTAATTAATTATAGTAATTTTGCTTCCATACATTTCCAGATTGTAATTTGAACCAGAAAGATAGGACAGATAATCTTTTAGTGTGTGTACCCAGCCTCCAGACAGCAGCAGAGGCAGGGAGGAGGTGAATGGATGCCTATGTGCGGCATCCATTCACCTCGCAGATGGGGCTGGGGGGTGCACGGGGGCTGGGGGCAGCCCATCAGCTTAACTTGGTGATGGGCTTGCCCCCAGCATGATGATCGGCGGTCCCGGCCCTTGGAGATGATGTCATCTCCAAGCTTCGCCCCCGTTTACACTAGCACATTAGTGTAAACGGTTCAAATTCCGGGATCCGACCTGGCTTGGATCCGTGTTCCAAATGCTGGGTCGGATCTGGGTATTGGTGTAAAAGGGGTATAAGTAGCCTCAGAATAGATTTGTTACCAAAGCACCTATATGAATTATTATAGCTTTACAACGAGTTGGATCAAATCTTGTTACTTAAGTGTCCTTCTAAACAAAATTCAAGTGGTTTAGTTTTTATTCAATGGGCATTGGTTTTATAGTTAACAACACATACTTCATACTTGCCTACTTTCAATTTCACCTCTCCGGGAGAAGCCCAGAGAGGCAACATGTCGGGGGGGGGTTGGGAGCAAGGCTGACACCACTTGGCCACGCCCCCATGCCGTATATCTCAGTGATTCATCGGGGGTGGGGCTTAAATGCCACGATCGTATCATTTTAGCCCCGCCCCCTCTCTGTGGACCCGCGATTTCAGGTAATGAAACCAGCGGGCAAGGTGGGAGTGGGGGCTATCTCCAGAAGGCGGGAAACTTGCCCACCTTCCCTGGGGCCCAGGAGAAGGAACCGATTTCTGGGAGGCTCCCGGCCATTCCGGGAGGGTAGGCAAGCCTGGTCTACTTCCTATAGGCATTCACATGAAGTAGTTGTTCATTTCTCCAGATGTTATACAAACACAAGGTTCTAATATTTCAAATGACAATAGTCTTTGTTGTCTCGTTTTTCCTCCTGCAGATCAGATAACAGCGTTCACAGTTTCAGCCTTGCATTCAAAGTATATTTGTTCTGAAGGGCAGGACGTAAACCTTACATGCATCATCACTGGGCACCCAAAGGATCAGCACCACCAACTGACCACACACTGGACTATCATTAAAGAAAGAAACCCAGGCTGCAGCGAGAAGCACCATTCCCACAACATGACAGATATCAGCCATCACAAGGCAGCGCCAGTGCACAGCAAAGTGATTCATAGGACTCTTACCAATATCTCCCAAGTGAACAGTGGCGGCTATTGTTGTTTTCTCTTTGAGATAGATAAAAATCATCATCACACGCATGTAGCTCACAGTTATATAGAGCTTCAGGTGAAAACAGGTAATGCATTTTATATCCTAAACTACCTAAACTAAATCTTGAACCTAATACAAATACCCTTGAAATGCACTTTGGCTGTTAAATTGAATTGTATGACTTTATACCTCCCAGCTTTTCATTCTGTGGGAAAGGGACACAGCCGCAAACCTGAAAATAGGGTGTGTGGCCTATTGGTTAGGGGCGTGGTCTATGATCCCACAAGGGCACACCCCCATTTAATGCCACTTATGGTCAATCATTAAGAGGCAGGTGGACAAACAAAAACCCACAAACTCTGATAAACTCCAAGCAATTATTAAGCAATAATGGATGGCCATCTGTGATAGTCATAGTAAAATATGACAAAAATGGTTAAAAAAAAAAATGATGCTGCAAACTTTGTGAAAACAAATACATGTATCAAAACATTTGGCCATGGCTGTAGAGGGGACTAGAAAAGAGCAATTTATTCAGATACAGCATTCACTTGGAAAACTGGACCAAACCTAGCAGATGTTTGAGCAGGGGATATACGGTCGAATGGTCGACAGTCATTAGGTCGACATGGGACAAGGTCAACAGGTGTCTAGGTCAACATGGGTTTTTTGACAGTTTTTTGAGCCGACATGTGCCGACAGGCGGTATTTCATGCCCTACCATCCACTAGGGCGTGGTGGGAGAATAAAATAGTGTGCCGAGTACAGCGAGTGTGCACCTAAAACCGTGTCAACATTCGAGTAAAAAAAACAACAGTAAAAAAAAACCATGTCGAAATATTGACTGTTGACCTAACACATGTCGACCTAGACACCTGTCTACTATGTCCCATGCCAACCTAGACCCCTGTCGACCTAAACCCATGTCGACCTACAACCCTGTTGACCTTCCAGTATGTTGACCTAATGACTGTTGACCAATTTATGGTCTATTAAACGATCCCATTCCTTCAGCAGCAGGGAGAATGGTTGGCTCAGTGCAGTCTATCCTATCATGATTAGATTTAAATTTGCAAATGGACAGGTCTTTAGACTCATTACCAGGTAATTTCCCTGGATCAAAACGGCTTAAAAAAAAACACTTTTAGGCAGTTCCCTATTACTTTTATCACACACACACCAACTTCTGTTTTAAAGGAATGCGGCAAAACCACCTATCTGAAGTCAGATGATCAGGTACAGTGATTTCCTGTCTCAGTAGTTTTGAGAATGCCTCTTTGTGCAAAATGTTAGCATTTGCGTGCAGTGTCTCTAGTGCACATGGTCCCATGAGTCCAAGAGGGCCCACACCCTGTAAATACCCTTTGTTTTAATACTCTCATATGAGGAGTCCTGTCTCACAAGCCCTTTTTCTCAAATCACCAGGAAAATGGCGCAGTGGCCAGTTTCCCAGCATTTTCCGCATGCATAGCAAGGAAACATCTGGGAAAATGGCTGCTGTGCCATTTCCTGAGACATACGTGCATGTGCACTGAGTCTTTCCCCACTAGCGCTCGGACTATTGAGCTGCCTACTAAAGGGCCCAGATGGAGGAGGCTGCACATGTGCCTCCTGCTCTGTTAATAAGCCTCTGAGCGCATACAGCATACACAAACAAAATAGCTATGAGAATGTGAATACCTTTTGCTATAAGAAATCTGTTACTGTAATGTTCCCATAGGAAATCTACTCTTTCCATCTCAGACTAGGTAGTAACAGTGACCTATTGTTACTTTGTTTGTACACAGTGTAGTCCAGTCATACAAATTTCAACCTGTATGATTTAAGTAAACTCATGGCTATCTGTTAATACAGCAGAGGTCCCTCCCATAGGGGCAGATCTATTAAGCCTGGCGCAGGGATAAAGTGGCTGGTGATAACACAGCAGACAGTCAGCTCCTAACTATAATTGTTTAAAACAGTAACTTGACAGTAAGGAGCTATTTGCTGGGGTGTTATCACCAGTTACTTTATCACCACCATGCTTAATAAATCTTCCCCATATAGAGAGAGCACATCTGTGCATTCTGCAATGGTATCTGGATGATCGGTCAACAGGTACAAAAAAAATCAACAGATGAAAGGTTGACACGTTCAAATGGGACAATGATCTACACACGATTGGTCAAAAGTTTTGTGGGTGGGGTTTATACATTTCCCAACTTTTGCTTAATTTACTGTACATATGAACGCTGATTGAGAATAACCACCTTCCCCACAGTGTGCCGAGCAAAGCGGGCACACTTAGGTACCAGTTTCCACTGATTGTAAACACGTATGATTAAATATAGAAAATGACACTCAAAACACAAATGGCATCAACTATTGTCATATCAGGTTCAGATGTACTAAGCTTGAAAAGTGATATAATGGAGAGTAATAAAGTGCCAGCCTATCAGCTCCTAACTGCCATGTCACCAGCTGGGTTTGAATAATGACAGTTTTTGGCTGGCACTTTATAACTCTCCATTTTATTACTTTTTCAAGGCTTAACTCTTTCAGGTCCAACTTCTAGTCAGGCTCAACAGCCCTAGCGCTAGTAGCAGATTCAGTGGTGAGCCACTTTAAAAGAAGAACATTAACATTGTTCAACGTTCAATGTAGCCCATTTTTGAATAAAAAAAAAATACAATTAATTAAAACCAAACTTTTTGAATTGCCGAAAAAAAAGAGCTGCAAAGGGTTAATACATCTCCTCGCCCCCACACTTTTGACCCTGTCGACCTTAACGACTGCCGTCCTTGTTGGCCTAATGCACAGGTCTTCAACCTGTGGCTCTCCAGATGTTGTGGACCTACATGTCCCAGCATGCCCTGACAGTTTTGGCATGCTCTTATAGGAAATAATGTGGCAATGCATGTTGGAACATGTAGTTTCACAACATCTGGAGGGCCACAGGTTGAAGACCCATGGCCTAATGCATAACAACCATATGGAGTCATGGGCCCCATACATCACCAATCACAATTTATGGATTTCCAAATACAGGGATTTTTTGGCCAGATAATTGGATTTTACAATCTATCTAACTTTGCCCACACATTACAGATTTATTTCAGTGATCGGCAGATTTTTCCATCTAAAGATTGCATCTTCATATCTGGAAATTGCCCAATCGATTGCTGTTCATAATGTAAATAGATGAAGAAGACGAATTGGGAATGCCCACACATATAAAAAAAGATCTGCAGATAATACCAGATTATTAAACATGTTTAAAAACCTGATTAAGCAATCGATTGGCGATTTTGATTGGGATTGCCAAAAGGGGGAGCCCACACATCTAAAATTAATTGTGGCAATCATCTCCATATCTGAAAATTGTCACAATTAATTGCTGATGTATGGGGCCCTTCAACCTAATGGCGGTCTACCGAGATCTACTACATCACAGCCTCTGTAATGCCAAGTAACCAACAGCATTTTGAATGAGGTTGTACCATTTTTTTAAGTATTAAAACAGATCACAATATTTTTTTTTCCCTTTTAATCAAGAAAGGAATCTCTCTCTGGTTGTGGGTAAATAAATCAGAGACAGGGGTGACTATTTATGGAAAATATGAATAGTTGCTGAAAACGTAAAATATTTATATTGTACATGACATCGTTTCACATACCTGGTGTTTTGGATCTGTTCAAGAAAACACATTTCTAGCTCACCGATGTTTCCACAACTGACTTGCATCAAATATGATTTTGCTTTATGTTCTAGGCGATACTAATCTTCGGGTGTGCTCCATTGATGAAGATAACGATGGTAAGAGCATCCTGTGTAATGCTACTTTTCAGCTGTTGTTGAATGAGTTCCCAGGCTTCTTCGAAGCATGGTCTACAATAATATCACAAAATCGGGCTCATCACCTCATAACTTAAGGTGCCTATAACTGCCCAGCCCGAGTACTAGAATCTCTATAAAGCCTATTTTTCTATTCAATCACACAGTTGATTTCGTGACTTATTTAGTGCTGTCACATGAAGACTGCAGATATGTTTACATGACAGTTCTTGTCAAACAACATTTCCTGCCAATCCTGATTGAGATATAACAGGTAACTGTGTAGGTAGCTATCAGTTCTCAATCAGTGGTTAGAGTAGGGCTGGAAGATAGGAGTTACAGCAACACTGCCTCATTTAACGATGGTTACACACTAGAAGATTTCTCTGAATCTGATCAATTGGATCTACAGGTTTATCTACAATCGTATTGGGCTCTCAATACACGCTGACTGATCAGTCAGGAGTGGACTGACATGACAACTGGGTGGGTGCTTCTGCATGCACCTGCCCATTGGGCTATCCCTGGTGGCTCCTGCAGCGGCTGTGCGGGCAGTTGGCAGATTGTATATCTTTAGATATACAAGGCATCGACTCAGGGGCATATCTAGAACTTTCACCCCCACACAAGAAAGAGCAAGGGGAGAGATAAATGCCGGGATGTACTAAAATGGAAATGTTGTAAAAACCCAGCAATTTCTAAGTCGCTGAAGCCCCCCCGCTGACAGATTCTCACTGTGGAGGGTAATGCCCCCATAGAAGCCTTTGGGCTTCTCTCCACAGCCCTACTGCATGAGGGATTGGACATGGATGCCCCGCAGCCACAGGTGTCTCTGTGCATACACAGACGGACTCCTGGTTCACAGACCCAGAAGTCCAGGCAGTGGCGAGGATTGCGTAAGTGCTGCCCTTTGCATTGCTCATCACATATATTAGTACATATGTGATGAGTATTGTAACATTGGGTGGCAGGAGTGAGACAGAGAGGCAGGCGAATAGAAGGGACATGGGGAAGAGGGAGTGAGGGGAGGCAAGGGGGGTGAGAAAGAGATAGGCAGGGAGATAGAGGGGGTTGTGGGGATGAGGGAGGGAGTGTGGGGAAAGAGGGGAGGCAAGGGTTTGGCGTTAGAGGCAGTAAAAGTGGCGCTGTGCACACCTCACAGTACAAGTGGCGCTGTGCAGGTCTCGTTCTCACCTGCCTTCTCCTCTTCTTCTGCATGTCATGTCTGTACGCAACCCTGTGGGTCTCATCGACGCTGGTATTAGCTGGCTCCATCATTGTAAGGTCTCCTGTGCCCCGGCATTGTTGGGTTGTGCGGTGTGCCAGCTCCTTCAGTGGATGGTCTCATGTGCTCTGATATCGGTGGGTTCTGCTGTGCGGTGCCTCTGGCAGCAGCTCCTGTCATGTGTGTCCTGTTCTGCTGCCGCGCTGCGCACTCACTCACACGCTGCTGTTAGTCACTGAAGGGGGAGGGGCGGAGGGCCATGATTGCGTTGAAACTTTATTAATCTAAAAAAATAATTAAAGAGGATGCAGGGGATAGCCTGCTGGGACCTCGGGCCCCATAGCAATTGCATCCCCTGCACCCTCTGTAGTTACGCCACTGCATCGACTGCATTGCACAGATGACTGAATATATCTGTGAAGAATGCCATTCCGATATATCGCTTGTACACACTGGCCAATGTTCCATCCATAGATGGGCCAATGTGTACGCACCTTAAGCTGGATACAAACCTAAAGATTTATCTGTCCAATCTGTCTGATGGGAACAAAAATCTGGTAATGTATGGGAGCATATGACAAGTGACCATTTCATCCCAAACACTAGAAAACAGACAATGGCCATTCAGACATATTAGTGAAATCAGTCTGACTTAACAAATGTATCCATCCAATATTTTTAGCTTTACTGTGCTTAGGAGCAATCGGTCAATTGTAATAAGCTCCTATACATTGCCAGATTTTTGTTTGGGAACCACAGATTTAGATCCTATCTAAGTTTTGCTATGGGGCCGGGAGATGCACTATTTATGGGTATATCAGTTAGATATGGCTGCAAATTTTTGCATATTTATCCAAAACATAATTGCCTACTTTTGAAAACTAGTTTCAGGGAGATTATAGTTGGAAATAGAATTTTGCACAGCGCCCCACTGAGGGGGCGTGTCATGCTCCACCTAAAGGGCGTGTTTAGTTCCATATATGGATAAATTGTGAAAAGAGATTGTGAACGTGGCACCTAGAAGCGTGGATGTGTACTGCTACATCTGAGAGGAATCTTTTAAATGACATATCCAAATGTAGATGAGCCCCAAAGCAGTTAGCAAGAGCTACTATACCTGGAAAAGTGCTAGTTAATGGCACTGATGGTTCAATGTAAATATATCTATCTCTTTTTTCCAGAACATTTTACAGTGTAATGTGGGCTAGGTGAAATGAGGGAGATTGCTAGACCAATGAGGGAGAGAGGGAGATTGCTGCTATTTCAGGGAGTCTCCTGCAGAATGCAGGAGGGTAGGCAACTATGATCCAAAACGTAGACAAATCATTTGCCTATTGTAATTGCAGTGTGGATGGGAGCCAGGATGTTACTAGAGTTTTGGGGCCTTTTAGAAAAAGTTTTAAAGGATGCACAAGGATTTGCAGTAGCACCCTCATTCATCTTAAAATGCCATCCTCCTCCGTTTAATTTGCTGCAACTGCTCAGACACTATGACAACACAAGTTCATTTCCACTTGGAAAAGAATGTTCTAGATGACTGCAGACACTGCCCAGGGTCTGGGCGGTTGCTTACTGGAATCTGGCAAATGAGCAGGGGCGGGCTGGGCCGGGGGGCAGAGTGCCATATGCCCCCCGGGCCGCTTACCCACCCACTGGCTGCGGGCCGTGCTGCGGCTGGATCAGCTTCTCCAGCCCTCCTGCACTGGCCGCGGCTTACAGAACACGGCCGCGGCTACAGGAAAATGGCCGCCGGCCCCCTGCACTGAGGACATGTTCTCAGTGCAGGAGGCCGGCGGCCATTTTCCTGTAGCCGCGGCCGTGTTCTGGAAGCCGCGGCCAGCGCAGGAGGGCTGGAGAACCTGATCCAGCCGCAGCACGGCCCGCAGCTAGCGAGTGGGTAAGCGCTCTCCCCCCCCCCTCCCTCACCCCAGCATATGTGTTTCTGTCACTGTGGGGGCATATCTGGCACTGTGTGGGGGCATATCTGGCACTGTGTGGGGGCATATCTGGCACTGTGTGGGGGCATATCTGGCACTGTGTGGGGGCATATCTGGCACTGTGTGGGGGCATATGTGTATCTGGCACTGTGGGGGGCATATCTGGCACTGTGGGGGCATATATGTATTTGGCACTGTGGGGGCATATGTGTATCTGGCACAGTGGGGCATATGTGTATTTGGCACTGTGGGGGCATATGTGTATCTGGCACTGTGGGGGCATATGTGTATTTGGCACTGTGGGGGCATATCTGGCACTGTGGGGGCATATGTGTATCTGGCACTGTGGGGACATATGTGTATCTGGCACTGTGGGGGCATATGTGTCTGGCACTGTGGGGGCATATGTGTATTTGGCACTGTGGGGGCATATGTGTCTCTGGCACTGTGGGGGCATATGTGTCTCTGGCACTGTGGGGGCATATCTGGCACTGTGGGGGCATATGTGTCTTTGGCACTGTGGGGGAATATGTGTCTCTGGCACTGAGGGGGCATATGTGTCTCTGGCACTGTGGGGGCATATGTGTCTCTGGCACTGTGGGGGCATATCTGGCACTGTGGGGGCATATGTGTCTTTGGCACTGTGGGGGAATATGTGTCTCTGGCACTGTGGGGGCATATGTGTCTCTGGCACTGTGGGGGCATATGTGTCTCTGGCACTCTGGGGGCATATCTGGCACTGTGGAGGAATATGCGTATTTGGCACTGTGGCAGAATATCTGGCACTGTGGCGGCATTTGTGTCTGGCACTGTGGGGGCATATGTGTATTTGGCACTGTGGCGGAATATCTTGCACTGTGGGGGCATATCTGGCACTGTGGACATCACATTGTGCGGTGTAATGGGCATCATGGTATGGGGCGTAATGGACATTACGGTGTGGGGAGCATTGGGTAATTGCCATCACAGTATGGGGTGTAATGGGCATCAAGGTGTGCAGCATAATGTGTAATTAGCATCACAGTGTGCGGTGTATTGAGTAATTAGCATCGCAGTGTTGGGCGTAATGTGTAACTGGCATCATGGTGTTCAGCATAATGTGTAATTGGCATTACGGCATGTGGCTTTATGTGTAATGGGTATTACAAGGTTCGCTAAAATGTGCAATCTGCAGGTACACAATACAATCATGGTACAGGCAACGCCCCTTATGATAGGCCACGCCCCTAATTTTTCGGCGCGCCTACGGCGCGCAAAAGCATTCCTTCCGACGGTGACTTGGCTGATTATGGGCCAGTGCTCTGGACTTGCCCCCTAGGCTAAAAGTTGCCAGCCAGCCCCTGCAAATGAGGGGACCCGCCCACAGCAGCTGGTACACCCCAGATAAGTCTGCAAAGTAGATGTGAATAAACTTTGGAATACTGTATATACTGTATTTTGATAATTACACAAGCTAATCATCTTTTAACTTGCTACTTCTGTAACTTATCTCACAGTATGCTTGGTTCTGATCAGTGGACTTATACAATGTTATGAGCATACACTATAGTAACCAATACACATATTTAAATAATATACAAAGCTTTTTTTTTTCTTTGTTACAGGCACAACAGCAGCAGCATTGGCGATATTGGCCTGTATTGTTGGAGTCCTTTGTCTGCCTCTTATACTAGTACTAGTCTATAAACAAAGAAAAGCAATCACCAGCAGGCGTATGTATTTCACAGATCTGCAATATCTGTACTGTAGATAATGTAGATTTCTCTCAAATTCATTGCAAGTCCCCATCTCACCTCTGGCCCCATTTTCCATCTCTCTCTCAAAGCAGTCCTACAGTATGGCCCTTATTCTGATTGACGCGGACTTTACCGCATACTTTCGGATCGCGTGTTTACGGCGTCTGTGCATGCGTGGAGAACGCAACGCGCATGTGCCACGCCTTGACTCGGTACCAGTTCGGCCAGATCCCGTCCAGAACTGTTCACCGCTATCATTCGGGAAATAGGGGCGTATTATGGGCGTCATGCGGAATGACACATGGGCGTAGTTTCAAAGTGGGCAAAACGGGGCGGAAACATGGGCGGACACGGGGGAGTACACTTATGTTGGGGGGCGTACATTCGGAAACCACTCCGAATGCACGCGATCAAAAAGGGCAGAAATGTGCGGTGTCCACAAGTGTACTATTGCTTTGCGGACACCACTCGTTCATGCGCTAGGCGAACGTACGCCTAATGACTACAACCATTAACACCTGAACCCAATAGAATCTACTCCTTTACTCATTACTCACTAATAGGACGCTTGTCAGTGCTTTAATTGAAACCATTGCACTTCAATTGCTGTAAGGGTTAATGTGTGCAATGCATGTGTTAGGCATGCTTGTAAGGATATATTGGAATCTAATTGATTCCAATTCCAAATAAGCAGTTTTTTATGAGGATAGGTAATTGAATAAGTGGGTCATGTGATGTATAGCAGAAGATACTTCATAGTGGGTTGTTTGGCGTAAATACTCCGCTTACGTGCGGTAGCACCGCTTGGCTCCCGTTCGGATGCGGTATTCCCGAGCATACTCTGTAATACTCTGTAATACCGTGCCGAATCGGAGTGTTTCTCCCGCACACGCATGCTTTGTATGTCGTCCGTAAACACGCCCTGTTCTTAAAGAGTGAGTCCGTCCGAATGCGGAGGACACGTGGGCGTTTCTACGGACGATGGCCGCACGCGGCAAAACACTGTGGCGTGCGGACCGCACCGTAAGAATGCGGGAATATCCGCACCGATCAGAATAAGGGCCTATGTGCTGATGGGGAGATGAGAGGCTTTGTCCAGGGGTCAGGCACATACTGAGAACTGTGAGGGGAAGGGGTTCATGGCCTATCTCCAGTTCTTACTACACATCTGGTGGACAGACATTTAGCTGGCTTATAGTATATAATAAATTCTGTGCAAAATAAACACCCTACAATAGTGGTTCCCAAACGTTTTTGCATCACAGCACCCTATAATATCAGAATCTTATCCACATCAATTGTGGTTATATCCATCTTCAGGTTTAATTATGTAGAAAGTGACAGGAGTTGCTTCATTTTGTTCTCAGATTTTATGATTGGCTGCCACAAGCACTGGTTTTGCTTATTGACCACAATTAATTTGAATTTGTCTTGGACCACAACCCTAGGCAACCCTGATAGGGTCCAAAGGCACTCCAGGGTGCCACGGCGCACAGTTTGGGAACCACTGCCCTACACAATATACGTGTCCTCACGCAACATCTATTCCAAGGATTCTTCCACAAAAGATGACCTGATGTTAAGATCTCGCCCAACTATCACAGAATGTCAGTCACCTTTGCTCCTTAATATTGATATCGCCACTCAACAACAACATAACACATGTGAAGATAAGATTGGCAGCAACTGGATTCATGGGGACAGAGCTTTCTCTCAAGCACTGTCCTTGCATGCGGCAGTTGAGTCATTCCTGCAATGTATTCAGTTATTGCATTGCAGATTGGGGCAATTTTATCCCATCATATCCTCATCCTCAGATGTGAATTGTCATAAAACTTCCCATTAATATTTTGAAGCTTGTGAAGAAACAGGATCACCTTATGCTGTTATTGAAAAACAACTCAAATTCCTGTTGTTTTACAAAGTAACGATAGCAAGTACATGAATACAAGTAAAACCACAGCACATGGGCATGATCACACTGTAGCAGATAAGTTGTGTACACAACACTGTGCAGTAATTATATTTACAATCTTCGTGGCTGCAAGAACTACTATTGTCGGCTGTGCGGGATGTCTCTGGATGACTCAGACTCGTGGCCAGTGGAGGTGCCAGCAGGAATTAGCTACTGGAATTGAACAAAGTGTCTAATTAACATTTAGGCTGATCAGGCTGCAGTCTAGGGCGCCAGACTGTGTGTGTGTGTGTGTGTGTGTGTGAGGGGGGGGGGGGGACAGCCTGACCAGATAGGCCTAATTCATTTAATTTATTCCATGCTGATTAGCGATCACCCACCCCAATGTACTCTGTGTGTGTGGCACGCGGGGGGGGGGGGGGGGAGGGGAGAGTTGTAAAGTTCTTAAGGTGACTGTACATGCCAGTTTGTTACATGCACATGGGCAGTATGAATGGCAAATCCCTTAGCACCCATACACGTATGTTTAGCAGCATTACAAGGGGAGCGGCATTGTGTAATAGCCTAGGGCACCCTCAACCTTTAATCAGGCCCTGATTGCACAAATGTGTTACTTTGATCTAACTTTAATTTCTACATTTCCTAGGAGCTCAGGAACTGGTGAGAATGGACAGGTGGGTTGTGAACACATCTAGTTTATGTCCTTCTACTTATATTACCTTTCTCCATAAAACCAAGACTATATGGGGTTTATTTACTAAGATGAAAATTCTATTTCAGATGGGATGTTGCTGAGCAACCAATCTGATATCATCGATTATCTTCTTGAACAGCGGTTCTCAACCGCCGTCCTCAGGACTCCCACACATTTTCCAGGTCACCAGCAGTTGCCCTCTGTATCACCAACGGTCACGTTTTTAAAATCCATGACCTGGAAAACGTGTCCTTAAGACCAAGGTTGAGAAGCACTAGAAGGTGCTAAATAAATAAGTAGAATCTGATTGGTTGCCCATAGCAACATCTCATCTTAAACAGAATGCCCATCTTCGTAAACAAACCCCTATGAATGAGAGCTACATTTTAATACTGTACCTTGACATCGACATGTATATTTACATGGGTAAATGAGTATAAATGGTGTTTTCTTGACAAAGTTAATTGCAATGTGTTTTCTGCTGGTACATGCATATTTTCTGCATATTTCTAGTGAGGTCATGTTTATGAATGGATGTGCAAACTTAAAACAATGACCTACTGTATAGCCAACAACACCACAAAAAGTAAAATCACACAAATGTAACTACTACTTTTAGCAGATGAAACAGACCTGACACTCTGCATTATTTATTCTCTCAGTGATGCACTGGGTTTAGAAAATCCAGTCTTTGACGATGCCCCTGCTGGTAATCTTGACCACAGGCCAAGACTCGAATTCATGGCCAGCCGCCAGCAGTCAGATACAGGCCGTCACCTGCTCTCCGAACCCAACACACCTCTGTCTCCACAGGGACCAAATGAGGTCTTCTTCCCTTCTCTTGGTAAGTACAGTACCTGCAGCCATACTTCTATACCGCTACACAGTATTAGAATCTGGCAGAACAACATCACTATTGCTTGCAAGCACAACAATACAAGATAGCTACTAATACAAATTTAAACATTCGTAAAACTTAGCAGAACTTTACTATTGTCACAGCCATCTCCCAACAGTCATTAGACTCATGCATACAAAACGGAGTACTGCTCCATAAACTAGACTTCTATTTATGCCAATGTAGGAAAACGTAACAATTATATGTAAAGTTAAAAAATTACAAATTAATCACGGATATTTACCTATGCAGTTAATTGAATTACCTTCTAAGAGGGAAATTGACTACTATTTACTAGCCATTTTGGCTGATCACCAACTCGGCTGGTTATGAACGGCTTTAGATCGGTTTTGTGTCCGAGAATGCAGTTTATTTACTAAGCTGCCGAGTTCTCAGGATTCGTATTTTCCAATGGTAAAGTAATTTCTCTTTGACTGCTGAGTTTACTGGCAGCCAAACATGACCAACCCTAAAGCATCAAACAAATCCTTCAAATCAATGCAGTGCTTCTATTTTAAAAATGTAAAGAAAGAAATGTTAAGGTTAAAAATTTTAATAAAAAAAAGGGGGCCTGGGGTTCCCCTCCTAAGCATAGCCAGCCCTGGGTTCTTTGAGATGGTCCTAGTTAAAAAAAATACAGGGAAATGTTCCCTATTTAAAGACTCAGCACTGGCTTCTTGGACCGGCCCTGGTTTCAAAATATGGGGACAAAAGAGATGAGGGGGGGGGGGGGGTGTACTTCTTTTTTATACCAGCACCAGTCTCCACTAGTCAGTAGGGTAATGCAACAGTCGGGGGACACTTTTATGAAGGTCCCGCCTCCGTGGCATTAACCTACTGACTACTCAGTCCTAGCCAGGTTCCCTTCAAGGAAACCCAAGGGCCAGTGCTGAAGCCCAGTGTTGATAGCATTCAAGTGTAAAAAATATAAAAAATATTGTATTCAGCTGTGGACCTAAAAGTCCCGGCAAGCCTCCTTTGCATGCAGGTACTTGGAAAATCACAAGGGCCAGCTAACACAGGGGCAGATTTATTAAGCTTGGAGAAGAGACAAACTGAAGATAAAGCGGAGAAAAGGTAAAAGGAGATAAAGCACCAGCTGATTGGCTGTGCTTTATCTCCTTTTACCTTTTCTCTGCTTTATCTCCAGTTTATCTCTTCTCCAAGCTTATTAAATCTGCCCCACAGTTCTAAAGCTGCACAACAAGACAAAGTAAATATATATGTAAGTGCAGTGAAAGTCAAATTATAGTCCATAAAATGTAACTTTTATTGGTTATATAATAAAATGGTGAAATATTAAAAAGAAAAAATAAAGAATTTAATATATTAATGACCGCCACTGATCTATGCCTTTGATTATTAGGGTAATGTGTCCCTGTTTGCTTATAGTGTGTGGGAGCTACTATGTAACAATAATATAACTCACTGGTTCACTTAGCTTTATTATTAGCCTAATGCTGCCCATACACTTGTGAGATACTGCATGCAATCATTCGATATCGACCACATCTGGTCGATAAATCAAATGATTGTATGCATTTTTAAGGGGACATTCGACGCAATTTCGAGTCTCAAGATCTTATGTGTTGCACATAATATTTATCGAATTGCAGGAGTCTGGTACAAGTAAGAAAACTTGAAATAAAGGATTGTAACATAACCTTTGTGCAAAGTGCATCAATACATGTTAATTTGTCACACTGAAGGAACTGAGGACATTGGTATTAAATTCTTACAATAAAGAGAACATGGGCTATTTAGAAAGTATTACTGCACGGAGCACCACAGAGCTCAGGATAAGCTACTTAAATATAACAGGCACTGGCACTATACAGTGTAACACTATTATAAGTATTTGTAACAATTATTCAGTTACATAATTTCACGGTTAGGCTGAAAATAAAGCCAAGTGAACAGTGAGTTATATTATTGTTACATAGTAGCTCCCACACACTATAGGCAAACAGGGACACATTACCCTAATAATCAAAGGCATAGATCAGTGGCGGTCATTAATATTTTAACTCTTTATTTTTTCTATTCTTTATCTTTACTTATTTTAATATTTCACCATTTTATTATATAACCAATAAAAGTTACATTTTATGGACTGTAATTTGACTTTCAGTGCACTTGCATATATACTTACTTTGTCTTGTTGTGTAGTGTGTTAAGAATCAAGTAGTAAGTAGCACCTCCCTCATTGAAAAAAAAAATTAGGACTTTTCCCCAGAATAAATGATCAAAGTGGAGATAGGAAAGTTGAACACATATGAAAATTGACAGGACTGGTGCGGGAATCCTCTATGTTTGTATCCGTTCTACAGCTGAACTGAAGCCGAATGTAGTTTTACATATAAAAAACACACCGTGAAAGTAGAACTTTATTAAACACACATGTACACACAGTTATACATGCTGACACATGGACTCGGACCAGTTGTGATCCATTAGGGATATCTGTGGATAATAAATTAAAATACCCACCTAAATGCAGTGTACTGTAGATCTGTCCTCTTTTTTACACACACACACACACACACACACACACACACACACACACACACACACATATATAGTGTATGTTAATAAAATAACATTGAGCTCTGTGATGGGAGCCTGTCCGCAAAGTTAATTAAGGTAACCCAAGGTTAGTAGGGTTCACCCTTGTGGATACCTTCAAATATGGTTAGGAGGGGGCCCTTACGCCATTTTATTTTCTTATTTTTAATGCTTTCTTTTACATACAGAATAATTGCATGGACCTCACTGATCCATGTATGCCAATTCAAATAGTAAAAGGTGCTCTATTTGCCATTGGTATTTTTATTTAAATTAATAGCCAAATTTGATCACAAGAATTATAGTAAATTATCTGTGGTGTGCTTTTGCCTTTGGGAAGTTCTGCTGAGCTTGTCTGATGATCAATTGATTCATGCTTGTGTTTTCAATCCTGATTTCCATTCGTAAATGAGCAAAATCGGCTGAAACTTTTGGTTCAGTAAATTTGCTGATGTACAGTAGGTTTCCTGGCCGTGAATGGGACACCCGTGCCCATTACATCTTAGCAAATTTCCCCCTACTTATTTTTGTTTTGTTTTGTTTTCTTGCTAGAGCCAGTGCCAGATTCTCCTGATCCTATTTAAATGAAGACATAAACAAATCAGAAAATCTACAACTGCGAAGAGAAAAAAAGTGTGTTCATCTGAGTTTTATTTAAATCTTCAGGACTATCTAATTTGCTGCCATTCATCCCTTCATTGCCGAATACAGGAAGGAACTATCTTTTCATATGAATATTGTAAACCTGGACAGATTATCCTAATATATTTTTATTTCCTGCTAACTACGTTGGTTTAAAAACTGTTTAAAGATGTCATTGTCATATGAAAGAGATCAAAAGGCAAATTCAATGATTGAATTCCTGAAGCTAAATACCATACATCCACTGCATTATATCTGGTAGTTTTCATTTCCGTTTTCATTTTTAAGTGTGAAAAGTCTATTCAATATTAAATTATAGCTGGTGATACCACAACAATTTTAGGATTTATAGGACTGGATTTAATAAACGGTAGCAGATAACATCAGCTGCAAAACTATGTTTTGCTCTTAATATTAGTGAAATTTTGAAAATTTACATTTTGATTTTCATCATGCTGAGAACTGCTTATTAAATCTAGCCTGCACACAAACTATTTTTTGAAATTCTAGGGGATGTGGATGATACTGTATGTAACCATTTTAAAAATATATTTTGATAATTAGCATTTTTGTTTTATATTAAAAAAATTAAAATAAATTAGGAGTGGTTAATTCAATTAACCTGGGAAGCCGCCACGTTTGCAAAAACACATAAATCTGGGAATTTATCACACAAAAGCAGATTAATTTGGCCACAGAAAATCTGAAATTGAATTGCCCGATAAAACATAATATGCCCTAATTAGTTCTTCCCAGGTCCAATTAGAGTTACTAATGTATTTTTGCATCCTCGTTATTTGAGTTACTCAATGGTGTGAATTCTAGGCACAATACAAGTCCAATTTTCAAATCTCCTGAAAAACTAGAAAAATATAACAGATTTGCCAGATGTGGATTAGAAGTATATGAAATAATAAATACAGACATTAAATATATTAATATATTATATTCTGCATGCATCGTTCTGATCTTTAATAATAATAATAATAATAATTTTATTTATATAGCGCTCTTTCTCCAATAGGACTCAAGGCGCTTAACAGATAGAATGAATGTAATACAGTACAGGAACAATAAAGTACAGAAAAGCTTTTCATAAACAATACTTAAGGGACTGAAGGAAACGCTTGAGTAAATAGGAAAGTCTTGAGTCTGTTTTTAAAGCATTCTAGAGTTGGGGTCTCTCGAACTGTGCGGGGAAGTGAGTTCCATAAAGTCGGAGCTGAATGGCTAAAAGCTCGACCCCCAGATGAATTACGGGAGATCCTAGGTACTGCTAAAAGTCCTTCATCTACAGACCGCAGTAATCGGGTGGGACAGTATGGAATCAGAAGCTGCTTCAGGTACCTTGGGCCTTGGTCATGTAGGGCTTTGAAACTCAGTAGATTGATCTTGAAAATTATTCGCCATTTTATTGGCAGCCAGTGAAGGGAGTAGAGAATGGGAGTTATGTGGCCAGAACGGGGCTGGTTAGTTAACAGCCTGGCAGCTGTGTTTTGTACCAGCTGTAATCGGTGCAGTTCTTTTGCTGGTAGACCAAGGTAAAGGGCATTGCAGTAATCCAAACGAGATGATACAAATGCATGTATGACTTTTGGCAGATCTTCAGATGGGATTAAGTGTTTGATTCTGGCTATGTTCCTCAGATGAAAGAATGAGGATTTGATTGTGGCTGATATCTGATGTTTAAGTGTCAATCCACCATCTAGTACCACGCCAAGATTCCGCACATGATCAGAGTTTTGTAATTTTGTACCCCCAATTGTCAGTGCAGTTGGGTGGCTGTGCTGCCTTAATAGGAAATGTGCCATTTGTACAGGTGTTCCAAGAATGAAAGTATTACATAAGCCACTGGTTTCCAAACTATGGGGGTTATTCTGGTTCACTCCTTCTGGCAAATTCCTTCTCAAATGGACAAAACCATGTGCACTGAAGGTGGGGCAAATATAACATGTGCAGAGAGAGTTAAGGTGCGTACCCACGGTACGATTTATGTTCCGTAAGATATCATATACAATTCCCCAGAAAAGTCCTGGTGGTTAAAAAGCATAAGATTTGTGCTTAAAATAAGGTACGATGTGCATAAGATATAGCAAACGATCTGACGTCACAGCTATACTACACTATACTATCTTATGCTTTCTAGACAGAATTGGGTTGCATGTTCACCCGATCAGCTCCCTCCCATACGACCTGCGGGAGCGCGCATCGTACGTCGGATAGTGCATACACACGGTAAGATATAGTGCACTATCTAGCATGCTATTCGAAACTGGCTAGATAGTGTGCTAGATTGTGCACTATATCTTACCGTGGGTACGCAGCTTTAGATTTGGGCTGGGTTTTATTTCAAAGTGAGATCTATATTGCAGTGTAAAAATAAAGCAGTCAGTATTTACCCTGCACAGAAACAAAATAACTCACCCAAACCCAATTCTCTCTGCACATTTTACATCTGCCCCCCCCCCCCCCCCCTGCAGTGCACATGGTTTTGTCCATCTAAGAAGGAGTGCACCAGAATAACCCCCTATGTGCTGTGGCACCCTGGGGTCTCTCGGAACCCTTGCAGGGTTGTTGGACCATAGCAATAGGCAAAACCAGTGCTGGTATTTGCCAATCATAAACTATTTAGTCTAACAGAAGTGAATCCTGTCCCTCCCCATATAATTAATCCTAAGGATGACCTATAAATACAGTTTACTTTATTTATTTATTTTTCTCTAAATTTCTCAATAAGAAACTTTTATCCTAGGGTTGTCTTGAAAATAATTCTGATACTCCAGGGTGCCTTGATTCAAAAAGTTTGTAAACCGCTGACATAAGCAATATTGTCCTATTGGTGGCCCTCCGACTCAAGGCCCATACACACTGGGAGATTTTAAGCTGGAAGCAGCTCAGTTTTGTCGTTCAAGCTGCTTTCAGCTCAAAGGCCACCCAGAGTGTATGGCCAGGCTATGAGTTGTGAGTGCTGATACATGCTCATGCATCATCAATGCCAGCCACTGTTTGTCTGTACGGCTTTCCATAACGTTCTGCTATGGAAAACCATTCACCCCCTGTGAAAAACACTGGCCAGGAGGAAATATCGCTTTTTGTGTATGCACTGAGCGATTTTCACATCATCGCTGTCCATACACGCTGGGCAAAATCACCCAGTGTGTATGGACATTTCATAACATGATCATGGACTTCTGGACAACACTAGAACATTTACAGATTTCTCCTTTTCAGTGCAAGGGCTTATCTGCACTATACAGTATGTATTCATTTTAAATTTCATGTGATTTTTTTTGTCCACTGGGTGTGTGAGAATTGTTTTTTAACTGTGTGTGTGTGTGTGTGTATATATATATATATATATATATATTTATATATATATGACGGACGTGGGGGCGGCGGCACTCGGAAATAAGACACAGCAGGCAATTTGTTCCTGACGTTTCGAGACCTCTAGGTCCCTTTATCAAAGGTGCATGTGAGAACAAAACATACATATAATAAACTTACCTATATACCCTGTGTCCATGCGTATCCCGCGGCGTCCGGCCGTGCGTCGCACTGAGGTGATGTCATCCATTCAGCTGGGTGCAGCGGGGCATGCAGGGAATCACGTGACCCCATGTAACAGTGCGCCGTAGTCATGACAACGAAGGCACACTGAATGACAACAACTGAATATACGTTAGTACAAGTTAAAAAGCAGAACTGTAAGGCAAAAAATGACAAAAAATAACAGCAAGGCATGGAATCAATCTGAGGCAATGCTAATGGTTGAGACACCATGGTGGATAAGCTCACCCAATGGGTAATGGCACATATATTAAACTATTGACTGACTAAGCAAAGGTTAATACATATAAGGGATCAGCTGTGCCTAAAATGTTAAATAAATGACAAACGTGTAAGGAAGGAAGTAACACCAATAAATACTGTTATAGAAAATGGGATAAACTCAAATTTTCATTAAGACCACGCAGAGATAAGGTGTCCAAATGAAAGATCCACCTACTCTCCGCACGTAACAAGGCAGTAGACCTGTCACCCCCCCTGGGCAACGGGGGCACATGGTCAATAATTCTATAACGTAAGGACGTTAGCGGGTGTCTAGCCTCAATGAAGTGTCGGGCGACTGGAAATTCACTATGACCAGCTGCGAGTCCAATTTTTTTTGGACCTATGAGTGGCTGCGCGTTCTTTAAACGCCCGGTCCGTTTTGCCAATGTAATGGCGGCCGCAGGGACAGCTGATCATGTAAACAACATATTTGGTATTGCAGCTGACCCTATGTCTGATTTTGAATTTCTTCCCTGAAAAGGGATGGAAGAAGGAATCCCCCGGCACCATATGGTTACAAGTGGTGCATCCACTGCAGCGAAAGCAACCCACCTTGGGTATGCTCAGAAAAGTGGGAGGCTTGGGTGTGGGGAATCTTATGTCATTTTTGACCAGATGGTCTTTTAGATTTTTGCCTCTTTTAAATGCATGCATGATGTGTTTGTTGTTTAAAGAAGGAAGTTGGGGATCTGTATTGACAATGGGCCAATGTTTTTTAGCAATCTGGCACTGTTGCTTACTTTTGTCATGGAATGCATTTACCCAAATGACTCTATCGCTTACATCAGTGGTTCCCAAACTGTGTGCCGTGGCTCCCTGGGGTGCCTCAGGACACTTGCAGGGGTGCCCTGGGTTGGTGGTCCAGGACCAACAAAAAATATTAATGGTGCATTATTTATAAGACAAAACAGTGCTGGTGGCTGCCAATCATAAAATGTGTACAAACAGAAGCAAACCCTGCCATTTACCACACAACTGACATGAAGAATCGCATATAAACACAATCTAATAAAATAAATTTTGGCCTAGGGGTGCCGTGAAAAAATTCTGATACTCTAGGGGTGCCTTGATTAAAAAAAGATTGGGAACCCCTGGCTTACATCATTATTTTTGGCAGAGTTAAGAGCTTGCTCTCTGCTCATAGTCAGAACTCTATTTTTAGCATGTAAGAGGTCTAAGCAGCAATAGCCTCTGGATTGCTAAAAAACATTGGCCCATTGTCAATACAGATCCCCAACTTCCTTCTTTAAACAACAAACGCATCATGCATGCATTTAAAAGAGGCAAAAATCTAAAAGACCATCTGGTCAAAAATTACATAAGATTCCCCACACCCAAGCCTCCCACTTTTCTGGGCATACCCAAGGTGGGTTGCTTTCGCTGCAGTGGATGCACCACTTGTAGCTATATGGTGCCGGGGGATTCCTTTTTCCATCCCTTTTCAGGGAAGAAATTCAAAATCAGACATAGGGTCAGCTGCAATACCAAATATGTTGTTTACATGATCAGCTGTCCCTGCGGCCGCCATTACATTGGCAAAACGGACCGGGCATTTAAAGAACGCGCGGCCGCTCATAGGTCCAACATAAAAATTGGACTCGCAGCTGGTCATAGTGAATTTCCAGTCGCCCGACACTTCATTGAGGCTAGACACCCGCTAACGTCCTTACGTTATAGAATTATTGACCATGTGCCCCCGTTGCCCAGGGGGGGTAACAGGTCTACTGCCTTGTTACGTGCGGAGAGTAGGTGGATCTTTCATTTGGACACCTTATCTCCGCGCGGTCTTAATGAAAATTTGGGTTTATCCCATTTTCTATAACAGTATTTATTGGTGTTACTTCCTTATATATACACGGTTGTCATTTATTTAACATTTTAGGCACAGCTGATCCCTTATATGTATTAACCTTTGCTTAGTCAGTCAATAGTTTAATATATGTGCCATTACCCATTGGGTGAGCTTATCCACCATGGTGTCTCAACCATTAGCATTGCCTCAGATTGATTCCATGCCTTGCTGTTATTTTTTGCCTTACAGTTCTGCTTTTTAACTTGTACTAACATATATTCATTTGTTGTCATTCAGTGTGCCTTCGTTGTCATGACTACGGCGCACTGTTACGTGGGGTCACGTGATTCCTTGCGTGCCCCGCTGCGCCCAGCTGAATGGATGACGTCACCTCAGTGCGACGCACGGCCGGACGCCGCGGGATACGCATATAGGTAAGTTTATTATATGTATGTTTTGTTCTCACATGCACCTTTGATAAAGGGACCTAGAGGTCTCGAAACGTCAGGAACAAATTGCCTGCTGTGTCTTATTTCCGAGTGCCGCCGCCCCCACGTCCATCTACATATCTGACAGCTTGTCAGCTTGGAGGGCACCGGATTGTTTGCTGACTCCCTAGGTGGGAGAAGTGCCGCTGCAACTGGTGTGGAGTGCTATCCCAGGACATTATATATATATATATATATATATATATATATATATATATATATATATATATATATAGTGTATGTTAATTATGCTAATAAAATAACATTGAGCTCTGTGATGGGAGCCTGTC
This sequence comes from Crinia signifera, assembly GCF_055691185.1. Classification (NCBI taxonomy): domain Eukaryota; kingdom Metazoa; phylum Chordata; class Amphibia; order Anura; family Myobatrachidae; genus Crinia; species Crinia signifera. The sequence continues at coordinate 75,687,771 of NC_139222.1, read as the reverse complement.
CGCAAAGTTAATTTAAGGTAACCCAAGGTTAATAGGGTTCACCCTTGTGGATACCTTCAAATATGGTTAGGAGGGGGCCCTTACCCCATTTCTTTCTTTTACATACAGAATAATTGCATGGACCTCACTGATCCATGTATGCCAATTCAAATAGTAAAAGGTGCTCTATTTGCCATTGGTATTTTGATTTAAATTAATGGCCGAATTTTATCTGTGTGTGTGTGTGTGTGTGTGTGTGTGTGTGTGTGTGTGTATATATATATATATATATATATATATATATATATATATATATATATATATATATATATATAATATATATATGTCCATGACACGGGTGGTGGTGAGTAGTTACTTTCTGAATATATATGCCGTATGTAAGCTGTACTGTTGAGCTTGATAACGGTTAATATACCGAAACGTTGCTTTAAAGACTGGTTTGTCTTGTGTTATTTGGGACTACAAATCCTTTGAGTGCCTTACTCTAACAGCACTAATTGGTGTATTAACTTGCTAATTTGTAGCTGCAGCACCCGCATCGCCAGCCCTGCCGCCTGGCAAACATTATGCCAGGAAGAGTGTATTCCGTCCGCTCTTTAGTGACCCGGCGGCTGCCACATTAAAGATGCTGCCCAGTGCCATTAACAGAGCTGACAGAAGCATCTTCCCGGCATTCCTGTGCATGGGGGCACGTACGGTTATCATATAGAAACTGCTGCAGGTCCACAAGTTATGTGTAAAAAGGGGAACACTGTTGCCGTAATTTGAATATTGGAGACAACTGTGCTGCGTATTGGTATTATTTTGTGGCCACGCCCCTTCCCCTTGAAGCCACTCCCCTATATTTTTGGCTTGATCACCCACCAGCAAAAACATAAAATCGGCACCTATGCAACTCACACCTTAGTAAATGTCCCCCTTTATCTCTCTCCACATTAATGCTCTCCAAACATGGATGACATTTTATGTTACTTTAATATGACAGGCATATGAAGGGTAAGTATGCATGGTTTGTTAAGCAATTCGTCACTTGCTTTTAAAAGATTTTCTTTCTTTTTGTATTCAGTAAATTTCTATATTCTTTAGTGTTATGCTTTTTTCTATCATTGCTTATCTATTACAGATAATGTCTTCAGTTAGCACATTTTGTATTTTTGCAGAAATAAATTATTTTGAGCTGTTCATACATATCAGCATATGATGTGAAATAGTTTTACTGAAAGTAAGGAAAGTTGTCAGTCCCCCGCAATAACATGTCCAGTTTTTCTCAGCCCCATTGACCTAAAGATTACACAAAATGTATTCATACAAAGCACATACTGGAAATACATTTAGTAAATTATAATATGGGAACTTGCGATTATGCTTTAGGTGTCCCAAACTTACTTTGAAAACACCCCTGTAAAATGATTCTGCACTAAAATGTCAGATCCCCATATAGAGATATGTGGAAGATAAGCATACTACCTTTTTAGTATTACACCCTTTACTATTTAAAACTTTAACATTGTCTGCCTAAACTATAGCTTTGTTTAGTTTTACTTGTTTTAACGGCTGGAATGGCACCCTGCAGCCACTATCGCTGTTGATGAACTGTCCAAAGTTTCCATTGGACTCTACGGACCTGCAGAATGTACAATGCCCCCTGTGTACAGATGGCAGGCACCGATACTGAAGCTGGTAACAAGACTTCCAGGGGGGTGTGACAGAAAGGTGGGTTATTGGAGTGTTATACTGTACTTGTCCACCTGGTCCTATTTAGAGCCTAGTACACAGGTGATACATATGCCCCCCACCCTATCTCTTTCCTCTTATTTTACTCTCTCCCAGGGCCAGATTCTCTAAGCTTCAAAAGTGATAAAATTGAGAGTGATAAACAGCCAGCCAATCAGCTCCTACCTGCCATGTCATAAGCTGTGTTTGAATAATGTGAGGTAGGAAAAGGGGGTGTTGCCTCGGGCTCACGTAGTGAGATGGGACCTGGGGCGCCTGACAGGAGCTGTTTTTGCCCAGCTGCTGCTCTAAAACGGGATGGTTAGTCCCGTGAAAAAACAGAGAACAAAACAAAACAGGTGAGCAGCGCTGTAATGAAAAAGAATCGATTGGTTAATCTATGACAAGATTTTAATAGCAGATACGTAATAAAAGGTGAAGATCACCGGCAATATTAAAATAGATACTGTGCAGTTTCTAATTAATCAACACATAGAACAATAAAAAGTTCACAATCCTCACCAACCGTGGAGACTTAGATTGATAATCAGTCCCGGATGAAATGTCCAGGGGGATGGGCTAGATTCCCAAATTCGGGCCCAGGGGGAGAACCGCCGCGGTGTCGCTGTGGGACAGGAGTGGCCCAAGGTGGTACAGATAACCAACTCCTTCCAGGGCATGATGTTAGAGAGCGGCAATGTCCTCAACCTCCGTGGAGACTTGGAGTGGTGGACAGTCCCAGTTGTAATGTCCAGAGGGATTGGCTGGGTTCCCAATTTCTGGCCCAGGGGGAGAACCGCCGCAATGTCGCTGTGGGACAGGAGTGGCCCAAGGTGGCACAAATAACCAACTCCTTCCAAGTTGAAGTGCGGCAATGTCCTCAAACTTCCTGATGGGGCAATAAGGTTTGTATCCAGATTGGGGAAATGGAAATGTGGCATCCAGTTGGGGGTTCTCCAAATTGGTGTTGGAGGATGAAAGGTTGGGAGGATGTGGCAAAGGGTCCTTCTTACGCGTTTCGCTACTCCTGGTAGCTTTATCAAAGGAACTGTGAGGTAGGAGCTGATTGGTTGGTTGGTTATCACTCTCCATTTTATAATTTTTGAAGCTTAGAGAATCTGGCCCCAATCTCTTGTCTAGCTTTCCTCCATCTCCCTGACATTTCCACCCCTCTCTCCCCCTCAACCTGGTCCTCTCCCTCCCCCCTTTCTCTCCTTGACACCCTCTCTCTCCCTGTGCGGGATTTATTAAAATACATTGCCGTCGGACCTCAGCAATGCTAGCACATATGTATTAACATATGACGAAGGCTCCATCACCTCCCTGGGCACCTCCTCCTCCCCTCATGCTGGGAAGTTTAAGCAGGCTGTCCACGGCACCTCCTCCCCACTGCATTTGGAAGGATGTCCGGCTGTGTTGCTAGGGGGAGGAGGGGTTTACCTTCCAGGTCCAGGAGGACCTGCAGGAAGGTCAGCAAGGGGGAGGGGGGGTGGCGATACCCTGTCCTGCGATGGTGTGGCGACCAGGTATTAGTACATTAGAAAATGCGGTAAAACCCCCAAAAACAGGTGATTTAGCTTAGTCACTTTTAGCTTAGTACATCCCACCCTAAGTCTCTCTACCTCTCTCTCTCGAACACCTTCTCTCAATCCGTATCTCCATTTCTCTCTGACACCCTCTCACTCTGTGTCTACCTCTAACATCCTCTCTCACTCCATCTCTCCCTGACACCATCTCACTTTCTCTCCTAACACTCTCTCACACCCGTGGCTCCCCCTTTCTTTCCTTGACACCTCTCACCCACTCTCCCCCTGACACATGGTCTCTCTCCCTTTCTCTCTCTAACACCTTCTCCCCTATTTCGCTCTCTCCCATCTCCTCTCTCTCTCTCATCCCTCCTTCTCCCTGACATTTCCCTCCCTCTTTTTCCCCCCATTCCACCTGGTGCTGTCTCTCCCTGGCATCCTTTGTCACTCCCTGTGACTCCCCATTTCTGAACCCTAACACCCTCTCTCACGCTGTGTCTCCCCTTTCTCTCCCTGGCATCCTCTCCTTCTTGGCTGCCTCTTTCTGTCTCTACTTCTTTTGCTTCCTAACACACACTCTCCCACACCCCTCCCCTTATTCTTTCTTTCCTGCTCGCGTCCCTCCATCTCTTATTTATTTACAGTTTCTTATATAGCGCAGCAGATTCCGTTGTGCTTTACAATAGTAGACAGTGAAAAAACAAACTGGGTAACAACAGACAGACTTGGATGTTAGAGGGCCCTGCTGCAAGCTTACAATCTCTTTTGTTCCTCCTCCTTTCTCAGACAACCTTTCTCCTAATTCCCTCTTTTTGCCATGAAACACTCTCACTCTTCTCTCTTTCTCCGACACCCTCTGTGTCTCTTACTCCCCTCACTCTTTCTTCTGCTCCCCTAAGAAGCATTGCAGTGACAATGGTTGTCGTGTGGGGGAAGGGTTTGCTTTCAGAATTTTGTTATAGGGCCCACAAAGTTCCAGTTACACCTCTGCCTATGGGTGAAACATCATGACAGATCACATGCTCAGAGGGCATGCCTACAACAGGAAACAATACCTGTTTGTAAATGCTGAAATCAATGCTTATCAAATAATGTCCCTAAACTATACAACTCCTTTTCTAAACAAAGTGTAAGTATTTTCATTTTTGAAGATACACCCATATTGACAGCAAATTCATGCACTTTCCCCAAAAAAGGGGCATCATGTAATATGATGTGCAGTTCTATACTTTGTAAATAAAGATGATTGTCAATAAATGTTTGTGATATATTAGTATTAAATGCTTTCAGTAGTAAGCAAACCAGATTTCCATATCTCTACATACTGTAGATACATTTGTAAGCCACACGCTTTACTTCCTGACACAGGAAATAGGTGTTAGACAGAAAGAGGAAACATTGAAGCTTTGGAGAAGAAATGTAGAGTATTTACTCTGAACAATCAACTTTTTGCTTTTCACGTAAGATACTGTGACCATGCCATAAACAGCCCTACAGACCTGGGCACGATATTTTGCTTGATGCCCTTGTTGGAGTTTGCAAAGTTATTGCCAACAATAACCCTTTGTTGTGTAGGAGAAGGTGGTCATCAAACTATGACTTTAACTAGGTACACACTAGACAGTTTATTTTTTCTTTTATTTTTTTCTTTACCTAGGTACACAATAGACAACAGTTTGAACAATTTGATTGATTCCGATAGATCAGAAAGTCAAACTGTTCAAATTGTCCAGTGTGTACACAGTATATCACTGACCATGCACACTTCCATGCCTCATCAGCAAAATCCTCCATCGGCCCTGCATACAAGACCGACGGGATACATGAATTGCAAAGGCAAATTTAATTACATGCATTAAATTTTCCCTGTATCAATTCAGAAACCATTAGCACAGTCAATAACCAATAGTGATATATATTCAACTGGTCCCGGATCCATTCTGAAGTTCTTTTGATGGAATGGATCCGGCATCCATTATTTAATGCAGCGGCCAAATCCGGACCATTTGGCCATAAAATTAAAATATGTGGCATTTATGTACTAAGGCAGAGGTGGGCTATGTTTGGTGACATATGAGATCCTCTTTGTGTGGTTGCAAAAATAAAACACCCACACAGTATCATAGTAGTCATCATCCCACCCAATTCACAGGAATTTCAGATAAAAAGTGATTTTGTTCAGTACACTAGTGATATTATATCGTCTTATTGTGCAAATGTGTTCCAAAGACTAGGAGGAATTGGCGTGAGATTAGGGGATGCCTCTCCGCCATTACACCTCATCCTCCTCTGACTGGACCACACTCTGTCAACAACACACAGAGTGGCGGCATACTAATGAGTCAATTTGTCTCATTCTATATCCGCTGGGCCCCTTAATGCAATGTACTGGCTCCATAAACACACATTCCGCTTCTGCCATGAATTGCATCAAATCGGCAATACGCTGCACAACAGTGCAAAAATATGTACTCCCAAGGCGGGTCTAATGATACAAATCATGGCTTTTACAACTTTACAAGAGAGATTAGCAGATTCATCGGAGTATAGGCTCAGATTCAATAGAACAGTGTGTCATTGGCCCTTATTCTGGTTGACTCACAAAGCTGCGAATACGCATCCTTGCATGTCCCCCAGACCCTGGCTGCCACTCGCCAGTCCACTCACCCCCCCCCCCCCTTGCATGGCAGGTTCACCTGCACGTCTGCGAATGGACATCCTTTTGCAGCCCATGAGGAAACACCCACATCATTCGATGGTCATGGACCATCCAATAATATGGAGGGTGCATGCATATCTAAGTGACACATCAGGTCACTTAAATTTGCATGCACACTCGACAGCTGGACATCTGGTGATGTCAGCTGCACACCCCCCGCACCTGCATCACTGGGTGATTGCCATGGGAATTCCCAGCATTTTCATGGGAACACCCATGAAACAGATCCCACGCCCCCCGCCTGCAGTCTTGGCCGCACGCACCTGGATCATGCACATTTTAAAAACATTGTGCTCACATGTCAATTCACATGCGAGCGTGTGCATAAGACTAACCCCCATTGTACAGTACTATCATAAAACATTGCATTTTTCATATAAATACAGAAAACAAATAAATCGTTTAGAATACAATACAATGTTGGTCCCAAGAAATGGTAATATCCAACCATTGTATTATGCAATATTAACAACATTTAGGAGATGGCTTTCTTGGGTGCCTGGTAAAGTAGATAAGTCTCCCAAGGGCCGCACGCTTCCATCCACTTACCCTGCAAATTGACTGTCCGGGATGCTTAATGATGCAATTAACACAATACTGACGGCTTTGTAAATTTACTCCATAACATTCAAAGACTTTTGAAAACAATTTTCCAAAACCATGCTATTAACTTCATTTAAAAAGTCTGTCAAACTAATTCAATGGAAGGTGACTAATATCAGAAAATAAATACATACATTTACAGTAAATGGTTGAGTTCTCACCTCTAAAGTTTTTTTTGCTTTTTTTATTCATTAATTTAGCAGTGACTCCAATCTCAGAAAATAGTATGTGCATTATGTGGTGCCCCAAGACTTCTCTGCAGTGCAGGGGTTAACGCCCGGGACGTTGGGGGTTAACCCTGCACCCAGAGCTTCGCGCCAAAAGTGTTTGATGGGCGGAGAGAAGAGGAGGCCACAGGGGCTGGAGAGCGGGAGGAAGCTGTGACTGCCCGGAAGGAGGAGAGAAGAGCAGCGCTCCGGGACAGCGTGGCTGAGGAGGGAGAGCGGAGGAAAAGCCGGCCGGGACCCGCAAGCGGCAGAGTGACAGGAGACCAGCCGCCGAGTCCCAGCGTCGGCCGCGTCATAGAGCGAGCGACGCGGAGGAGAACGGCGACGCGCCATGCCCTGCCACCGCTAGCGCACCGCCAGCCTACAGGGGAGCCCAGCAGAGGGACTGCTGCCGCAGTCACCCAGCCCGCAGTGAAAGAGCCGGTGGAGCCGCTGAGTGGGGCAACGCTGCGTCTGCGGCGCCCCCACTAGTGTGCCCCGGTGAATAGGACAAGACCCCTGCTGCCTGGAGAGCTGAGACGCCGGTCGAGACGGGCAGGAGCCTGCACCTGCATCCTGTCCTCAGGTACCCACTGCCAGCTAATTGACTAGCAGCCAGCTCCCTCCCCGTGCCTTTAACCCCACAGCGAGCAGCCTAGCAGCCAGCCTCCCCTTCGTGCCTCTGCCCCACTGCTAACCAGCCCCCAGGCTGCTGTGTCCACCCCAAGTGTCCCTAAGGAACGACAGTGGGACAAGGAAGGGACTGCACTAATAGAGTCAGGCCAGTATCCAGGGGCCCCTGCATCTAACCTCCCACAGTTGGCTGAAGAGCCCCATTCATCTGGATTCCCCTTTTTGAGGATTAACAGTGTTAGTGACCACTTTCATTAGTGACGGGACAGCGCCACCCTGTGGCCGTGTTAAGGAACTACACCCTTAGCCATAAGGGTATACCTCTCCAGGACTGATAATAGACAGTGCCTGCTCGAACTCTACTGTGACCTTTAGGTGACAGCCTACCGCACTGACGTGACTCACTGGTTCTTTATTCTGAGGGTACCTGCAAGTAGACGCATGGTTACATTGTTTGCTGGTGTTATGTGATAAATGTTTACCGTTAGATAAATGTACGGAGTAGTTTAGTGTGGAGAGTGAAACGTGTGACGCACTTCTGAGTTAACAGTACGGGCACGGTGGGGCTACCCATTAGTCACAATAAAGCGGGGGTGCCTACCCCATAGTACACCGTCCGGTACTTGTAACGTAAGAAGCGTCCCAGGCCTGGACTTGTGGGAGTGAACACGTCCCCAGGCCGGTACTGCTGCTAATCCTGTCAACCAGGTTAGAGTTATTTAATTCTGTGTTAATTTGTAAGAAGTACTGTATGGTACCCCTTTATGCCGGTGTAATTTCCAGCAATAGCACTTATTTGTACCATTGTTGCCGTGTACCATTGTACCCTCACGTTTGCACTATTGTTAGCCGGGCGGGTCAGTGGATGACGTTTACCTTACTCCTGCAATAAACCTGAGTTAATCCAGCAGCAAGTGTCCCTTTCATTGAAGTGTCACCTCCTGCCCTCCCGGAGAACGAGAAACCCGACGAACCTAGAGCGCTCCGAAGTCACAAGGTAAGGGGCGGAGCCTTCCCTTACCCCCGGTGCACCACATCTCTTTTGGCGTCACACCGAACAGGATCCGGGTGCATCAGGAGAGCGACAACTTGGTGAAAGATGGAGCAGCAACAAGGCGGAGGGGCGGCACAACCGCCAAACCCACAGAATCAAGAACAGGACGCAGAGGATGCAACACCGCCTGCGGCCATAACCCTGCCATACTATTTCGGGGCCCCGTGGCTCCCGACCTACAGCGGAGATGATGATCAGCTGCCAAAGACCTCGTTCGCAGACTTCAAGCACAACCTCGAATCCACATATCGGATGTACCAGCCTAGTGAGCAGCAGAAAGTGGAAATCCTCATGGGACAACTAACGGGGTCGGCACGTAGAGAAGTGGCTTCATGGCCGTTGGCAGAAAGAAAAAGTGCCCCGGACATGCTGAAGAAAATCTTCACCACATTTGAAACCACAACCATCCCCGAGCTCAAGATGAAGTTGTATGCTCGCAAGCAGCGGCCAAATGAGTCTCTACGGGACTATGCCCTGAGTCTGCAGGAAACACTAAAGGCCATCATGGCAGTGGACCCGCAGGAAGTGCGGAATGCGGACGAGGCCCTAACGATCCAATTCGTCGAAGGAGCATCCCAAGAAAACGTTAGGGTTCAACTGCGATTGCTGAAGTCGCAAATGCTGGGCAAGACCTTCCGCGACTTTAAGACGGCTGCCCTCGCCATTGTCGGCAACCCCAAAGGAAGGGAGGAGGAATATCCGGAACTGATTGGCTTCAGGGAAGGGGCGAAATCAACAGGAGCCACCGCCGGCGGTACAGAAAAGGCGAAACAACCCCACGACTTGGCGGTACAGGGTGGCCAACAGCCCGACAAGGACGCGATGCAGACACTCCAGAAACAGATGGAGGGGTTAGCCGTAAGAATGGCGGAGATGCAGAGAGAAATGCGTCGGATGGCAAGCGCACCGACACCGAGCTATGCAGAACCGAGATGGAGAACCGAAAGACAAAGTCCGGCCCGAAGAAGGTGGGAACCGCCCCGAGAGTATGAGCGGCAGCCTCCCGACCGGTTGGATGGGCAGGGACGTCCGACGTACTACCGAAGCCAGGAGGTCGGAAGCACAGAGAGAGGTTGCGACCAGGACGAAGCTTTAAACACCAACGCCCCGAGGTCAAGGGCCGAGCCTCGGGGAGGCCAGGAAGCGTAGGTCCAGCTCCCGAAGATGGGCAGGCTTGTTACGGCAGACAATGCTATATAGGTGCAGCGAGTTATCTGCCACCCCGGATCGTCACCCTTCAACCCGCATGAAGAACCAGGGAAGAGTGGTTTGGTTTCACGTACAACGGGGATACGGTTTCATTAATTGTGCTGACGCAGCAAAGGATATCTTCGTCCACTTCACAGCTATCGAAAAGAAAAATGCAACAGATTCCTATCGAAGTCTTGGGGCCGGAGAGCCGGTGGAATTCGACATCATCAGGGGAAGAAAGGGCCTCCGGGCAGCCGGCGTCACTGGCCCTGGTGGCGTTCCAGTCAGAGGTACCCAATATGCCGCAAGAAGAGAGCGCCGTTGGAATTACCCGAGCCACAGAAGTCATCCACAGTACTACCCCCCAAAAGTTCCACCCCGATGGGGTGGCGTGTACCCCGAAGAAACAGAAGATGGGGTTGGAAGAAGTAATGGGAAAGCGTACAGATGGGGCCAACAGAGCTCTCCGGTTCGAGTACAGAGTGAGCCAATGAGGAAGAAGCGGCCACATACCGAAACGAACCCCAAGTGGGGGCTGAACTCGCACGCAGCCGAACCTATGTTGATAGTGGCTGGTGGCCAGACCTCGAAGTTCGACGGTGCCCCTCCAGCATCGGCCCACAGAAGTCAGCGCAGGCTCCGCCTAAGACCGGACCAAAAGCTAAAGGAAGCACCAAAGGATGATGGGGATGAAGAGCCGAAAGGTGAAGCGGTACTCTCGCCTCCGCTGCCCACTGACCCTCTCGAGCTATTGATGATGGTGGGCTGGTCCATTATGCCACAGCAAGCCCAGCCTAGGCCGCCAGTTGAATTAATCGCGCCTTGCGCGGCCGAGGAGGTGGCCCCCGAGCTAAGGCGCTCCGAAAGGAGTACTCGGGGTACACTTCCCCGGCGGTACCAGGATTAGATTTTTTTCTTTTGCCTGTAATCCATTGTATATATGCTGTAGACTGAATGCCCTGTTATCATTACCGTTGTGAATGTCATTTAAGAACAAGGACAGATATTTGTTGTATTATGATGCGCGGGGACACGCATCCGAAAAAGCAGGGGTGAATGTGGTGCCCCAAGACTTCTCTGCAGTGCAGGGGTTAACGCCCGGGACGTTGGGGGTTAACCCTGCACCCAGAGCTTCGCGCCAAAAGTGTTTGATGGGCGGAGAGAAGAGGAGGCCACAGGGGCTGGAGAGCGGGAGGAAGCTGTGACTGCCCGGAAGGAGGAGAGAAGAGCAGCGCTCCGGGACAGCGTGGCTGAGGAGGGAGAGCGGAGGAAAAGCCGGCCGGGACCCGCAAGCGGCAGAGTGACAGGAGACCAGCCGCCGAGTCCCAGCGTCGGCCGCGTCATAGAGCGAGCGACGCGGAGGAGAACGGCGACGCGCCATGCCCTGCCACCGCTAGCGCACCGCCAGCCTACAGGGGAGCCCAGCAGAGGGACTGCTGCCGCAGTCACCCAGCCCGCAGTGAAAGAGCCGGTGGAGCCGCTGAGTGGGGCAACGCTGCGTCTGCGGCGCCCCCACTAGTGTGCCCCGGTGAATAGGACAAGACCCCTGCTGCCTGGAGAGCTGAGACGCCGGTCGAGACGGGCAGGAGCCTGCACCTGCATCCTGTCCTCAGGTACCCACTGCCAGCTAATTGACTAGCAGCCAGCTCCCTCCCCGTGCCTTTAACCCCACAGCGAGCAGCCTAGCAGCCAGCCTCCCCTTCGTGCCTCTGCCCCACTGCTAACCAGCCCCCAGGCTGTTGTGTCCACCCCAAGTGTCCCTAAGGAACGACAGTGGGACAAGGAAGGGACTGCACTAATAGAGTCAGGCCAGTATCCAGGGGCCCCTGCATCTAACCTCCCACAGTTGGCTGAAGAGCCCCATTCATCTGGATTCCCCTTTTTGAGGATTAACAGTGTTAGTGACCACTTTCATTAGTGACGGGACAGCGCCACCCTGTGGCCGTGTTAAGGAACTACACCCTTAGCCATAAGGGTATACCTCTCCAGGACTGATAATAGACAGTGCCTGCTCGAACTCTACTGTGACCTTTAGGTGACAGCCTACCGCACTGACGTGACTCACTGGTTCTTTATTCTGAGGGTACCTGCAAGTAGACGCATGGTTACATTGTTTGCTGGTGTTATGTGATAAATGTTTACCGTTAGATAAATGTACGGAGTAGTTTAGTGTGGAGAGTGAAACGTGTGACGCACTTCTGAGTTAACAGTACGGGCACGGTGGGGCTACCCATTAGTCACAATAAAGCGGGGGTGCCTACCCCATAGTACACCGTCCGGTACTTGTAACGTAAGAAGCGTCCCAGGCCTGGACTTGTGGGAGTGAACACGTCCCCAGGCCGGTACTGCTGCTAATCCTGTCAACCAGGTTAGAGTTATTTAATTCTGTGTTAATTTGTAAGAAGTACTGTATGGTACCCCTTTATGCCGGTGTAATTTCCAGCAATAGCACTTATTTGTACCATTGTTGCCGTGTACCATTGTACCCTCACGTTTGCACTATTGTTAGCCGGGCGGGTCAGTGGATGACGTTTACCTTACTCCTGCAATAAACCTGAGTTAATCCAGCAGCAAGTGTCCCTTTCATTGAAGTGTCACCTCCTGCCCTCCCGGAGAACGAGAAACCCGACGAACCTAGAGCGCTCCGAAGTCACAAGGTAAGGGGCGGAGCCTTCCCTTACCCCCGGTGCACCACAATTATAATGGCTAAATGTGCTAAGAAGTAAGAACAGGAAACGGTTTGAACAAAAAGGCAAGTATGTGAATTACACACCCGAAATACTGGCATCTACTCAGTGACAGGCAGCACATCAACTATGCATGGTAATTGTGTACAATGCAGAGGTTTTTTTTTTCAATATAGCCTTCAGAAAATTCATGTACAGTAACTAGTTGCTGGTCAGTTCACAGTGTCTGCTTCTTAAGAATAAATAAGTTCTCAATTAAATATTATTGGTTTGTGTATGCATTCTCCAAATATTAAACCACTCTACAGGTATATTTTAAATCAATATGTTATAGGGGCTAAAAGTTACTTTCACCAACAGTTAAAAATCAATATAAAATTATTTTTTTGAAGATTGCATTAGCCCCCCGAAACACAACACTGTTTTAAAGCCCAGGGGCAATTTTGGCCTATTTTCTAAGTGATCTGTCCAGATTTCTTGGAAATTAAGCACAAATACCTCCGTGTGTACACCCCATTGCAATGGCGATGTGTGACACGACAGAAGTTCCTGGCAAGTCGCCTACCCTGGATTGTTTAGCACACAAAGTAGCCCCGTGTGTATTGGCCTTTAGTAAATGTTTTCAATGATATTTATGTATTGTCTACATCCAGAAATAACAATAACTAAACAAATTATATGGCATGTCCTTGTTAAGAGGGACCTTACCACCAGGGCCAGCCCTTGGAATAGGGAACCAAGGCACAAAAGGGTGTAGAGATGTTACCCGCTGGGAACAGAGTAGTGCTGGCTAGCGTCAGTGTTGCAAAGTCAGTATAATGATGGCAAGGGAGCATAGAAGAGCTCTAGAAGCATGGAAGACAGGTGACTCCAGGATGTCTAAGCCTGTTGGCAAGGGGGCTCTTGCAAAATAGCTTATACTGGCTACATATCTAGGCATAGTGCAGTGAGAATCAAGTCAGTACTGAAAGTCAAGAGAAGATCTAGTGTTAGTCTTGAGATGTGGCAGTAACCCTGTGGGAAAGGGGACAAAAGTTTGTGGCTGAGATGTGTGGGAAAGGGTTGGTTTAGAGGGTACCCCCCCCCCCCCACCCGTGTCTTCCAAGACCAGTAAAGTGGATAAGTGCCCAGTGGGACATCATATACTTAATACTACCTTAGAGAAGTAGGCTACTGAGTGTAAGGCCTGTGGTTGGCCAATAGACCCACAGGCATGGTAGCAAGTACCCATTAAAGTCTTGCCTAAAACACAAAAATCGGGCAGGAGAAAATAGCAGTTCTGTTGACATTGGTAACAACAGCTTGACTAATATTAGCTCTTGGCAATATCTATTCATTACCACCTCAATTTGCCCAAAAAATAACCCAAAAACAAAAATGAGCTATCCTAATCTGGTTTCAAGCATGACGTTTTTAGACAAGAATTTGGCTTATAATGTTGGGAAAGGGGAAAACATAGGAGATACCAGTGCACCAGTACCATGGTTAGTGTACATTTTAGTATACAATAATACTACTGCTTGCTCTGTGCGTTACCGGTGCAGAGTCAAAGAGGTTCCATAGCAAGGGTGTGAAATAAAGCATGGTATCTGTTTTCAGCCACTTCTGGAAGAGGCATCATAATTAGTACTAGCCAGTGCGAGATGGCAAGTATAGCTGCTGTAACCCATATGTCAAAAGATATTGATGGGAAATGAGCGGTATACATGCCAACAGGCACCTTGTTTAGCCCAGAGTAAAGGAATAGAGCTATTGTGTACAATCATTTGAAGTGATGGCTGTGTAATGGGGTGATGCTGGTGGCTAGTGCTCCATGTGGTGTGGGCGTTTGCTAAACGACTGATGCGGTCAGCAGTCATACTGGTGCAGAGCGAGTGCTGCGGATAGATCTGCTTTGGGTAGTGAGATCAGATGACCGTTTCGCTGGGGCTTCGTCAGTGCATAGCAAGTACTTTTCTGGTATAGAGAACTAAAGGACTACTACCATTAAAAAAACATGTGTTTTGCTTTTCTCACTTTTATGGACATGCCTATAGATGAGCCAGGAAGGATTAAAGTTAGTCTTTACTTGAAATAAACTAATTTTATACTTTACTACATGTGTTTTTTTTTATTGTGCCATGTGCTCCCTGTTATTCTAAAAAAAATCAGTATGCTCTGGCAGCCAAATGTATACAGGTAGACTACTGATAATCCAGCACCCTCAGTTCCATTAATGCGCCGGATTATCCATTTGGCTGGATTATCGGTGTTTCCCCGCCCCTCGAAGTGTAATTGCCCCGATGTACCTGGTCCCCTCCACAGCGTGACTCTCATCTCACCTCTGTAGCCCCTGCACAAAGGGTCTGATTAACTCCACAGGTCCATGCCCCCACAGCTCTTTTCCTTCCACTGCCCAACTCTCCCATAAGCAAAGCTCCCCTCTCCTACTGCCCCTCTAAACCTTCCTACAGCCTAATGTCCCTCGGCACCTGATAAATCTGGATTAAAAGAGGTGCCGGACCATCAGGTGCCAGAAATAATCCAGGTTTTAAAGCTATCCATGCTAGGGGCAAGTGACTTTATTACCACAGTTATCTTGATTATACTTCTGTGCATAAGCAGGGATATTCCTAAAACCTGGATGGACTGTTGGAATGTCTTAAAAACTACATATAGCAGGGATAAGGAACCTTTGGACCTTCAGCTGATGTTGAACTACACATCCCAGCATGCCCTGGTACAGTTTTGCTAAAACTGTTGCAGGGCATTCTGGGATGTGTAGTTTAACAGCATCTGGAGGGCCCCACCCCTGCCATATAGGAACCACTGCCCTAGGACTGGGGCTGTTCATCATAATATTATATTATCCCATTATTATAATATTGGTGGCCATCTTGGTTTCGAAACTAAGTCTCCCCAGTGGAGACATTTTGATGGAGACTGCGCAGTAGCACACTTAATTTATAAAATATTGTAGTTAATTACAAATTGCACCTAAATCGCTTTGTAAATCCATGTAAAATTGTTCTCCAAAAGAAACAGCATTTTTTTTATAAATGTCCAGACGGACATTGGATGAAATACTGCCTAATTGGGCAAGAAGACAAACTGGACTGTATTTATCCTGAGGATATCCTGAATATAAACAAAAGCCAACTTGTAACTCAGATCGAGACCTTGGTCCTACGTTTAAGAGGAAAAAAAGGACATGGCACAGATTCATACTTCCAAGACCTCAGTCATCTAAATCCTGACAACAGGAAAACAATGCGCCCAGCATGAACCGATAATGGGCAGTATTCAATGAGAAAAATTCGCTGTGTTTTATGGCGAGTTTGTGCTTTTCTCGCGTTGGACGGAGAATTTTGGTCTCAAAAAGCGAACAACCTTATTCAACGTGCACTTCTCGCCGTCTTTCTAAGTGATTTTCGCCGTGTCTCTCCATGTAGCAATTCTCCATCTTTTCATGGAGAAGTGGAATGTGAACTTTTAAAAGTTTTTTGTTTTAATTTTGGTGTAAAAAAAATCAGGAATTTTATTCTGTGAAAGGGCATGCTATTTTTATTCATGTGCTTATAGCACATGAATATATATTAATTTTTTTTTTTTAAACACATAACAGCCAGCAGGGTATTAGATATTCATATATTCACTGCACCCGATCATTATATATGCACGATCGGGTGCAGTGAATACCCGGTCCCCTGTTGGCTCTCCTGGGGGGGCAGCCTGTGCTGCCTGGCTCTCGGGGAGCCCACCTCCCCCCCACATACATTCTGGGGCAGGCAGGGAGACTTCCATCTCCCTGCCTGCCACCGTCCTCAGGCTCCCTGCGGCAGTCACCTCATGATGCTGGATTGGCTGAGACTCGCTGCGAGGGGCGGCGAGTCTCAGTCACATTGAATACTCGGTACTTGTTTCCTTGCACGGCCACAAATCTTGGCCATCGGGGGTAATTATAGTGGCCTGCGACGCGACCGACGCGATGCCCCCGATTTTTCCATTGAAATGCATTGAAAACAGTGAAAAATCGGGTCGGTCGCGTCGCGTGCGCCTAAAAATGCTTAAATGGTCCACCCGCGATGGCCGCGATTTCCCCATAGGGAACAATGTTAAATGCCTCAATTTACCCGCGATGACCCCGATTTCCCATAGGAAATAATGTTAAATGGGTCAATTTACCCAAATCATCATAGGGAAGAATGGTAAATGGGCCAGAAAGCCCAAAAAACCCCCCTGACCAGTGAAATGTCTCCCCAAAAGTAGTTCACGCCACCCCGCGATGAACGTGAACCCGAAGCGTGGCGAGCGCAGCGAGTCCGCGAGGGGCGGCGGTACGCGTCCTCCGACCTTTTCATACCCCTACTATCCACTAGGGCATGGAGTGAGAATAGAATAGTGTGGCGAGCGCAGCGAGCCAGTGAGCCCGAAGCGTGGCGAGCGCAGCGAGCCCCGCTTCGGGCTCGCTGGCTCGCTGCGCTCGCCACACTATTCTATTCTCACTCCATGCCCTAGTGGATAGTAGGGGTATGAAAAGGTCGGAGGACGCGTACCGCCGCCCCTCGCGGGCTCGCAGCGCTCGCCACGCTTCGGGTTCACGTTGATCACGTGGTGGCGTAAACTACTTTTGGGGGGACATTTCAATGTTCAGGGGTGTTTTTGGCCCATTTACCATTGTTCCTATGATAATTTGGGTAAATTGAGCCATTTCACATTGTTTCCTATGGGAAATCGTGGTCATCGCGGGTAAATTGAGGCATTTAACATTGTTCTCTATGGGGAAATCGCGGGCATCGCGTCTGGCCCATCGCACCCGATTTTTTTGCGCATGCGATGTCCGCGATTTTACCCCCGATGACCGCGATTATGATCGTTGTGGCCGTGCTAGGAAACAAGTACCGAATACTCTCTAAAGTCCCGTGGCGGAGAATCTCCAAACATGAAGAATCTCCGCAAAAACACGGCGAGTGCATGGCGAGAGAAAAAAAAACTCTCGCCATGCACAGAGAATATTCTCATTGAATGCTGCCCATTGTGGCCACTGTTTCTGTCACTGTCCAACTTTTACCCTGCAAGGGGAATCTGGCTCCCCAACATGTCATCTTGGCTATTTGTCAGTTGCCTCTACAGAACTAGACATATATTTCTGGAAAAAAATGTAATTTTAAATTAACAAGCTTGCTTTTGTCTTTCAATGTAGACAGCAATACAACCCAAGGACAACCCTGTAACAATGTTTTTAGGATAAAAAAGCCTGTGGGTTGGACTGTTTGGGCATCATGTAGGTTTGAAGAATATTTTAGTCATCTATTGGACTTTAAATGAATGGAAAAAAAGAGAAGAGAAGACGAGTCATGGAAAAGAGTAATTATTTTATCTTAAGGAAGAGTAACCATGCACGGTGCGTTTTTTGGGTGTGATGTGCACATCACATCACAAAGTACAAAACGTACTGTATGTGCAGCCCATACTTTTTGTATCATATCTTGCACAAAAAGCACGCTGTTATAGCACACTGTATGCTTTTTGTACTAGATGCAATCTAGTACATAAAGGTCCTTATTCTGGTTCACTCGCAAATAAAAATTCCTTCTCAAATGGACAAAACCATGTGCACTGCAGGGGGGGGGGGGGGGCAGATGTAACATGTGCAGAGAGATTTAGATTTTGGTGGCTTAGTTTGTGTCTGTGCAGGGAAAATTCTGACTGCTTTATTTTTATACTGCAACATAGATCTCAACACACAAATCTAATTCTCTCTGCACAAGTTACATCTGCCCCACCTGCAGTGCACATGTTTTTTTTCCATTTGAGAAGGACTT
The DNA here is from genome assembly GCF_055691185.1 of Crinia signifera. Taxonomy (NCBI): domain Eukaryota; kingdom Metazoa; phylum Chordata; class Amphibia; order Anura; family Myobatrachidae; genus Crinia; species Crinia signifera. The sequence goes on along the minus strand of NC_139222.1, from coordinate 75,669,635 downwards.
TGCCTTTGCGTGTGAACTCTGTGCTTTGGCCCTTTTTCTGGCCAAAGTACAGAGTTCATCGCTCCGTGTATGGGCAGCTTTCGGACTGCTGATTAAAGTGCTGGAATGACTTTCTTGTGTTCAATTGTGCTGGTAAACGTCCGCAGGTTTCAAGTAAAAATGCCATTCATTTACATTTGTTATGACCCAGGGGCACCTTTTAAGTTTGATGTTAGTAGCTTTAGTACTAGCTCTACAGCGCCCATAAGATACTGTATAAAGGACCAGAGACAAATTGGGAATTTAAAATTACCCCCCCTGTAGCATTCTAGTAGAAAAGATTGAAACTTTCCTTATGCATTTGGAGAAAAGAGTTGTGACTGCGGCTGGGGTGAAATGTTTCGGCCATAATGTGCCCATTTTGTCACACTGGCATGTCCCTGATCTTTTCTCTCCACTTAATAGATTCTGCACACTTACACACTGCACTTACAAAAAATTCAGTAAAAACCCTGTTTTCGGGGGTCTTACCACATTTTCATATGCAGCAAAACCCCACCGCCGGGGCTTTGCTGCGGGGGGTTACGCCAGTTCTAGATGGCGTAACCCCATAGAAGCCGATGGGCTTCCCTTCGCATCCCCCGCCAATCCCCTCCTCCCCTGTGTCCAGGCAGCCTCCTGCTGTGCTGCCCGGACCAGTGATCTCCTCCCTGCACCTCTTTCGGGTGCAGGGAGGAGGCAGTGGAGTCAGGTAAGAGTCCAGGGAGGGAAGGGGGCCCGCCGGCCATCGCCTTTGCATTAATAATTGGATATGTTACTGCATATGCGATTATTAACAATGTGAATGCCGGCGATGTGCGGCCGGGGTTATTAGAGAATCCCGCCCACTGTATCTGCAGTATTCTCCCCTTGCTACAATGTTAGTACATAACATAGATAAACCTCCTAATGATTAGAGAAATGTGTGGTGAATGAGGTATACATGGTACTAGATGCATGTATATTTAACATTACAAGGCAATGGGGCCTACTGTACAATGCAAAATGGTGGTTTGTCATTAGAACTGGACTGCAAAGAAGTAAAAGAGAAATGTTTGCCTTGGGTGGGAAAGCAGAGCTGATATATGGCTTTAGAGAATTTTGTGTATTTCCACACTGCTGCTCAGAGACAGTGAGATCGTTTCAGGCGGTATCCGGACTATTGTTAGACAGCACTTACATCGACACCATTAGTTCGACAGCTCAATAGGTCGACATGGTTTTAGGTCGACATACCATTAGGTCGACATGTCATTAGGTCGACAGCTCATTAGGTCGACAGCTCATTAGGTCGACAGCTCATTAGGTCGACATGTTTTTAGGTCGACACTACCATTAGGTCGACAGTGTCTATGTCGACAGTCAAAAGGTCGACATGGGTTTTTTCACTGTTTTTTGAGCCGACATGTGCCGACAGGCGGTATTTCATGCCCTACTATCCACTAGGGCGTGGTGGGAGAATAAAATAGTGTGCCGAGCGCAGTGAGGCACCGTGCCCGAAGCATTGTGAGCGAAGCGAGCGATGCGAGGGGCTGTGGTACACTTCAAACTGTGTCCATGTCGACTGTATCGACATTTCGGCCAAAAAACTGTGAAAAAACCCATGTGACCTTTTGACTGTCGACATAGACACTGTCGACCTAATGGTAGTGTCGACCTAAAAACATGTCGACCTAATGAGCTGTCGACCTAATGAGCTGTCGACCTAATGAGCTGTCGACCTAATGACATGTCGACCTAATGGTATGTCGACCTAAAACCATGTCGACCTATTGAGCTGTCGAACTAATGGTGTCGATGTAATGGCTGTCGATGTAAGTGCTGTCTAATATCCGTCCCAGACCCGTTTCAGGCAGTACTACACGAGTCAGCTACAGCCAGGGCCATCTTAACGCATGGGCTTATTGGGCAGCTGCGCTGTGGCCAATGTTCCCTCTAATTTTACAAAGGCTGTGTGCGGCAAAAGATTTTGGCTGTGCAACTTTGGAAGGAAATTAAAAATTTTGTGCGTCACTTATATATAACTGGAAAATGACGTTCAGCATTTGTGTTAACTTTACTTCAAAATGATTTTAAACATTTAAACATTCAAAACACAGCACACAATGTAGTTAATGGGTAAAACACACATTAATTGAGTCCACAACTGCAAAAAGGGACCACTGCTGCTTTGTGCGCTCTGTTGTAATGTCTGTGCGCAAGCTCCTCGAGTTGTGTGCGCGCGCACGTGCGCACAGCTTAGAGGGAACACTGGCTGTGGCCCCACAGTTCTAGGGGCCTTAAAGCAGGGGTTTGCTGGTGTCTCCGGAGGTTCTTGTGAGGCTTGTAGAGATAGCTGCGCAGCTGCTTTGGTTGTGAAACATTCTCTACCAGTCTGCTGCCAAACAGTAAATGGCTGTAAGCTAATGCTAATTGCTGGATAACTGATAGCAGGTGGAGAGACACCATAGGAAGTTATGATTTTTTTTTTTTTTATGAAATACGGGCCCCAGTCATAGGCGCCAATTCCGTGGGTCTTCCTGGGGCCCGAGCACCCACGGAGAATGACTAGCACCCACAGCCGGTCCAGCCTGCAATCGCCGATGTGCATCACACAGACTGGCCGGGAAACCTGGAAGGTGAGCTCCCGGCCGATCCAACACACTGATTAGCAGTGTGCCCGCGGAGGGCGGGTCAGACCATGGCCGGGAGACCCACAACATGAGCCTCAGGATGCTCCGAGACACCGCACAGCAGTGTGCCTGGGGGGGGGCAGGGCGAGACGAGAGGGAGCAAAGCCGCCCCAACAGGCCCGAGCACCCACCAGAAAGATCACAAATCAGTGCCACTGGCCCCAGTGCATTGTTAACCTAGTGCCCACAATGCTGTTAAGATGGCCCTTACTACAGTTCTCCCTGACGCAGCACAAAGGGCATTTTAAACTGGTTAAGTGGCGGAAAAGAAACAAGAATTGGAGATTCATGCCTACCTGACGTAGTAAATAGTTTTCAGCATACTGTACTCTACAGGCAGTCTGACACCTATAACAATAGCATTCACTAGCAGGTTTCTCAACCCCTCTTAGTTACACCTGACGTCTGCCTCATCAATCAGCCCTGGCTCTCACCTCTATCCCCACCTCTTCCCCGGCTGCCTAACTAAAAAAATGGTTTCCATCACCCTCAGCTCTGATTGCCTCCAGGTTCATCAGTCAGCCTGGCACTTTAGCCCTGTGGCTGACTGACTCGCACACAGTATTTATCTGCATAGCCGGACGCTATATTGCACAGAAAAAAAAAGTGGGAGACAGTCCATCCCGCGGGTACATTTTTAATGAGCAATATGGCTAATATGCCCCTGTAACAAAAACTCCAAAATACACAGATTAAAGAGACTAACATCCCACTTTATTACATGAGAATGGAATGGCCATTGCTATATAAATAGAACTGAACACAATAAAACCAATAACAGACATTATGTTAAAGGAAAAAAAAGAAAGAATGACAACTGAGGGTTCCTGAAACTGTAAGGCTCATACACACAAACTAGATTTCCATAAACACATCAGGTGACTACAGTAGCTCTGTCCCCATACAGTACAATCCACTCCAACAAGGTGGGGTAGTATGGTGCAACAATAGCCATAAGAAATAGGATCAATCCCCGAGGATAATTTTTTACCTATGCGCTGCAGCCCCCCAGGTAAAATCCGCCACAGTGTGAAGCCAGTTGCAGTCTGTGAGACTGCACTGACTTCACTGTGATTGGCAGTGGCTTCTTATTGGAAGTCCGACCTGCCAGTCACCCAAGGCAGTCCCATCGGGAGGCGTTCCCCTCTCTGGGATGCCTCTATGGGCTGCTGCAGCGTTAGCCCATAAAAATGGCTTCTGTGCATACACAGTACCGAGGACAATATTGCTCATGCGCTGGACCTGGTATCTTGAATATGCTTCTATGGACTGCTGCTGAAACAGCCCATAGAGGCTGGGGGCCAGCGCATGCACAACCACGATGGGGACCAGTGGGGACCAGCATGCTTTGGCAGCAGAGACCAGCAGGCATCAGCGGCAGGGACCAGCAGTGTCGGCGGCAACGAAGGGGGGCTAGGCATGGCATTATAGAAACTGATTTGACAAAATGAGACAGGACTTACTCTCATTTAGCAAAACACAGCATGGTCCTTGCTATCTTAGCACAGGTCGGGTCTCCCTTATCAGTGTATTCCAAAAACCGAAATATTCCGAAAACCGTGGTGTTCAGAATATTTCGTTTTTTTTGTGTTTTTTTCCCCCTTCACTTTTTTTTATACTTACCTCATTCCCCGATGTCCACAGCGGCCTCCGGGATCATCTTCAGCGGCATCTCCGGTCCCAGGGGTGCATTGCGTGAGTGTGCTGGCGCACCAATGAGGTAACTGGTGCACCCGTGCACTCACCCAATACACCCCTGGGCCCGGAGATGCCGCTGACGAAGATACCGGAGGCCGCGGTGGATGCTGGGGGACACCGTGGACGTCAGGGGACCATCGGGGCATCACCAGGGGACCAGGTAAGTATGGAAAAAAAATATATTCCAAAATCCGAAAAAATCACTTATCCAAAATGCTGGTGGTCCCGAGCAAATCGGAAAAGGGATACTCAACCTGTATCTCTTCCCTACAGTATACCTGTATTTTCATCAATCAAGTCATAAGCCCCTTTGCTTCAATAAGCAAAACTTAGATCCCCCACCCAGTTTCAGATCAATGCTGCTCCAGAATTTGCATTTTGTTGTGTTAGACCTTGAGTTCTGCATTCTTCACCCAACTGGATTATCATTATCAGGGCTTGACCCCTCCTATATTATATGCATATTTGCAACTTTTTCATTTTCCCACCAGGATAGTTCCCGGAGAAGAGTTGTGATCACTGTGGTGGGGTTGGACAATTTGCATTATTATTCCCTGTGATACGCAGTATAACTCTGTTAGGATTAAGAATTGGGGGAGACTCAGTGTTGCAGACTGTGACTGGGTGTGCAAAGGTAAAAAAGGATGGTGCAGGATCAGAACCAAGATGGTATGGGTCCCGGAGAGCTTACAGTCTAGAAATAGTATCCAGTAATTAATTACTGAATTTCTGAGAATATTTGTAGAATATCCTTAGTTATAATCTTACGTATGTTACTCAACCTTGTTTGCTGCAATGTATGCGTTGCATGTATTTTTAAAAGCACATCTATTGTAAAACATTTCTGTCATTAAAGTATTTATGGATGTTTTGCTATGGCACTAATGCCCCAAAACAGAAACTGGTATTGAAGGATTGTGGGTATCCAGGCATTAGATCTACAGTGTCTACCAAGACAATTAAAAGGTCGATAACTATTGGTCAACACGGTCAAAGGTCGCCTATTTGATTGTAGACCTAGACACTGTAAATCTAAAAGACCATAACCCTAAAATAGATGGGGCTGTACCAGTGGTAGCTCCAGCTCAGTTCAAAATTAAAAGGGGAGCCGTGCCAGCTGCCAGTGAGTTAGTTTTGAATGGCAGTTGGTGTGGCTCACCTATTTGAATTTTGAACTATGCTGCAGCCCCTTCTTCATTTGGAACCGCCACTGGAAACAATTTATAAAAACAATTCATAAAAACATGGTGCTTTATGGTGGGTGCTTTATGGTGGGAGTACACTCAGTCCCACACCTGCCTTGGTTATTATGATATTATGGTCGCTATCACATTCTCAATAAGAATTTTGCCGTTTCCAAAAAACATGTACCACTGTGGCCAAATACATAATTTTTCCACCCATGGTGGAATTGCTTAAACATTATACAGAATATGGTAGACTATAATAACCAAATACTAGAATATGGTCTGCTTCCTCATATCTTCTGGAACAGGGGCATTCCATGAAATATAGGACAGAACACATGAAAATAAAATTTCCCATAACCACTACCATTTTAATATATTTATGCTGCTGAAAGATCGTAGTAACTTCAGAGGATGTAGTTAATGGTGGTTGCTGTTTCTATGTGGAATATGATGGAAAGAGTTGCCTGGGTGAGATCAAGGACAGCAAAGATGATGAATACTTAGGGCAGGCATGTCCAAACTGTGGCCCTCCAGCTGTTCTGAAACTACACATCCCAGCATGCCTTGCCATAGTTTTAGCATTCCCTAATAGGAAAACTGAGGCAAGGCATGATGGGACTTGTAGTTTCACCCACATCTGGAGGGCCATAGTTTGGACATGCCTGATTTAGGGGATTATAAAGAGCTGACTTGCACAGGGTGGATTTCCACTTGTCTGGGCAGCAACTATTTAAACTCAGGCCTTTGCAAATTGGCAAAGCAGTGATCAGGTCTAAATAACCTTCTTAGGGAGAAGGATAGAGAAAGCTGGGAACTAGAATTGGCCATCATCACCAGATGGAATATGTTATACATCTTCACAGTTAATCAGGAGATAAACAGGTCTACATTGATTAATTCATGCGGATTCTACAAATTTGCGTAATTTACGTAAAATGTATTTTAAATATACAGTAGTTTGGGTTAACATTACATTTTTTGTTTGTGTGTCAACCCTAAGTTTATGTTCTTATTATAAGTATAGTATAACAATAATATTGTGATAATAATTAGGAGAGCAGGTTTAAAAAAATATTAAACTAGCACTATGTAAAGTTTTGTTCTGTCTTTATTTTATTCCATTTATATTTGCTGTATGACTCATGCAAATAATAAACTATTTTTAGAATACTGCTTTTTGAAGCATATCGCTTATGTGTATAGATTGTATATATATATTTTTTTCTTCTTGGTAAAGGTTCTCAAAGTAGCTGTTTACTTTCTTTGATCATTGTGCATGTGCCATGCTATAACATACACATAATTGTTGGAGAAGTTGGCGGCGTGAAGAATTGTGGAAAGAGCATGATCTATTCTTGGTTTTCTACAGTGACAGCAGAGTGATGGTTATTTACCTAATCCTCATAGAAGCTGCGGGAGACTCTCCATTTTTGGGGTAGTCCCCTGCGGCCCCAAAAGAATAGGTGGGGTAATAATCACCAGCAATAGTAGAGCTGCTGTAGGCGGATGGGTCTAAATGACTTGACTTATGTTTTTTACATCTACCCATTCACAGTAGACCCTTCTTCATGGGTGTTTCCTTTTGTTGGTTGTGGTTTATCCCCGCCACTAATGTGACTTTCAGTAACTTATTTCTGGGCTTTTCCCATAGAGATGACTAAAAAACTCAGTAAATATGCAGCAGACACTTAAGACATGCCTCTATTTTCTGATCTTTATATACATCTCCCTACATCTCAAACTTAATTTCCCTACATACTCCCTCCTGCTCTCTCCGATCGGCCAGTAACCATTGCCTTTCCTCTACCATGGTCACTGCATCCCATTTGTGTGTATCCAAAATTTTACCTATGCCACCCCCTTTCACTCAAACAAGCTCCATCACTTTAACAGACTCTCCCCAACCTTGCAAAGCTTCAAACCACCAATGAAAACATCTGTTCATCAAATTGTACCTTTCCGCATAACCTAGTACCAAGTCCACTTCATGTCTTGGTCTCATCCCTGCCCTGCTCACTTCCTGCCTTCAGGCCACCTTGACTGTACCTCATGTCACTTGTCCCCCTCCCCATCCCTCTGGATTGTAAGCCCCTTGGATCAGGGCCCTCATCCCCCTGTTCTCACCCTCTATTCTCGCATTTCAATTACAGCACTCTTCTACTTAACTACCATCTACAACCGCACCTCTTCTCAAGCCCATAACACTAAGCAATCATTTAAACGATATTGGTAATTTCTTTGGTCAAGTGTATGTTGAATATAGTCACGGATGCACTCGTTAATGATGCCCTCCGTCGTTCTGCATGTATAGACGAGGGTGCACATTGTTACCAAGGGCCATGCTGCAGAATGCAGTATGGCCTTTGCTCCCCCGCCGCTCCCTCCCACTGGCATTGGAAGATGCATATGAACATGCCGATCCCAGCACTGTGCCATGTCCCCGTTGCGCTCACCACTCTTCTCATTCCAATATAGCGAAACAATATTTTTAGATAAAATACTGGAAATGTTTTTATTTTTTTTAGCTTGCTAAACCGACCTTTCTTTAGGATTTGTGCTCCATATTCTAGAACATCACACTGTTTTTTCAACACTTTTTTCTTATTCTATATTATCAATATTATATATACAGTAACTATTATATGATTTTGCAAAACGTTGCAGAGGAAACACCTGGAATCTAAAATAAAAAATTATGAGTTGGCCTGTTCAGGTTTCCTATGTGGGTTTCACACTAAAGAAAACAAACAATAGGTCTGATTATCCTGTAGAAAAGGAACAATCAGAATGATTCATTGTGAGGACACATGGTGGAGGAAAGGGGCTCCATTCACAGCCTAATTCAGATCACACAACATTACACCAGAGAAGGGAACACCCATCCATCATGCCCACAACCACATAACCATCTGCAAGGTGGAGCACAGGATAACTGCAGTTCTAAAGCTTGTAAACATGTCCATTAGAAGGGCCAAAATATGTTAAAGGAGAATTACTCCTTTATGTTATCAGCCAGAACAGCTGTCTTCTGTTACAAAAGTGATATCTGGGGTTATAAATATGTGTTTTTGGTAATGTGTGCTCTTTGGTATTGCCAATACAGCAATTACTTTATATTCATGAAAGTTTAATATTGTGTGGGATATACCTATGCCTGCTCAGTAGCAGAGTGTCCCTAGGACATACATCCCAACTGGTCCGATTACAGCGGGACAGTCCTGCATATTGGACACTGTGGTGCTGTCCACCCATGGGTCACAGTGTCTTGCGGGCGGGGGACAGTAGGGGGAGCCGCTAATCACTGCTAATTTGCAAAGCATCTAACAGGGCAGGGAGGGGAGCCATGGGGTCAGCTCAATTGCTCAAGGGAGAGCTGACCATGCCCCCAAAAATAATGAAAACTGGATTGCAATGCTAGGCCACACCCCTTCACCTGTGCACAGCTTTGCCACTTTTCAGGTCGGCATGCCTCTGCCACAGCAGGTCTCGAATCTGTGGACACTAAAGTTGGAAGGTATGGCCTAGGAATTCAGATTTATGACATAATGCACAGTCACTATGGGCCAGATATATCAAGCTGATGTAACAACCAGCCAATCAGCTCCTAACTGCAATGTTACAGGCTGGGTTTGAAAATGACAGGTAGGAGCTGATTGACTGGTTGTTTATCATTCTCCATTTTATCACTTTTTGAAGCTTGGTACATCTGGCCCTGTATACACTAGGAGTCTATCATTTACCCCCAATTTGGTGTTGCATCACCACATGGAGTAATACGCAGTACTACTTCCTAGTATTATAGACAATGAATCACATGGATCACAAGGTATGTATGTCGTTATCTGGAAATAGCATTCTATTTTTAATACAAGCTGCAAACAACTATTTATTTCATGGTTTATTAAATTGATCCCACTTTGCATTCTCCATATCAGGCTATGTGACAGAGATACAATGAGAAAGTAGAGCGACTGCAAGTAACATTGGTTCTCTTCCAGCAGTTTCCTGGGAAAGAACCAATGCTCCTGGGAGAGAAGGACAATTAACAGCTTTCCATCAGAAACACAGAAGAAAAAAGGGACTATCATTACTAAATAAACTGATTCGTAAAATGGAACAGTTGTGTGGTTTTATAATGAAACACAGCTTTTACACATGGACAGACAGAGAGATGAAACTGAGAAAAGACACAGTATTACTCCAAGCCAGCCTGTTTCACACAGGCGTCAGCACATCATCATATGTAAATCTTATCCACCAACGTAATGATATAACTGATATGAAACCGTGAGTCTCTGTACTAAAGCTGGGCACACACCTGGGTAACTTGACAGCCAACACATTCACCAATCAGCCACTCAATGTTTTGTACTGACGTCACAGCTGGGCAGGCATTTCAATTTGCTCACCCAGCTTTGACTTCATTCCCCTGCACCAAGTATAGTACACACACCAGATGCGCGTATATCTCTTGGCCCTTAGCTGTGCTGCAGGGCCAACACAATGAGGGGGTATGCAATGTTCTGCCGCTATTCCCGATGGGGGAAATAGCGGCGGGTCCCTATTCAATGCTGTCTTTACCGACAGCATTGAAGCGGGATCACGGCAGAACGAGCCAGACTTTAGAAGCTGTCGGGTCCGTTCTGCCGATAACGGCCGTGGATTGTCATGATCCCGGTCGCAGATCGACAATCTACGGCAGTTTACAAGGACATGCCCACTTTACGTTGATTTGCTGTCAGGCAAAACGTAAACAGGTGCCTGGATCATGGATGACTGGAGGGATCGACAGCCGTGATCCGGGACTGCATACCCCTAAGTCTGTGAATGACTGCCGACCAAGCTTGCTATATACAGTATTGGTTGATCACTAGAAACAGCTGATCTATCACCCAGTCTGTAACCTGTTTGAGGCAATAATGAGAAACAAATTCTGAATCTCTATTCTTTTTGCTGAACTATTGTTCATTCATTGACAGATGCCAGTTTGCCTAGTTAAAGCTAAGTAAATGTAGGTGTTGTATTCTACATAATCATGTTGGGTCTACATTGACTATTGACATTGAGTTGTTGTATGACATGGCATGTGGTAGGGCTGCACACAGGTTTTGAATATGGCATGGAGCCATATGCCACCATAAGAGAGGCAATAAATACCTTTAGATTTTGAAGTTACAAATACAAAAAAAAAAAGCTAAAATGGCAAACGGCAGCGCTATACGGCTTTTCTTATTCTTACTTAATATTTTATTAGCATTAATGTTATTTTGCAAACTCATCAACTGTGAGATTGTTACTAGCATCTGATATTTCAAATATAACATTATTTAGCATTAATCCTGATTTCATACCCCCACTGAATGAATCCCACTTAAAGATGACTTTATAACCGATTCAGTTTGCCATTGCAAAATAGTAATTTAAGAGACCATTTATTTAAATTGATGCCTTTTAATATTCATTTATTTTATTTTATTTTGTCCTGTATGACAGTAAACATATTATAACTCAATGCTACGGGGCAGAGGCGGTTTGGTGACACCGGTTGCACACACTACATTTTCAACAGGTTTGCAAAAATATAATTAAAAATCCCCACAGTTTGCCAGTTTGCTAGCCAATGTTGTTACTGTTAAATAAAATAATTGACAACTGTATTGTGCTTCATTTACTCATTTCTAATCTAACTCAGATCTGGAGATTGGGAGAAGTCAGGTCAGTCAGTAAGCTCCATATAGTGTATGTTCAGGGTTATTAGCCAAGTACGGCACAGTACATCGGGACCCGGTAATGCACTTAGCACCTCAAATCTGTAGCCAATAACCGCAATAAGCTGTATGGCCAACCTGCTCAGATGAAAAGGCCTAGATTGGAACATTAATGGTGAATTTGGGATTTCTTGTTGCTATCTATCACATTACAAAGTAGAAAATAAGGATCAGTGTTCAAAGTCAGACTTATCATTTCCTAAAAATTGTGAAAATATCCCATTCACATATACAACATTAACAAAATACTTGGCACATGCCTTCAGCACAGGAGAACCCAGGAGTGGAAGACCAAGTGAGACATTCAGGTGAAAGAGGAGGGGAGAGTGTGGCAACTCACTGCATCAAGCTGCAATGGGCTGAGTGTAATGACACAATTTACTGCCAATTGTGTAATCAAGCACCCAGAGCACCAGTTCACTATGAGTTGGTCTACTCGCCCAAGAGTCCAGGAGACCTGGCTGAAGTTGCTGGACAGTAGGAAAGTGTGTTACAAGGAACTTTCAAAGTGAAAAAGCAAACAAAACTAAAAACGGTTCCCAGTAAATTCATGGTTGGAGAATACCGAAGAAAGCAAAAATCACTGTTCATTGTAAATAATGATCAATAGTATTTTATGAAATAAAGATAAAAAAAATAGTTTATAGGCTTTAGGGCAAGATATTACTTATATGTAGGTACTTACTGAGAGCGCTGGGGTTCCTTCATCTTCCACTACAACCATAAGCCGATAGAAACTCTGCTTTTCACGATCAGGAGGAGATGGGCGAGTTGCAATTTCACCAGTGAGTCTATCCATGCGGAAAATGAGGTCATCATTGCCTTGTGTGATGTAGTAAGAGAGGACGCTGTTCAGTCCTTTGTCCTTGTCTCTTGCTGTGACTCTTATAACCGATGTCCCTCCTCCGACATTCTGTGTATAGTGGGGGAAAAAAAGTTGGATTTAGCAGCTATTTTATAGTTAGTGAAAAAAAAAAAACAATCATCATCTATCATTACCCTGGTGTCAAGGAGGCAGAGAGATATTACAAAGTTGTGTAGTACTATGTCTGGATTCCACATACTGACATGTGATGTTACATGTATGCTGTTCCACATGAAAAGTGTGCTTTGCAGCGCCAAATTCCCAGCTACGCATCCTAGGCTCCTGCTTCGGCCATTGTGGAACAAACCCACCACCTGAATTTTCTGGATGCCAACGATTTACAAGAACAACCCAAATGCTGAGAGGAGGGGCTGTAGCAGGCTGATGGTCCTGGTCTGGATGATTTGTGTTTATTTGTAAGCAGTTGGCTATATCAGTACTCTGCTTTTTTGTGGTTGGCCCCTCCACCCAAGTCAGGTCCTCTAGTCATCAGGTCATCGTGTGATTATTGCTAGCCATCAAAGGCTGTACCATTGATGGTTGTAAAACATTGATAGAAACCATTGGTTTAACTACAAATGCCTGAGAGCTGCTCCTGTATATACTGATGTTGCCACACTCGTCTATAGGTGAAACTCAAAAAATTATGGAAAAGTTAATTTAAGTCAGCAATTCAACTACCCTTTGCAGGTGTTTTGGATTAATATGCTGATTAGAGTGCGGCACTCTGAGCCTACCATATTGAACCTTTTCACAATATTCTAATTTTGAGATTTGGGATTTGGGGTTTTCATAAACTGTAAGCTGTAATCATCAAAATGTTAACAAATAAAGGCTTGCAATATCTCACTTTGCATGTAATGAGTCTATATAATATATTAGTTTCACCGTTAAAGTTGAATTACGGGAAGAAATAAACTTTTGCAGGATATTCTATTTTTTAGCGTTTCACCTGTATGCCGCACCAATCATTGGCCCTTATTCTGGTTCACTCGCAAAAGGCATATTCCTTATCAAATGGACAAAACCATGTGCACTGCAGGTGGAGCTGATGTAACATGTGCAGAGAGAGTTACATTTTGTTGAGTTATTTTGTTTCCGTGCAGGGTAAATAATGACTGCTTTATGTTTACACTACTATATATATATATATATATATATATATATATATATATATATATATATATATATATATATATATCACTTTGAAGTAAAACCCCACCCAAATCTAATTCTGTGCACAAGTTACTTCTGCCCCACCTGCAGTGCACAGGTTTTTGTCCATTTGAGAAGGAATATGCCTTTGCAAGTGAACCAGAATAGGGGCCATTATATGTGACTCCATAGCAATTGCCATGATCCCGTTCCCATGTGTGTGCATCTAATTTGCTTCTGCGGCTTATAGAAATGCAATGAATGGCAATATCGCAGTAAAAATAAGAGCAAAAAAGATGTCAGGATGTCTTCAAATTCTGCCATCTTTAACTGCTCCTATTTTTGTTCTTTTTCAAAGTTTACATTTTATCCCTATAATTCTGTATACATCTTTTTGAGTGCTTGGACTATTTGGACCTTCTATTGTTATACTGTATGTCTGAAACTCCTTGTATATGGAGTGAGAAAGATTTTTCAATAAATAAATCTGTATTTTCTGCAATCATTGTTCTATGATCAATTGGAGGGTCAAGAGTGAGAGGAAACTTAGCTGCAAGATACCTATATAGGAGAATCATCATTACACAAGAGAGTTCTGGGTACGTACACCGATTGCATAAAAGATACCTTGATGTGATTCTACATTGTCTAGATTATGTGAGTGTCGGGTACGCTTATTATTTACTGATTCACATTTTATTGTGAGTCAGGTATTGATTAGGCCACACTCATCTTGCCAACTCTCCGCAGCGCGCCTAGTCACACAGCAGCACATTAACAAACATAGCTTGGCATATGGTGTCACTGGATGAGTGCAATACCAACAATCATCCACCAGATTTTTAAAATCACCACTGCGCATGCATCTGATGTCTAATGCAAAGCTATACCGAAACAATCTGGAATGCGTGTGCATGCAGTGTCCATTGAAATGCATTGTAGTGCAAGAACTACTTTACTACTTTACATTACTGTATTGTTCAGTATGTTAGATGGACACTTTTGTTCCGAAAATACTATTACATAGACGTGCGTCTCATTATGCTATTTATAACGGGCTACAGGGGATAAGTGAGCGAGTATACAGTACTTTTTAGGCTACAATAGGAATGTCATACACTAGGAGCAGGCCAGTCTTGAGCACTGAGAGGGTTAATAAATGGCTACCGGGTGCCAGCCAGGGCTTCATGAGAGCCCACAACTATGGAGCGAGCAATGACATAGGTTTTACATGTCTAAGGGGAGTGCTTAAGGTGCGTATCATTACGTAGTTAACACACTGGGGGCTAGATTCTCTAAACTTCAAAAGTGATAAAATGGAGAGTGATAAACAGCCAGCCAATCAGCTCCTACCTGCCATGTCACAGACTGTGTTTGAAAAATGTCAGACAGGACCTGATTGGCTGGCTGTTTATCATGGTCTATTTTATCACTTTTGAAGTTTAGATAATCTGGCCCTGGGGCTGCTGACAAAGGCACAGACGCTGCAATGATCAACCCGCAGCTCTGTTCCCCTACCCGCAACGCTCTCCAGGTTTGGGCACACCTGCTTTGTAGCTGAGCATCTGGCAAGAGCTGACCCACCTGAGCCAGGATTGCTCACTGTCACCTCCCTGCAATCTGGCAATGGTATGGCACCCTGGCTGCAGAGGAAGCCAGCAGCCCCTGCAAGCTTGGTGGACAATTGGCGGGGCCCCACCCATGGTTGCTTGCCACTTCTCTTGCCGGTGTCACATAAACTAGACATGTAAAATCTATGCCATTGCTTGCGCCACAGATGTGGACTTCAATGAAGCCCAGGTTCAGGCTAGGTAGCCATTTTGTTAACCCGCTTGGTGCTTGAGTCTGGCCTGCTATGGACAGTACAATGAATGTATGCTCGCTGTAGCCCCATAGGCCCTATGTGTTTTATATTGTGTAATGAGACACATGTACAGAAGGGGCAGACTAGATGGGCTAAGTGGTTATTATCCACTGTCAAATTCTATGTTTCTTAGTGCCCATATAAATGACATGCATAACCTTTGCAATAGCATTTTCTGAGAAAAATGTCTATTTAACATACATTGCTGTGAAGTAGTATGTATACCTGTATGAATGCTAGACTAAAAACATAGAGTGAGAAAAAAGCATTGTCACTTAGAGATTCAAACTGGAGTCTCCAAGCACGGAGAGCGGCACACTTATCTACTAGCCTACAACACCTGGTGATAGCGACCTGTGCTCATCCGTCTATGTACAGAGTGATCTCCTGCCATCAGTTATGCTTACTGCATACTGCATTGCCTAGGAGAACTGCTTATGAAATAAATTGCCTAGGGGACAAGGACGCTCCACCTGACCACTGTATATTACACGGCCCACGTGCCCGAGCTTGTATTGTACTGTACTGTACAGATGGAGCCGCAGCGTCATTTGTTGACATGCATAAGAGTCTCAGATGCAACCACGTCCCATTCTCAGCAAATGACGCTGCTCCATCTGTACTGTACTGTACATCAATCGCTGGGTAGATGAACACTGATGTCAGAGGCCAGCGCAGATAACTCCCAGTGGATTTGTGGAAATGAGGATGCTGATGGCGCTAAATATGGAGCTGGACGGGACATAAAGTTTATCGCCACAGCAACGGGAGACTTCTTCCACCATCGGGAGACTTCTTTGTCTTCTTCTACCATTTCCAATATAATTTTTCAAGTACCCACAACTGGCCTGCAGCTTACCCCCAGGGGTACACATATCCCAGGTTGGGAACCATTGATCTAAGCTACACCCCAAGAATATGTTTTTTTCCAACACACTGTACCTCTTTAGTTAATGATTTAAAACAAAATGTTTTGCCATTTGTATTATAGATTACGCAACTTTTTCCCATATAATGTTCCTTTTTTTTTAATTCACTACCTGCTTTAAAATTACAGTAAATGACATCACAAAAATAATGATCAAACATACCTCAAAAACACTGACATTGTAGCCAAGTGGGCTATCAATTAGAGGAGGATTGTCATTCACGTCCAGTACATTTATTGTTAATGTGTAATCTGTTCTTCGTGGAGGGGAGCCTTTATCAGAAGCCTGGATCTGAAACATAAATAAGGTATTTGCTTATCAACTATAGTAATAAATACAAAGGGTTTTTGTGTCTGTACTGTATGATACTGGCACATAAAAAATCATAATACAGAATTCAACAGTTTTGGGGGGGGCAGGGGTAACTGGCATTTGGCGTCTGGTAGACTCACAAGACTCACAAGTCTGCGAGTTCGCAGCCTTGCTAATAAACCAGAATAACCCCCACAGTATATAGCCAAGAACCGGTCTGATTTGTCCAAAATCATCAACAAAGCAAGACCAACTTGGTTCTTACTTGTAAATGATTGTCACTAAAAATAAAGGCATACACACTGGAATTCTTGCAGACCCTGCATCTTGCAGGCTATCCTATAGCACCAAGAGCTTTACAGTTCTGATAACTGGTTTTACCTTTAAAGAATGCAATTCCATTAATTCTCTGTCCAGTGGTTTCATAAGGAAAACTTCGCCAAATGTGTTGTTTGTGGTGCGGATATCAAAAAGTCTATTTTCATTCCCAGCTATTAGAGAAAAGGTCACCTGTGGGAAATGAGAGAGAAATTACATATTCTTAACGAGGAAGCAAAAATGTGAAAATTATTACTCGAATGTTACAACTTTGATGCCATGAACATGATTGCAGACCAATTTGTACTAACTGTACTAACCCCAATTCGAATTTGTAGTCCAAAAAATGTTAGTTCGACAATTGCAGTTTGCTGATTGTGTTCAAAGTTTGCCATACGCAATAAAATTTTCATTATCATTTTTAACCTTTTTAAATATATTTAAATAATAAAAAATCATTCCATTGATCATGTGTTAACTCAATACCCCTGTGCAAACAGGCTTTTATACCATTTTATAAAATTGGCCTATGTGGTTGGACTTACATATGCTTTCTCCAATTTAGCTAGATTTTTTTTAATTGAACATTAAAAAAATACTGCAATTTTTTTTTTTTTATTGTATCGATTCGACTAACTGGTTTCAACTTTTCTAGATCAGAGAACAAATCTCATTACATATCCTGCCCATCGTGAATACATACATTATAAAAATGTGTTTTCCCACTTCTATAACATGGGGATAAAAAGTCTTACTTCTCCATTACTTCCGGCATCAGGATCTTTAGCCAAGACTAAAGCTATTCTTCTTCCTGAGGGACAGTCCTCTGCTACATTGACTACTGATTCGGAGGTTGGATCAAACTGGGGACTGTTGTCATTCTCATCCAAAATTGTTATCTGTACCTGTAGAAGTGAATGCACCTTTTACTGTAAATACCCCATAAATAAAGTGTTCAGCATTTACCTTTTCTATCACAGCTTACCATATTGATAGCCCCACATAGACAGAAATACATCGCTACTCTGTATCCCTTTGGGAGACATTTGAAGGAGTCTCATAACTAAATGTGAAATAAAACTGCTTAATAATGCTTCCTATGTACAATACTGGACGAAAAGTATTTCTGAATGATTATTAGCAATCCATAAATAAGTTATGATTGCAATGAAAAATGGATTAGAAACTAATACTTTTTCCATAGTACAGTATTAAACAGCAACGTATATATACCCAGTGCTATTTTTCAGCAAGAACCAGCAGGAACTCAGTTCCTGAACCTCTAATTAAATATGACATCATCAGGAACTGAAAATTTACTTTTCAGAAGATAAGTGTTATTTTAAAGTCACCTGTGAGAGCCTTTGTTTCTAAATACAATATATACATCTATCTCTCCCTCCCTCTCTCTATTATATATGTTTTTTTTTATTTAATTGATCCACCCCCAGACCTGGAGTTCCTGAACCTATTTTTCCAGAAAAATAGTACTGTATATACCATTCTGAAATGTAACGCACGATGCACAAGAAAAAACAATACCATAATCTTTGCTTGTTTATGTTACATATAGTATACTGTACTACGGAAGAGTTCAAGTAGTTTAAAAGTGCTAATATAATAAAACTTTATTACAAAACCTAAACTGTATATAATAAAAAGAATATTCAAAAGCAGTCTGTATTTTATCCAATTAAAGGTCCATACACACTGGGTGACTATGCCCAGCGTGTATGGACAGCAATGATCGCTATCATTGCTGGGGGGGGGGGAAAGCCGTTCAGTACATACACACTGCCCGGCGCCGATGGAGGGGGGAGGAAGTGATCCTCAAAGCCGCTCATCTGCTGGCATACACACTGGGTGGCTTTGAGCTGAAAGCTGCTCAAACAGGCTGTTTTGAGCAAATTTCATCTCAAAGTCACCCAGTGTGTATGGGCCTTAAGGGTGTATGAAAGAATATGAAATATCTCTTTACAGTGTGTTAAAGTGAGCTTTTTTGGTCTGCTATTGCGATTTTGTACCCAATAGTGCTATGCATGCTGCAAATCCCTTGTGGCACCATATAAATAAAGGATAATAATAACTAAATTCCAGACTGTTTTTTTTTTTTTTTATGTATCTGGAATAAGTAACTGGAACCATGTATTTTTTTTATTGCAGCCATAAAAAATGGCAGTTATTGGCCTGTGCATTCAGTCTTGATTTACACTGTGACAGATGAAGTCAAAATAAAGATGTAAACATATATATTTTTTCAATTTAATTTATCGGTGAACAAATTACTGGTGTGTGCTTTTACTTTTTTGTATTTTCAAATCCTGTGTGAATTTCAGTTCACTTCTGGAATCAGGAATGCATACAGAACAGAACATGCTATGCACAGCACTAATGTGTAAGATAGACCATTAGCTGCCAGATGCTTGTGACTATTTAGCCATTGTACCAAAAATAGCAATTTTCCAGGTCCAATTCATAGTGACTTACTAATTGTGCTTTTTGAGTAGTTTTGTTGTGTTAAAGGCAGGAAACCCTGTCATAATTAACACATAATCAAAAAGCAGGAGAAGAGATTATCAATGGACGTTAAGGAAAGACAAACCCATAGAGAGGAAGGTAGATCAGTACCATTCATTATAACTACATCCTAAAGGAAGTTCAGGGGTTGCAGTGAGGAACTGGGAGGGGGAGGAATTACAGTATTGTTTGCTAGCAGCAGTAGTTCTGTTGTAAGTAGGGTATTGTTAGCCCTAATCTATTGTTTCTGTATGTTAAATGTATTATTTGGATTTAATATATTGCATATATTGTCTGATCAAGGTGCACTCAGTTGATATAAGTAGAGAACACTTTTAACAATAAAAATTTTCTATATTTTAATTATGCTCTAGTTCTCAAACTCAGTCCTCAGGACCCCACACAGTGCAGGTTCTCCTCACAGAATCACAAGTGCACCTGCCCGGTCACCTGGAAAACGTGAACTGTGTGGGGTCCTGAGGACTGAGTTTGAGAACCCCTGCTCTAGTTAATCAACAATGTATTGCATAGACACTTAACATATCTTATTCATTGTCTTTTTGGACATTTACGCCATAAGGTATTTAAGCCTGGGTGGGAGAACTTGGTGTGCCTATTTTGTTTTATTATATAAGTAAGAACATTTTCATATATTTGTTTTTCAAAAATAGCATGTTTTTTTTATTCACTGTAAATAGGATACAAAGGTTACTATTTGTGACCTTTTACATTTTTCCCACAGAAAATCTAATTGTTAATCACCACCTATCACAGCAATAATTGATGACACTTCAAGGCTATGGGCGGGATGTACTAAACGGAAAAATGCGGTAAAACCCCCGTTTTACCGCATTTCCCCTATGTATTAAAACCCCAACGCCCCGTCAACGCATTGTAGGGTATCGCCACCTCTGGGTGGCGATACCCTATAGAAGCCCATAGGCTTCTGTCACCGCCCGCTGTCCGCGCGCCCCCCCTCCCGTCCTCCTTTGATCTCCTCCTCCCCCAGCAGGTGTCACAGCCGGGAGGACATCCGGCTGCAGGGGGGATGAGGAGACGTAGGGGGACACTGGCAGCCCCCGGGATGTGACGGAGACCCCCGCAGACCATATCACAGGTATCACGGGGGTCTCCGTCACCGCAACCAGATGCTGGCCGCCAGGGGCTGGCTGGCAACTTTTAGCCTGGGGGGCAAGTTCAGAGCACTGGCCCATAAGTAACAGCGCATCATTAAATGGAGGCTTTTCATTTAAAAAATATGTATTAATAAAAAAAAAAACAATAATAACAGGACACTACAGGCTGCTCCTCTGTATAATAAAAAGAACAGGACACCACAGGCTGCTCCCCCTGTATATTAACAGGACACCACAGGCTGCTCCCCCTGTATATTAACAGGGCACTATATCACTAACAGTGGGTGCCTGTCAGTCCATGTGGTGCAGGCAGGCTGGCAGAAGGGCGGGTGCGGGCTGGAGGGTGGGTGAGCTGGCTCAGCTGGCTGAGAGGCGGGCGTACATGGGGCTGCACTGTGCAACCTGACCTCAGAAGTCACTATGCACAGCGTCTCAGCGCTGCCCGGTATGAAGACCACATGTACCGCCAAATCCCCGGATTGGCCACTCTAGTTAGCTGCATTCGGTATAAGGAGTATGCACTACCTTAGTACATAAGGCCCCCCTCAGTTACATGACCTCCCTTTACCAATAAATGACCTCCCTCCTCTACATCTCCCCCTAACCCAGAATAGTTCCTCCAAATAGTTCAACATCTTTCGTAGCATAGAATAGTCCCCTCCCCCTCTGACAAATCATTTTCATCTTCTAGTATAGGATTGCGACCCTCCTCCCCCCTTAGCACTAAATAACCCTCCTCCCCCATAGACAGATAATCTCCCCTAATATAGAATAACCCCTCCCCCATACACAGTAAAAACTTTTTTTTAGTACTCACGACAGACTGGCTGCAGCAATTCTAATGAAAGTGCTGACATGCGCATGTCCCAACCGAGTCCTGTGTTATAAATAAAGTTGGTTGCAGGCACCAGATGAATGTGGCCAGGGGAGTGCAGCGTGGCAAAGACAGACAAGGGCTGCCGCTGCTGCCTTTCCTTCAGGACGCGGTGCCGCTCTTCCGCCCGGGTCAAGTGATAAGGGGGCGTGGCCCTGGGCACAGGTGACAGGCGGCACCGTACTCTGTCCGGCGCTGCCTCTACAAGTGACGGCACTACCCTCCGCCCCCACCCATAAGCCTAGAGAATCAGCACCTCCGCCGGCCGCCGCCACCTTCTCCAGCTTCCACACACCCCTGACTGCAGTGCTACCCGGCCGGCTCCTGCATCCAGCCCACAAACCCGCCCCCGCACGCTCTATTATGCCGCGGCCTCCTGCACTAGACATGTCCTCAGTGCAGGAGGCCGGCGGCCATGTTTTTATAGCCCAGGAGTCAGAGAGGTCCGGCCCGCTGCACACTGAACGGTAAAGTGGCCCGGGGGGCACCTGGCACCCTGCCCCCCGGCCCAGCCCGCCACTGCTGGCCGCATATGTTAGTACATATGCGGCAGCATCGCGGTGGCTGTCAGGCGAAGGGCGGCGATGTATATTAATACATCCCGCCCTATGTGAGACAGGGGCTCCAAGAACCTGTCTATGGATAGAGTTAATCTAAATCTTTAGATCAGGGATGGGGAACCATTTGGCCCTCCAACTGTTGTTGAACTACACATCCCAACATGCCCTGCAACAGTTTTAGGATTGCCAAATAGCAAAACTGTAGCAAGGCATGCTGGTATGTGTAGTTCAACAACAGCTGGGGGGTCGAAGGTTCCTGATCCCTGCTTTAGATCATGGCTTGAACCCTACATACCAGTTATGTATTTGAGTTAATCTATTGTAGTTCACATTAGAGGAATTTTTATACCTTAATAATGATCCTTTTATTTTCACTTCGTAAAGACATAATCCTTAGTTATTCTAAATAGGTTATAATGTCTAGCCTTCCTAATATAGAAATATAATTTACAGATACTAATTATGGTATTTATGCCAAAATAGTTGTTAGCATGTTGAAATAAAATAATGAACTAACCACAGTCGTCTCAAGCTTGGGGCCCCCATCATCTGCCACCACTGTCAAAGAGTGAAAGTCTCCCTTCTCACGATCCACCAAACCTTTTACCGTTATTGTACCCTGTGTTGAGAAAAAGGCAAAAAAATGATCAAATACCTTTTTTTTTTTAACATTATAAAGCTCATAAACATACACGAAAGCTGTAAACCTATAGCTCATATGTTTCATGACATCTTAGGGGAAATTTAATAAAATGGGAATTCTATTTCAGATGGGATGTTGCTATGGGCAACATATCAGATATATATATATCGTCTTCTAGAAGGTGCTAGATAAAAAGGAAGTACGGTAGATTCTGATAAGTTGCCCATAGCAACATCCCATGTTGTTGACACAAGGGAGGAATTTAGTAAATGTCCCCCCTTGTGTCAACTTTCACTATTGCAATTTGTTCTACAGTGAAAGAACTGCAGGGGTTGATGCATTATCAAGAACTTAAGGGGTTGAGTGTTATCGTAGACCATTAAGGAAGCTTTTGTAAAGTACAGTTTTGAAGATTCATCAAGCCAAGGACAGGGTTGCTTAGGTGGGTGGGTACACAATAGGATGACAAGCAATCGGGACTTCCTTTCAATCCGCACCATTCCTGTTTGTCCACACACACTAGCCCGTTGTAATCGGGACTGAATGATACCTTGTTCATTACACTACACCAGGTCACGCGTGGTATATACTGGTTGACACTGCAGCACAGCCAACTAGAAGTTGTAGCATTCGACCTGCGGTGGTGCACAATCCTGTATACACACTACACGATATTTCCTTGTTACGGCAAAATGGTCTTGACATCAAGTGTGTACCCATCCCAACTATTGCTGTTATTCATTTTGACCATACTGCCTTCTTGGGAGGGGAGAATTGGCATAGTTGAAGCTGGTTTGGCCACAAGAGTGACAAAAAAGTTAAGGCCTTCTTAATGCCAGAAGAAGGAGGGTCAGTCATGATCCATAGTCAAATTCAGTTATGGCACATAAGAGTAAAATGTTTAAGATGTCTGGTTCATGTTTTATAAATCTCTCATTTTCTCTGAATTCCAACAGAACACTGAAATGCCTGCCTGTAATATTATAAATAATGTATATTCCTACACACATAACTGACCAATGAAGGAGCTTCCAGTACTATAAGCAGGGCTGTTTTTATGGATGGGTGAGCAGTGCAATTTTCAAACAGTATTACATGTGGTGCGGCTGTCCGCATGGCATACTGTCGAAATTGTCCCACCTAAAAAAAATGCCGTCATAAAAGAGACACTTCTAAAGGGTGCTAGAGGAGGCAGCAGCCATTTTGGGAGGGACATTTAATAAGTGGAGCCAGAGGGAGGAGGCAGGCAGACACAAACAGTATTTACGGTACAGCAACGTCAGCGATAGTAGCAGGAGCGGCAGTAGCAGCAGCGCAATGAAACAACCCCTGACAATGATCATGTAGTGGCATTACTGCGTGAGGTATGCTGCATAATGTTGTGTCAGGAGCATTATTGTGTGGGGCATCATTTAGTGAAAGGGGCCTTACTTTGTGGGGCATTATATGTTAATATGGTGCAAAGGGCATGCTTTGCAGAGGCATTACTGTGTGTGGCATTATATGGTGCAAGGGGCATTACTGTATAAGTCATAATATGGTGCAGAGAAATTACTGTGTGGGGCATAATATGGTGCAAAGGCAGGGCCGCCTTAACACTAATGGCAAAGCAATGCACTAGGGCCCCTACATACCCATTAACCGGATTTTTTTTTTAAACAAATCATAGCATCCCCCCCCCCCCCTGCAGTCCTGCATCAACCTTCCACTTGCTTCCATACAATGAATGGCTGTCAGCACTCTGATTGAGAGATAGCTCCAGCAATCCACCAATCAGATTGCTGACAGCCATTCACTGTGTGGATGCTAGCTGGGAAGCAGGAAGAGAATGCTGACTGGCCGTTGATATTCTCTGCTGCCTCCCAAGAAGCTCAGGATACAAATGCTCACAGCCCAATCTGGCCCTGCTTGAAGGCCCCTAGAATTGGGGGGCCCTTGGACAGCTGCCCATTTAGCCAATTCATTAAGATGGCCCTATGCAAGGCTCATTACTATGTGTGGGCATAATATGTTGTAAGGGGCACTATTTTGTTGATGTAAGGTAATTTTTCATGCAAGGTCACGCTCGTTGCAGCATGGCCACACCCCTTTACAGTGAGTACACACATTCCTGTGCACAAATATATTATTTTTAAAGTTTTTCACACTTTCTTTTGTGTTCGCAGTTGTAGATATTTATATGCCAGGGTTTTCCCTCAAACAGATAACAAAATGTGCAGCTCTGCAGTGGTTGTGCTATATCCAGGGCCGAATTTGTGCCTAGGCACGTGAGGCACCGGCCTCAGGGTGGCACCAATTAAGGGCAGCAGGCAGCCTAACATTCTGTTAAATAGCAGCATGGCACAGCGGGTGGGCAGCAGCGAGTTACAAGCGCCGCCGCAGACATGAATTATCATGTGTAGGTGGCAGTGCCGCTCGTCACCCGCCACTGCCCACCCGCTGTGCCATGCATTTTACATCACCGCTTAGTGGCTGGGTCCGACGGTCCCCCTGCGCGTCCAGAAATGTCAAAGACTCACTGCTGCCGGCGCCCGCCCATTGGCTACTCTACACACACACACAGTCTATTGGTTGCTGTGTATCCAGCAGCTGAGCTGAGCGGCGCGCAGATCCTCCCTGCGCTCAGTCAGTCACAGTATGTGAGCCGGAGAGAGACTGACAGAGACAATGTGCTAATCACTGTACTAATAAGTGCCTCCCTCTCTCCGGGTCCTCTGTACAGTGAGCAGTCCAGAGTGCTTAAAAAAATATTGAGGTGGGCTACAGTTAAATTTTAAAGAAATATAAATAACATTGTATATACATATATGATTAGATTAAAATAGGAGGGGGGACAAAAATGTTGTGCCTAGGGGCGGCCTGACTCCTAAATTCGCCCCTGGCTATATCTGCTAGTAAATTTGGTCTGATAGCTCCACAGCTGTAAACAATAGTTTCATGTTCCTATGTCACTGTGTATTTCCCTTTGCAGTCATGTGCGACATCAATTTTTCCTAGGCTCAGAATTATAAACAAATGCAAAAATAGAGAAGTGCCTGAGTCAAGCACCACAAGTGTAAACGCCCGCATGAGAAACATACAGTGTCAGCATTATATAATTATCAGCCATAAAACCAAACGATCTTATTACCTCAGACATGAGCCAAGAAATGTGTCAGAATTACATATAATTTGGTCAGTTATAATTAATGCTCTTATTTCTGGGTAAATGTAAAAGGTCTAATGGCTTTATAAAATATGTTTTTTAACAGCGATTATACGGTTTACTGTATACATTCTAGTAATACTCTGTATATCAATTAATGGACTTCAGAAAGTAAAATAAAAATCGTCATCCATGGTAAGCAAGCATGAGATCCTATAAGCTTGATAAGGTTTTCTTTCAAAACTGACATTTAGATTTACTATGGTGTTTATGGATTATGCATTGTATATACAATCAGTGGCGTAACCCCAGAAACATTGGATGCACTGACCACCGCGCTCCAGCTGTCAGAGGGACATGAATCCATTTTGGAAAGTTTATTATATATAAATGTGAATCTGATTGAACTGCATGTGTATGCCCCCCCCCCAAATCCCAAATAACTAGTGAGCCCCCAGTGAATGTGGTGGCTTCCCATTGGAAGCACCATCTGCTAATCACATGCTGGACAGACTGTGTGGACTGTGATTGGCAGATAGTGCTTCCAACATTAATCTACTCTTCTGCCATTTTTGCCAGCTGTAATGGTCCTAGGGACTGCACCCCAAGCAGTCCTTGTAAGATGCAGGAGAGCTAGGAGTGAGAATGCACATAAGCAAGTTCCCATGCCAGCCGTAATGCGCTTTTAGTAGCTGCCAAGATGTTGTGCCATTACATGAGTGTACATTTTTCTTTTATTCCTTCCCCTACATTAATTGATGGTGCAGTGATTAGAACTAATGGGCAAGCAGTGGCGTAGCTACATATGTGGCAGACCCCGTGGCAGCTTGGGTTAGCTGTGGTGGGCGACGCTGGCTGAACCGACAGGCAACCCAGGCAGCATTGAGCACTGAGATGATACTGCCCTGTACATATCTAATGAGCAGGGACCCAGTGCAGTGCATAATGAATGAGCCGGTCCCCGCTCATTACATATGCACGAGGCGGGGACCCACTCACTGCTGCCTGGGTTACCTGTCAGCTCAGCAAGCCGTGCCCATAGTCCATCGCCTCACCTGTTCTTGGGGGGGGGGGGGGCTAGAATTTTTTTGGGGCAGGGCAAAATCTCTAGCTACGCCACTGTGGGCAAGCTTCTATTTCTTTCTACATCATGATGCTGCTCAGGTGCTCAGCGCAGCAGCAGCCCCCACAAGACCACAGGTAGGAACTGCCACTGGACCCCTTTAAATGAGTACTACATCTTATAAGATACTGTACAATTAACGAATCCAAACCTTGCAAACAAAATGTACTGGGGCAAATAACCAGAAAGTTTGTATTCCATAATATTTTGTCTGTGAGAGAGAATTGTTTATTACTCTTTTTATATAACTACTGTCATCCTTTTACCTACTTAATTATGTAGACATAGGCCCTTATTTGGATTTGATCGCAGTACAAATTTGTCCTCGGAATGGTCAAAACCATGTGCACTGCAGGTGGGGCAGATGTAACATGTATAGAGAGTTAGATTTGTGTGAGTTATTTTGTTTCTGTGCAGGGTAAACACTGGCTGCATTAATTTTACACTACAATTTAGATTTCAGTTTCAATGTACCCCACCCAAATTTAACTCTCTCTGCACATGTTACATCTGCCCCACCTGCAGTGCACATGGTTTTGCCCGTTTTGAGAACAAATTTCTACTGCGATCAGATCTAAATAAGGGACAAAGAGCATTAGCTCCATTAATACATTTGTAAAGACTTCCTGCACTCCTAAATGTAAGCCACTGTACTAGCATTGATGATGTTACTATGTATCTACTTACTGTAATTTTATCAATTTTGAAAAGGTCCAAGGACTGGGCATTTGTGTTCTGGTCAAACCGGTAGGTTAGCTGGTTTAAGTTATCGATAGAACGAGCCTGTACACGAAGCACCTCAGTGCCGGTGGCAATGTTCTCTAGTATTACAGATTCGTATCGGGTGCTGGAAAACTGAACAACTTCATCAGGTTCATTCATCAAAGTGACATAGATGGAGCAGAAACCACGGTTGTTGGGCGGAGCTTGGTCTGTGGCTGACACATTCATAGTGTACGTGATTTTAGTCTCATAGTCTAGATAATCTACAGTGGTCAGCAGGCCGGTGCTTCCATCAATTTCAAACTTCCCATCAGAGCCTGAAAGCAACTTGTAGATCACTGTTCCGCCATCACCTGCAAGATAAATGACATTTAGTTGTAGCGGACCAAGAAATTTATTATGTCACCACTGGAGTTCCAAATGCTGTCTTATGTGGGGGTCCCACTTTCTGAGTTTAAATGGAAGTTAATATACTGTAGTAGACATTCTGTAATTTTATAGATCCTTGATGGCTAACCTTGACACTCCAGCTGTTGTTGAACTACACATCCCAGCATGCTCTGCATCAGATTTCGCATGGCCAAATAGCAAAACTAAAGCAGAGCATGCTGGTATGTATAGTTAGGTTAGCCATCAAGGTTCTAGATGTTCTCAGGAGCATTTTCCAGTAACAGATTGTAGTCAAAAAATTGACCATTGCAATGACAGTTATTTTATGAACCCTCAAGTAAGAGGTCACAAGCAGCACTTGGTCATTAGTACATGAGTTTATCTGCAGTACCTGTGTCCCGATCAGTAGCTCTGACAACTGTAACAGATGTTCCAATCCCCACCGTTTCTCGGAGACCCAAGCGACTGTACTGCTGCTGAGTGAAGACTGGCACCTCATCATTAACATCATCAATGTAAATAATCACCTGTTAAATAAACATTACCTTTTATTCATTGCGGTCTATGATCAATATAGAACATTGCTTTAAGTAGCTGCAAACAAAAGGACCAGGTTTACCAAACTTAAAGAGAGATAAACTGGAGAGAGATATAGTACCAGCCAATCAGCTCCTAACTCCTACAGTCGGTGTTTGAAAAATCACAGCTACAGTACTGTAGGAGCTGATCTCTCTCTAAAGGCCCCCTTACACTTGTCCAACTTGCCTGAGAGACCAGTTGGACCTGATTGACTTGAGATTTATCCTATGTGCAGGAGGATCAATCTCTTGGTTAGATCCAATGCACACAGGAATGTGCATCGGGTCCTACAGCATCGGGAACATCAGATTTTGTGAGACAGGCACATCAGATTTTGTCAGATAAGTTGGCCACATCCATTTAAATTGGGTCAAATCTGACAAAATCTTACAAGGGTATGGGTTTTGCTAAATCTGACACTAATTTACTATATGCATATACATGAAAAATGATTGCAATAATACATTCCATTACAGTATTTATCCTCTATTGTAAAATTATAAATTAACAATTTAAACACCCCCGGATTGGACTAAAAACTAGCAATGGTCTTTATTGGATAGTCTAGATATTCTTTCCTTTTCAAACCGAATATTGAACAATGGTGACATTAGTTATAGAATTTGCATCTTATCTTTTTAACTCTTCTCCAGTTGCGGTCTGGATATCAACAGGTAAAGGGCAGACCATAGTGCTGTGAACTGTAGGCGCTATTTTAGTAGAAAAAAATGAATAGGACTATGACCATGCACAAAGATAAGGTAAAATTACAAAAGGGACATTCCTATGTTACACAGGCACATACTGTTACACCTGTTTGGTGTGGAACTAAATAATTAGTGAACCAGCTGTAACTGAGAGAGAGAGAGAGAGAGGGAGAGAGAGAGCAGGCAACTTACCCTTACAGAACTTCTCATGGGGCCTTGGTCACTATTATACGCCTCTACCACCAGAACATGAGATGCATTTGTTTCTCTGTCCAAGGCCTGGGGGCCCCGTCTAAGTAGCCCAGTGCTAACATCAATTTGAAAGTTGTTTTTGTCATTTCCTAACAAAACAAACAGAAAAAACATAGAATAAAAAAACTTAGATAGGAACTCAAAAGTTTAATCCAGAGATGTTTTTACCAAAAAAAAGCATCAACCAAAAACTGTGACATTCAGGATCAGCATCTCCAAACATACTATCAGAAAGAGGAGGAGTTACAGATCATATGGTTGACCACTGTTTGGGCCACAAGTAAGCAGGTGTCTAGGCTTCTGTTCCGCTCCATCTGAGTGACTGGGTTGGATTTGGCATTGGACCGAACTGCAACAGCAACTGCATTTTTTAGAATGAATACAATATTAGACACCTCAAGGCTGCCAATGTCAGAGCAATTGTATTTTTAGATCCAATTTCTGACACAAACACCCCCATGACTTGTAGACTCCCCCACCATGCAATTTTGATTTCTGACACCCAGTGGTAAATTGGGGTCAATTGCAATGTTACACGTGAGTCTTTTTGCACAATAAATCAGCTAAATAGAGCATGCCAAATCTAAACAGTGGATGAAGATGTACCTCTTGCATACCCACTCTACCTCTTATCCACCTCCAACCATAATTCCTACCTTGGCGTTCTAAATTAAGCTTTGAGGTTAGACTTTTTTTTTTTTGCAGTAGATGGTTTTGCTTAATAAAAGCCTTTTTATTGCAAAGTTCACTAAGAGGAATCCAATTGGATCCCTCCCAGTGGGGAGAGGTGCTGGGCTGTGGATATTGGTGCTAGAAAAGCATGTTTGGTCCATGAATCAGAGGAGCAGTAGGCAGCAGGGGTGCTGTGCCCCCAGCAGGGCATGGCTCCAACCAACACTGGGATCACCTGTCCGATCCCAGCGCTGGATGTGTTGTGGCGGGTAGCGATGTGGGTGAGGCAGTGGGTAGCGATCCAGACAGCACTGCATTTAAAATTTGGCACCATTCCATCAGTCAATAAGAAATTGACTGATGCCATTCGTAAACCAATCGCGGCTCACAAATTTGTGGCCAATAGGAAGCGTCCGCCATTCAGAGACCACCATGCTGTACTTGGCTCAGCCCCCAGCGTCTGATGTCAGACACCGTCGGGAAGGGCCTAAGATTGTTCTGA
Source organism: Crinia signifera (assembly GCF_055691185.1). Classification (NCBI taxonomy): domain Eukaryota; kingdom Metazoa; phylum Chordata; class Amphibia; order Anura; family Myobatrachidae; genus Crinia; species Crinia signifera. The sequence continues at coordinate 75,639,023 of NC_139222.1, read as the reverse complement.
TGGCGGAAAGGGAGCGTGAAGAGCTCCTGAAGAGAAAACGATGGCAAAGGGGGTCAGAAGAACTCCGGCGGCCACTGTAGAGGCCTAGAAGAGGCCGGGATCAAGAAAGAAGATACTGTACTATAGTATATTGATGAAAGAACTGGAGTGAAAGCAAATGGGCATAATTAGAAAAACATGGGAAGGAGATATAGGAGCTTTCCAGGTTAGAGAATGGGAAATGGCACTGTCATCACCCGCCAGGGCCACAGCAGCCATAAGATTCCAACAAGTACGACCCTTTATCCTTCATAGGGTATATGTAATCCCAGTAAAACTCAGGACGTATGAAAATAATAATGTAGTAAACAGCATGGAACCTACTTCCATATGATCTGGCAGTGTAATAAGGTGAAACGTTTTGGGGAAAAGGTCCAAGGAATAATGGTTACGGTAGGGATACCAGAGTATACTCTCAATGTAAGAATGTGTATATTGGGTATAAACTCAGATTTAACGGGAACCACCCAATATAAACAGCAAACAGAAAATCTAGTGACATTAGCAAAAGTAGTAATAGCTAGGAAATGGTTGGCATATGGCATATGGTTGGCCAAGATCAAACACTGGATTAATCTGGTAAATAATACACTAGACCACGAGAAGTTTATATATGTTAGAAGAAATAATGAAAATGTACCCAGAAATGGGAACTTTGGATAAAATTAGAATTTTATGATGTGTAAATAAGTTTGATAGGTGTGTAATGTTTCACTGTAGAATATTAAGATTGTTGGTTTAATGAATATACTGTATATAAGAAGTAGATAAAGCATCATAGATACAGGATACATCTAAAACAGTGGATAAGATCCAGATGAGAGTCAGTATTATGGCATAAATACCCTTGGCTACAGCATTAGAGTGTTATAAGGATACAACAGGGGGGAGGGTTTTGATATAAATAAAACATAAGTTGTATATGAATATAGAGATGAAATGATTTTATTGCCTGTGCGACTGTTTTTGCACCTTTGTCAGTCCATTTTGTGAATGTATTCATTTTTTATAAAAAATAACACTGAATATAAAAAGAAAGAAAAAAGATACTCGGAATCAGCTGGCAGAAGTCACCTCATACTCCCCCCACTATTAGGACACTAGCCCCGATGCTGCAAATCAGGCCTTGCATGTGATTAGAGGGCACTAGGCCCATAGTAGGCAGGGCCGGACTGGCCATCTGGCCCTTCTGGCAAATGCCAGAAGGGCCGATGGCCAGGTGGGCCGATTGACTGTCAGCTCAGCACCGTTTCCGGCGGCGTCTCTGTAATGAGCTGACAGCCTGAGCCACGTCATTTACATATGACGTGTATTTCCGGCCCACGTAGCTGCTATGGGGCTCGAGCTGTCCCCAGAGTCCGTGGCTCCCCCTGCACCCTGTCCTGGCTGCCGTTCCCCCTTCCACTGTGCCTGGAGCTCACCTGTCTCCTGGGCCGTGGCCGCTGCTCCCCCTTCCCTCACACATGCGTCGGCTTCCCCGTCTCCCCCTGCTGAAGAGCGCGGCCACGCTGAAGATGCCGCTGTGCATCAGGAGGCTATTAGGAAGATTCCATGCGGTGCCTGCTGAAATCAGCTAGATGAGCGCTCGGTCCCACTGACGGATGAAGCAGCGCTCATCGTCAGGGTACACCTGAAGCAAATCGCAGGTACTGTTAATTCATAGTGGGGGGTTGGTCCTTTTATATTTATATATATATATATATATATATATATATATATATATTAGTGTGTAATACATACAGGTGGCACACATAGGACTTGTGTTGTGTTTTAAAGAAACTGCAGCCCACACCAGCAGACTAAAGACCTTTAAGTCTTTAATCTGCTGGTGTGGGCTGCAGTTTCTTTAGATGGCAACAAAAGTCCCATGCGTGCTGCCTGTGTGTATTACACACTATACTGTATATCTACTTGGAGTGCATCTGGGCATTTTCAAAAGTTTTGGACAAGTGTTGGTCAGCTATCTATAATATACACAGTATATGCCTGTGTAATATAATGTGTAATAGGCATTATGTTATGTGGTATAGTTTGTAATGGGCATTGCGGTGTGTGCCATAATGTGTAATGCCCTCTTTTTGTGATGCCATGCCTCTTTTCCATGAGGCCACACCCCCTTTTCGCAGCGCAAGGTTCCTGCCTGCTGCAGGTGGGCCTGTGGGCTCAAAATGCCAGGGCCGATTTTTGGTCCCAGTCCGGCCCTGATAGTAGGGATGCCCACTTAAGTGAATAAGAGTGATCTGGGCACTAGGCCCAAAGCACTCACATTGGTTCCAGTTACACGACTGCAGGCAACACACTGCACTGCCCTCTCACACCAGTGCCCCCCTGCAGCTTGGGCATAAGCCGATGCATGCAGAGATAGGATTCCTGGGCTATAAACACAGAAGTTCTTGCACTAAAAAGGACAGTCTTATGAGGAGAGCTGTTTTTTTTGTGAATTTTCTCAGGTACTGTATACAGATTTACTAAACATCTTCATCCTTGTGATAAATGTTGGAATGAACTGCATGCAAAATGCAATGCTTGATACATTTCACCCATAGCCACAGCTAGAAGTGACGGGCGGGATGTATTAAAATACATCGCCGCCCTTCGCGGCCCCCCCGCCACGATGCCGCCGCATATGTACTAACATATGCGGCTGGCATCGCGATGCGGTGACGGAGGCCGCCCGCGATACCTGGAATGTGGTGCGCGAGGGGTCTCCGTCACCTCCCAGCCGGCTCCTGCATCCCTCACGCTGGGGACAGCTAAGCAAGCTGTCCCCGGCGCCTCCTCCTCCCCCCTGCAGCCGGAAGGACGTCCGGCTGATTCACTAGGTTGAGGAAGGTGCTACCTTCCGGGTCCAGGAGGACCTGGACCAGGTAACAGAGGGAGGGGGAGAGGGGGGTCGGCGGGTTTTACTGCGGAGGCGTCGGGCGGCGAAAAGAAGCCCATAGGCTTCTATAGGGTATCGCCACCCAAAGGTGGCGATACCCTAGACTGCGGTGACGTGGCGGTCGGGTAATAGTACATAGAAAAATGCGGTAAAACGGGGGGTTTACCTCATTTTCCCTTTAGTACATCTCGCCCTTAAACAGCTTAATATAAAAAATAAAAAAAATGTTTAGTATAGTGTTCCACTAATGGTGCCCATACATGGTACAATTGTTATGTGCGATGAGATGCGCGCTCCCATCGCACAGCTCAAAAAGTATGTGCTGCACATACTTTCTGTACTAGATCTCATCTCATTGCAAAACCGATGAGATGCGATGCGATATTGTACACAGAATAGACACTGTGCGTCTATTCAGAGGCGCAATGGGCGAAAATGGGGGTGTGGGCCTCATTTGCATATGTTACACCCTCATTTACATAAGCCACGCCCCTTGTCGGGCGCTCACTGTGTCCCTATTCTTGATAGGGTAATGTTTGGAGTTAGAATTGTATACAATAATTGTACCGTTTACAGGCACCTTCAGAATTGTTGTAAGAGCATCTATAGAACAACAAAAGACATCAACTGCAAGACATTACAGCTTTATCATGAATTTACTGCATGTATGCATGCATGCATTTTTACTTACCACTGAGGATACGATACCAAACTCTCCCATTATCCCCCTCGTCAGCATCAGTGGCTTCCAACTAGTAGTAAGAAAATAAAATAACCTTTAGCATTACTTAATTACTGATTTTAGCACATATATTTTAAATGTACAAATGTCGTTTTTAAAAGTTTTTATGCTAACTGGTGCCTTGTGTATATACAGTATACTGTAACCACAACATTTATTTCATACACAGAGTACTGTACAACGTGTATATTTTATGCAATTTTAGGCTTCATTTCTGAATACAACTCTAAATACCATAGACTAATTTGCAACATGTATAAATAAAGGATGTGGAGTTCTTCAATATGGCCACATGTAATATGGTATATGGACATGTTCCACATGCAATGTGGTATACTGCATGGCCAGGTCGCACATGTCTTTCAATTTATTTTAAATTGTAAACATTTTTCTCAAAAACACAAGAGAAGCATAGTAAATAAAGTATGTTTAATACATGGGTTAGGTTAGTTTTACAGTGCTAAAAGGACAGTGTTGCCATCTAGTGTCTCTTTTTGGTATATACTGTAATCACTGTTAAAAGTCTTGATTTAAAAAAAATAAAAAAAAAGGGGGGGGGGGGGGGAGTTCCCAGTGGTATGAAAAAATTGGCTACTCAGTACTCAACAAGCAATAGTACACCCACCTCAACCAACACCCCTACTAAAATTGTGGGAAATGAGATTATGCAGGACAGCGAGAAAAGGATCATCTCAGTGTAAAGGTGCCCATACACTAGTGCGATTTGGGTACTTTTCATCCAAGTCTGATCAAATCAGATGATAAGTGTCAAATTGCATGTATTCCACCTCCAATTCCAATTCGATATGTGGTGTCCTAAACATTGGAGCCGGAGATTGCAAGCCTGCACTACACAAATATCAGATTCCGCAGGCCTTGCTGGGATAACATACGATACAACACATGAAAAAGGACCGTATATGATGTATTGTATGCAATCCTGCTGCCCAGAAAAAAGTATTTCTGATCATCATTAATACACAGATGACAAAATAGTAGATGCGCCCACATAATGAGGATGTATAAAGGGAAATAGGAGAGGTCACAGAAAAGAACCTTAGGGGACACTGTTAGTGGAAAAGGAAGGGGGGTGGGGGGTGGGGGGGTGGAGTCATAGAAAGGAACGATCAGAGAGGTAGGATGATAGCCAGGAGAGGGCATATGCACGAAGGGTGTGAAGGATTTGTAGGAGGAGAAGGTGGTGCACAGTATCAAAAGCAGAAAAGAAGGTAAACAAAAATGAGCAGGGATTATTGCCCCTTGCTGTGGCAGCATATAGGTCATTGCCGATTTTTATGAGGACAGTTTCAGTAGAGTGGCTAGGATAGAAGGGAGCCTAAAATTGAGACATGCAGGGAGTAGGAGTTAAGAAAGACAGTAACACAGTTGTAAGCAATACGCTCATGCAGTTTGGAAGCAAAGAAATACAGTAGGTCAGTGGGTGAAAAGAGGGAACAATACCTTATAAGAGACTGAGGAAGTGGCAAATGTGGAAAAAGGTAGAAGAAAAGAAAGGTTTCAGAGAATGTGGGAGGGGATAGGGTCAAGAAGGATCATGTAAAGAGGAGAAGAGTGGCAGAAGATCGTCTGTGATCCCCAATGGGCCAACTAGCATGTGGGGCTATTGGCAAGCAGGGTACTAACATGTGGGGCTGTTGGCAATCAGGGTTTAGGAGTATTTTTGGTACTTGTGGAGTATCACGGCTCCCACGACCTTCATTGTATGCTGATTGTATGCTAAAAAATCGCATCGCATACGATTTTGCACTGAAATGCATCAAAATGCATTGAAATGTGTAGTAAACTTGTGCAATGCCCCCAAATGTCATTTTTCATAGTGTACCACTCCCACTATCAACGTAAACCCGAAGCGTGGCGAGGGCAGCGGTACGCGTCCTACGACCTTTTCATACCCCCACTATCCACGTCGGCGTGGAGTTGAGAATAGAAAGTGTGGCGAGCGCATCGAGCCACCGAGCCCGAAGCGTGGCGAGCGCAGCGAACCCCGCGAGGGGACGCGGATACCTTCACAGCTATACACGTCCCCTCGCGGGCTTCACAGGTATCCGCGTCCGCTCGCCACGCTTCGGGCTCAGTGGCTCGCCACACTTTCAATTCTCAACTCCACGCCGACGTGGATAGTGGGGGTATGAAAAGGTCATAGGACGCGTACCGCTGCGCTCGCCACGCTTCGGGTTGACATTGATAGTGGGGGTGGTACACTATGAAAAATGGCATTTGGGGGCATTTCACAAGTTTACTACACATTTCAATGCATTTTGATGCATTTCAGTGCAAAATCGGGTGCGATCGCATCGCATCGCATGCCATCGTATGGCATCCGATGCGATCGCTACGATTTTTGACCAGAAATGATCAAAAATCGGTAAAAATCGCATCGCATCGTATACCATCGTATGCCACTACATATGGCATACGATGGGAGCCGTGATACTCCACAAGTACCGTATTTTTATTTTACATTATTATTTTTTAGAATTGGCCCCGCCCCCAGCAGATCTCCAACTACACACATGTGACAGGTAGAGTACCATTTTTCAATGATCTGTACATGCAAAAGGGGATGCACAGATATACATCCCACTTTTGTACTTCATAGAATTATGACATGCTGTGCCAGAGGGTGCAGAGCCACTGGGGGTGCTGTGGCCTCTAATGGTGGGGGTATGTGGCATAGCCCCGCAAACCCCTGTTCTCAGAATTTTTGGGGGGCATACCCAGCGCTCCCTGAGCACTTGGGCAGCTCACAGCCCCCCTCCCTGCCCAGTTAGATGCCATGAACATGCGCATGGCATCCATTCAGTAAACACTGGCTCACCCAACCGACCCCCTCTTTGTAGGAACACTGCGGTGTAGATGCATGTGCAATTTGGCTCCCCTACCACTGTGAAAGACTGAGGGTCGGGGACCAATGCTATCTGCAGATGGTATACGTATAGGTGTAATAATGAATGAGAACATTACTTATGGTTATTGATCTGTGTGTTTGCAGGAGAGTTACAGTCTGCCACCATTTGGGGTGTATCTGCTCCTTTTCTGAGTTTGACCAAGACAATGGCTGTGTTTTTGCTGAACCTCCTGCGTAATCGGAGGGTTACCCAGATGACCGATGTTCGTGCGGAAGATCCTATGGCATGTTTCATTGATTTGTGAGCGCTGTTTAGATTTTATTAGCAAATTTATAAAAAAAAACACGCGTGGCCTTCACGCTGCAGAATCCATGCCCTAAACAGGTGCTATGCTAGGCCACTGTATAATGCTATAAACATTTCAGTCTCACTGGAACCTGAAGGAACATAACTTAGTAAAATGTTGCTGCAGTATGCAAACAACTCCCTTGTAGTAAAGAATGACATATTGTACACATCTTACCATTGCGCTAAGGGCCAAGTGTTGACACTGGAAATATTAAATTAAATGTGGAAGTGTGGAAGGAAATTTACTTGGAGAGAAGTCTATAAAGAGAGTCTTCATACAAAGCCTTCACCCCACCCCTCCCTCCTCCTCCCCTCCAAAGCCCATCTCAACTTCACAGCAACCTGAAGACTGGCATTCACTGAACAAAATCCAGCGACCAGACTGTACCATGTAAACATCCCACGGGGGGAAATGAGCTTTTTGGTAGACAACATGAAACTTTATAAAGGGAAACAAGTGCAGAGATCATTAAATGACAAGATATAATGTATGTGTAACATGTGTCTATGGCCTAACGCTGTATACTTCCTGTGATTATGCTTGGCATTAGTGATAAAGAGATGTTTACGTAGCATTTGCAGTTTGCTTCCATAAATGCGTTACTTTCTCTCCTTTGTCTGCATCACCCTCTGCCCTCTCCTCCCTCTTGCTGCCTCTATCTTTCCATCCTCCCCCCCAGCAAGTGCATCCAAGTTTGAGAAAAACAGGCATCCAGCAGTGACCAGCAGAACCATGAGAGGACCGGCCACTGGATAAAAGAAAACCTGCAGTCAGGTATGGACACTTGTTTCTTCTCCCTCTCGTTGTACTTGTAGTGTTGTTACAGTTGAGTTCATTATTTAATGCACATTAGATGCACTTGTAGTGTAGCAGAAGAATTGGTGCAGAGACCAGAATTCCACAGAGTAGTATAGAGATTCTGCTGCATCTCACCCTTCCTATCAGAGAGGTCGCCACTCATAATATGAGGCATGGATACCATATGTATATGTGTGTGTGTGTGTGTGTGTGTATATATATATTTGAACATTCACATCAGTCCCTGCCCCGGTGGAAACAAAAAGGTAGTCTTTGGCGCTAGGGACCAGCGGGGTGTATCTTGTCACCCTGCAGCCACCGCGTTAGAGGAATGCCAGCCTCTAAACAACAACAGAGAACAAAAATAACGTGGGGCGCTTGGGTGAGACAAGAATGAATAACAAATTTATTAAAAAACACATATACACAACATTACATACATATATGCACTCTAAAATACTACAGTGTCAATTGGACACTAATTATAACCACTGTATATGAGCATTGGTGAATTGCACCTTTCCCTTTTAGGTACGTGCAGCTGTGTCTCCCGGCAAGTGCCGTCTCCTTGCCGGGAGACACAGCCGGCTGCACGTACCATCTGACTTGGAGACAGCCAAGCGATACGGAGATAGCAGATGCTACTGTACAACACAGATCCCCCTGTGTACCAACTTGACCGTTGCCCACACCAAGGAGCTGTAAGAAATACTGCTGGTGACAGGACGGACACTGTTACTTCCATCCCAGTAACAGAAGTCCTGTCTCCACTTTGAGACTACCACTTCATTACTAAGTGAGTCGCTAATGTTGAAGTTAAATAAGTATACACACCGGCCCCCTTTTTCAACTTTGTGAACTTTTTTTATCCTAAAAAGGAGAAAGGACATTGTATCTAAAGGATCAATGGATTGAAACTAATTTCAACTTTACTCCCTTCCTACCCTAAAAGGGAAAGGTGCAATTCACCAGTGCTCATATACAGTGGTTATAATTAGTGTCCAATTGACACTGTAGTATTTTAGAGTGCATATATGTATGTAATGTTGTGTATATGTGTTTTTTAATAAATTTGTTATTCATTCTTGTCTCACCCAAGCGCCCCACGTTATTTTTGTTCCCTGCCCCGGTGGAGCTTACAATCAATATTCCCTACCACATGTATACGCACACACAGACATTCTAGGGTTAATTTGTTGGGAGCCAATTAACCTACAAGTATATTTTTTGATTGTGGGAGGAAACCGGAGTACCCGGAGGAAACCCATGCAAGTACGGGGAGAATATACAAACTCTGCCAATATACAAACAGTTAGGGCCATGGTGGGAATCAAACTCATGACCTCAGCGCTTTGAGGCAGTAATGCTAACCATTATACCATCCGCACTGCCCACGGATGTGCAATGGTTAGCATTCTGTATATATATATATATATATATATATATATATATATATATATATATATATATATATATATATATATATATATATATATATATATATATATATATATATATATATATATATATATATATATATGAGGAGGAAGGAGGGACTCCTATTATTCAGCCTGACGAGTGCCGCCTCCTTCCTCCTCCTCTCTGTTTGTTGGCCCCATGTGGACTTTCAATTTGGATGGCACCGCAGCATTTGACTACTCACCTCGTTATCAGTAAGTGATTTTGAATATTTTCTTCTGAGTGCCGGATCCTGGATCTATTTTATATATATATATATATATATATATATATATATATATATATATATATATATATATATATATATATATACAGTATATGTATATAAATATACAGTATTTCAGTTTACAAATCTATCAAATTTCTGACCAGTATTATTTTATCCTAACTCTTTCCAACAATATGAAACAGATATCCTCAACAAAATAACAACAAAAGACTGAAGATTGTGGAGGTGCATTTAATGCATTACTGTAGCAAACTGTATAGATTTCCTTGTATGTATCTATTGTTAGGAATGGACAGACGTGTAACTATAGACTTGAATGGTAAGTAATGTACTGGAAATTAGCGTCCCATGTGGCACTTACAAGGAGGTGAGGGCAACATGTTGCAATATTTGATGGGTGTAATCACTATGGGGTCTCTGGGTGACATCTCATCTGTGTGTCACAGCTTTCCTGCTTCCAATGGGTCAAAGTGGTGCACATGTAGCTTAACCAGGCCTTAACATTAATCTGCTATTGCTAATACAGTTATGTACTTGGCACCTGCAGCAGCATACTGTACATTGTGTCACTCCTATGTGTAATCATTATGTAACCTTTACAAAGAAAGTAGATAATTCTATACTAGTATATTGGGCCTGACATTAGCTCGGTCGCTAGCTGTGTTGGCAAGTGTTGCTGTTTATTATTTACATGGTCTCCACATGTCCCAAGCCTGTTTCTGTCACTCTTCATCCACCCCCTTTCCTTGCCTCCATCTCTCCCACTCTCTAGTTTCTGTTTCCTTTTTTGCCCCAGGTTATCACTCAAACGTTCTCTTTTGCCTTCCTTTTTTCTGAATAATCAGGTAATTCAGAGATGGAAGGAATAGCACAGTTGGACACAAGCATCTTTGCAATTGCATCCACAAAAATGTGAATGCAACAGGAAGTGTCTTGAAGTAAATAGAGGCTGCTGTGGATCACCACCTCTTCTGTCGGTTGTGATGGTTGCCGGTCCGTCCAGGCTGTGTAAGCTGAAGCTTACTCAGCCTGGCTGGTTCCGGACAACTTTGGAGGCCAGAAAATCGGCCTGCAGCCACTCAGATTTACCTCCCCCCGAGAAACTGCTGCCCCCCCCCCCCCCCCCAGCATGTCAATCATGGCATGGCTGTGCATATGCATAGTCACCCCATCATTAAAGATGTGAACTATCCAACAGGTTAGCATATATATCTGAATCATGCCTAAGTGCAAACAGAATGATCGCCAATCTGAATTATATATTGTTAGAACTATTATATTTGAATATGGCTGTGAGGGATGTGTGGGATGTGTCCTGGTAGGAAGCCAGTGAGAGCTGTGAGGGGATGTGTGGGCTGTGTCCTGGTAGGAAGCCAGTGAGAGCTGTGAGGGGATGTGTGGGCTGTGTCATGATAATCAGCCATTAAGAACTATGAGGGGATGTGTGGGCTGTGTCATGATAAGCAGCCAGTGAAAGCTGTGAGTGGATGTGTGGGCTGAGTCTTTCAGGAATCCAGTGAGAGCTGTAAAGGTGTGTGTGGGCTGTGTCCTGATAGGCAGGCAGTGAAAGCTGTGAAAGGAGATGACAGGGGACTGAGGGGTAGATTTATGAAGCAGTGATAAGGGAGGAGAAGTGATACAGTGCCTGCTAATTTATCACCGGCCAATCAGCTCCTATTTAAACCCAGCCTATAACTTAACAGTCAGAAGCTGTTTGGCCAGTGATAAAGTACCATGCACTTTATCACTTCTCCTCCCTTATCACTGCTTCATAAATCTACCCCTGTGTCATGTAAGACAAGTGACATCGGTGGGGGGAGGTGGCACTGGACTTTGATTGGTCAAGAAGCTAGTGAGAGCGGTGATGCATCCAGCAAGAGATGTAAGGGAATGTGGCAAGAGGCTGTGTCCTGTATTTCTTAAACAGTCATTGGGCTCATCATATACAGTAATAGTTAATGCTATGATCCTGGGCCTGGAGTGCAGCCCTGGCACAATAGATTGCACGGGGATGGGATCACTACCCTTCACTGCTACAGTTTGGTCCAAGCAGGGTTTTGTGAGATCCCCCCCCCCCCGGGGCACTGTGGGATTGCCGGCATCACCAAGGTAGAGATGCCGGAAAGAGGGGATCCTGACTCCACTGCCAAGGCTGTGATTGATGCCACTGCCATCATTGCCAGCACTGCTAGGGTGGTAAGTTGCCATATGAATAGAGGCCCAAGTCTGTTAAATATTTTTAGCTGAATATGATTGACTAAATTGTTGGTGGGCAAGGGTGGGGTCTGGGGCGGCCACTTCTGTATTAGCCTAGGGCAACCGGAACCCTTAGTCATACCCTGCATACAAGGGTTGAATCTATAATGACTTTCAGCTGCATAAGTGACCAGGACAAATAAAGAAATATAGAACAGGATAGCATAAACAAAAGTGGCACAATAGAACTGAAAGCAGCAAGTAATGTCCAAGTGGTATCCACTGTAGGTCGACAGTCAATAGATTGACTGTAATAGGTCAACAATGACACAAAATCGACACATGAAAAAGTCGACATTCATTTTTCAGGGTTTTCTTTTCATCTTTTTTACTTTTCCACGTGGATTCCGATAGGGTACTGTCTCTATACTAATTGGGGATCCATGTCGACAGATATTAACATTGACACAAAAACTTAAACTCATGTCGATTTTTTCATGTGTCAACTATCTTCATATAAACCCTATTGTCAGTGACGACCAAGTCACTTATCCAATAACCAAGTACTGCCACTTTCAGACAGAATAGCCCATAAATCCCAGCTTTCACTAAGCATTTAAGTGCAGGGTTGTTTTACATGTCTCAGCTAACTGCTAACTGCTAAAATGTCCTTTCTGTGGTACATACAGACCTTTAGGTGAATTAAGTAGCAGTAAACAAATTTGATTGCATACCTTAACATTAAATTTCCCCTACCAAAGCTAAAGCCTGTTCTGTGATTACCTGGCTGCTAATTGATATCATGCCAGCAGATGGCGCACTACTTTAGTTTTCCAACAATTTTCTAAATTAACTTCCTTCTCCACATAGGAGAAAAGGTAAATAAGCAGCGCACAGTAATGAAAATCAATGAAAAATTGATATTAGATTGGATGACCTTTGACAAAACAGTTTTAATTAAACATCATAGATATTCAAATCAATGTATATAAAATATAAAGATATATGATATATAAAAAATATAAAAAAAATACTACCTTTTCGTGATTCTCAAAACAGGAGTGAAACAATGTGATTCTTCACTATGCTTCAGTAAATGCAGCCTATGACAGCATAAGATGCTGATCAAGTACATTGGACCTTATTCTGCTCCATTCACAGGCAGCTTTCGTTCACACAGGGACAGATGTTTGGCGTATGCATACACGCCGGGTGTGTGTGCGGCCAGGGCGAACTGCACACAAAGCTGCAGCCAGGGGGTGTGGGGCATGGGCTGGTAGCCACCCCCATGGGAACGTCCAGCGTTTCATGGGCATTCCTATGTAAATCCTGGTCGCTCCCATGGTAATCGGGCCGTGACGTGGGTACCGGGGGCGGGCAGCTGACATCACCTGATGTTAGATGCCCGCCCACTTCCTCCTGAGGGTGCACGCAAATGTAAGTGACCTGAGAGTCACTTAGATATGCGTGCCTGTTCCATATCATTCAATGGTCGGCGACCATCATTCAATGGTCGGCGACCACAGGCTGCAAATGGACGTTTCAACATTCGCAGGGTGGGTTCTGGTTCACTCTCAAGGCTGCGAATTCGCAACTGAGCGAATCAACCAAAATAACCCCCATTGTGTATGAGGTCTATTTTTCAAGAGTTTCTAAACTCTGCAATAACGGGTCGTCCCCTTTCTGTGCTCACATCACCAAGTACCAGGGATCTGGCTTTCTCTATGCTTTTAATGGGACCCAGGTCACACATTTAACCTACTCCATTACCTGGGTCAGATTTACAGGTCATCAGTCCCAGGTTTGTTTTAGGGACTCTTTTCCACTGAGGCGTGACCCGGGTTGTTGTAGCAATGGAAAAAGGGACAATTATTATCATAAACAGATATGAGCGGCTTTCAACAACTGACATCTTGGTTACATACTGCAAGCTCAGTCACCAGATATCATTACTTCACATGGCAAAGCAGTCGAAAGATCTAGTGTCTAAGTCGACAGTCGGTACATCAATACCAATGGTCAACATGCACTAAATCAATATTGACAATAGGCCAACATGCAATAGGCAAATGGTCAAAAAGTAAAAGGTCAGCATGTTCAACACATGCAAAGGTCAACATGAGTTTTTTCATTTTAATTTTTACAATTTTTTGGGACATATTTATACTTCACCATCCACGTGGGCTACATTTGGGAACTGTAAAGTGTGTCCAGCAAACTCGCTATCCTAATTGGACGTCCATGCCAACAGGTGTTGATATTGACACAAATACATGAAAAACTCATGTGGACCTTTTCCATGTGGACCTTTTGACACCAACCTGTTCCCTGTATCGGCCTTTTGTTGTAATGACTGTCTACCTAGACACTGTGGACCATTCAATCCAAACCCCGCACATGAGGGCTATTACTAGTTCAAAGTCTTTATTAAGCAATATTAAAATAATCATCTGCTCCTAGGGGCCAATTTATCAAAAGAGCAAAGGATTATTGACCTCTCTTTGAATCACCTATGTGAAGGATTAATAGCACATGTCAAAAAATAATCATTGATTAAAATAAAATAAAAATCAGTAGACATTTTTAAACAAATATAAATAGAAAAATTTCCACATTGCAAAAACAGTTGCGGTACTCAGAAAAAGAAACTCTGAATGCTGAATAAGCAATGAGGAGACATGAACCACCTAGGAGTGCTGACATGCTGACACTTAAGTTAGTTGATTAGGTCATATGTAAATGAGATAGGGGAGCCAATCAGGGGTTCATGGAGGAGTAGACAGGATAGAAAGGGGCATGTGATATAGGAAGCTTCCTCTTTTGCTTCCGAATCCCCTCCTTCCCATCCCTATTTCTTCTTCTTCGGTGGCGGTAAAGAATGGTCATCTTGTGTAGTTGTGTGAGTTTGTATAGTGGATGCACTCTCCCTGGCATCGATTGTCATGGGCCATGCTTCTGCATGGGGGATGGCCGCACCATCTGCAAGAGTGGTGGTGCTGGGAGAGGGATCAACACCAGCGGTGTATGGATGGTATGGTGATGCTTACCCCCACTTTCCTATCTTGACCGTTCTTTGGTGCCACCACCATTTTGATAGTCTTTAATAAGTTGTCAAAAATAAATTTGACATTCAAGTTTGCCAGCACAGTGTCCGTGTCATTATTTTAGTGTTAAGTATTAGTCAGGGACATGCATTGAGGTAAATAGATTAGGTCTCCCTGGCAAGTACCAGAGTCAAATTTGCACACAATTTATGAGCCATGGGGTACAGTAAATGCAGCAGTATATACTGCTGGAGATTTGCTGAGTTTTGATAAGAGATGTGCAGAAAAGGTACCCAGGTGAGGCACTGCCTCACCTACTATAGACTTTTTACTCCAGAGTTTTGACTATAAAAATTATTAGAATAATAAAAATAAGATTTTTTTAATATAGCCTTTGTATTTTTGTCATAATTTATAAACTCAAAACTCCAGGGTATACGTTAGTATGACAGGAAAGGATGTGCCTCACCCCACTGCACGCCACTGGTATTAGTTAAGTTAGAGTTAAGTTATGGTTGAAGTTTTTAAAGTGTCGGGCATAAGGATACCCAATGGTGAGTTCATGTCATACATCTACTAAATACTTTTATATGTACACAAGCTGAAGCTTTTGTAAATGCTCTGAGGTGCAGAACAGGGTTTGCAGTGTCACACACAACCCTTATGACTTTGTATAGCAAGAAAGCAGAATATTGTTCACCTGCCAGGGTGATAAATTAAAATTATTAATAAAAATAAAAAGTGACTTTCTTTCTTTTTTTTTTCATTTTTAAAGGTAGCATTGTCCCTGTTGGGGGGACAGTTGGGAGACCCCCTGTGTGCATGTGCACATAGACTATTCATGTGAGACAGAGCGACCTGGGGCACGCCAGCAGCTCCGAGAGCGCTGGGCATACCCCCATAGCAATGAAAAAGGGGTGCGTGACTTGAAATCAAGCTACGTCCCTTTTTGCAGAGGCCACGCTCCTTTTTAGAAGCACACGCCTTCACTGTCAACAGGAGTCTCAACATAATTGTTTACATTGTACAATGTTTTATTGCTGCAGTGGCTGTATATAAAATAGGATAGATTCCTACGGATTATTATCCAATAAATAGGTTCTCTACTAAAATACAAATAGAAAGGGCATTAATTGTAGAGCGCTGGTCAAGAGATGCTGCCTCAAAGCAGCTGCTGGAAAGGAGTAGTCAGCTCCTTCTATAACAAAGGTACATAAAAAAAAGAAATAGCTGCGCCGGACTCGTCTTAATGAGTGAATCAATTTGAAAGTTAATTGAATAACACAATAAAAGATAACAATAAAACAGCAGAAATCAAGATAAAGATAGACCATGTGCATTGGTGTTTACAACCCATTAGGTCGATGGATGACCTGCACTGAACCAAAGCAGTAGCCCCAAGTGGTCCAGATTTAGGGGGTTATTCTGATTCACTCGGAAAGGCACAATCACTCTCTAATGGACAAAACCATGTGCACTGCAGGTGGGGCTGATGTAACATGTGCAGAGAGAGTAAAGCCCGTACACATGGGGGAGATATATTGCTCAGCCATATATTGCTAGAAATATATGGCTGAGCTATATATTGCTCAGTTTCTCCTTTTCATCAGCGACCAGAGATGGTCACTGATGAAAGGGAACCTCTGCCAGTGGTCCCACAGAGGTAATTAGCTGGTCGCAGGAGCACGTCGGCGTGGAGTTGATTTTATATAGTGTGGTGAGCGCAGTGAGCCCCCGAGCCCCCCGAGGGGAAGCATAATACTTGTGAAGTATTAGGACGCGTACCGCCGCCCCTCGCGGGCTCGCTTTGCTTCGGGTTAGCGTTGATAGTGGGGTGGGGTTAACAATGGGGGGGGAATTTAACATTGTCATTACCCATCAGGGTGGGGATACAATTAAAAATCGGGTCTGGGTGGGCATTTAACATGGAAATCGCGTCGCATCGCATGCCATTATAATGGCATGCGATGCACCACAATATTAAAATTGTACACTCATCCTGGGGAAAGGCTCAAACCGGGTCCCATCGCATGCCAACGCATTCCTTAATTAGTGGTATGCGATGCGAGGCGATGGGCGCCGTAATAATACACAAGTACACTCGGAAAGGCACAAGATTGTGCCTTTCCGAGTGAATCAGAATAACCCCCTTATTTGGAAATCCTGGGTGCTGCTGGAGGCCAGGAACCTCACCAGAATGCGACGGGTATCTCCAGGTGTAACAAGCCCGGGGCTCCCACAACACTGGGATGTGGTGGTCAGAAGAATGAGCCGGTGGTGGAGTCCAATTTCGCTGTCAAACTAGCAGCTTTTGGATTTGGACTCCATGGCTATTCTATTGTTCTCAGCTGCAATACGTATTGTATTGCAGCTGAGAACAAGAATAGCCATGGACAAAGAAGCAAAGATGAAACTTGCTCCTACTGTATATATATATATATATATATATATATATATATATACACACACACACACACACAGGTATACAATAAACATTGGTGTTTATTAGATTAAAACTGATAGTTTACTAATGCCTGAGTACTGTTTACCTCTACTCGTAATTATGAGAGAACTATTTGTTATACACAGGTATTTAAAAAATACTTTCTATCATCTATCTTTTAACATACAAAAACAGCAGCAACCTCTGTATTACTTGTACACTAGAACAGTCCCAAACATTCTCATCAGATAATAGAGCAAGAACCAAGACACATCAATCTAGCCTGCTGTATATGGAAGGGAAGGGGGCAAGGGGGGTCTCTCGGTCACTTACATCTCTCCCAAAAGTCCTCTCAATCCTCTGGTCATGAAGCCCCACTAGCAGCTCATGACGCCTGAAACTCCTGTGCACTGCACACTTACCTGCTCACATTATGGCTCCCTGGTTCTTACATCTTCTGCTGTACAAGCAGAGCACATGCCACTATGTAGTTCTGCTGCTGTACAAGAGGGAGAGCTTGAGATATGTGTGCTCCAGTGAGGAGGAAACCAGGGGTAAAGTGTCCCCTGCATCATTCTGACTAAATTTCTGGTTGCCCCATGTGGTAGGGAGCAGTTAGGTCTGCAAAACAGGGGCTTGGCTTTATCAGGAGTTCTGTTCCCCACCCTACCAATCAATGCCCAGGTTACCAGAATTGTAAAGTGGTACACAGGGATCTACAATGATGTAGTTCTGCATTATTTGAGTCATTTGCCTCCCAAAAAATGGCTGATTACCTTGCAGAGGTGCTGGGAGTGCCACCCGATTTTCGTGAGCATCCTAGCAGATCCAAGAGAATAGGCTAGTATGCCCTTTCCCCTCCAAACACACACACCTTTCTTAATCAGGTCTTGGGTACACCCATTCGCTTTATCACATATGGAAAACACCTCCTACCTGTACCAATCAGCATAGCAGGGTACAGAAAAATAGGCTCTCTTTTATATTATTGTAGGTATTTATGGAGACATTGGTGCTGAATGCTGATAGGGTTGAGTGTGTACACACCTACATGGCTTAGGCCAGGCATGTCCAAACTGTGGCCCTCCAGCTGTTGTTAAACTACACATCCCAGCATGCCTTGCCATAGTTTTAGCATTCCCTAATAGCAAAACTGTGGCATGGCATGATGGGACTTGTAGTCTCACAACAGCTGTAGGGCCATAGTTTGGACATATGTAGCCCTAATACACAGTTACCAATATCTCTCTATAAACAACCAGGCCCATCCAATGTTCCTAAATCAGTACCCACACCCCTAACCTGCACATAAACCCTTGCTGCTGATACATATTACATGATATAGCATAATATTCTCCTTAGCTTTGCAGAGAGAATATTTAAAAAAAAAATCAATTTCAACTGTGTTAGTGATCGGTATTTTGAGGATAGAACGAAGCCAAATTCAGTTTGTCATTCCAAGACTGCCCCAACTTGGAATTGATTTTCTACATTTTGCTTTGTCAAAGCACATTGTTCTGTTTATTCATGGAGAAATCAATGCTTTGATTTGTGTGTGCAAAAGGCCTGTTAGAAACCCAACAGTTGAGTGCCATTAAAAGAAAGAAAAAGTAAAATGAGCGATGCCAGTGACATGCAATGTAGCACATTCACAATTCAGATCAGTGGACCCACTGAACAATCTCTGTATACACATAGCAATACTGTATTGAAGCCTTCTGCTTGAAGACACTAACGTCTCACATTATTAACAAGTCATTTGCTTGTTGCATCTTTCAGACAAGAACCCAACAAAGTCTTTTTCAGCTGTTGATAAAATACAGTCGCCTTCTTTTCCACCGCAGGCAGTGGATAAAGGAGTTATAGTTTCAGGGTTGCCTACCCTCCGGGAATGGCGGGGTGGCTCCTGAAAATCGGGTCCCTGCCTTCGGGAAAGGTGGGCAACCCTCCCGGATACCGGCGGACCCCCGCATTTCCCCGGTGGCAGAGTTTTAAATTGCTTCAATCAGCAGGGTTTTTTGTGAAGCGGGCTAAATATGCAAACCGCTTCTATTTAGCCCCGCCCCCTCCTCGGAGACCCGCAAATTCTGGGATTTGCATTACACGGGGCAGGGTTTAATGATGTATCCATCAGGCCCCGCCTCCAGAGGTGTTGCTGACAGTCTCCTCTCCAGGGTCTCCCAGAGAGGAGACTGTAAAAGTCGACAACCCTGTATAGTTCTGTGGACCTGTATACAATGTTGTTTTTGTATGCAGTGGAGCGATTTATTGCCACTGCGCATGCAATTCGCACTGTGCATGTTCCACAACAATCTCACGATAACATTCGCAATGAGGAATTAGTTGAAATGCAATGGACAGTGATGCTGCTACATTTGTATATTTTTGTGCAATGGTCCCTGGGTGTGTGGCAGGGTGGACTGGCCATTTGGCACTTCTGGCCAATGCTAGAAGGTCTGATGTTGTGTTGGGCTTGTTCAGCTACACAGAGAGACAGGCTTACCTCTCCCAGCTAGCTGTCTCTCTGTTAGTGAGATGCTTATACCACTCAGTGTTTTTTTTTTGCATACACATCACCGGGATACAGTCAGTCAGCCTCCCGGCGGTCAGGATGTCGCCATTCAGCATACCGATGCTGCTTTTCCAACTGCCATCAAAATACCAGTGCAGGTACTATGAAAGGATAAGGATGTTGATACTGGAGTCCCGACGACAGCCAGCATCCCAATCAGTAAGTATGCGGGGATGGTTAGGGTCAGGCTGGGAAAGGGGGAGTTATGTTTAGGCACTTGTGGGGGAACTTAGGCTTCAGGGGGAACGGTGAGGGTTAGGCAGCAGGGTGGAGGGGGTTTAGGCACTTAGAAGGCGGGGTTAGCATCAGGCTGCGACCCCGGTGGTTTGGATTAGGCAGCAGGGCATGGGTGTTAGGTTTAGGCACTAGCGGGGAGGGTTAGTCTGTGAGGAGAGAGGGTGAGTGATAGGCTACTAGAAGGAAGGGTTAGGAGGGGAGGGTAAGTATACTTATCTGACCTCTGTCAAGATTCCCTCGTTCAGGATGCCCGCATTGGTATTCTGACCCCCTAGTGGGGGGTCCACAACCCCCATAGAGGGAGAATAGAAAAGGTGGCGAGTGCTCGCACGTGGCTTCAATGCGCTCACCCCCCTGTCGGGCTCCTGACAGTTGGGATTCCAATGTCGCAGAAACAACCGTCGAAATCCCAACTGTTGGTAAGTTATACCTCACCCTTATGAGGGACAATATGATCATGATAAGGACTTAATCAGCTCAAAAAGGTTGGGACTCACTAGCACATGAACTTTAGTGCCCTTTGCTAGTGACCATGGGAGTGCACAATCATCCGTATACACTGTAGGCGATTTGTTGTTACCAAATGGTAAATCAGCCCAAAATCGCTCCACTATGTTCCCAGCTTAAAGGTGATCATACACTAGGGCAATTTATCTGAGGCTTGTAATTGTATCAGATTTCCCTTGAACTCCCCTGCAGCTTCCCGGGAGTTCTGCCTGTCAGGTTTTCTACGTGAGTGCTTCTTTCACATAAGAAATATTGCATGCAATTTATCGGGATGCAGTTAAAATCCCGGCGGTCAGGATTCCAGCGTTCAGAATCCCGACGCCGGAATCCCGACCGCCGAAATCCCGACCGCCGAAATCCCGACACATTCTCCCTCTGGGGGTGTCCACGACACCCCCGGAGGGAGAATAAATTAGTGTGCCGAGCGCAGCGAGGCACCGGGCCCGCTGCGTGGCGAGCGCAGCGAGCCCGCAAGGGGGGGGGGCGATCCAAGTCCCCCCCTTGTCGGTATTTCGGCGTCAGGATTCTGAATGCCGGGATCCCGACTGCCGGGATTCAGTACTGAATCCAATTTATCCACTGCATAATTGCACCATAAAATACAGCAGTGGTTCCCACATTTTTTTGAATCAAGGCACCCCTGAGTATCAGAATTTTTTCATGGCACCCCTAAAAAAAACTTTTCTCATTTATAAAATAAAATAAAAATATTGTGTTTATGGCCAGTATTCAATGAGAAATGTTCTCCGTGCATGGCGAGAGATTTTTTCTCTCGCCATGCACTCTCCGTGTTCCGGAGCCTCCTGCTCCCACTATTCAACGTGTTAAAGACTCGCCGCCACTCGCGGCGAGTCTTAACCCCTGCAGCGGACGAGCGTCCGCGGCAGGGAGCTGTCAGGGAGCCGGGGGACGTAGCAGCCAAGAGAGATTAAAGTCTCTCTTGGCTGCTGCAGGGGATATGGGGAGGGGAGCAGGGCTCCCCGGGACCCAGGCAGCACAGGCTGCCCCCCCTATAGCCAGCGGGGGACCCAGTATTCACTGTACCCGAACGTGCTTCGGGTGCAGTGAATATATGAATATCTAATGAGCGGCTCGAGCGCTCCGGCCCCCTGCTGGCTGCACTGTGTAAAAAAAAAAAAAAAAAAAAAATTGTAAAAAAATATTTTTTTTTTAATTAAATATATATTCATGTGCTATAGGCACATGAATAAAAATAACATGGCCCTTCACAGAAAAAAAAACCTGATTTTTTTACACCAAAATTAAAAAAAACACCCTTTTAGTTTAAAAGTTCACATTCCTGCTCTCCATCAAAAGATGGAGAATTTCTACACGGAGAGAGACGGCGAGAATCACTTAGAAAGACGGAGAATATTTCACATTGAATAGGGTGGCTCGCCTTTGGAGAAAAAAAACCTCTCTCCACCGCGTGAAAAGCACAAACTCTCCAGAAATCACAGCGAATTTTTCTCATTGAATACTGGCCTATATCTCATCCCTAGGATTCACTTCTGTTTGTTCACATTTTGCCTATTACATCAGTCATAAATAATGTTTAATGGACATGGAGTACCAACTCAGGGCACCCCAGGGTGCCACGGCACACAGTTTGGGAACCACTGCAATACAGGGTGCTGGAGGGGGGGGGGGGGGGTTACAGGCTAGGGTAGAAGAGGCATTTAGCTACTCTCCCAATGGGGCAGATATAAGGTGCTCATACACTACTGTGAGCACCGCAGCAGTGTATGGCAATCCGGCCCCCTGACCTACCCAGTGATCACTGGCGTAACTATAGCACGGTAGCCCCGGCGGTCGCGGGGGGGGCGCTGTGCATATGGGGGCGCCAGGGGGGCTGCGGTGCTATAGTAATCCCCCTGCCCCCCATCCCCCGCAGGCTTACCTGTCCGTGCGTCCCGGCTCCCCTCCTGGCTTCAATCAATGCTATGGAGACGGACCACGATAAAATGGCCACCCCATAAAGCAGACTGTTCTCTGAAACTGTCTGCGGTATGGGGGCGGCCATTTTATCGTGGTCCGTCTGCATAGAATTAATTGAAGCCAGGAGGGGAGCCGGGACGCGCGGACAGATAAGCATGCGGCAATGGGGGGCATGGGCGGATGGGGGGGGGCGCCCCCCCATTAACGGTGGGGGGGCGCCCCAAACAAAGCTACGCCGCTGATCATGTACATACTATACATTGCATGCGCGCGCGCCCCCCGGAGGGGGCTGGAGTCGGTGGTCCGACCTCCGGCTCAGGTCCGATGCACATGGGATCACACATCAGACCCGAATGGGACATGAAACACATCCAATTTGGAACAATTTCTTGGCCCAATCTATTGGCCCAAATCATACTATTGTATCACACTGTCCACCAATGGATATACTGTGTGTTCTGGGGCACTCCTAGAAAATGCTGGCCTGCCACCCACTAACGGCTGCCGGCTGTCAGACATCTTGTGGCTTTGTTTGTATGGGCAGCTTGTGCATGCGCACAGCGTATCTCATGCGCATGCACGGCCATTCAGAAATCAGTAGGGCTGCAAATTCGTAGCCCGGTCGATTACCGAACGGCTAAACATGTCTGCAGTATGCTATGCACATGTGAACTAAGCCTCAAGATGACTGACAACTGGGTGCCCCAGAAAACGCAGTATATACAAATGGAGCCGTTGTCATTGGCTCCGCTGGCGCGCCAGATATCCGTAATCTGGCAGTTGGCATGCCAGCGCATGTGGACGCTGGAGCATCTCGGACGCTCGTGTGTACATTGCCGGGAATGGGGCAAGTGAGCATCTCCGACGAACGCACACCACATTTGCCAGCGTGGTGTGGCAGCTGGTGAGCCTGGCTCCCATAGGCGAATCTAGAAATAGGCTAATGGGTGGTCCCAGACTATATATAATGGTTTTGCGCGCGGCAAAGCTGCGTGCAAAAAGGGGTGTGGCCTCATTTCAGGGGTGTGGCTTAACATGGGGCATTTTGCAGCCTGCAATGGCTTTTATAAAAAAAAAAAAAAAACGCTGTAATCTTTTCCAGAGTCCAGTGGCCATGTTTTATGTATAAAATCCGGGCAGCGGCGGTCAGAATAAAGATTAAATAAGGTACAGACGCCGGGTAGTCTAATGGGTGGTCCGGTGCACCCCCGGACCACCCCCTAGATTCGCCTATGTACATTTATGGACAGTGTGATTTAATACAACATTGGTGGGCAGCGTAGTGATTTTAATATACATTGGTGGACAGTAGTGTGTACAATATGCCCACTTAAGTATGCAGATACGTCTCCTGCTGTGAGGTGGGAGGAGGCTTCTGCTTGTGTGTCTCCTCTTTCTCCTTCTGCTGCTGCCGGGCGGGTAGAGGGAGGACAGAGGAGACTTTTGCTTGTGTGTCTCCTCCGTCTCCTGCTGCTGCGTGGGAGGAGGAAGGCACATTGCATCGCACCTCTTGTCATGTAACGTACATGTAATCTGGGCACTGTACATGCAATCTATCGCTGAAACTGCATATAAATTGCCCAAATTGCATGTACATCGCCCTAGTGGATGGGTGCCATAAGAGAAAGATAAAGTTATGAGACAAAGTGCCAGTCAATCAGCTCCTAACTGTCACATTACAGGATATGTTTGAAAGATGACAGCTAGCAGCTGGTTGGTTATATTGTGTCTCTCTCCAATGTCGGTTATGTCACTCATTTGGGGAATATATTGTTATTCCCTCCAGTAAGTTGCACCAAGTTAAATTAAAAATGCCCTCTTAGTGACTGACAATGACCTGCTCATTCCATGAGCAACGTTGACCACAGCATTAGTCATCCATTACACATCAATAGATACAAAATAGCAAAACAAATGCAATCACTACAAAACGCATCAGCTATGCATAATAATATAGCACACAAACTAATCAGTAATCCATTCATATATAACACTGTAATACAAATCTAATAAAAAAAACACACAAACAGATCTGATGAACCACATTGTATAATGCAAAACTGTCCCTCGCTATGGAGCTTACTTGCCACTCATTGCTGTGATGAAATCATGAATATCAGCACATAATGGGCCTGATTCTGAGTCAGACACAGGGGGAAATGTAATAGGATGAGAGAATCAGAAAGTGAGAGATTTGGTAAGAATTCTCCAGTTTTTTTTTAAAATGGCAATCATTTACACTGCAAAGCCAGTTTAATCTTGATGCGTAAATGATTGCCGCTTTAAAAAGCCTGGAGATTTATTACCAAATCTCTCCCTTTCTGAATCTCTCATCCTATTACATTTCACCCACAGGGTGAAATTTACTAAGATGTGAAATACACTTCACAGGTCATGTTGCTATGGGCAACCAATCACAATCTTTTTCTTACTTATTTATCACCCTAGAAGAAAGTAGACAGGATGTGATTGGTTGCCCATAACAACATGACCTGTGAAGTGTATTTCACATCTTAGTAAATTTCACCCACAGTGTTGTTGTTAATGAATGTATTTATTATAAACAGTTATTTAAATGTACGGCGGCAGGAGGCCGTCCGCTCCACGCCGTGCTCTCTCTACAGGGGAGTGGGGGTGCTGGGCATTGCCGCGGCAGGAGGTCGTACGCTCCAAGCCGCGCTATCTCTACAGGGGAGGGGGGGTGCCAGGCATTACGGCGGCAGGTGGCCGCCCGCTCCACGCCGCTCTCTCTCTACAAGGGAGGGGGGGTGCCGGGCATTGCCGCGGCAGGAGGTCGTACGCTCCACGCCGCGCTATCTCTACAGTGGAGGGGGGGGGGGTGCCAGGCATTACGGCGGCAGGTGGCCGCCCGCTCCACGCCGCGCTCTCTCTACAAGGGAGGGGGGTGTCGGGCATTGCAGTGGCATGCCACCATGACATTCCACTGGAGGGGGGGGGGTTGGTGTTTGTTAGCCAGGGGAGGGGGAACGGGGGATCGAGGGACAACGACAACCCCACTCACCTCCATCCAGGAAGGGGAACACCTGCTCCAAACTACCGCCCTCCAGTGGCCGGTGCCCTAGGCAAATGCCTGGAGCTGCCTAGTGGTGGCGCCGGCCCTGGATGTACTGTATAGCTGTTTTCACAGAGGTCAAACTGCACCTGCCAGAGGGCTGGAGCAAGTGATGATGGTGGCGATATTAAAATCAATAATGGTGTTACAGAATGCAGAGAGGAAGAAGGGGGGCATATAATTGTTTGCACAAACCATGGGAATGAAAGTAGCATTTACAGCATTTATCCCTCCTGCGACTCCACCAGCAGACACAAATGTTGGTGCAGCAGCATCCACCTCTGAGTCAAGCCCATTCATTTATGGACTCCTCTGCAATGTTCTAACATTGGTTACTGCTGGGAATTTCTGAACAGTGATATTTGCTTTAGCCTTTATTAAATCTGCTGGCAGTAGGGATTGCAAGCATATATTTTAAAATACTCTACTCATACTGGGACAGATGTACTAAACTCCAAAAAGTGAAGAGTAATAAACTACCAGCCATTCAGCACCTAATTGTCGCTTTTCAAACCCAGCCTGTAACATTAGGATCTGAATGGCTGGTAATTTATCATTCTCCACTCAATCACTTTTTGAAGCTTAGAACATCTAGCCCACTGTGAGGCTCATGAAAATCAGGTGACACTCCTGATGTAGTGGGAAGGTGGGCAAGCCTCCTGCATGTCCACGGACATGCCCACCACCAAATAACAGCAATCACAGGTCTCCGTTTAGGGGATGGGACAAAATGACAAATCGTTTCACTTTGCGTCATTTTAGCCCTGGCTCCTCAATGTAAACCAGCAAATTAATGGCATTTGCCTGTGATGGGGGCGGAGCTTCTTTACAACAAGCTCTGTCCCCGCCCCCCAATGTGCAGTAGGATAGTATGGTTTCTCTCTCAGATGTAATAGTTCATCTATTAGAAAACTGGCGTAACTATAGCACCGCAGCCCCCGCCACCGCGGGGGGGGGGGCTGTGCATATGGGGGCGCCGGGGGCTGCGGTGCTATAGTTACACCTCCCCCCAATCCCCCGCAGGCTTACCTATTTCGCTGGTCCCAGCGGCTCCGTTCTTCTGCTGAGGACCACCACAAAATGGCCGCCCCCATATAGCACACAGTTCTCTGAAACTGTCTGCTGCTAAACTTAGCTACACCGCTGTATTAGAAGGTTATATTTTATGTATGGATTTTAGATAGAATTGAATATTAAATATAACAGTCATTTTGTTTATCTTACACTTTAAAATGTCTTATTTTATTTATAATTAACGGCGGTAACTCTATTTAGACACCGGCGGCTGACTCGCGGGACCATGGTTGGCGGACACATGTTCCACGGGACTTTCTTAGGATTTTTTTACTGAAAAAGTCCAATTGAACATGTGCCCATCGACCATGGTCCCGCCGCTCAGCCACCGGTGTCTAACTAGCGTTACTGCCGCTGCAGACTATCTTTATGCATCTAACTAAGGATGGTGGACCATACCGCTCAGACCGCTCAGCACACAGCACTGCACAGCGATGTGTCAGCGATGTGTGCTGAGTGATCTGTCAGGCGATTAACTAGATTTATCAAGTATGCTGGTTCTTAATCGCCGAGCACCTAGTCAGATCGCTTATGAAATGCCCTGAATTTGCCCCGCGTGTAGGCCATTAGAAAAGCAATTTAACTGGCTCTGAAACATGGCAGTTTTTCTTTTTACAACTCCAAACAAAAAAACTGAGACAGCAAAACTCTCAGGAAGACGCAGACTATGCAATAGTTGTCTTTGAAAGCATCACTTTCCCAAACAAAAGACCACAGATACCTGTAATTCAATTACTAGAGGACCTCAGATCACAACAGCATCACACCTTTATTATTTGAAGAACTTCCACACTGGCTTCTCATTACACCTTTCCCTAATGTATGCAAATCCTCTCACATTCCTTTTGAAGACTCCCTGCTGAGATTGTCTGCATTTATGCATACAGTATATATACACATACTGACACTTGAGGTGCTATAGAACAAGACATAACTTGGCAATTCATTTCTAAGCAAGCAACCTGTGAGTCCCTAAAATGTTTCAGTAATCCATGCAGCCCGCTGCTCTCCTTAAGGACCGTAGCCCAGTTTATGGTACAACTAGCCCTGCTGTTCCACCAACAAAATGGGTAAGTTTCAATCTTGACTAGAAGATGTGGGGGATATTTATCAGTGCACAGAGTCTGATTTATGTGTGTGAGATAATGCACTACTACTTATCTTCTACCTTTTACAGGCTGTGTTTGAAAAATGACATTAAGAAGCTGATTGGTTGGTACATTATCTCTCACAATTTTATCTCATCCAAGGTTGACCTAAACCGATGTCAACCTTGTTGCCTGTCAGCCTAGTGGTGTCGACCTAGTTGCTTTAGACCTAATGACAGTATCCCTTTCATATTGCCTTACCATTCTTTAATTGTGCCATTAAAACTTCAAACTCGTATCTATGAAATCTTTTCAGCCAATGGACCGCACAGCTCTGTTCTACACTCTTGCTCCTTATTTACTGTATAGCAATCTTTTGCTGAATGTGCAATAATGACCCTACTAATAATATTATACATATTCTGTTTAGAATGTAAGCTTTCACATGCAAGAGTTCTCCCTACTATGTAATTGGTAGATTTGTATCATGTAAAATTTGGTAATTTATTTGTAAGATATTCTGTAATAGTTTAATGTATATAGTTTTTTGCTGTATGCTATTCCTATGGATGATAATAATACTAATAATAATAATAATAATAATACCTAGACCAATTTTCTCCATAAAGCTGAATACAAACTTCACAAACACTCTAAACCAGTGGTTCTCAACCTCGGTCCTCAGGACCCCCTAACATTTTCCAGGTCTCCACACAGAGGCCCTTATTCTGGTTCACTCGCAAAGGCCAATTCCTTCTCAAACGGACAAAACCATGTTCACTGCAGGAGGCACAGACGTAACATGTGCAGAGAGAATTAGATTTGGGTGGGGTTTTACTTCAATGTGAGATCTATATTGCAGTGTAAAAATAAAGCAGCCAGTATTTTCCCTGCACAGAAATAAAATAACTCAGCTAAATTTTATTCTCTCTGTACATGTAACATCTGCCCCACCTGCAGTGCACATGGTTTTGTCCATCTGAGAAGGAATTTGCCTTTGCGAGTGAACCAGAATAAGGTCCAGAATCACTGGTGAAATAATTAACTCCACCTGTAATCTTTTAAAATGTGTCAGTGAATAATGAGTGCACCTGCAGGGTGACCTGGAAAACTTGAACTGTTGAGGGGTAAGAAATGTTACTGTAGGAACAGTTTGTTGAAAATTATAGTATAAAAAATACTTATTGTAATGTCATTTTTTTTTTGTTACAGGCAAGATGAACAATGAAAGTGCAGAGAGGTTCAATAATGAAACACTAGGGGGCACCCCTATCATTGTACTTTTTAATACTACCATGGAGAATATTTTGATAAATACCACCACCGAGATCCCCTTAGATTTTACAGATCCATTACCCATCATCATCTCGCTGGTGTGCATATTTCTACTCCTTGCCACCTGCCTAATTTTTGTGACATTATGCAAGCCTGCTGCCCTAGACCAGTCTTTACATGGGCCACGGGAATTTATGCCGTACCACGTGGAAGATACAAGTGAACCCCAACTAAGACTCTGGAAAAGGCTGGGCTCGCTCAGGCATTCAATCAATAGCTTCAGACGCAGCAGGCCAATCTCTCAGTGCCAAAGAACTTGCCCAAGACTAGCTGCAACCAACCAAGACTGGTCTTTTATGGAATCCACTAAAATGTGATTGAAAGTTTTTGGTGTACAGCGAGTCTAAAGCGAGGATTGCCGATATTGTATATCCTCAAGATTCAGTGTCCGAACCATAGTACATTCAATATGCAGTGCTGGAATTCTGCTAAGCCTACATGCAAGTTTACAATGCACCCGCTGATGTTTCACTAGTTTCTAAAAGCAAATAGTTACCTTCAGTTCACATAGAAACCATAGTTGTTGAAAGAACACTTCATTGAGGAATTATGTAGCATCAAAAAAACAGTCATCCATATTTCTCTAATTGCAGATCATGAATATTCACAGTGGGGGAAAGTACAGGGCCTTTAAATTAGTTTTAGTAGCGAAGGGCAATCATCAGCCCATAAAATGTTGAACTACCATCATCGTGATTAAGTATTGGAAGCTTAGTTTATCGCCAGCTGAATTGTTGAAGTTTGCCCTTTCCTGGATTTGGGGGATGTCACAAAGTGATTCTAAAGCCCCTCATCCACTTCGCAGACAAATCTGAAGCTACAAATCTCGATTTCCCTTGAACTCTCCCAGATATCTGATTTGACCCTGGGCTAAATTTTCACTCTATTCACGTCAGATACAGCTGGTCAATTCTATGTAAAACCTCTGACAGCTTCAGATCAGATGGATCTTTGATGCAGCACCTCAGATTCTTTCATCAGATGGATCTGAGACTCAGCCGCACATCTGATCTGAGGGAGCACAGATTTGGTCTTTTTTCGTGAGATGGGTCTGTCAGATCCATCTAAACCTGAGAAAAACAGGTGAAATCTGACTAGTGGACGGGGGGCATTAAACCTATTTTCAATTTTGGTAGAAAAACACACAATTAATTGGAAGAACCACAACTGCTTTATTTAAGACTACCTAAAATAATCTCTTTTTTGTATTTTTTTACTTGTTTTTTTTTCTGTAATTTTCTGATGTTATTTTTGTTATGTAAAATTATTGGCATAATTATGTTTTGTTTTAAAGTTTTGCTCTTACATCATTTTTTAAAAGGGAAATATTAAACCATATTAAATATGTTCTTTAAAATTAAATTATTGAAGACTTTCAGTATGATGTTTTACTATATTACTAATGGCAACCGTATCTCTTACAGATATGCAAGTGAAACAATACAACGTAGTGAGCAATAATAGCAAAAAGAAACCACCTGTTACAAAATGTTACATTCATACGCAGTTTAAGAAGAGCCAGACTGATATAATCTTGCATATACAGTTAATGGCTATATACTGTAAGTGCTGCAAACAGCCTGTACATGTGCTAGTTTGCAGTTCTAGTGCTCCGTATATAAATAACATGCTATTAGGTAAATATAAGAAACAGATCTCATATCTGGTAGTACCTATACAGTGGCGGAACAGTGCATCATGAGGCCTCAAAAATGTTAGACAGAAGCTTAGTGATGCACTATAACCATGCAAACCCTTCACTTTGTCTATGTCTGCGGGTGGAGGACGCTGGTAAGGGGCAACTGTGTAATTCCATGGTAGTTCCACTACTGCTAATATTCAATGTAAAACATGATTGTAGTACAACTACTTATGTTTGTTGTCTAACATATAAGTCAAACATTATGTAGCCAGTATGCTGTATAAATAAGTCAACACTAATATCTTGGACTCCTCTTCACCCCCTCCTTTCCCCTCTAGCCAAGTCTCACTTTCAGACATACTCCAAAATCCCAGGTTTTTGTACATGAACGCGCATCAACCAATGATTCCGGTATGTCTGAAAGGGTCAACTTGGGTGTTAAAACCGGGTCTCCGACCTTTCTTTTTACCTGGGTTGAGGACTCTGGAATTATGACCTGGGTTGACCCTTTCAGACATAAGAAAACCTCGGGGTGTTCAGCAAATTACCAGGTAGAACTGATTCACCCGGTAATTTGCTGCTGTAAGTGGAAAGGGTGCAGGCTGTACCTGGGAAAATGAAAAAGCAGTCAAAATGCCGGGTAATTCCCAGGTAGGATGTCTAAAAGGGGTATTATTATCTTATTTCTCTTGTTATAAACAAGTAATACATATTTCCTAGTTGTATAATAAGATGGACTCCAACAGCCATTCCGATTGCATTACAACTTCCTCCCTGTGACCAGTGTACAACATGTTAATGGCACAGATAGCAAAACGTCTCTAAGCTAATCAGAGAACAGATAGCTCAAAAAAGTTGTGTTGGAACTAATGCACAGGGGATCAAAACCAAATAGGGTCCTGGCAAAAATATAATTTGCCTGCAGATAAGAACCACTTGGCCCATCTAGGTAGCCCCAATTTGAAGCTTATGGGAAAACCATATTTGATCTTTATTTCTTTGAAAGGATATCCTTATGTCTATCCCATGTGTGTTTTAAATGTTCTACTCTCTTAGCCCTTAACCCTTTATGGAAAGGCTTTTATTCCTCAAATTACCCCTGAATCTACCTCCACCCAGTTTCAGTGCATGTCCTCGTGTACTAATATTTATCTTCCTTAAGAATGTCTCCCTTGTTAAATATGGAACTTGATAAAATATTTGCTATCATTTAATGTTTCTATCATGTGTCTCCTTTCCTTTTTCTGCTTCCAACTATACATGTTAAGCTCTTTTAGGGCCAGATGTATCAAGCTTCAAAAAGTGATAAACCACCAGCCAATCAGCTCAAACCCAGCCGGTAACATGGCAGTTAGGAGCTGATTGGCTGGCTGATTATCACTCTCCACTTTATCATTTTTTGAAGCTTGAAACATCCGGTCCGTAGTCTTTCCTGGTACGTTTTGTGATGTAGGCCATGCACCATTGTAGTTGCCCTTCTTTGTACAGTCTCTAATGTATTTATATCCTTCCGGACATATGGGGATATATTCACTAAAGGTCGATGTTGGTTAATTTTGTGTCAATTTGAAATCATCCTTAATGAATATTTGACTTACAGGTTCCAGGGCTAAAACATACATTTACTAATATTTAAAAATGAATCTAAAAATTAATCTGACAGTAAAGGAGTATTTTAGCCAACATCCATTGAGATTGATTTGATTTCATCAACATCATCCCAAAAATCAACCTTTAGTGAATTAACCCCACGGCCTCTGGAGATATGGCCAGTATTCCAGATGAGGGTGTACCAGTGACCTATACAGTGGCATTATTACTTCTTTATTCCTGCTACCGATTCCTCTCCCTATGCAGCCGAGCGTCTGACTTGCCTTCCTCATCGCGTTGTTGCATTGTTTAGCTGCCTTTAACTCACCTGACATAGTTACTCCTAAACCCCTTTCGTCCTCAGTAGTTCCATTATGGTGCATTTAATACTATAGTGATCTTAATATTATATCTAGCCTTTGGGGTTTTTAAGACCCAGTGGAAGCAAATATTTTCTTTGTCATGATATAAAACCAGGGAGGCAGTAAAGCATAATGTAATGCATGTTAATACTGTACTGAAGTGAATCTAGTGGTTAAAAAAAAAAATAAACACAAAAAATATACAGGTTCGACAATCAGTTTACTTTAATACATTGTCAGTAAAATAATAATAAAAAAATGTGTTTCTATCCATCTTCCCCATTAGTTTTTTTTCTAAACAACATTTCCATTAGCAGGCGATGTGCAAAACAATGACTCATGTACCTGTACAATGCTGCTCGATACTGGAACATTCTCCGGAACTGTGACTTCATAGCTACTCTTCAGGAAGATTGGTCTATTATCATTGATGTCCAGTATGGTTAAAAGGACAGTGGCTGTTCCTGTTTTCCGATTTCCTGCTGGACCATTGTCTGCAAAGGTGTTACACAGACATCACATATCACTGTGCATATTCCACTACAATGACTGTGTGTTTCATTAGGATGAAATATACTACGGCTACACTGAAAGCTCCTGTCCAGTTCATCACCACTGTTTGTTCGTCAGCTGACAGAAATCTCCATTGCGCCAGACAGTCAGGGTTACAAAGCATACAAAATTTGTGTGAAGAGCCCTGGACCATAGTCTCCTCCAGGCTATAATAGACAATGTAGACTGAAACTGTGCTACCAAACTAAGGGCGGGATGTACTAAAGGAAAAATGGGGTAAACCCCCCCGTTTTCGGGGGTTTTACCGCATTTTCAAATGTACTAAAACCCGGCGGTGGTGTCTTCGCCGGCCAGGTATTTGCTATCTTTGGATGGCGATACCCTATAGAATCCCATGGGCTTCTTATCGCCACCCGCCGCAACCTCTGCCAACCCCCGCCGCATACCTTTCTCCAGGAAGCCTGGACCCAAAAGGTAAACTCCTCCTCCCCCTAGCAACACAGCCGGAGTTCCATCCAGCTGCAGGGGGGAGGAGGCGGCGCAGGGCATGGGGGGACTGAGGAAAGCCCAGGAAGGTGAAGGAGACCCCCCACACAACACAACATATGCCTTCAACATCAGTGCGATGGGCGACGATGCATTATAATACATCCCACCCTAAGACTGAATACCAAGAGACAGTGTGAAAAAAACAAGATATATGAGCGGCACATTCTAAGCCCTGGAGAGTGATAAAGTGGTTAGAGATAAACTACCAACAAATCAGTACAGGTTAATTGCTCCCACTAAAATGGCAGTTAGGAGCTGATTGGCTGATACTTTCTCTTTACGGCTTAATACATTTCCCCAGATTTTTTAGTTGTATGTAGGAAATGAAGTATAAAAATATTGCCTGTTTTAATGCTGTTATTAAAAGAGATTTTTGTGGAAGACGGTGGGCTTGATATAGATTAAGTTCAGATTCCCTTGTGATGACAAGCTGACCATTTCCTGCAATAGTCCCATCTTTCTAGTGACATTGTTAGACAGATTGCACCACCCAGTCAAAGCAAAGACACTGGCACTGTGCTCCCAAGTGCACATACTGTATACCATCTACCTGAATATTACTAGGAAGATGGCACCGCAGAGGAAGTGGGACCCACTACCTGGAGCTTTGCAGACCCACAATTAATATTTTGTTATATACTGTATTAATGTATATATTTTTTGTGGAATGTGTGGCCACACCTCTGAGTAAGCCACATATGCTGTAGTAGTACCCAGCCCCGGTTCTGCTATTTAAGGCCTGGTCCACCTCTGAATCATGTCTACAAATAATATCTGATTAGAAAGTATAGCACTCTCCACAAAGGAGAAGGTATCTTAAAATCATCAAAAACAATATTGGTGACATTTACGATTTGTAGCCGGCAATGTCCCAAAATGTGTAGTAATCATACATTTCTATATCTCCATTAAAGAAAAACGACCTATTGAAACATTAGGATCAATTTGCTACAGTACATTACTAGTGCAAATTGTGTTTTCTTACCAATAGCTTCCAAGACCAAGCTGTAGAAAGCCATGGTTTCCCGGTCAAGATTGACCACTGTTCTGAGTATGCCATCACGAAAGCCAACCATAAACTTTCCATCCTGGTTTCCTCCTGCAGAAATAAACATTCAGTACTTTAATTCATCTCACAAAACTACAAATGTGTCCGTGTTTAATTATTACATGTTTCAAAGACAGTTCAGGAATGACACAGTGAGATACTGTATTCTGTTAAATGAACAATTCACATTTTATAGATTAACTAATGGATAAATAGAAGATGACCAGCACTCTTCTTCAGAAGTTCTCTTAGGAGAAAGAATTCTTACATGAAAGATTACAGCTTTAAACACGAAACACACTGCAAAAACAGTTTTTGTTCGACACTCAGGGGGGTATTCAATCCCCCACCGCTATTTCTAACGGGGTCTTTCCCGACAGCATTGAACAGGCATCTCAGCATAACGAGCCTGACTTTAACCCCTTCACGACATATGACGTATATATACGTCATATGTCCGTTGCGGGGGAATCAAGCCAGCTCACGGAGTGAGCTGGCTTGAAAGAGAGCAGGTAATGGCTGTATATTACAGCCAGGTCCCTGCTCTCACGGCCACGAGCGGCGAGTTCGCCGATCGTGGCCGTTTAACCCTTTAAG
This sequence comes from Crinia signifera, assembly GCF_055691185.1. Classification (NCBI taxonomy): domain Eukaryota; kingdom Metazoa; phylum Chordata; class Amphibia; order Anura; family Myobatrachidae; genus Crinia; species Crinia signifera. The sequence continues at coordinate 75,603,828 of NC_139222.1, read as the reverse complement.
CACCGCGGGCAAAGCGCCCGCAGTGCTTAAATAGCTGATCGGAGGGGGGGCGCCCCCCTCCGGCGCCGATCGGGGCCCCCCGCAGCGAGATCGGAGGGTGCCGATCGGTTGCCATGGTAGCCAGGGGTCTAATGTAGACCCCTGTGCTGGCCGTGTATGCATACCTATTACATCCTGCCTCAGGCAGGATGTAATAGGAAGTCCATAAAATCACTACGTTCAGCCATAGAGCTCTATGGCTGAACCTAGTACAGGCGATCGCGCCCCCTAGTGGTCAAGTACACTAGGGGGCCTTGTAGTAAAAGTAAAAAAAAAAAAAAAATAAAGTTTAAAAATAAAAAAAAATAAAAAAATATTAAAAGTTCAAATCACCCCCCTTTCCCCATTTCCCAAATAAAAATAAATAAAAAATAAAAAAAATAAACATATTTGGTATCGCCGCGTTCCTAAAAGTCCGATCTATTAAAATATAACATTAGTTATCCCGCACGGTTAAAGGCGTAAACGGAAAATAATCCCCAACGCCAAAACTACGTTTTTTGGTCGCATCGCGTACCCAAAAAAAAATAACTAAAAGAGATCAGAAAGTCGCCCATATCCCATAATGGTATTAATTAAAAAGTACACTTCAGCCCGCAAAAAATGAGCCCTCACCCAGGTCCGTAGGTGGAAAAATAAAAAAGTTATAAGCCGCAGAACATGGCGACGCAACGCAAATTAGAAAAACCGTAAAAGTTGCGATTTTTTTTTTTTAGTGGTAAAACATAACGAAAACTATAGAAGTTTGGTATCGCCAGAATCGTAACGACCCATAGAATAAAGATAACCCATCATTTTAAACGAACTATGAACTCCAAAAAAAACGTAACCAGCGCAAAATTGTGCAATGGCGTTTTTTTTTTTTTTACCCCACATTGAATTATTTCCTGATTCCCCAGAATATTATACGGTACAGTAAATGGAACCATTACAAAGTACAACTTATCCCGCAAAAAAAAAGCCCTCATGTGTCTATATAGCCGGAAAATTAAAAAAGTTACGCTTATTTGAACGCAAGGAGGAAAAAAAAAAAAAAAATTACCTTAAAAGGCAATGTCGTGAAGGGGTTAAAAGCAGCCGGGCTCATTTTGCTGAGAACAGTTGTGGATTGTCGAGGTCACGGACAGATAGCGACAGGTGGGACATTGAATCCCAATGCAGTTGAGCGGGCAGAGAACGGGCCAGGGTCATGGCTGTCGGGCCAGCCAGAAAGTCATGACCCTGGATTAAATACCCCCCTTAGTCTCCCACATTGTTCATTTCTTTCTTAATAATGGTCTTCCAGTCATGTACTAGGTGAGTGCTACTCAGTGACCCAATGCCCTGGGAGAGCAAACAGAAAGGATCAGAGATGCTGACTGTGAAAGGTCACGCCGGATGCGAATGAAGCCAGATGGACTTTCTCCGGTCACCTCCTGAACTACTATGTACCCTCTTAATATGGTCATAAGTTCTGTGCTTGTTCATTTAATACTGTGTGTTACTTGGCGGAAACGATGTAGTGATCTCTGACCTCTGATGTCACATGTTGTCATTTTGCACATAAGAATGCCCTGCAAAAATGGCTTTGTGGAGCTAATATGCCAGTCAGTAAAGTTAGATGCAAAGATGACGAGAATTTCCCTCAGGCACTATTAAACAATCTTTGCCAAAATCAGATGGGACCCTCTCAGATCCACTCTATTGCGCTGTGCATGAAGAATGAGAGGTGGGAGAGTCATTTTATCCCTGGGATATATAGAAACTAGAGGTTTACTAGACACAGTGTTAATGGCATTCTTGAAAAAATATGTTGGCTATGTAGAAACTTGAAATTCATTTACTAGGATGAGAGGTCTACTGAAGATGAGATGTTGCCCAAATCAACCAATCAGATTCTACTTCTTACTCATTTAGCATCTTCTAGAGCAGGGGTGTCAAACTCAAATTCATCGGGGGCCGCATCAGCAGTTTGGTCACCCTCAAAGGGCCGCTGTATAATAATAATGCAATGACACCACAGGCTGCTCCCGCTGTATAATAATAATGCAATGACAGCACAGGCTGCTCCCGCTGTATAATATAACAATAGTAATGCCATGACACAAATTCTTATACAGGGGGAGCAGCCTCTGGTGTCATTGCATTATTATTATACAGAGGGAGCAGCCTGTGGTGTCATGGCATTACTTTTATATTATACAGGGGGAGCAGCCTGTGGTGTCATGGCATTAATATTATACAGGGGGAGCAGCCTGTGGTGTCATGGCATAATGCCATGACACCACAGGCTGCTCCTCCTGTACAATAATAATGACACCACAGGCTGCTCCCCCTGTATAATATAAAAGTAATGCCATGACGCCACCACCAGATATATTGTTTTATTATGTAATTTACTGTATTTTATCCCTCAGGCTCCTTTACTGCTGCTGCGGCTCCAGTAATTTCAATTCCACTCTCTGCGCCGTGGCCTGTCCTGCTGCGGCCCCCCCGACTCGGTCTGCCTTCCTTCCTCTCTGCAGACGAGTGGGTGGGAGGCATCATCGTCATGACGTCCCCACCCAGCGTCTGCCACTGCCTCGATAAGAGGGAACAGGCTGCCGGGCCCTCCTCCACGTAGCCGTGGAGGCCGGCGGCCATGTTCCTGTGGCTGCAGACATCTTAAAAGACCACAGGAACATGGCCGCCGGCAGTGCAAAAAAAACCTCTCAAAAAAGAGAATAAAAGGTGAAGGCTGGCGGCGGCTGCGCGGGCCACATGACGAGGTCTGTCGGGCCGGATTTGGCCCGCGGGCCTTGTGTTTGACACCCGTGTTCTGGAGAATAGATAGATTGGGCAACATCCCATATTCAATAGAACGTTCCCATCTTAGTAAATTTCCCCTATAGAATGTGACGGCAGATAACAACTATTTGGCCCATCTAGTCTGGGACTTGGTTATATCTATGCAGGTTTGCAGACAGTCTGATAAAGCAAAAGAATGAGGGCCTAATTCAGAACTCAGAAGTGGGCACAGGGACACGGTGGAGCAATAATTTTCTTTCTGAAAACCCCAATGGTGCATGACCTTCCCTGACTATACAACTTCATAAGCTGTTTGGGAATACTGGCATTAGGGACGGTAAAGGCACAACCAAGGAAGTTCCTGGGTGTTCACTGAGAGGTGTCCTCATGTGTATGGGAAAAGGAGAACATCTCATGGATGTGTTATGGAACTTTCATAGCGTTTTTCTCAGTACCATGACCACAGAGATCACATATAGCCAGAGGTGGGAACTATAAAGGAAGTGTACCAGCGCTGGCTGAGAAAAATAAAATGAGTAAACAGAACGGTATCCTTTACAATGTATTTATTTGTTAATAAGATATTACTTAAAAAGCTGTATCGTTTATAAATTTGTAAAATTGTGTGTAAAATAAGGGGGGTTACAATAAAATATGTGGACATTCAATGTGCATCACAATTACAATATGAAGCAAGCATAAAGATATGCATATTACCACACGGACATCTTATGTTGTAGTCCCATGATAGCAGATAACCAGGTGGCCAATTACGGTCCCAAACAGAGTTCAGTTGGTGAATTAGCTTCCTCTGATGGGAAGGATGGTGTAACCTGGAGGATTGAATGGATATTCCAGTGGCTGCCTCGGATAAAAAGTCCGGATGGGATGGTGCAAATGCACGCAATGGTGTTCTTTATGTGTGGATTTATATCGAATTGCAGTGATGCGCTTGGAAGGAATGTCCACTGTGCGGGGAGGCTCAACGCGTTTCTCTGGGACAAACACCCAGCTTCTTCAGGAGCAAAGTATAAATGGGTCACCACACTGGGCTGTATAAATACCCCAGTGGTGATTACCAGATTAAGTACAGCTGTACAATGGTAAATTGACAATAGGATACCGTTCATTAAAATAAATAAAATAATACTTCTCTAGAAGGCAGAACTGTCTAGCTATTTATTAAATAATTCAAACATGTAAGTATGAATATAAAAAACAGTTTAAACTGATTATTAAAGTATCTCGATTCGTGTCACGTGACCTGTCATGGTCACGTGATGTACACGTCATACCCTGAAGTAAGATGTATGGGCATACGTGTAATTTAATATTTATACATATCGGTCATGATGATAATAAGCAGCGATGTTCTACTCTTTATTAGAGTCAAGCATGATCTGTAATAACATTAGAAGAAATAGATGAGGATCAGGGTGAGAGTATATACGTAAGATCTCTACTTAATGCCCGGTCACGTGTAGGTCTCTGTCCAATCAGAATTGGTCATGTGATCGGTGATATCACCGGTCACGTGGGTACTGTCTGAGTGCTCGTATCTCCTTCAGAGGGGAGATTCCCTTTTGCGTCTTAGACCAATCAGGTGTAATCACCTTCCCTGACGTGTCCGGTCACGTGGGGGCTACGAATATGTGGTGTGGGTATTCAGCTCTGAGCCGGTCACGTGTATGCCGGGATCCAATTAGGCGTCGGTCACATGAAACAAATTTCCAATCACATTAGTGATAGTGGGAGCATTATCTGGTTACCATAGAAACTGTCTATTTGTTTTTGTTTTTGTTTTCATTGTACTGAAGAGAGCAGAGCATAAGATGTTTTGCTAAATTCTTTAGATGGAGTTGATGAAATAGATAGTGTATAATGTATTTTGCTCTGCGGTCATATTCAGTGTCCAAGAATTAAGTAACATTCCAATAGAATAATAATAGTATGCATAATAATAATTCTTCAATTTTGGGATCCATATGGATGATGCGAACGCTGCGGCCGCAGCTCGCCACAGCTCCAGTCCGATCGTCACAGTGCGCAAAGACCGGGGCAGTGTAACGAGCCGCGGCCACAGAGTCGCACCATCCAATGGACATTGAGGGGCAATATTGTTTCTGTTAAGATGACATATACTTATAAAGAGCGTAAATGGATAATGATTAAGGTGAGAAGAAGAGAGGTTGGGCTAAATATACAGAATTTAGGTCTAGATACGTGAACATATAAACAAACAACAATTAGATCTTGAAGATTTTGGAATCATTGTATTATTGAATTTAATTCCATGCTTTCGTTCAAGCCATCGGGATGCATTGAGTTGAATTTTAGCATCCAATATACTTCACGTTTACATAATTTATTAAATCTATCACCTCCTCTCTGTGTTCGTTCAATTTGTTCAAGGCCCACTATTGTCAGAGAGGAGGGATCATGATTGTGATTTTTTAAGAAATGTCTGGAGACACTATGTAGGTTGTTTTGATTGATTATATTTCTTCTATGCTCCATAAATCGGACGTGGAGGGGCCTAATCGTATGGAAGGTTGCAACCACATTTTAACAGATAGATTACGTAATTTGAGTTACAATTGATAAATGACTTTAGGTTGTATTGTTCTTCTGTAGTGGGTAGTGTAACTGTATTTAATCTTCTCGGAATGTGTTGACACATTGTGCAGCGGCCCTTTCCGCATTTAAAGAAATCATTGGGTTTTTGTGTCAACCAACTGGTTCCATCTGTTTCTGTTACTGTTTTATGGGGGGCATTTAGATGGCTTGGTGCTAGCATGGTCTTGAGAGACCTATTTTTCCTATATACAACCCTAGGACAGTTGGGGAGGATTTCATTAAGAATTTTGTCTTGTTGAAGTATCCTATAGTTTTGAGATATTATTTTCTTTATTGTTGGGGCTTGATTATTGAATTTGCAGACAAATGTAATGTCTTCATTCTGATTGGATTGTTTTGTTTTTGGGTCTTTTTTAACGAGGAGTTCTTGTCTATTCATTTTTTGGACCTCCTCTAATGCTGAATCTATTAATGTATTAGGATAACCTCTGTCTCTAAATGATTGTTTGAGATCGTCGGCCTGTTTATGGAAAATGTTATCACAGGCACAATTGCGTTTAAGACGCATGAATTGACTTTTTGGGATGTTTCTTTTCCATGGTAAATAATGGGCGCTAGTATAATGAAGATATGAGTTGGTGTTAACTGATTTGATGTAGTTTTGAGAAACTATGTGATTAATATTTGATTGAAGAGTCAGATCCAGAAAATTAATGGTGTGGGTGTCATAAGTGTGAGTGAAGGTTAAATTATACAAATTATTATTGATGTGGGTGACAAATTGTGTAGCAGAGTGTAGGTCCCCATCCCAAATAATAAAAAGATCATCTATATAACGGCCATAGAAGACCAGGCTGTCACCCCAGCTGCCGCCCCACACATGGGTGTCCTCGACCTCCCCCATGTATAGGTTGGCGTAGCTGGGTGCAAACCTGGTCCCCATGGCCGTCCCATTCACCTGAAGAAAGAACTGATCCGAAAACAGGAAATAATTGTGAGTAAGTATAAATTTAATAGAATCAATTATGAACGTCCTATGTTTGCAGCTGAGGTCAACATCTGTCTGTGAAAGTCTCCTTTCTATCACTTTGCATCCTAGATCGTGCGGAATGTTGGTATAAAGGGCACTGACATCTAGGGTCATAAATGCATGTGTTGGTTTCCAGACAATGTTTTGAATTTTTGTTAGGAGATCAGTTGTATCTCTGATGTATGACCTCAGCTGCATAACATAGGGCTGTAAAAAGTGATCAACATAAAAGGATATATTGAAAGTAAGGGAATTGATACCAGAAATAATGGGGCGTCCAGGTGGTGAAGTGAGTGACTTGTGGATTTTGGGGAGGAAAGTGGGGGTGGTGGGAAATTTTGAAAACAGAAAAGTGTGGATGACGCATGGGGGTAGTCACGCTCTGATGAGAATGGCTCCATCTCTATTACCATTTCACAGCGATTTTGTTGTTGATCTACGACTACGTCTCTTCCTGAATGGCGTCTATTATTGTCTGTGTGTGTTTCTCTGTGACGTCACAAAAATGTCAGAGCTTGAATTAGAGCGGGGATGGGGAACCTTCGGCCCTCCAGCTGTTGTTGAACTACGCATCCCAGCGTGCCTTGCAACAGTTTTAGCATGTCTAAATAGCAAAATTGTAGCAGTGCAGTATGGGATGTGTAGTTCAACAACAGCTGGAGGGCCAAAGGTTCCCCATCCTGAATTAGAGCAACAAACATTCAACGTCTAGCAAGAGTAGAAGCGAGATCAGCGAGAACACGAAGGTCAGCAAAGATCAACACTGAGAAAACTTTCCAAACATTTGTAAAATGATGCATTAAAATTTGACGGCTGATTATCAGGACCATAGTAGAGCAAGTAGACATCGCAAAGAAACAGTTAGGAAAATCAATTTGAAAACATTAGACAAAATTACCCAAACTTTTTATGACAACTCATGGTTCTTGTAAAAACACAGTGCATCTGCTCACACTAAGAAAGCACTGTCTGTGAGTAATTTTGCTAGTAAACAAATAATTGTGTAGGAACCCCCCCCCCCCTACATTCTTCATATATGGGCACCAACGACTAGCATTGGGACATAGCTTCCTAAGGACAGTACTTTAAAAAGGGGCCATCGTTATTTTCAGCAATTAGATTGCTAATAAAACAATTCTAATAGTATCGAGAGCAGACAGCAACACAAAACAATAAATACACAGCAGGAATTTACACTTTCAGCGTAAAACTACTGGATGATGGACCTGTATAATGTTACAAACAGAGTTATGATTAGCTAAATACATATTAACATAAGTATCGCATTAAGACATCCCTTATTCCTATAACAATTAGAGTGATTAGGGGCATGTCACAAAGAGAAAATGTGTGTATTGTAGCTGAAAGAATAGTTTAATTGAAGTACTGTTGCTGCATACTGATAATTATGTGTCATTCACCTTAGAAGTATTTCAATAGAGAAATTCAATCAAATTTAATTGGGCAAAAAGTAAGGTGGGTTGTCAAGACAATTACAAGTGAATTTATTAAAAAGCCTCCCAGTCTCTGTACAGCAGGCATGCCATTCTGATCATTTACTGAACACAAGCACTTTCCTCCATTATTCCTTTATCTTACAGTATATTGCTATATACAGCAGTCCTACCACTTGTAGTATCAACTATTAGTGGGTGACTGCATTCTATAGAAAATGGGATAACAGTATGCTGCTGATGACATAATGAAGACATTTATAGTGGTGATGCTTAAATTAGGCCAGAAATATAGGGAGATGTATTCATAAAAACATCAGATGAAATTATTAGGAGACAGACATGTTATCGGCAATCTTACAGACAACTGGCAAATAAGCTTATATGTAAATACCTGCTGCTAGTCTAACAGGAATAGTTTCCAGGAAGGGAGTTTTTTTCCCCAAGTTCAAGGAATCCTATAGCATACACTATATATATATATATATATATATATATATATATATATACTGTATATATATATATATATATATATATATATATATATATATATATATACTAGCAACCCGCCCATGCTTTGCACGGGTACATTTTTTGCATTTAGGGCCATGGTGTGAGGCAATCACTAGACCATCCGTACAGCCCTAACTCTAACTGTGCAGAGTTTGTATATTCTCCCCATATTCCGGGTACTTCGGTTTCCTCCCACAATCCAAAAATATACTGGTAGGTTCATTGGCTCCCACAAGATTAACCCTAGAATGTCTGTGTGTGCGTGTACATGTGGTAGGGAATATAGATTGTAAGCTTCACTGGGGCAGGGACTGATGTGAATGTTCAAATATTCTCTGTAAAGTGCTGCGGAATATGTATGCGCTATAAAAGAAACGGTTAATAAAAATAAAAAAATAAATAAAATAGAAACAAATACATAAATTCCTTTATAATGCAATCCTTGGCCCCGAACCGGTGGCCATAGATAGAGATGAGCCTTTACCAGCAGGAGAGTATGCGGTCAAAGATGGTCACTGTGTGGGAGAGAGCATGTAAGTAAAATGTGAGAAGAGGGCTTTGACAATAAGAAGGAAGAGGTCCCTCCTCTGAGGAGCTGACAATCAAGTGGGAAGGGGTGACAGACAGATGATATGAGGTGCAAGCAAGCGGGAGTTGGTTTGATGGCAGGATGTAAGCAAAGCTGAGATGGTCAAGGCATGAGGCAGGGGGTTGGAGGAGCAGACTCAGGACTAGGTTATGTATGCACTAAATAGCTGGAAAACCTGTATCTACAGCTGGAAAACCTGTATGTATAGCTGGAAATACTAATATGTAACATTGTGCCTCTGTTTTTCTTCTTGTAATGTAAACCATTTTTATACAGTTTAATTTGTAAATGCATTTTGCATAATGTTTGTGTTTCCCATGATGAGGTGTGACAGCAGTTCCATACCTGTGATATTGGTCTCTAGCCTATATCTCTGTTGAAGTGTTCTGGTTTCTTTTTATTTATTACACATTTTTTTTGAAAAATGCTTGTTCTACTTGGCATATATTAAAATCTATGTTGCATGATGATTGCTACAGTATGTGATGTTTGGAAGAGACAGTTGGTCTTGTGCGATCACTCTGTTTAAATTGTCGCACTAACTAAGAGGTGCTCCAGTTACACACTTAGGTCATTCTGGTTGACTCGCAAAATTGCGTATTTCGCAGCTTTGCGAGCCAACTAAACGCCGCCCACATAGACATCCATTCGCAGCCTTGCGCGCGGGACCAAAATCATTTGATAGTCGCCAACCATTGAATGATTTCTTAAGCACTCGCAAATATAAGTCACACTCTAGTGACTCAGTTTTGCGGTGCCCTACTACGTGAACAGGGCGGGCAAGTCTCCTAGGGTGACTGCACAGAAGGCCTGCACATGCATATAAGCTTATGGGGGGTATTCAATCACCGGCGACCATCTCCTGAGGGGGAGATGGCTGCCGGGCCCTATTCAATGCTATCTCCCCCGACAGCATTGAACAGGGGAGCTCGGCAGAATGAGCCCGACTTCACAAGCAGACAGGCTCGTTCTGCCGAGAACGGCTGGGAAGTGACGAACTGCCGGCTGCAGCTCGCCTCTTCCCGGCCATAACTCGCGGCCACGCTTCCTTTTCCTCACGCTGCAGGCGGGACATTGAATCCCGACTGCGTGTTCTCAGTCGAGCAGACCGAGAATGGGACAGGGTCACGGTTGTCGAGCAACCCCAGATTGAATACCCCCTATATGCGCAGGCCTTCACCATCGTTCCCCATTGCGAATGACCACCATCGCTCCAGAATTACCTCCTTAGTTACTCAATGTGTCCCGCAACACTTACAAATAGTTTGTTTTATAGTTTTGCACAGTACGCTCCCATATGGTTAAGCCTAAGTCATCCATTGCTAAAACAGTACAGTAATGATTCTTAACCAAAGACCAATTTACATAGCAAAACTATGCAGGAGGGATCATTTATATCATATATTGACCATTGTTTTTACATTTGCATTCACTTTATGTTTTTTGTTTGCTGTTGCTTTACTGACCAATCCTTATGCCGATATTTTTAAATTTTAATGGAATAGAAATATAAATGAAAAAAGAACCAATAGAGCAGAAGACAGCTTGGCAAAAGCATATAATGAAAAAAAAGTGGACATACAATGGGAGAAAAGGATTACAGAAATACAGAGGTATGTGATAGAAGATGGTTTGGACCTTATTTCAGAGACGAGCAGAAATAAAAAAAAAGTGGACATACAATGGGAGAAAAGGATTACAGAAATGATTTTCATACCACCACTAGAGGGCGAACTCACACCACCTTTTTATGCAACAATCCAGGAAAAATCCGCAATCTATAACATTTGTGAGAACCTGGCATGAACTCGCCTTAAAAACCTTGACAAAACAGTGTAACAATAATGGAATAACATTTTGCAGTTAAGGGAAAAGCTAATAAGACATGTTACATTTTGTATGCTCTTCTAGGGTAAGAAATGTATTTAATCTTTATGTAGATAAAACACAAATCTATCCTTTCACATCCTCTCGCTACACAGAACATTTGCAAGATTATATAAAATAAAGTGAGAAACAAAAGCTAGAGAATAGAAAAATTGCACTATCCGTACCAATATATACAGTTTATCTGAATTTCGGATGTCATAAGTTGGGGCACTTTATCATAATATAGCTATTTTTGGTTTCTGTATGCAATATTCAGGGCCACATTTAAATAAAATAAAGAAAATGGTCAGAAATCATGTCTCTGCCACCTACGCAGTAACTGCTGGACCTGTCCAACCCTTGTTTCACAGGCAAGTTATCAGAGGCTACACTACACATACAGAATGGTACTTCCAATTACAATATCAATATATACCATTAACAAACTACGTCAGGGTTGCCTACCTGACCCTCTCCTTCAGGGAGACAATGCTCTGTTCCTGGACTGCCCTGGTAATGTATGATTGCCATCACCTGTGGTGAAACACCTTTCTTATCAATTACCTAGCTCACCACAGGTGATGGCAATCCTACATTACCAGGGAAGTCCAGGAACAGAGCATTTTCTCCCTGAAGGAGAGGGTCCGGTAGGCAACCCTAAACTACTTGCTTGCTCCATTCCCTTGAAAAAGTAAGTGGCTGCATTAAAAACAGCAATCAGCAACTTATAGTGCAGATCTTTCTTTATCCCAACTTCAAGTATCTATGGAGTACAGCAGGCATCCCAACTTTGATCCTCAGCTGTCCAGATTATAGTGATAGCCAGGCTTGAGCACATGTGGCTTAATCAGTGCCTCAGTTCTTTTGATTTAATCATCTGTGCTGAACCCTGGATATCACTAAAACCTGCACTTTTAAACCCTCATACACATTGTCCCTTATTCTGGTTCACTCACACAGGCAAATTCCTTCTCAAATGGACAAAACCATGTGCACTACAAGTGGGGCAGATGTAGCATGTGCAGAGAGAATTAGATTTGGGTTGGGTTTTACTTCAAAGTGAGATCTATATTGCAGCGTAAAAATAAAGCAGTCAGTATTTTCCCTACACAGAAACAAAATAGCTCACCCAACTCTAAATCTCTCTGCATGTTACATTTGCCCCCCTGCAGTGCACATGGTTTTGTCCATTTCAGAAGGAATTTGCCTTTGCGAGTGAATCAGAATAAGGGCCACTACATGAGTCTTTAAAGAATATTGCTCAGAAGGATCATTCTGAATGATATCTTGTTAAAAAGGGGTAGTGTGTATGCTCGATGACGTTAACTCTCCCTTTTGCCTTTTTTCAGACAATTCAATTACCTTGTTTTTTTTAAGTTTCCGGATCCATGGGTTGTTGCGATGAAGTCCATGAAAACAGCACAAATACAGAGATTTTGTTTCTTCTGGTTTAGGCAGGTGAAGCAAAATCCTCATTAGTGCTGGCAATCAGGGATACCTAAATTACTAGTGGGGCTTGGATCTGTAGGTCCTTCATCAGGAGAACCTATTCCTTTGTTGGGGTATTTATAGTGATCTTACAGTGATAGCATTTTTATTGACTGAAATGTTTTAAAAAAATGTACACAAATAGGAATCTAAAAAAATAATGCAGGTTACAGTTTTCTAGAGTCCCAGTCTGGAAGGATGACATATATATTTTATAAATAACTGCTGTAATAAGGTTTAGTACCAGTTATGAAGTAGCTGAGCTCTGCGTTCAGTCCTGTATCCGCATCTGAGCAATTCAGGCGTGCCACCACATAATCCCGAGGAACATTCTCAGCCAGTGAAAGATTGTACAGCTTTGGGTAGAAAGTGGGACTCTCGTCATTGACATCCAACACTAAAAACATAAATTAAATATAGTCAATACTCACAAAAAATGTATCAAAGAGTATTCAAGTGTAATGTAGCTGGGAAAGTCACCCTTGTGCAAGGGCTCATTGTACAAGGGGTGATGTCCCAGCTGTATTACAATTATCCTCGTCAAGGAGATCATATTAGTGATCAATTTGTAGGACTAAAAAACCAAGCATATGAATTAAAACTGTGAGAACTATAAGAAAGTCAAACCTTAAAGCAGTGGTACACTTCACATAAGCAATGGCCGATATAAAGCAGAACAAACATTTGTGATTTATTGCCCCCAACACTACCCTGGAAGGACTTGTGTCGGAGCATGCACTGGCAATGGTGCCAGAGCCTACTGTGTATGTGCACAATCTCCAGGAAGAAGATAAATTCAATGAATGGAGAACCAGAGGCGCTTTTATAGAGGAGGAGACCCTTGTGCAGATTATGTCCGGGACCCCTTCTCTCTAGCCAGCAGCTCTGTAGACTCTGGGCACCCAGAGACCCTAGCACTATCCCAGCCTCTACTGTGCATGGGCAGGTCTAAGGGAAAAACATGCAGTGGGCATTTTCCCGGTGATGTTTTTACTACAAATGTGCGAAATGCTGTACCATTTTCCCAGTGATTTCTGCAGTTTCTGCTGCTGTCACCGCGGGCCTAGAGAGAGTACGTTTTTTAAAAATAATGAGTGCAGGGTGTGTGGTGCACCTCCCCCACCCCCTGGTCCCCAGGAGCCAATGTGCACCGCACACACTGTCCCCAGGAGCCTTTGTGCTCAATACACCCTGCACCCATTATAGATATGCCAGTGTGGTGTCTTCACTCCACCCAGATTGTGGTGTGTTCTTTTAATGCCTTATGTTTTAGTTGGACTACCTGCAGTGATCAGTCCCTGCCAGCTGATACAGTAAGAGATTTGAAAGTCTAGAACCAAATGATTTATTCTTTAATGGGAGCCGAACGCCCTGGCCATAGGAAGGAATGTCCGGGACTCAACCACAGACCACCATCCCATAACTAGGAGCGGGGCTCCGGGATCTAACTTAGATGGCAGTGAGCCATATCTCCTTACCAACCCCTGACCTCATTCCCCTAGCAACACTAAACATCTTTCCCATAAAAAGCTAAACATGTAATGGCCGAATATTATTTACCATGCAAAGTTATTCTTCGTGTCAACAGGGTTTTTCCTTTGTTCTATTGGAGACAGTCATAATGAATGATGGCTAGATAAATACACCTTTTGTCAGGAGTGGTTTAAGAAAGGAGGGGGCAGTGTTTAGACTCCATGTGGCCCCCCTCTTCTTCATCAGCAGCAGCAGCACTGTAGACTCTGGCAGGTAGCTCTGTGCTAGAGTCTACCATGCATGGGGGCAATGGCCGCCGCAAAAGTAAGTATAATTATATGGGCACTTGTTGTGTGAAGTGAGCCCTCCAGGACCTAGGGACCTATGGGCACTGCACACACCCCGCAGCCATCATGGATTCGCCAATGCCTTTAGTCTAGAGAGGTATGGGTTCATATTTATTACAATGGATGGTATGTATTGCATCTAATTAAAAGAAGTGCTGCACATACTTGCTTGATCATTCCTAAACTAAAACAGGTAAGTGTAACCAGAATATTTTATGACGGAAATAGGACCTTACCACGAACTGTAAGGCTACTAGTGGAGCTCTTTGATGGAGATCCCGCATCACTGGCCACTACCCGAAGGTAATACTCTGCAATCCGCTCTCTGTCTAGAATAGCCGTAGAGGTCACTAATCCACTTGTGCTATTTATGACAAAGTCCATGCGTGGCATTCCAACCTGCATCCGATAGGTCACTTGTCCATTCAGACCTTCATCTAGGTCTATAGCCACCACCTTAAAATGAAATAAATTAGTTTAGAATAAAAATCCAAATGTACATTGTTATTGACGCTACTGTAGAACGTTCATTTGGAAATAACTGGTTGTAGTAGTGTAGATCTGAATTTTACTACCACAGTCTTGTTTGAATTATTTACTGCATAAAGACTTTTCATTTTATTATACTATATTTTGAAAATACAGACACATATCTGATTACCTGGAATACAGATGCTCCGACAGAAGCGCCCTCCAGGATCTCGGCAGTGAATGGCAGGTTGTAAAATGTGGGGTCATTATCATTAAGATCTAGCAAATTCACAAAAACTGTAGCACTGCTTGTGGCACGGAGAGGCGGTGTTCCACCTGCCAAAGTAGAGAAAATTGCATTAGTAACCCGCAAGACTGATAACAGAGATAATTAGAGGACTATGTGCTGCCTGAATGATGCTCATTAGAATCCTTTTAAGCAATTCCATGAAATAAAGCAATGCATTGTGCTGCTGTATTTGATTTATTTTAAGTACATTTCTGCTAGACTCGGTTCTGCAACAAGCTGTGTATCTATTTTGTTCTCCAACATATTAAGTCCACTTGAGAAACTTAGACATACAAAGATAAAGTACGCCAGGCAGTTTGACAGTCATCTGGCAAATGATGTTTAAGTTGGCCTAGTAGTCATGACTTTTTCTTACAGGATACTTGCCAACTCTGGTGGCTTGTCAGGGAGACTCCCTGAAATAGAAGTAATCTCTCGACTCCCTGCGGAGTCTCGAAATCTCCCTGAATGCAATTTGACTGTTATATTCTTAGGGAAAAAAGAAATTACAGATATATACATTCAGATTGTCCTGATCGGTACCGCCCGGTATCCCTGGTCTCTGACATGGGGGCGGGTTTCCTCCGGCAGCCGTGTCCCCGGCAGACGCGCGGAGTGACGTCATCGGGTCACTTTGCAGTTGTTGTGGGGGCTTCCTGTGGAGGCTACTAGTTGTCCTGCTGCCTAACGCACTGCCTGCTTCAGCGTCCCAGGCAGGCAGCAGGCACTGCTAGGACCTGGAGCTGGGCTCTGGCCACTCGCCAGGGGGCTGCTGTGCGGAGGGCTGCAGACGAACTGCAGCCCGCTGCTATGAGGGGGAATGCCGGCCGCCAACCAGCGGGTAGGGCCTGGCGGCGGCCAGCAGCTTTGTAGTGAAGAAGCAGGGGGGTGCTGCGGGGATGCAGCGGACCGGGCCCTACCCCTGTCAGAGCGGCTAGGCCCGGGACAGTTGTCCCCATAGCACCCCCCTGTCGGCGGCCCTGCATTTGACCATTCTTGCCTACTCTCCCGAGTCCTGGATTGTCGGAGAGGCTCCCAAAAAATCATGTGGCCCTCCTGGCCCCCAAGACCTCTCTCTGTATCCTGCTCCCTCTTACCAGCTCTTCTCACCCCTGTGACGTGGACGGGGTGATGACATGATTTGGGCTATATTGTGTCATTGTTGCCCCACCCCCACACTTTAAAATGCTGGCAATGTCAGCACTGTAAAGCAGGGAGTGGGGTTACAATGATGCCTTGGCTGCTCCCTCCCAGAATGAGCAGCCATTAGATAGGTAAGTATGCATTTATAGGTATTAGTTATAAATAATACACATAATGATCACTACAGTATGGCTACATATGCCTTTTTAAATGTGATATAACCAGGGTCTGTCTGGCAACTTTTAGCCTGGGGCAAGTCCAGAGCACTGGTCCATAAATAACAGTGAATCATTAAATGGAGGTTTTTCATTTAAAAAATATGTATTAATATAATAATATTTGATTAATATAATAATACCAGAACACCACAGGCTGCTCCCCCTGTATAATAGTAATAACACAACACCATAGGCTGCTTTCCCTGTATAATCATAACATGCTCCCCCTTGATAATAACTGGACAACACAGTAGTAGCGCTGTGTAACACCCTCACCAGTTGCCAACAGTAGTACTGTGTTTATATGTAATGCCCACACCAGCTGCCAACAGTAGTAGCGCTGCCTGTACGTAACATCAACAGAAGTAGCGCAGAGTAACGCCGACAGTAGTAGCACTGTGTAACACCCAAACCATTTGCTGACGGTAGTAGACGGCAGCCACAAAGGACAGAAGCGGGGATGCAGAGCAGGGAGAGAGCCTCTACTGCCCAGTGCCTCCCTGCACTGCATCCTCTGCTGAGCACTGGCCCTGATCAGGACAATACCTTTTTAGTGTTTAAGGGGGTCTGCGTCAGTAATCAATAAAGCAGCCTGGGAGGCACATGGCACCCTGCCCTAACTCCCCCTCCCCAGGAAATGTATTCATGTATTTTCATCAAAAAGTGTATCTTACTAATTGCTTTAGGGCCCATTTACTGTACATTTGTATTTAAAACATATGTATGTCTACCTCACAGATGTAGCAGTACACACGTAAACACTTATAGGTGTTATTTCACCATCTCCCAGAAATGCTATTTCAAAACTAGGCAAGTGTGTCTCATACAAATGACAAGTTTAGACTTAAAAAAAAAAAAAATATATATATATATATATATATATATATATACAGCTAAGTGTATTCTTATGAACCGATAGTTATGTAAATGTAGTATATCAATTTACCTGACCTCTGTAATGAGTGCCCAATGCATTGAGCATAAATGTGTAATGAAAACAAATAAGCAAAAGATGTGCATTACTGATCATTTATACCCTGGGTGCTATAACATAAATGCTGTTCATCTATTAAGCTTTGCAGATGAGGCCCAATCTGTATAAAAACAAAATCAACAATAAGTATGGATGGAGGGAATGATTGTGCGTACTCACGGTCTGTTACCGAGATAACAATTCTCCTCATCAGCTCCGCTTCCTGCGGATTTGGGTTTTCCCTGTCCAGTACCACCCCTGTAGTGCGTATCTTTCCTGTGGTACTATTCAGGGTATAGAACTTGTTGGGTGGGTTAATACTGTAGACTAGGCTGCCGTTCGCTGCAAGGTCTGGATCAAAAGCGATCACCTGTTGAGAGATGGTGACAATAACAGATTGAGAATAAAAAATATACTGTGTTACAGATTAATCTAGGAACAGGTCCTCAATCCCACAGACAAAGATATATCACACATTAATCTATGGGATCTGAGCGCAGGTCCTCAAGCCTACAGACAATAACATTTGTACAGAATGTTGTGTATTATTCACTGAGAGCCAAAGTCGAATCCTTCTATCTAAGCTTTGTACTGTACAGGCTTCATATCAATGAAAATTGTTTGTGCCCTCTGTGGGTTTAACGTTAGTCAGCACTAAATAATTTCCTGCACCCATGTGTCAGTCTGATCCTTTATTAGAAAGTCAGACATGAAAAGTTTATTTCACTGTTGAGATGAAAACATAACTAGTGGCAATCCTTCAGCAGCCAGAGGCTCTAGATTCCACTGGGGTTTATCCCTGTCCTGCAGGCTTCTCACAGGCACACAGACATGAACAATGCTTTCAAGAATCAGCTACAGTAAAAAAAGATTTTTCATGAGGGCAGTGTGTGGTCCCTGGTTTTTCATGAAATTACTTAAAGCTGTTTACTCTGAAAATTACTAAGTTGGCCATTGCACCCTGCCATATTTATGTTAGCAACGGGCCTGGGTATCAATGAATGGGTATCAATTAATGCATAATCCTGTCTTAATAAAAGTATAAATACCTGCAGCCACTGCACAGCCTGCAAACCGCCAAAATGACATAACTCACAGTAGGAGCCAAAAGTCACCATACGCCGCACAGTAGGAGCCAAAAGTTATATTACGCCAAACAGTAGAAGCCACAAATTACATAAAGCCGAACAGTAGTAGCTAAAATTCACCTTACACCGCACAGTAGTAGCCAAAAGTCACATTATGCTGCAGAGTAGAAGCCAAAAATTACATAACACCACACAGAAGGAGCCAAAAACAACCTTACACCGCACAGTATAAGCCAAAAGTAACATTATGCCGCACAGTAGAAACCAAAAATTACATCATGCCACACAGAAGGAGCCAAAAATCACCTTACACCACACAGTGGGAGCCAAAAGTCATATTACACCACACAGTAGGCGCCAAAAGTCATATTACACCGCACAGTAGGCGCCAAAAGTCATATTACACCGCACAGTAGGCACCAAGTCATATTACACCGCACAGTAGGCGCCAAGTCATATTACACTGCACAGTAGGCGCCAAGTCATATTACACAGCAAAGTAGAAGCCAAAAATTACATAACGCCGCACAGTACAAACCAAAAAATCACCTTACACTGCACAGTAGAAGCCAAAAGTCACATTACACTGCACAGTAGAAGCCAAAAGTCACATTATGCCACACAGTAGGAGCCAAGAGTCATATTGCACCTCAGAGTAGGCGCCTAAAGTCACATTACACCGCACAGTAGGAGCCAAAAGTCATATTACACCGCACAGTAGGAGCCAAAAATCACACTACGCTGCACAATAGGAGCCAAAAAATCACATTACCCTGCACAGTATGAGCAAAAAAAATCAAATTACGCTGCACAGTAGGAGTCAAAAATCACATGACAGGACAGAGAGGTGCAGTGGACACACACAAGCTGTATGAATTTTGTGTACCCCCTTGTATATTTTATGTAAATCACCCCACCACCATCCCTCATATGCCGAATCACATACAACCCCCCCCCCCAACCCCCACACAACAACTTTACACATTTCCAATAACCCTTTCACACCGCAGCTATAACACGGTATATTGCCATTTTTAAGCGTTCCAAACCGGTTCCAGCTGCAGTGTGAAAGCGCCACCCGGTACTTGAACACGGGTTAAAAAAAGGATCCTACATGGTTCTGAGCCATTTAAGTGTGCAGTGTGAAAGGCTCAGACCCGGTTTTTACAACACATGACTCTGCAAATGGAGGTGATAGGCTGTCTTCCTGCCTGATGACACTATCCTGAATCAGGAAACAAGAGAACTAGCATTTGAAGTAGTGGAGAAGCACTGCTGGTATATTTCTACACTACAGAGTTATGGCAACATGGGCTGATGAGGTGGGGAGGGAGTTGCTTAGAATAAGAGGAGAAATTGGCAGGTATATCACTGGCACTGTAAAAGATTATGTAATGTATAAAAACATTTGAAATTGGTACATTACATAAACATCAACAAACAGGTGTATTTTTTAGCTAAAAATGGAGGGAGGATGATAACAAGTTATCAACAGAGGCGCAAGACTATGGGTTGCTTTGTCAAGCTGCAGTGTACTTTTAAGGGTTGTCACACCCCTATATAAATCTAGAAAGAAAAAGGGAAGGGGGTACACCGTGCTAGCTACTTAAATGGTATTAGATTCAAATAGTAGAATGCCAATGATGTACATAAAAAAAATACATTTAATTATAAAATAAAACAATTACCATAAAAAAAGTATATAAAAAAATAATGACAATAGAGGATTAAGAGTTAACACTGCTTAGTGTGTATGCCTGAGAGGAAGTATTAATGAGGGCCAGTCCATACGGTACCGTATAATGCCTCTGTTAAATGATGAGATCCGTTCCTATGATGCCTCTTGTGAAGGGTCCTGTAGTGGATCCAGTATGGTGGTGGGTCCAAAATGAAAAGACCAAGGATTACCTCACTTGGTTGGTCCTTCTAAGGTGGGAATTCACATTTGGGATAGCACTCCCCAGCTGGATTGTGAAAGATCACTTTGTTGTGCTGAAAACCACCCATGTATAGGCTAGGGGGGAATGGTAGCTGGGATTTGCAGTGAGTATTTTTTAGCTAGAATACAAACATATGACAAATATATCACATAAAAGTCCATTACAAATGACTTTACGCTGTTGTATGTGTGGACCGGGTTCAGTGTGAAAGGCACCAACCTGGTAATAACCCAGTAATAAACTGGGTCCACCGTGCGATGTGAAAGGGGTTTAGATTGTCCATTTCAAGAAGGTTTTCAAATACCGGTTTAGAGCAGGGTTGCGATGTGAAAGCAGTATTATATAAGTTAAGATGACTATTAGCTTTTTTGGTCTACTTGAGGCTGGGAGCTGTCCCTTCAGGACCTGAGGCTTGCAGACTCCAGCTCTCCTCTCTGCATGCTGAACCTTCTCCATGTGCATGGGGCAGGATGCTAAGCTAGCCAGGGCCAGACAGATGAGAAAAAGCCGGTGACAGTCGTGCCCGGGAATGCTACTATTAAGCATCCCTATCATCGGCAGTAAGAGGGGCTGTGGAGTGTAATCAGGTTTGTGGCAATGCCACTGCTGCCTGAGGAGGAGAAAAGGCAGCATGATGCTGCTGCCCAGCCATTTCCACCTCAAGACCAAGGTAGCAGCTCACTCTCTAGGCTGACAGACAGACAGGATCTGCGCCGCTGTGTGTGGGCGGGGTTTGGCCAGCTCGTGGGTTCTGAACATTTTCCGTGGGTGCTCAGGCCCGAGAGAACCCACAGAATTGGCGCCTATGCACACCGCTGACCCCCGGGCCCCCTTGTCTGTCCGGGACTCTACTAGCCCCCGCATACCACCCCCCACCCCCCCCCCTGATGGCGGCCCTGTACAATTTGAAGGTTAACTTCCAGCTATGCAATTAGTTGCGAGTTTGTAACTGCCAGTTTCTCTCATGAAACAGACAGATTTCACACGAATGAGCACACCTGAGAAATGCGAGATCTAATTAGAAATACCTATTTGTGGTTCTTGCAGGCAAGGAGCACAAATTTCCTGTAAAATTCATCATCGGAGAAGTATATGAAAAGTGGGGAGAATATCCTGGACCACAAACATGTGACAACATTGTTAAAAGAATCATATAGAAGTCTGTTATTGAGTATAAGGAAAGTGTTGGGAGTGTTTTAAGTAAAGCAAAAAAAATGTATTTAAATCACCCATATGAGATCTTAAGAAAAAAAAAAAATACACTTAGATTGTAAGCTTGTGAGCAGGGGATACGGTCATATTGTCTACAGCATTTAGGTCTACATGCATTAGTTCTACACCACTAGGTCGACCTGCATTTAGGTAGACATGCATTTAGGTTGACATGACTGAAGGTCGACAGGGTCATTAGGTCGACATTTATAAGGTCGACAGGGTCATTAGGTTCGACATGGGGAAGTTCGACAGGCAAAAGGTCGACATGGGGTCATTTGACTGTTTTATGAGTCGACGTGCTGACAGGCGGTATTTCATGCCCTACCATCCACTAGGGCGAGGTGGGAGAATAAAATAGTGTGCTAAGCGTAGCCAGGCACCTTTCCACGAAGCATGGCGAGCACAGCGCGCAATGCGAGGGGACGCGGTGCTATGTTGACTGGGTCGAAGTTTGAAAAAATGAACATTTTTTTTTTAAATAAATAAAAACATGTCGACTTTTTCACTGTCGACCTAATGACCCTGTCGACCTTATACCTGTCGGCCTAATGACCCTGTCGAACTAACACCTGTCGACCTTCAGTCAGGTTGACCTAAATGCAAGTCGACCTAATGGTGTAGACCTAATGCTTGTAGACCTAAATGCAGTCTGACGAATGATCCCATTCCGTGAGCAGGACCCTACTATTATTTTAACTGTCTGTAAATACCCAGTTTGTTGTATCACTGTTTCAAATTATAACACACAATGGAATTTGCTGCGCTATGTAGTAAACTGTTAGTAAAAAATAAAATATAAAGTAATTCAACTGAAGAAGTAAAATAAAAATGCTTTTGGGGCAATTTGAGATTACATTTAATAATTAAAAAAAAGATAAAGAGTAAGTATTTTGTGCTGAAACATATACTTTAATTAAATTTGAGTTACATTATTAAATTAAAAAAAAGTTTATTTTGGGGTAATTAGATGACATTTTTAACACCAATATTGACATGTTATTAATGGCCCAATTAAGCAAACTAAAAACTTCCAGTAGACAAATTGGTCATTAAGTCCCAACATTTTTCCATTGAAATAAACATTTTTCCTACATTTTACAGATAAAAGCAGCTAATTTCCTCTGAAAAAGCGACAGCAGTGCGCTTACAGAAATACAATTCACGGTGGGGATTTGCAGTGAAAGCGGCTCACACAGACCACTCATTCCTAACTGAATTGACCCAAAACTGCAATGATACACAGAAAAAATTGAACTGATAGAATAACAAAGAGATTTAATAAAAACTAAGCTGAAAAGTGCTATTGGGTCAATGTGACTGTTTTGCTCTCAGCAGATGTCTCTTAAAGTGACATGTAATATGGTAAACCAATTTGATTATTTTAGAGATAAAAACCAAAATACAGTACATCTGGGGAACCCTGGAGGAGTGGATACTCCTCCCACATCCCACCTGCTTTCTAGGGAAGTGAGCAGGATTTGCAGATAAAGCCGAAAATTTGCTGTAAATTTTAGCCTTCCTCCTTGAGGACTCGGAGCTTGTAGTGTCTGGTCCGGGGGGTGTCCCGTCCTGGGGGTGTCTTGTCCAGGGGGATGCCTGTGATAGCTTTCACCAGGGACATGGGGAAGGGGAGATTACAGCCCCCCTGTGTGGTTCTGTTCTGGTTTTTGCTACATGCCCGGACCATACAGGGAGGTTTTATTCTCTCCCTCCTCCTCTCCCTTGTGACAGCTGTTACGTCAAGCCCCGCAGACAGGACACCCCCAGGACGGGACACGCCCTCGGACCTGACACTACAAGCTCCGGACTGCAGATTTTGATGTCCGGAAAAACAACCAACCAATCAGGTCCTGCCTGATATTCAAACAGAGTCTGTGACATGGCAGGTAGGAGCTGATTGGCTGGCTGTTTTTCTCTCTCCATTTTATCACTTTTGAAGCTTAGTGCATCTGGCTCTGGATCACTTATGCTGCTTTCAGACCGCATAACTGGCTTTGACCCTGTATTTGAAAATGTTTCCAAAAACGGGTCTGCCAGGTAAAACCCCTTTCACACCGCAACTCTTAAACGGTATATTACCGTTTAAGTGCTGTTTTTGTGACAATGTCAGACCCGTTTTTGGAAACTTTCCAAATACAGGGTCAAAGCCAGTGCGGTCTTCAGCCCCCCCCTTAGGGTTAACACCCCCCACCCCTAGGGCTAAGCCCCTTCCAATGTGTTTAAGAACCCCCCCCATTGTGTTTAAGAACCCCCCCCCCCCCCCCCCGTGCAGCCGGTACCTCTTGCGTTGCGGATCCCAGCAGAATGGACTGATGCGCTTATAAAAAAACAGTGACTTTCAGAAAATGGCTACCCCATAGGAAAACCAGTTTAAAAAAACTGTCTTTCGTATGGGGGTAGCCATTTTCCGAAAGTCACTTTTCTTATAAGCAGCAGGAGGCTGCTTATAAGAAAAGGGACTTTCAGAATGTTAACACACGCACAGGGGGCTCCAGGGGGTGAAGCGCAGTGAATATTTAATGAGCACTCATTAAATATTCACTGCGCTGGGTCCGCACATTGGCTGGGAGCCAAATACTGTTTCAGACCCGATTTTGATGCCAAAATATTGGGTCTGAAAAGGGTAGGACCCTCCTTTTTAACGGTTTTAAAAAAACTGCTTTTTTAAAACGGTAAAGTGGTTCTGCACCTTTCAGACCGCACAGATTACCGTTTTAAAACGGTTAAAGATCTGCAAAATACCGTTTTTTTAAGTGCGGTCTGAAAGGGGCATAAAATTCCCATCATACCATGTTTGGGAGGGAGGTCAGTGGACATTTGCATTCCAAATATTCCTGTCAAAAATAAATGTTAATACTGTATTTAATCCTTAGGGAATAAGAATAAATGATAAAACAAGAGGACAAGAGACATTTAAATGTGCAGTTGGCCCATATTAGAAAACACAGCTGAACCTTTACAAGGGTAAACTTAAAAAGCTGGTACTGTGCCTAGAAATCTGAGAAATGTCACTCTTAGGTTCTAACTCCAGTATGTTAAAAGCTCTGCATAATGTAAAGGGTTAAGATTTTAAAATTGGGTACTTATGTAGTATCTGGGCTGCCGATTTTTTGATTGTATGCCTTAAGTTAAGGCATACAATCAGATGCGATGCGATGCGATATCGCATCGCATCGCATCGCATACGATGCGATGCGATGACCCGATTTTTCCATAGGATTCAATGTTAAAATGGACTGAGTCCATTTTAACATGGAATTCAATGGGAAAAAGGGGTCCTTTTCATACCCCTACTATCCAAGTGGGCATGGAGTTGGATATAAACCTGTGGCGAGCGTAGCGAGCCACCGAGCCCGAAGCGTGGCGAGCGAAGCGCGCCCCGCGAGGGGACGGTATTCTGTGTCCCCTCGCGGGGCTCGCTACGCTCGCCACGCTTCGGGCTCGGTGGCTCGCTACGCTCGCCACAGGTTTATATCCAACTCCATGCCCACTTGGATAGTAGGGGTATGAAAAGGACCCCTTTTTCCCATTGAATTCCATGTTAAAATGGACTCAGTCCATTTTAACATTGAATCCTATGGAAAAATCGGGTCCATCGCATCGCATCGCATCGCATGCGATTTGGTCGGGTGCGATGCGATGCGATGGACCCGATTTCAAAATCGGCAGCCCAGTTACTACATAAGTACCTAAAATTGTTGTATGTTCAGCTATTAGGAGCCATAAAATACTTAGCACATAAATGGTTTGTTTACTTTATAGCAGCTGAAAGAAAAACTGTAATTAATTTTTGGCTCCAGGATGATAAATCCAGCGCAAACGGTTCAGGCTGGCATGTGTATTGTCAGGCTCTTAAAATGGTTCATTTATTTTAGAGTGTAAGCAAGCCATGTGTTTTAAATGGGTAGTTTCACATAGGAATGGATGCATGGTTTACCAAACACGGTAATATAAACAGAATTTTTGAAGTGTAATGCTGCAGAACAAAATATGCAGCATAACTAGGTGAAATCTAGAATTAAGTGACATATTATAGCAATAATATTTTTTCTACAAACATTGACTTACAAAAAACTTGGGAGACGACAGGCATACAGTTGATGAATGAGGTGGCTATGTGGTACATGCCTGCCTACTTTTTATAACTCCTCTACAGGTGAAGCCCGGAGAGAAGTGAAAGAGGGGCGGGACGAGGCTACGTTAGGGGGGCGGGATGAGGCTGATGTCACCAAGACCCACCCAATGACAGTGTTTATTCGTGGGTCCTTGGATTGGGGGAGGGGCTAAAATTACGCAAAATCACGTGATTCGCGTCATTTGTACCCTGCCCCTCCGTGCAGACCAGTGAAATTCAGGATTTTATAACATGGGGGAGTGGGGGTGCGGGAGACTTACCCAGCTTCCCGGGGGGCCCGGAGGGGGACCCGATTTGCGGGACCCTCCTGGCTATTCTGGGAGGGTAGGCAAGTATGATGTGGTATAGTATTAGCCTATTAATACCAATGACAAATTATATCTACTGCAGGGCTACAGCCCCTCCAGTAAAATGCGCCACCACTCAGTGAAGCCAGATGCAGTTCATGAGACTACAATGGCTAAACTGTGACTACCAGTGACTTTGGACGTCCTACCTGCTAGTCACCCACATGACAGCCAGTCCCACTGGGAGGTGTTCTCTCCCTTTGGGAATGCCAGTCTGGGCTGTAGGAAGGAAGAAGTCACACCTTGCCTTATCATGCAACCCTAGCCGGCTTCTATGGGCTGCAGCCCACAGAATTCAGGTGTTTACTCTTGCTCAGTACGCTCTACTGCACATTCCTCAAGCCTGTTGTCTTTCAAATACAGTATACAAGTGCCGTGACCTGGCAGCATGGCGGGTGCAAGGCAGCAGGTACCCAGGAGCGTGGTTAGCTGCAGTTTACCTCCTATGCCCAGGTAGGAGCTGCCGCTGATAATAACCCTGAGAATTATTTTGGTACTTGTGTATTTTCACGGCACCCAATATATCGGATGCAATATCGGGCGATATATCGGATGCGATCCGAACCGATTTTTGACCTGTTCATAATGATTTTATATAGTGTGGCGAGCGCAGTAATCCGCGTCCGCTCGCCACGCTTCGGGCTCGGTGGCTTGCTGCGCTCGCCACACTATATAAACTCAACTCCATGCATAGTGGATAGTGGGGTTATGAACAGGTCAAAAATCAGTTCGGATCGCATCCGATATATCGGCCGATATCGCATCCGATATATCGGGCGCCGTGAAAATACACAAGTACCATTATTTTCTATTAAAGGACCTAATATATATATTATTTTATTATGACCTCTTTGAGGGAGCACTCCCCAGTGGGCGAGTTTTTTATGACGAGAGCTCCCTATAAAAAACTCACCACTGTCTCCCCTGGGTCCGGGCAGTGACGCTGAACCGTCAATCAGCCGCTGCCCGGACCTGCGCCCCGGCTCCCCGTCCCTACATGCTGTGACCCGGCTTGTCATAAGCCGGCACCGCAGGCTGCAATGTAACAGCCGGGGGGGGCGGGGTGAGCCGAAGCGCGGCGGAGGGGAGGGAGCCAGGCCGCGCTGAAGCTACCTGAGTTCAGCGATGAACTCAGCAGCGCTGCCCGATGCTAATCACTGGCAATCCCGAGAATTTTCCGGGTTTGCCAGCCTGGGCATTAAGTCATAGCCCGGAAAATTCTCGGGATTGCCAGTGAAGGGGTTAAACAAGCAGAATCCTTAGTTTCCGCATGTTTTTGCAGATTAAAAAAATCTGAAAGTGTGATAGCTGCTTTTTTCCCCGAGCAGCAGTGCCGCACCAGAGAAATGGAGTGTTTCATGATCAGCAGATTAGTATTGCAGCCCCTCAGATTAAGCGTGTACCTGTTTACACATTATACAGACGGCAGTGTGGATCTCCCATACCTGTGACCTATACAACCAGCTGCAAACTGTGCACAGTGCAAGATATTTCTGTATTGAATTCTGCTCTCTAAAGCGTGTTACAGATGATATTTTAATAATAAATAGTGACTGCTTCCCTCACACTGAACGTGATAAGATGACAGCTGAGATCAGTAAAGCCTGAGCTGACATTTTAGATGGTGGATTGCGATGTCATCAGGACTTCCTTAAGCTTCCGATATCTTGCCATTAGCAAATCACTGTGTAATATAGGATTGCATATTACTTATAATTAGGCAGGGCCATCTTGATGTATAGCACAATGGCCAGCTTCCCAGGGCCACATGATTCCTGGGGTCTTTGAGCAGCGATAGGCTGGCCCTGGAGGCATCTACCCCACAGGATGATGCCTCCGGAGCATCTTTGGAGGCAGGAAGAGAATGCTGCCCAGCCACTCAGATTGTGAATTACACACAATCAAAGACATCTGGCCACATTCTATCCCGGCCTGCAGCCAGTGTATTACTTTGCTGTTAGTTAAGATGACCCCGACATTATGATAACATTACCATTGATCTAGTGACCACTTGGTGCTACAAAATATACAAGTAAAAAAAGAAAACATAACAAAATAGTCCTCTTCCCATCACTGCTTTTCAGGGTATAAGCCCCATATTATGTAGTAGTGTAAAAAAAATAGGGTACATTCTCTTAATTCGTCAACTTTCCCCAATATACAGTATGTCCAATAAAATAGTTTTCTGCAATATTTGTATACTGTACTTCTTTATAAAATTGACATGTAAAAGTCTCCAAAAATGTAGTTGGAGCAGTAATATATAGCTCTAATGTTAAGTTTAATTTTTAATTTTTCATTTTTGTAGAGATGGGGCTGATATCCTGACCCCCAACCCCCATTTTTTTTCTTTAACAATTATAGCAGGTTTTCGTAGAAACATTATTGGACCCTCTTTTCCTATAATGGATAGCGGAAGAAAGGGCCTGGTTAACTGGTTAATGGTTCCAGGCCCTAGGCTAATACACATGTAGCTCCCCTTGTAATGCTGCCAAACACACGTGAATGGGCGCTCAGGGACTCGCCAGTCATACTGCCCATGTGCATGTAACAAAGGTTATATAACTGGCATGATAGATAGATAGATAGATAGATAGATAGATAGATTATTTGCTTTGCTGCATTAATAAGGAACTATTCCCAGTAAAACTTAAACATCTCCAAGACATTAAAGTTGGGCCACAGTAGTAATGAAGGAATAATTTCTGTGTATTTATTTAATTCTAGGACAAAACACATCTAGATATAATGATGACATAATATAATGTACGCAGAATACCTGTTTAGCACTAACACCTCTTTTGTATACACAAAGTGTTTCCAGGGGACAAATGGTCGACGTCATTCTGTCTTATACCGGTCTCGAAATAATCTTCTTGATTTACATTTTCAGTGTTTGCATATATATACATTTCTATAGAGAGCTTTTTTATATTCATCCAAAAAATACAATTACCAAAAATCCCCAAATAAATAATATTTGCAGGAGCTGATAACAAACGGACACAAAGAAAACATTATGCTGCATGGAAGGAATATGCATTCTGTATAAACAATTGGTTGAGCTATTTAAAGAGAATATATTTTGTTCAGGGAACTGTCAATAGAAGTTTGTTGAATCTATTAAAAATAGCGCACCATTGTAGCCTATTAGGTATAAAAATGTCCAATAATTACAGAGAAAAATAACAATACTGGAAAGATAAGAACATCTCGAAGTTAAGGTATGGCATTTCTAATAGGGAGTATAGGAATCTGCATTATATTATGCTATTGTGCGAGTATAATCATAATAATACCGTAACAACACAATGTCTTCCCAACAAATGGAAACATTTCAATAAAAAGAAAAAAAACAGTTAATGTCGGCTGCTCTGGGAAAACAAAATTATGAGGAAAATTAATGAGGTTTGATTGGGACAAAAATAAAAATTAATTTAATGCGTTATTAAACTTCCATTAAGTCTATTTTGTGTACTTTAGAATGAGAGGGAAAAAAAACAAGTGGTAAATCAATTTAAGTCTAAGGTGTCAGAAAAAGAAAATGTATTGAAATTCTTAGTAAAGTAAATTAACCTCATAACTGCCTGGAAATAAGATTATAGTCTATGTAAATAATCATTGTATAATTATCACATTCTGATGTCAGAACAACACACTAATTATACATTACATCTCCACTATAGGCCTATATGCAGCCCAGTGGTGTCACCCCTCAGTGGGGTGAGACCAAATCAGCCGCGCTGCCACACGCCACTGCCGCGACTCCAGTCCTCAGTAACACCACTCCGCACCCACCGCAGGCAGCCCCGGCCCCCATCAGCCCCATCGTTACTCACCGCCCGCCCCATCCCTTCCTCACGTGACCAGTGTGACCGCCCCTACTATGCAGCTACAGCAGAGACACCATGACTTACTACACTGGGTGACACCAACCCTAATGACACCACTGATGCAGACCTTTCTTCTATAAATCTTAAGAGACTCGGGAGGTATGATTGTTTTACGGTTAGAAACTCTGTTACACTATGCTCAATGAGGAGCATACAGAATAAATTGTGTGCTCCTTTTGGTAAAAGGAAAGTAACTGATAGGGTCAAATGTATCAGTTATTGACCTATAGCAAGGGTGACCAAACCGTTCCTCGAGCTCTACCAACAGTTCATGTTTTCCAGACCACCTGTGGATCTTTTGAGTGTATCAGTTAGGAATGAATGCAGTACATGTTTGAAAATGAGTGCTCCAGCTAGCTGGCCTGGAAAATGTATGGAAATTGTTGGTAGATAAGAAGGACCGATTTGGTCCCCCCTAACCTATAGTAAACTGAAGCTGGGAATTTTATTTTAATATGAAACAAAAAAAGTGGGAATTTTTGCCCATCCATTCTGTAGAGCATTTATGAGGTCAGGCACTGATGTTGGACGGGAAGGCCTAGCTTGCAATTTCTATTCAATTTGTTTCCAAAGGTTGAGGTCAGGGCTGTGTGAGGGCCAGTCAAGTTCTTCCCCACTGAACTCATCAAACCATATCTTTATAGACCTTGCTTTGTGCATTGGGGCACAGTCATTTTTGAATAGTAATAGGGCCTTCCCCAAACTGTTGCCACAAAGTGGACGCATAGCATTGTTCAAAATGTCTTGGTATGCTGAAGCATTAAGACTGCCCTTTACTGGAGATAAGGGGCACAGCCCAAACCTTGCAAACAATCGCATACCATTATCCCTCCTCCACCAAACTTTGCAGTTGGCATAATGCAGTCAGGCACGTAACTGTCTCCTGGCCTCTGCCAAACTAAAAGTCGCCCATCTGACTGACAAACAGAGAAGTGTTTGTCACATTTCCACTGCTCCACAGTCCAATGTCAGTGTGCATTTCACCATTCCATACAATGTTTGGTATTGAACATGGTGATGTGAGGCTTGCATAAAGATGATCAGCCATGGAATCACAATCTATTAAGCTTGCATTGTACAGGTTTTGTGCCTACATTAATGCCAGTGTAATTTCAAAACACTTCCGCTATGGAATCAGCAGGTTGCTGATGACATTTATGTACAATGTGCTTTTGCAGTTGTTGAAGCCTCTTTGTTTTATGTGGTCATAGGCTTCGAGTTTCTGTTTCTGTCATGGAATGTATCCAGCATGTAGGACATTGCAGAAACCTTCTTATTGCAAAGGTGGCAGCCTGTAACAGAACCAAGCTTGACGTCACTGAGCTCTTCAGAAGGACCTATCTTGTATCACAAATGTTTGCAAATTGAGACTACATGGCTAGGTGCTTGAATTCATACACCTGTGGTAACAGGTATTATTGAAACACCTGAATTCAATCATGAACAGTTGTGGACAAATGCTTTTGTCAATATATATTTTATGTACAATCTCTGAGGGAACTCCAAGCTATTTCATCAGGAATGGAACTTCTGGACCTTGGTAAATCCTTCAGTTGGCGGCTCCAGGATGACTTCGGGATCTGTTATCTCAGAGGTAAGTCCAAGTTACTCCATTGGAGAGATAGATTTCTTACCCATGGATCATACATCATGGACTTCAAGGAAAATCAAGACTTCATGGATCTATTATCTTTCACATCTCAAACCGCTTTCATGGTGTCCAGCATCATTGACATATAAGTGTGAATATATGTACTGTATGTCAGTGAGTGGGATTGGCTCCACAAGACCAGGTTAATTAGGC
Source organism: Crinia signifera (assembly GCF_055691185.1). Classification (NCBI taxonomy): domain Eukaryota; kingdom Metazoa; phylum Chordata; class Amphibia; order Anura; family Myobatrachidae; genus Crinia; species Crinia signifera. The sequence goes on along the minus strand of NC_139222.1, from coordinate 75,572,167 downwards.
CTGTATTACTTGGGAGAGCCCAGTTAAAATGAATTGGTATATTTGAGAGTCACATCTTAAGACACTGGTAACATTTTTGTTTTCCACACAAAGCTGCCTGCAGTCGCAAGACGAGTCCAGCTCATCATGCCTATTGAAATGCGTCTCCTTAATCAAACAGCATACGCAGATTTGTACGGTACCTAACAGGAGGCATCCTTCTAAAAAATGCTTAAATATCAGGCTGCACGTACATGGCCGGATGGGGAAATGTAATCAAATACATAAATAAGTTTTATTTTTAAGTAATCAATGATAAATATATCAGCAGACTTCCCCTGTAGGAGGTGACTTGGTATCATGTCTCATTTTACTGTGATATATTGCAAAAAGATTTCAGCTATGTTATTATGAGATTATTTCCATAATTGGGAGGGAAATAGACATCTTCATTGTTCTCAACTTGCTCCGAGAATTGAGCAAGTGATCGATCCTCAAACAATTTAGGTTTGCAGAAAATCTTTTTTTAATACTTAACATTTCCGTTTTGACTGTTGCAGTAAAGAAGATGCCTATTTCATTCAAAAAGAAGATTTACATATTATTTTATTTTTATTACATGCAAATTAAAATGTATTATATTTTATGATGCAATAAAACTTCCATTAATTCAGACTAATTAATGTGAAACTCAATGTATATAACTTTTTAATTAACTGTATTGCTTAGAAAGAGGATTATGCAGTTTGAGAACATACAGTACTAATAAATCCAAGCCACCTCCCAATGCGTTTTATGTACTGTCTCTATGCTATCATAGGGTTTAAGTAAATACTGTACACTTGCACATCTGACATACCAAGTGGAAATACTATAGATTTGGAGCTGAACCAGGGGGCTTATCAAGATAGGTAGTGGTCCATGTGCAGTCTCCTTCCAGGCCCGCTCTACTCTAGCCGGCAGCAGTGTCCTAAACCTTACTCTATTCTTCTTCAGTCAAAGTGGTATTCAATTCCACTTTCCAGGACCTCTCTTGAGAACAAAGTTGAGAGGAAGTCTCCCCAACAAGGAATGTATATATAAGTGATATTAAAACTCTAGTAGAAGAACGCCTTAGACATAAAGCTTCCTGCTTCTCTGCTGCCTGGCCGAACCAAACCCCCCCCCCCCCCCCCACGCCAATCCCTGCATTTGCATGAGAGGGGATGTGTATGCTTATACATTCCCTGTACATCATGTGACAGTCCCAGGGGAACACCCATAAAATGTTGGGAGTTCCCCTGCTGCCATAAGCTCTCATGAGCAGGGCCTTCTCTCCTTATGTGTTTTTCTTATAATATATCTTCCACCCTAATAATTGCTTCAGTGTCCTGAAGGAACTGTCTTTATTGACCATGTACTTGTCCTACCTTTGAAAAAGCTGTCACTTAGACGGCGAAACATGTCAGGGAGCACCTGCTGATTTTATTTGGGTTACTGGCAATTTGGATATCTTGATCCTTGGAGTATATTCCTGGTACACCAATACTGGACTGTCTGTTGGATATTATTACCACCTGGTACTATCCACCTTTGGGGACACCACCACCTGCATACTAAGGATCGCAGGGGCGCATCTCTTCGAGGATACCCACAATTCCAGTGGGCTAATACCCTTCCTCCAGCGTCACTTATCCGGCAAGGTATATGGACCCCACCTGCAAACAGCCACAGACCGCACAATAATACCAACTACCTCCAATAAGGACATTTCTTCAAGTATCCAGCCTATAAGTATTATACCCATCTTATCACTCAATTTTCAAATGTTATTATATATATTTCTTTTTAAAGTTTGACCTGTAATTGTGTACACGGCTATATACCTGTTTCAGTGGATATATTCCACCCTATACTATGTAATAAATAGATTGTTAATTTTATTATACTATATTGATCCAAACCATTTTTTAGCGCTCCACACTTTGCTTTTACCTTTTACTTGTCCTAAATTGCCTTGTACTGTAAACCATTGTTTATTTTTTGTTTTGTTTTGCTCATTTATGTATAGTTATATAGTTATGCACTGCGCAACCCTTTTTGTGCCAAATAAATAAACAATAATAATAATAATATTTCGAGACTATAGTGTCAGACATTCTCAATAATTATTCTAAATTGGTACTTTAGCTTCTTTACTGTGGATTATTTTAGCGTTTTGTTTAAATAATGGGTATTGTAAAAAGTGAAATTATGCAACCAGTGTTTTATGTTATATATTTTGTAATATATGTAATTTTGATCTTCTATAATGATTATTATTACTACTACTGCCAACACTCTTTTTACATCAGTTACATAAATAATATGTTCAGCTAATTATTTAATTCTGCAGCGCTTGGTATTTGTTCTTTCACATTGCCAAGGTGACTTATTTAAAAGACCAATTAACCCTCTTTAATAATTAATGTGAGTCAACTCATCGAGATCAGCTGTACTTAATTATTCTATATATGTTAAAAGGGCTAATTGGTAGATTTTATTTAGTACATGAGAAAACACTAAAGGCATCAAGAATTATTTAAACATTTAGCGAAGTTGCTGAACTGTTACTTACTAGATAATGACCGTGTCATTTATTTACTGAGGCTTAGTGTTTCCATGACTTATAGGTGAAAGCGCAAGGTCTGAAGGCTTATTCCGAAAAAAGTAAATATTTAGTTTTGATTACACATAAGAGAAGTTAAACCAAAAGATAATAGTTCCCCACACTCTTCTTATCCCCCAACTCAGGTGTTCCCCTGCATGTTTGGTAAATTAACGTTTGAATACAGAGACAGGGGGTGTGGATTATATTGCCTACAGCAACTAGGTCGACAAGCATTAAGTCGACACCACTAGGTCGACATGCAGCAATGTCGACATGGGGCAAGGTTGACATGGGTCTAGGTGGACATGGTCCTAGGTGGACATGGGTCATTAGGTAGACACAAGCGTTGGGCAAGGTCGACAGTCAAAAGTTCGACATTGTGTTTTTCACAGTTTTCCACAGTTTTTTTTTTACCCGAAAGTCAACATGGACACATTTAACTTGCAATGCTTCGGGCACACTATTTTATTCTCACACCATGCCCTAGTGGATTGTAGGGCATGAAATACACATTGGCTCATAAAACTGTGAAAAACCCCAGGTCGACCTTTTGACTGTTGACTTTGCCCATGTCGTCCTATGCTTGTGTCAACCTAATGAGCTGTCGACCTAGATTCATGTCGACCTTCCTGCATGTCGACCTAGTTTCTGTATACAATATGATGGTATCCCGAGACAGGTAATATTTTATACAACCTTTGCAGAACTATAAGATTCCAACAGTCCAGTAAACAGGACAGTCCTTAATTCATAGATAAAAAGATGTGGGTGTGAAGATACAGGGGGTTATTTACTAAGACAGGAGTTCTATTACAGACGATTTTGCGATGGGCAACCAATCAGAATCTACTTATTTATTTAGCACCTTTTAGAATATAAGAGATAGAGGGCAAGATGTTCTAAGCTGCAACAAGGTATAAAGTGGAGAGTGATAAACAACTAACCAAATCAGCTCCTATCTGTCATTTTTCAAACCCATCATGTAACATGGCAGTTAGGAGCTGATTGGAGGGTGTGTTATCACTCTCCATTTTATCACTTTTCAAGCTTAGTACATCTGGCCAAGAATCTTATTGGTTGCCCTAAGCAACATCCCATCTTCAATAGAGCTCTCATTTTAGTAAATGTGTGTGTTAATCTCACCTATAACTCTCACGGGATATATATATATATAGATGCCCGCCGGTAGGGAGGCCGGTGGCCAGAATAACAACATTGTCATCCCGAAGGAAAAATACCAACAGGGTTCAGGTATGTACAGTATACTTAAGCTGGGTACACAGACATACAATTGTCGGGCCGTTCTTCCATTCTGGGTCGGACGGCCATTCAATTGTATAGGTGTGTACACTGTCCCGTACGATCGATAAACGGCCAAAAACGGTCTTGTCTGTCCATACTTGGTCAGTCGAAGGTTCTTTGCTGTTTAATTTTCATCTGACCGGCCAGGACCATATCGGAACAAAAGTGCAGTGTGTACGCACGTTCCATCGATATGCTGGCCGTTCTTGCGATTATACTGCCAAAGCTGGGCGTTCCATAGCTGCAAGATCTCTCCTACAGCACAGCCTGTAAACAAGAAGAATTCACCTCCAGGGGCCAGACATACGGCAAACTGCTATATACGGGCTACGTGGCTAATTAGTCAGCCGGCAGGTGACTAGGGAAAACTGCTATATACGGAATAAAATTTAGCCTTTATTTAAATGTACTTAAAACTGCAAAATATTAAAAAATATTTACAAATATTGACAAACAAAGTGAGGTAAGTGCGTGTTTAAAAACAGCATGTGCGGGGCTCCTGTGTCTGCTAAATGGTCTCTATGATTTTTTTTTAACTGCAGCGTTTTAAATGATGCTCTGTCAGAAATATAGATTCCCCAGGAATGATTCACTTTCTGTAACAATATGGCAACACAGTATATGTTTTGTGAAATGTAAATAAACAATGTTTCAGTCTCAGCAGAGACTAATGATACCCCTTTCACACTGCACTTTTAAAACGGTATATTGCCGTTTTTTTTCCATCTTAAAACGTTTAAGGCTGCAATGTGAAAGCACCAGAGTTGATTTACCGGTTAAAGTTAACCGGTATTTCAACACGTTTAAAAAGCAGAGTCCTACACGTTTCAAAGCCGTTTTTTAGGCAGTGTGAATGGCTCTATTTCTATGGCTTGAAACGTGTCCCTTGGGGGTTAAACGGGTTGAATGTGTGAATGGTATTAAATGCTTTTTAAAACGGTTTTCACCTGCAATGTGAAAGGTCTCAAGGCTCAGACCCGTTTTAAAGTCCCGTTTAAGAATACAGGGTCAATAACCGTTTCTGCAATGTGAAAGCAGTATAAGTTAATAGGAAATGCCGGCAAGGACTGTATGAATTAACGGGGTTAACAGTGACTAATGTGACTTCACAGGAACCTTAACCTTAATTATCCTGTGATGGTTCTCTAATGTGTCTTAAATAAACACTGTTATTACTTCGTGTCTGACCCCTGAATTTTATGTGGGGATGACACCGTAATGACTGAGATACTGCAACCAACAATTCGTGCTGAGGTTATCCCTTAACTAGAGGATGTCAGTCACCTCTGTGTCGTGGTAATAAATCCACACCATGTTCAGTGGATGCAGCATCTGGGGATCAAGTAGGTTAAATGTGAGCGTAGCAGCTACAGTTAAAGTATAGACGCTAGTCACAATATAAAGGAGACGCATCACAGAGTATGTGTTCCGTCTATGTGTTATCTATGGTCTTCTATTTGTTTCGTCTAGCATTTCAAAGGTGCTCTGTTCTGAACATGAATTTCCCAGACATAGTACACATTATGTTACACATTACATTGCCACAGTGTAACATAATGTGCCCCATGTCTGGGAAATTCATGTTCAGAACAGAGCACCTTTGAAATGCTAGAGGGAACACATAGAAGACCATAGATAACACATAGACGGAGCACATACTCTGTGATACGTCTATGTGTTCCTCCGTCTAAAAGGACAGCGGCAGGGAGCTGCGGGGCTCCCTGTTTTATTTTAATGACCAAATTTTAGGAGGAGATTGGATCAGCTCAGTGACCGATCAGGAACACTCAGGGTTCAGGGAAGCTGGCACATTACACAAGGACACAACACAGTGAAAGCCGGTGCTGTGTCCGGCTCCCTTTACGCATCACTGTACAAACGTTTGAGTGACACATAAGAAGTCATACAATACAACTATTACACACTTTCATAAAATAGGAGACTACTGTAGACATTGCTACAAACTTTTAATGCACTAGTTTGGCTGCCATTTCCCATGCACATGCTGTCTCTAAATCAGTGTCACAGCTATAGTGGTAGCTGATAGCAGATGCTATCGAAGTAGGGGTGCTGCAGCAGCTGCTGACACGACAGCCTCTCTGTTGTACACGGTGGGAAGGCAGAGCGGTACTCCACTCCCCCGTCGCTGCACCACGGTCACGCACCACGGTCACTGGCGGGCGCTCCACGACTATGGAGGCGCCCGTACATTCAGGACACAGTCGCCTCAGACTTCCTGTCACAGTGAGAGCGCCGCTGCCCCGGTTCCCATAGTCATGGAGCGCCTGCCAGTGACTGTGGTGCGTGACCGTGGTGCTGCGACAGGGGAGCAGAGTACCGCTCTGCCTTCCAGCCTTCCCACCGGGTACAGCCTGCCAGCCTTCCCACCGGGTACAGCCTGCCAGCCTCCCACCGGGTACAGCCTGCCAGCCTCCCACCGGGTACAGCCTGCCATTGATGCCCAAGCTACCCTGCGTCTCCGGAACGCAATATAATGTATGCAGTGATGTGAGCAGTTACTTTGAATACTTTTAATATTATAATGTATCAATAGTACACACAACAAACAATGTGATTGTTAAAATGATGAGCCAATTGCTTATATTATTATAGTCCGTATGTGTACTATTGATACATTATAATATTAAAAGTATTCAAAGTAACTGCTCACATCACTGCATACAGTATATATTAGTTGTGACATAAGGGCTACATTCTAATCAAGGTAGCGCTTAGATACCGCAAAGTGACTAGGTTGTTGCTTTCCGCATCTAGTCTACCTAGTCACTTTGCCGTATCTGTCCCTAGTCACCCTGCCGGCTGCTATAAAGATGCGGAAAGTGACTACCTAGTCACTTTGCCATGTCTGTCCCTAGTCACCCTGCCGGCTGACGCGTACCCTGTCTTTATAGTGGTCCACCTATATATTTTGTTTAGGTTCTGTAATCACGCCCCTTTGTTTCGGTATGCCCTTAACCCAGCCCATTATGATAATTATGTTTATATATATCGTGTCAAAAGCAAAAATCGGGAGAGTGTGTACGGTGGTACAATCTTTTTCTTGCGACTGTTTGGACGGGAGTACATCGGACGTCGCAAGTAAAATTGTACAGGTGTGCGCGCGCGTGATCGGCTGTTGTTTGTGGACGGTCCGACGGTAGTACAGATTGTATATATGTGTACCCAGCTTTACATTACCCTCCTGCCCACCCCAACCCTCTCCCTTCCCCATACAGCAATCTAGCTCCTTCATGAGTGCTTTGAATCTCACAGAAATCACACAATGTTACAATGATGTAAAAAGTATAACTACAAAAATGTATTTATAAGGGGTTTTCCTTAATCACTTCACAAGCAGAGAGCGCTGTCCATTCAGGACCAAGATTCCTACATCGAAAAGGACAACAAATTGTGGGCATGATTCAGAGTTGATCGCTAATTAAAGAATGTGCAAATCAAGGATTAACAAATGACTGCGCATGCGTACCGATCGAATCGCACATGTGCGTAGGGAATTCGCAACATAAATGCGTCATGATCCTGATCGTAATCCTCTTGTAGTTAGAATGACAGGAAACTGGCGTTTGAGTGTGGTAGAAAAAAACGCAAGCATGCCCAGGCGTTTTTAAGGATTGTAAATCAGAGATGACCACATCCAGTCTGTCTCAGTTGCAGATTAGTGAAAGCCTCAGACTTACTCACATTTGCACAGATATTGAAATCATTTCAATGGTCCATGAATTGCATATGGATTTGCGAGTGGATGACGATTAGCAATCCATTTTGCAATTCTCTCACAATTTTGCAAAGGGGGATTACGCTCTCTCTTGCAGTCCACTGCAAAACCATTTGTATACCCAGAGAAATGGCATGTCTAAATTTTGTCTACATGTAGTCAAAATTGACTCAAATAACCAGCCTGTGCTAACCAGAACAAGGATTAGCACAGATGGCCCATACACACATCACTCTGGGCGGGATATACCAAGCAGCGGTACATTCCACCGCACCGGTACTCATTGCATATGTACTAATATATTCGATGAGCAATGCAAAGGGCAGCTCATGATAAGAGCTGCCATTTGCGATCCCCATCGCTGCCTGGACTTCCTCATTTCTAATGGGGAAGTCCCTTTGCGCATGCACAGTGGGGTTGGTTACCGTAGGGCATGCTGGGAGGGATCCGTGTTGCTGGACACAACGCCTCTATGATACTTCTACAAATGCTACTACTACTACCAACATTAACAACTAAGATTGCCTACTTTGCCTACTCCTCTCCGGGAGATTACGAGAGGGCAGCCAGCTAGCGTAACTGCAGACCCCTGCTGAGTGGGAATGCTGGAGGCCGAGAGGCGGACCCGATTTCCGGGAGGGTAGGCAATCCTGTAATAACTACCATTCATAAAATATATGTGTTGTGAAAACATTAAAAGGAGCAATGTTCTACAAGCTACTAGTCAGAATCACACACCAGCATTACTTCATATATTTTAGCATCACTTTTTTTGCTGCAGGGGATGCTGTCTGAGTGTTCGTGCTTCGTATCAGCACAGTGCCTGGTGGATATGAAGGCTGTACCTTTTGAGCTGGAAATCAGTCTGCACCTTATGTAACCAGCATTTCATAATGTAGGTCTTAAAGTAAAAAGTGATGAGAGACCAAGCTTAGATAGACACAGTGTAAGGGACACGAGTGTGACAGTGCGGTGTCTCTCCTCGCATGTCATTTATCTTCCCGTGATAGGAAGCTGAATTATGAAGTCCCTTATTTTCCATCACTCTGTGAAGGTTGTTAAAAAAAAGCTTCTACAGAGATCCTTGAGAATCGTTACTAGATTAACAAGTAAGAATGCAAAGATTCCTAAATGTACCCTTGGTTATATATACAGATCTACAATAGATAAAATCTTAATTATGTGCACAAAAAGGCCTTGAAGGAATAGGATAATTTGTAAAAAGAAATACAATAGGTTTAATATGATTATTATTTTTTACTTATATATTGCCAGCATTTTATGCTGCACTTTAAGGTATTTAGCAATCTGATATACAAGTAAATGGGGTAAGACCAGAGAGAGTTGAAGCTGTTTGCTGGTATTTATAACTTTGTTCAAATCATCTCTATATACAGCTCCCTTAAAGAAAAATGTATTTACCCCTTCCAGTATTTTCAGTGACCTGTGGGGGACATGTAAAAAGACATGCCACCACTGTGATAGGTTTGTAAAATTACAGACTTCCACTGAATTGTCAATGATGGCCTCTTATTCCACTGACAAAGCAACCCTACGAAACGGCCGTCTTACAACCACACTGTTTGCTGCTGCAAATCACCCGCTGCCAGGTGAATTAAGAAAACCAAGGTGAATAAAGTCTTATCCCTACCTCCTGGCACCATAATACCATATCACCCACTACCTCCCGGCACCATAATACCATATCACCCACTACCTCCCGGCACCATAATACCATATCACCTACTACCTCCCGGCACCATAATACCATATCACCCACTACCTCCCGGCACCATAATACCATATCACCCACTACCTCCCGGCACCATAATACCATATCATCCACTATCTCCCGGCACCATACCATATCACCCACTACCTTCAGGCACCATAATACCATATCACCCACTACCTCCCAGCACCATAATACCATATCACCCACTACCTCCCGGCACCATGATACCATATCACCCACTACCTCCCGGCACCATAATACCATATAACCCACTACCTCCTGCGATCATAATACCATATCACGATCTACCTCCAGGCACCATAATACCATATCACCTACTACCGCCCAGCACCATAATACCATATCATCCACTACCTCCCGGCACCATAATACCATATCACCCACTACCTCCTGGCACCATAATATCATATCACCCACTACCTCCCGGCACCATAATACCATATCTCCCACTACCTCCCAGCACCAAAATACCATATCTCCCACTACCTCCCAGCACCATAATACCATATCACCCACTACCAGTGGCGCACGCAGGGGGGTTTCTGAGTACCCAGAAACCCCCCTAAGTCAAGTTCTCTCTGACTTAGAGTTTTTCTGAGGGTATATTCCAAAAGCTGGGACTCTCCCCTTTGAGGGACACTAGTAGCTTGTCTCTACTATTCTCAGAACCAGATATATCAGCCTTCCAGCAGCTGGTTACTGCTCCAGCTCCACACACCTAGTATGTAGTGTTATATACTCGTTGGCAGATTGCTCTGCCTCCTGAACTCTGATCACCTAGTCCCCAATAACATTTGGTAGGTGGGATTCTCTAGTTTTTAATTCCATTAAATTCTAAGAAATCTATTTCCGAGAACTGGAGATATCTGCAGTCAAGCAAGATGTCCACCCACCATAAAATTATGAATAATAAACCCACTGTGTGTGTGTGTGTGTGTGTGTGTGTGTGTGTGTGTGTGTGTGTGTGTGTGTGTGTGTGTGTGTATATATATATATATATATATATATATATATATATATATATATATATATATATATTATTATTATTATTATTATTATTATTATTATTATTATACATTTGGTCTATCTATAATACTTTAACTGACCCGGCATATACTGGGTCACCTAAGTGTCCATCTCCGTGCTTTGCTCCACCCCTCTGGAAACCCCCTTCTGAAAATCCTGCGTTTGCCCCTGTCTACTATTCTACATGCAAGTTGCATGTAGTAGTTTACAAACAGTGGTTCTGAACTCCAGTCCTCAACTACTCACACAGGTCATGTTGTGAGGATTTCTGTCTGCTGAAGCAAAAGGGGTCATTACTGACCAAGCAAAATAGACCAAGGTATGATAAAAAAATCCAAAAACATGACCTGTTGGTGGTGCTTGGGACTTGGGTTGAGACCCCCGTGTCTCGAGGCAATGGGCATGTTAGTAATTTATTTCCTGTTAGTAAAATATCACTGTTTTAGGGTATAACATATGCAGACTTAAAGAGGTTATAATCAAGGTAACAAAGAACAACATTTCGATTTAAAATAAAAGTCTTAACAAAAGGTATGCAACTGCAGCTTGCGAGTCTAGTCCTGCTGTACCATTTACAACATACCGTAGTGACATCTGAATCCGGTGGGGTCATCTCTACCAAGTTAATAAGGTAGGGTTCATCCTTCCACTGGGGGGCATTGTCATTGATATCCAACAATGTGATATTTACCTAGATAGAAAAATAAACGTGTGATTTAAAAATAGTAATAATAATGATGATTGTTATTAATCTATTAATCAAATTATACAATCTTTATTTCCATGTAAAGGAATTAGATACAGTATGAAGATGAAACAAATGGCAGTTGCCTTAGGCCTTCTCCTACAGTATGTGGTGGGGATGACATTTGCTGTGAAAATAATGCTCTCCTGATTTCAGATATCCTGCATCACATTAATTTGCCATTTCTGGGTTATCAAAACAGGTTATAGCAAAGTAACGTAACACACGGTTCTGTAAGTGCAGCCACAAATTAATTACACATGGTAATTAAATGTCTTTACACTTCCCTCTAGATAACTGTTAATTGAATATCACTGCGGTGCCCTGAACTGCTAGCCCATTATCTGTGTTAGCATGTTTGTGGTAACACCTCTCTATTAATATTTATTATGCAGCATTAAAATGGAAATCAAAACCTCTTAGATAAAATACATTAGAATTACGCAAAGAACTGCAATGAAAGAATTCTATAGCGGCACACAGAAAAACAAAAAAACATTTTAAGGCTTCTTTAATAGCATGAGACTTCTATTGAAGATGGGAATTCGTCCATAGCAACTAACGAGATTCCACTTCTTATTTATCTATCACCTTCTAGAATATAATAGATAAAATCTTATTTATAGGTTGCGATGGGCAACATCCCATCTTCAATAAAACTTCTATTTTAGTAAAGTTATCCCTCATAATTAGGTTACTTTTCCTTTGCTTTTCTGGTCATGATCATACTCCTATTTTTGTGCTGCGTTTCAAACTGCTACCACCTTCACATCGAATACATAATATTGTCTTTTAGTTAAAAAGATCTTGAAATATTGGTACGCAAGTTGAAACTTCTTACAGACTGAGCGCCTGGTTTCACCCTAGGTTGAACCTTATTGTAGATCTGTGCTCGGACCACCCCTATCTGTATGCTTGGTGTCATTGCTATAGAGGCATTTTAAGAGATGAGAGGGCCAACATGTAGCCTCCGCTGCAGGCCCCCTCCTCTCTGACTGCAAGTAGACTCTGGCCTTATTTATTATGGCAAAGTCTATTGCACATACGCAGGTCTCCGGAAATATGGCACACTCACCTTGCTCCTGGGGACATCTCCAGTGCATGTGGAAACCACTCTTTAAATGGCCGCAGTGGCCATTTAAAGAGTGACTTGTGTCTGCATTGCAGAGACGCTGCCGCAACACTCCGGAGGGGTAATTATAATATAGGGGTGCAGGGGCCCCTGTGCACTGCACTCATATTAGAAATGCCTATGTATCATCATCACCACAGTGTGTTTGATAACCAGTGTACTTATGCATCCACACAACTCTGCACAACCTGCCATTCTGTCAACAGGCAGCCACTACATTGCATACTGTAAGACTTAGCACTGAGGGTACTTAAACATTCTCAACAGGTCACCTTATTATACCTTAAATGGGCTCTTTGTGCAGTATTGCCCCTTGTAGAGCATGATAATTAGTGTAAGCCAATGGTTCTAAATGACGTCCTCAAGGCACCACAGCGGTCCACAGAAGTCACCTGTGCTAAGCCAGTCTAGCCTAAGAACATGAATGGTTGTGGTCCCTTGAGGACCGTGTTTAGAAACCACTAGTGTAAACAGTGCAACACCATAACATCTATTAGCAAACTCTGCCATCTTCATTTTACAGTATAACATTTTAGATACCACAACTTTAATGCAATCAGATCCTCAAAATTAACAAATAAATGCAATAAACCTAACCAGCAAATTGATAGGCAATGGGTGCCTGATGAATGTATGGTTTACATGTAAGCCACAAATAAGAAGATATCTTGGTGAAAGCTGTCTCCATTGAGACAATCAAAATATATTCAGCAAGGAAATACTGTTGCCCAATCATGAATTTTTTAAAAACATTTCTTACAATCTTATATATTCTAGAGTACAAACTGAGTACATGCGTGTTTTTTTCCTCTTCTGTATATTATATATATATATGCACCCTATAAAAGCATAGTGTGCTGTGAGCTTTAGACCAGATAGCATGCCTGGAATCAAACATTGATGTGATAGCTATGTGTATTGTAGCCATTTTCAGCGATAGTGTTAGGACCTGCAGAAAAGTGGGGTCCCGGGAAGGGGGCTGCAAATCTCCACTATTTATTATCAGTTAATTTAGTGTGTGCAGAGCCCCTAAAATGTTATATATATATATATATATATATATATATATATATATATATATATATATATATATATATATATATATAAAAATAATCAGGACCTGATGACGAAGCCATGAAATAAAAGCTTTGAAACGTGGACTGCATTACTGTTATCCTGAGGCGTTTTTGCAGCTGAGTGCCACCCGTGAGGCACGGGCCTAGGGGCGGCACATTTTATGGGCGGCAGCAGGCAGCCAGGCTGCTTGTGTGTTACTCACAGTCAGACAGGGTGACCTGAGGTGGCAGCACTGGGATCGGATGGCTGAGCGGAGCGATCGGATGGCCGAATGGAGCGGGCAGCAGCGCCTATGTCAGCAGCAGCGCCGCTTGTCAGTCACTTGCCGCTGCCCACTAGGAGTCGCACATACTGTAAATGACTGCTACGGTCCCACCGCGGCAGCGTCCCGTACGGCTCTTGATTCTCCACTCGGCTCACTGGCTTACAGGCTGAGCTTAGCCACTGCCCGGCGCCTATTGAAATATACACAGCCTAGTGGCTGCTGTGTCAATGGGACTGGGAGTGCAGGGGCGCCAAGTGCGCTTCTGCTTCCAAACACAGCCCTGCTTCAGCCTCCTCCGAGTCTGTCCTCACCTCCTCCAGCCCACGGCTGCAGTCTTCCTCTTCCCCACACTGCTCCATGGCCCGCGGCGGCAGTCTCCCTGGCCCAGGGCAGCAGTCTCTACCCCCCCTCCCCCTCCTTTCTGGCCCTCGGGCGCAGTCTCCCCCCACCCCTTGCTCACAGCTCTAATGTGGGTGAGAGCCGGCCCCAGGATCCCCCCGGTGTTATATGTATGTATGTATATTAATTTTAATAATGAATATGTTAAAATAGGGGGGGGGGGGTGGGCGGCCAAAAGTGTTGTGCCTAGGGGCGGCATGACCGCTAAATTCGCCCCTGCCTATCTTATATTGGGACTCCATGCCAGGAGGTCCAGGGAAGGCACCGGGCAAGCTGTCTGTGTTGAGGAGTGCTACCCTGCATATGTATGTATATATATATATATATATATATATATATACTGTAGGTTGCGGCCCGGCACTCTCCCAATCCAAACGCTGCGCCCCGGTGCCATTGGTAAAAGGATTTGTAGGTGGGGAAGAAATCACGACACTCCAGGGTAACTTTTCTAAAAAATGTATTCAGACACACCAATGTTTCAGAGCACCAATGCTCCTTTTTCAAGGTGAAGTAGTGTAAAATGACATCAGTCTACTAGTTCATTAAGAACTACTGCTATCATGCATGAACCTTGTATGTCACTTTTTGCTATATGATAGCACTTGATACTGTCACTCTTTGCTACAGCACCAAGAGCAGCCTGGCTGTCCAATGTCTTTAAACCTTGTCAGAAAGATGTCATTAATGGGATAAATTTTCTCCCAATCCCAAACAAATCTTGTAGTGTACAGTAAAGCCACACGATGAGATTTGAGCTTAATTTCACCGGATTCCAGTAGATTGGGGCAAGAAATCAGGTTAAATCGGCCCAGCAGCTGAAGGGGGACAGGATGCAAGTTCTCCTAGGGGAGAAGTTGCATATAGTATAGGCACCTTAAATCTAAATGGTGGTTTGTGTTTGGGCAACTTTATCAGTTAGATAACTCACATTTATCAGTAAATAAGTAATACCATAAAAGAGCATAATCCTTAAAAAAAAGACACAACATGGTACAATATGTTTTGAAAGAAAGGTAATATTGAAAAACTGCAACCCAAGGTCATAAAGAAGGAACTTGTGTTTGCCAACAGAAAATTAATAAACAACTCACAGTTGCAATGCCAATTTTCTGATTGGGTCCGACTCCACCATCCACTGCTCGGATAATTAAGATATACTCTGATTTAGCTTCCCGATCCAGTAGAGATGTTGTGGTGATTTCTCCTGTAAGCATAGACAATATCAAATAACAATCAATATTAAATTGACCAGAAAATTGGGTTTAACAATGCATTGTTCACAGCTTGGTGCATCAGCGATGTCTAAGCTTAGTAGAAAACAACCACTCACAAAAAATATCCTCAAAGCAACAGCAGAGCTAACAATCTAAAATAGCTAAATAAACTGACGACCTGTTAAATCCTAATTTGACAAGTTGTGATATGTAGCATTACATATTAGTTTTTGTATTTAGCATTACACTCATGTGATATACAGGAATATATAAATAAATTAGTAGAAATACAAGGGAGATAAACAGATACTTTGAAGGGAATAGGATCATTGGACAGACAAGCATTAGGTCGACAGTCAGTAGGTCGACATGACTGATGGTCGACATGGGGAAGGTCAACATGGGGTTTTCACTTTTTTTTGTCCCAAATTTCGACACAGACGACATGGACACTGAAACCTAGAACCTCTGCTCTCGCCATGCGCAAGGTGTGATGCCAGTGATGTGGGGATATATTTGTCATATCCAGTATACAATATAAACAAAACAGTTAACATTCTGACACCTCTCAACCTTAAATAGGTTTGTGAAAATCACAAAATGCTCTTTTCGATTTACAGGTTGAGTATCCCTTATCCAAAAAACTCGGGACCAGAAGAATTTTGGATAATGGATTATTCCGTATTTTGGAATATTTAATATTTCAATGATGTGTCTTTGCATTTATTTTCTACAAACACATCAAACACATGAAATACACACAAATATTTTTTATTTGTGCTTGAAACAAGGTTCCAAAATATGAAACAAAGTTTGTGTACTATCTCAGGCACTGAGCTTGAAAGCAATCATCTTCTTGCACATATTTACTGCCAGTTACATATCATGTCCCCAGTAGTGCCAGTTACATATGTCCCAAATAGTGCTTTTAGCAAAAAAAAAAGTATATTTTGGAGACTGGTTCTCGGAATAATTTGGTTAACGTATATCTGGATAAGGGATACTATTGAAAATGTATATTTGAAATAGTTTATTTTTTCCAGTTTTGTAAAGGTGTTATAACGTCATGTGTTTTTAAAGTTTTGTTATTTCTCTTTTTAGAACCAATCTTTCCAAGAATGTACCATATATTTTTGTCGTACAACAGAACAGGACGATTGTAAATAATTAGTTTGAATCTTCTGCCATTGTTTTCCGCTAAACCTCAATCTCTTTAATGGCTTTCCTTTCTCATGCACTCCCAAAGCTTCTGCATTGATAGACAGAATCAATAGAGAAATAAAAATAGGAGCATTTCAGTCATAAGAACTGCGGCAGTCTAAGCACTGGACGATCTGCTATAACTCTATTTTTATTTCAACTCCAACTTTTACAAAGGAGCTTTTCAAAACAATAGAACGGATGACAATGATAATGAAATAGAGGAACGACACTTCTCCATTACTCATGGTCCAGCGTAAGCTATTCTTGGACAGGCTTTATTGTAGTCTACGCTGTCGTCTTCGCTTTGCTGGAAGTAATAGGGGATGGGGGGGGGGGATGTCATTTGCAGTCAGGTGTCCCCAATCACTAAATCAAAACAATAGTTAACTCTTAAATTCTGCCTATGAAATTCCATCTCAATAAAATAAAAATATGCAACATTATCATGCCATTGTTTTCCTGCATTGTTATATCTTTTTGCAATTATAAATAAGCGGTTAAAACGACATGATGAACACACAGTTAGGTAGCATGTCCAGAGTTCAGGCTGGGTAGGTTGTTGAACCAGGAGGAACTCAAGCCATGAGTCTCAGGGGTAGTATCGGGTATTTCATTTTGATCATTTTGTAATATACATTTAGTATAATAGTATTTATTGGGGATGAAAGGGCTTGGATCTCAAAGAACAGATTCCAACCGAACTTCCAGGATCTAAGTGGATATGAGCAAGAACTTAGATCTCTCGGCCTATCTTGGATCCAAATGGGTTGACATCTCAATGGCTGAGAAAGACGTTCTCACAGCTCCTGGCCAATGGTTCCCATCACTCTCATCTCAACATGCTGCTGCTCTGCTGCAGAGACACACAAACCAGGCATAGCAGCACTGTGTACACTGTAGTGTTCGATACATCATCATCAGCCACCGAGGAAATATACCAGTACACTTACTGTATGTAACAGTAACCAGAGGGTCCCCCCTCCCCATTCCCAACCCTTTTAGCTGCTGTCACAGTTTGTGCATTACTACAGCTAGCATTTCTACCCATAATGTATTTGACCAACACTGGATCCTAAGCATATCATCCTCCAGTGTTTGACCCAATGCATGTCGACATTTTATGGGTCAACTTAATGACTGTATAACGTTTAGCCAGCTAGGCTTTGGCCTATAGTGGTGAACCATATTGTGAGCTGTGAAGTGGTCAAAATATTAAGTGGAAATGCCTGGAAATGAATGTAATGGAGGTTAACAACACTGTAAGGACAAAAATGCTATTGTGTCATTTTAGCTATTTTTATAAACTATTGAAAAATACAGACACAAAGCCAAAACTCTTGAGGGCGGTTTTGGCAAAACCAAAACACAAATGAATACAGATGGAGCCACTGCTGGCGTGTCCGCCGGTGCGCCATCCACTGCATATCTCTAGTTTTTATGCATCTTTGCTTCTAAACTAGCATAAACATAGCAAATGTAACTTTCAGATTCATTTTTGACTCTACTATTTTATAATATACTGTACATTGTAACCAACTATTAACACCCTGGAATTTTTATTTAGGGGCCAGGTAAAATTATGTAAACTTTGCAAATCATCTTCATAAGGTAAGTAGCTTGGTCCATATGCTTGTGACCTCAGTTTTGCAACAATGCACTTCATTGGTCATCCCAGTCTGCATGAAGACACATTCACAAAGGGCACTTGAATATTCACAGAGGCAAAAAAAACATTTAGAGATGCCTTGTTCCAAAACAACCCTAAAAATTAAGCTTCCTTCCCCTTTAATGCCCTCTTTTTTAATTCAATAAGAAAAATGAGCCTTAAACTAAAGAAATAATATTAACTGACTTTGTACTGTATCAACTCTCTCTCATAGGGGGAAATCTATCAACCTTCTAAATCAGTTTCCAAGTAGCATTTATCAAGTACATTCCCTTAAAATGATAAGTAGAAGCTGATTGGTTGCTCTAGACAACTTATACACTTGCCCAATCTTTAAAAGTTTTGACACAAGCCCCATCCTCATCAAAAGTTAGAAAAGAACTCTAGAGCTAAAGAGTTTCTTTGCCTACAAGTCCAATATGAATAAACTACAGTCATTGCATTCAATTAGGTCTCTAAGACCAGTGGCGGCTGTTACCTTTTTGCAGGAGGGGGGCTGCCGCTGGTCTCAATGCCAGCAATCCCCCTGCAGCCACTTCTGCACCTGGCCTCTTCGCGTTCCCGGCGCCTGTACGATGATTACAGGTGCCGGGACTGGTGCATGCACAGTACCGACCTCGATACTGAGCATGCGGCCAGCTTCTATGGACTATTCCTGCAACAGCCCATAGAAGGGAAATAGCCATCTCAGCGCCTGTACAAGCACCGGAATCAGCACATACGCAGTACAGATGTGGGTACTGTGGATGCGCACACTCCGGATTTTATGGGCTGCTGCATGGCAACACCTTCCAATGGGACTGCCTTGTTGACTGGCAGGTCGGACTTTCAATAGAAAGTCATTGAGCGCCATAGTGAAGCCAGAGCAATCTCACAGGCTGAATCTGGTTTCACTACCGTGGTGGGTTTTACCTAAGGGGGGGGGGGGGTGGTCAGCGGCCCATAGGTAAAAACCACCATGGTCTAAGACGGTGTACGGTCACTAGGTTGACTGTCATAAGGTCAACCACTAAAGGTTGAAACATGAAAAAGGTTGACATGGCTTTAGGGCAACACAAGCTTTATGTCGACATTGGAAAGGCCGGCAGTCAAAAGGTCGACATGGGTTACGTGTTTTTTTTTTTTTGAGCCGACGAGAGTGGAAGGAGAATAGAATAGTATGCCAAGCTTTTGGTGCCCATGTCGACTGTGTCAACATTAAAAAAAAAGTTAAAACCCAAGTCGACCCTTTGATGGTCAACCTTCCCAAGGTCGACCTAATGACCATGTCGACCTGAAGCCGTGTCGACCTAAAGTGGTCGAACTCATGCATATCAACCTTAGTTTGATCAACCAAATGACACATACCCCTTTCTATCATATAAATGTGTCACATAATAAATATCTTACGAAGAATACAATAATGTCACATATTGCCAAAAGAAAAATGGAAAGGTTTGAAATAAATAATGGGAACAAAACAGAGATATATATTAACATGTTCATAACAGCAAATTAATTACCAGTTTCAAAAATATAAATCTTGAAAGTACTCAAGATTGTTTAGTACGGTTGTGACGGATCTACCCACCGCATCCTCCAAATTACTTCCTATTAAGACACTGCCTGATCCCTGCAAATTTGACTAGTTTGCAACTCCCACGAAAAGTACTTATGTCTTTACAAGTCAGCAGTCGGACACATCTAGGCATGGTGAACATAACACAACATTATAGCTTCTTAAGCAGGTGGAAGGATTTAAACAAGTGTGAAAGACGGCAGAATCAGCTGGGGCCCATTCTGAGAGTTAGATTGCTGCCAACAATATTTTTCGGTTCAAGGAATCAGTTCAACATTAACGTTTATGCTGAATAATTCCCCATGAAGAGGGTTTTAATGGAAACTTTCACAATAAATTGTTGAATACAGCAATGCCAAATAAACTGCAGATTACTTGCATGTTTCATTAGGGAAACAAATAACACAAACTTTTGCATCATAAATCATACTAGGTTGGAAGACAATCTGCTAGTTCAATTTTAGATAAAAATTGGTAGTACACTAAGCAAATTTATTAAAGCGTACACACTAGGCAATTTGTGTACGCAGCGCATAACGGGCAATGGGAGAGCTGACATACAGTAGACAAGTGTCGATGCTCAGGGGCGGATTGTCCCACCGGGAAACCGGGCCGTTTCCCGGTGGGCCGGCCCAAAACTCTTAAAAAGGGGGCCGGCAGCGCTCGCCCCTGGGCTGGCTGGGCTGCGAGAAGCGGCCGCAGCACTTTGTCCAGATCAAACATGGCCGCGGGAGGCCTGCTGCGCACACAGCACCTCCCACTGCCTGATTCAAGATCCCCGCTGGAGTGGCGGATACAGGGACACTGGACGCCGAGAGGAAGCTGCCCCAGGTGAGCCGTCCCCCTAATCCCCTTCCCCGAGGGTGCATCACTATTGCCGCCAGCCCCCCCTCCCCCGGCACTCATCACCATCACTGCTACCCCCCCCCCCCAGGGGCACGCATCGCAACTCCTGGCGCCACCAGCCCCCACCCGGTTTTGGGAGCCAATCCGCCCCTGTCGATGCTGGCAGCGGCCATGCTGCATCTGGTAGGATGGCCTTCACTAGGCATGTCTTTCATCAGCCATAATATCAATCATGACACGTGGAAGTGTGCATCGCCGTTGGCATAGCATGTACACACTGGACGATGTGCCCAGTATTTTGGAGGGATCCTTTGGATAAGATGACATACAGATGGAGCGCCTCTCATTCATCACTGTGAATCACCAGAATGCCCCCACTGGCAATCGCTGATGGAGAGGTGCTCCATCTGACTGGGATATGCGAGTGTTTCACACGCACACGCGTCCCAGCCGCTCGGCTTCGGGGAGCGAAAACCCTGCCCGTCTCTGCTTCAAAGAGATGGGTAGGGTTAGGGAGGGGTGCGGGGAGGCGGCAAGGTGGCGGTGGCGAGCTCCGTCGCAAGGCGGGGGCGAGCTGACGGCTGTATGAGCGGCGCTACATCTGTACCATGTGGAGCAGTGATGTTCAACCTTTTCCAACTCTCGGCACACTGATAAGATTTTAACATTGAAAATGCACACCATCAGGACCCCACGGGGGAAAAAAACAACACACAGCATCCACACAGCAATTAAACAACACAGTTGCCCCCACGGATTCAGTATGAAATCCTGGCGGTCGGGATCCCAGCGTTCAAAATCCCGACGCCGGAATGCCGAGAAGGGGGGGGGGACGTGGATCGCCCCCCCCCCTTGCGGGCTCGCTGCGCTCGCCACGCAGTGGGCCCGATGCCTCGCTACGCTCGGCACGCTAATTTATTCTCCCTCCAGGGGTGTCGTGGACACCCACAGAGAGAGAAACTGTCGGGATTCCAGCGTTGGGATTCTGAACGCCGGGATCCCGACTGCCGGGATTTAAACTGCATCCCGCCCCCACAATAGTACAAATATAGTATTTTTGTCACATAAGCAGCAGAAAGAGAAGAGATGATAAGAAAGTAGGGAAATAGATAAAGAATAGGTACTGTATTGTTTATAAACAACAATACAGTATGTGGATAACAAAAAGGTATCTATTCAAAAGGCTAGTACCGGAACAAGTGTGTTTTAACTGGTCATGGTTTTCTATTATATGCGTAAAATGAATATATATATATATATTAGAGATGAGCGGGTCCGGATTCCCGAGATCCGACAGATCCGAATATTGGGGATCCGGGCCAGATCCGAGCCGGCTCGGGAGTTCCCGCCTGAATTCCGGACCAATAACGAGGCCGAACGTCATCATCGCGCTGTCGGATTCTCGCGGGAGCGGGATCTTATAAAAGACGCACGCGCGCCCCGCCATCTTCACTCCAATCTTGGAGAGGGAAGAGGGTGGTTGGGAAGCTCCGTGTGCTCCGTGCTGTGCTCTGTGCCATGTGCTCCGTGACCTGACCTGTGCCCTCACTGCCCTGTGCTGTGCTCCGTGCCATGTGCTCCGTGCTGTGCTGTGCTCCGTGACCTGCCCTGTGCTCCGTGACCTGCCCTGTGCCCTCACTGCCCTGTGCTGTGCTCCGTGACCTGCCCTGTGCCCTCACTGCCCTGTGCTGTGCTCCGTGACCTGCCCTGTGCCCTCACTGCCCTGTGTTGTAGACTTGAGAGTCAGTGACTGTTTATAGGCCTGAGCCCTGTAGTGTGATTTAACTAACTAGGTGCTGCAGTGCTCACACGCACGGGCTGCAGTGTCCACTGTCCAGAGGCTGTCCTGTGGCCCGTGCCCTGTTGTGATTTATTTAGCCCTGAACCCTGTGTTTTTTGTGATTTAACTAACTCAGTGCTGCAGTGCTCACACGCAGGTGTTAAAGTGCTGCTGAGTAGTACACTGTGTACAGGGGCTGCAGTAATACAAGGGGCTGTGTCCAGTGTGACGGCCTATATCTTATCCATTGTCCAGTGTCACGAGTCACTCACGACATATATCCTGTGTCCTGTCCTGTGTGACGACTGACGACATATCCTGTGTCCAGTGTGACGACATATATCCTGTGTCCAGTGTGACGACATATATCCTGTGTCCAGTGTGACAACATATATCCTGTGTCCAGTGTGACAACATATATCCTGTGTCCACTGTGACGACATATATCCATTGTCCAGCGTGACATATATCCAGTGGCCAGCGTGACGACATATATCCAGTGTCCAGTGTGACAACATATATCCAGTCTCCAGTGTGACAACATATATCCAGTCTCCAGTGTGACAACATATATCCAGTCTCCAGTGTGACGACATATATCCTGTGTCCAGTGTGACGACATATATCCTGTGTCCACTGTGACGACATATATCCTGTGTCCACTGTGATGACATATATCCTGTGTCCACTGTGACGACATATATCCAGTGTCCAGTGTGACGACATATATCCAGTGTCCAGTGTGACGACATATATCCAGTGTCCAGTGTGACATGTAACCATTGTGTGACGGCATATATCCTGTGTCCAGGAGTGACATATATTCATTGTCCAGTGTGACGACATATAGCCTTTGTCCAGTGTGATGACATATATCCAGTGTCCAGTGTGACATATCCTGTGTCCAGTGTGACGACATATATCCTGTGTCCAGTGTGACAGGGGCTGTGTCCAGTGTACAGGAGCTGTGTCCAGAGGCTGTGTCCATTGTCCAGGGGCTGTGTCCAGGGTGACAGGCTGTGTCCAGTGTCCAGGGGCAGTGTCCAGGGGCAGTGTCCAAGGGGCTGTGCCCAGTGTGACAGGCTGTGTCCAGTGTTAAGTAAGGAAAATAAATAAAAGTAATAAATAAAATAAAATAAAATAAAAACACATTTTTGGAGGATGATGGAGGAGGAAATAGTGGGAGATCAGCAACCTGATAGAAGTGCTGAAGCTGCTACCACCAGTCATGACAAGGCCGATACCTCTTTGTATTTTTTGCTCTTTGGAGCATTTCTCTTTTTTTGGGATAGTTTATTAAACTGCCACCCTGTCTGCCCCTGCAGTGCCGCTCTGCTTCCAAGATGTGCCAGGTTGGAAGTGTAAGGTCCACATGTACAGTATGTGATGCCCACTGCTGTCGCTTAGCTCAGTCATCCAGCTACCTCGGTATAACCTTTTGGCCCAACTACATTAAATGAAAACAATTTTGTAAGCTGTGAAGTGATCAAAATTGACTAGAAATGAGAGGAAACTAATGTTATTGAGGTCAATAATACTTTAGGGGCAAAAACAGGCCCAAATTCTGTTATTTTAGCCATTTTTAGCATTTTTTCATAAAAATCCAGATCCAAAACCAAAACCAAAACCCACAAGGGTGGTTTTGCCAAAACCAATCCAGATCCAAAACACGAAGGGAGATCCAGATCCAAAACCAAAACCCGAAAAAGTGGCCGCCGCACATCTCTAATATATATATATATATATATATATATATATATATATATATATATATATATATATATATATCAGAATCAGAATCAACTTTATTGGCCATGTATGCTTGCGCACACTAGGAATTTTTTGTGGATTTACAGTGCAGCATCAAGCAGGGATGAAGGTGGGGGGGGGGGGGTGAAGGCATTACATACATTACATTAAGACATTACATGTGGAGAACACATACCCGCCGAGCTGCACAGCGCCTAGGCAGCCATCAGTGGCACCACTGGTCGCTGCAACAGCCAGGAAGGTAGCATTAAGTACAGTTATCACATAGGGAGCACATACCCGCCAAGCTGAACAGCACCTAGGCAGCCATCAGCGGCGCCACTGGTCGCTGAAACAGCCAGGTAGGTAACAATACAAGCAGAGAGACAGTACAGTTATCACACATGGAACATATTTGGCTGAGCTTCACAGCGCCTAGGCAGCCATCAGCGGCGCCATCTTGATCATGCTGCTCAAAGGCAGCAGTAATAATATTATTTTCATGGCAACTGAAGCATGAGTTCGACCGGATGCAGCACTTTTCTTCCAAAGCTGGCACACCCTGCCAGCTTGTTGTTCAAAGGATGTGCAACTAGTGATGGTACAGCATACAGGCTTTGCAAACAGTGGTTACAGAGGTACATGGTACAAATCATTGTAAAGAGACCGTAAACAAAGAAAATACATAGCTTTCATCAGCTTAGAGGCTGAGAGAGATGGTAATTGGTGAAAAATAAAATATATATATGAAAAGAACAAGGGCATGGTCCGCCCTATTGCAAATTCACAATGGGGACTGATGTGGAACATCTGCGCATAAGCACATATGCACATGTGCAGGTCTTTTCTGCGGGTGCCCTTAGGGACTTAGGTGCTTGCAGTGGGGTGGGCGTACAGGAAGCAGGCAGGGAGAGTTCGCTTGTGAATGGGCAGCGTTTCCTGGGCTTACCCACGAAAATGCTGGGTGCGCCCTAGAAAATGCTGGGCATCCCCATGCAAATGGGGGAGCTACCTGGCTTCCATGAGCGTCAGCTGACATCACAGGATGTCAGCTGACCACCCTGTTCACGGAGCAGAGCGACTCTAATCTAAGTCACCAGGGAGTGTATTGGAATAGCAAGTGCTTCAAAAATTTGTGAATGATAAAAACAGATGGAAACGAAAACAAAAATGTAACTCTACTAAAGATTACTGCCAGCATGATCATATCAGAAAAGCATCACCTGATCGAGCATTTATTCTAAATTGAGGTGAACCATCCAATGAATATATAATAGACTCCTGGCCATATTCTCTGGAACGGTCCAAATCAGTTGCATTGAGAAATAGCACGGTAGCACCTGAAGAATGTAAGGAAAAAACACAGTTAATCCTAATGTAAGCTACCTTTGATACTGCACATATGTAAATGGTAAGATATGGAAACTAAAATCCAAATGGGATCAATCACCAAAGTGTTTATTTAAGTCACATGAAAAGCAACACGTTTGGGTAGTTTTGAGAAAGGGCACTTGGCAGCCCAATACATTGTTGTATATTTCAGATCGTTTGGGGATAATTTACTAAGATGGGAGTTTTATTTCACATGGGATGTTGCTATGGACAACCAATCAGAATCTACTTCTCAGTTATTTAGCACATAATAAATAGTATCTTAAAAAAACACTGCCCATAGCAACATCCCATTGGAAATAGAACTCCCATCTTAGTAAATTTCCCAATATATATCTCAAATACAGACCCTCCAACATCTCGGCCACCAAAATCAGTACAGGGGGTGTGGCCATAGATAGGGCGTGGTCATGGGTAAAAGGGGTGTGGTCATGACCCTTTAACTGTCCAGTTCATTTAAAATTTTGACCCTACCTGAGGGTTCCTGATGTTCTAGAAGCGTAGGCGCTGGGCAGGAATCTCCCTATACTGTACTTCTGAAAGTCCCGTCGGCTGTGCGGGGTCTGGCTGGAAAGGAAACTTCAGCCACTGCTAGTCCTTGCTGCGGCACTTCGGTCCCCCTGCTGGTGTCGTCATGCATCCCATTCTTGATCCCGGCAGCGGCTTGTGTCAGTCACTGCAGACTGGCTGCGCACAGCCTGCTGGGACTAGTAGTCTGCCCACAGCTATACTATGAAGTCCCCCAACCGCAGGCTATCCCCGAGCAGAGTGGAGGCGAGTCTGCCGCGTCACCCCGCCCTGTACCCTGGGAGATGTAGTCCAGGCAGGCCTCTCTCCCACGCTCCCTGGGGAGCAGTCGGTGTTGTCCTGAACTACAATTCCCAAAATTCCTCAGAAACCGGTACAATGGGTACTGGCAATTTTAGCCGGTACAGAACGTTAAAAAACGGTACTGTACCGGCTAAATCGGTACAGTTGGAGGGTATGCAAATATACTGTACACTATTTCTAGACACACAGACACACACACACACACACATACAAAGGTGGTTCAGTAAGTAAGGTAACAAGACATCTCACATGTGTACTGTTCTATATTTCATTCTAATTTCCCACCAGAACAGGTATATCGCTGTTTCCCCCTCACTCATAGCCATAAAGTTAGTTACACATTATGCAATATGGTTTATGATTACTATCGCTAAGGATTTTCCCTTTAACTGCCTATGACCCTGGACAAACAATATGGTGCATACATGCTGACTGATATCATTATTGTTATAGTGCTTTAACATTAGATGATATGCACAACAATATCTTTAATGATATTTTTATCGTGCATATAAATAAAAAATCTTCTATAGTATATACGCACCTTTGGGGCCAGATTCAAATATTTTTTGCGCAAGCTTGGGCGCATATGGCTGCCAGCACATGATTTCAGCTCGCAACCGCTGGGGGTGGCAAGCTGAAATGAGCAAAAAGTCACCCATTTGGGTGCACAAATGGGTCATGTCACACTCATTTGTATCGTCAGGTTTAGCCGCAATGCGGCCTAAGCCCGACCTTAATGGGTGCGATCAGCGTGATACTAACATCACTTGCTATCATCGGGCACAATTAAACAATTGAATCTGGCCTTTAAACTCTACCTCATATCAGTAATACTGACTCAACATCAGCAGTAGGATGAAGGGCCTGGCAGAAACATGGTCAAACATTAAGTGGCTTGTGCGATCAGATATCTGCATGTAAAGGGCATATCAGCAGCTGAAATTCATCACCAACTTGCTGGGGCGCAGAATGATGATGTCATCATTTCACAGAAATAGGTTTGGGTTTGCTGTACTGTCTTTGATAACGGCAGAACACAGGTTTAAGATGAGGAATAGGATTTTTGCCACATTGAAGATCTGATTTAAGATAGGACAGCTGCTTATGAGTCAGTGAAGTTGCTGACAAACTGAACATCTCAGTAGGTGCAACAACAGCATTCATGAGCAGCTGTGGTACAGAAAAAGTGTTCATGCTGGGTAGCGAAGCAACTCACAGAAGTTCACAAAAACAATAAGATGGGATTGTCTCTCATATTCAGGAGGAGGGAGTGCAGCATATTGGTACAAGCAAGGATATGTGGGTACATCATGTGACACCGGAAATGAAGCAATTATCCATGACATGGAACCACACATCCTTCTCACCTTTAAAGAAATTCAAACCAATTCCATTAGCAAAGAGGGTTATGGCGAATGTGTTTTTTGGATCATAGGGATGTGCTTCTTGTTTATTTCCTGACCAAGGGTAATTCTGTGAATGCACACTGCTACTGTGACACATTTAGTAAGATGTGGAGCGCAAGTGTTGAGCCTGGGTTTCTGGGAACAACATCATATTGCTGCAGAACATTGTGGGCCACACTCAGCTAACCACACAGGTGAGTTGCTACCATTGGGGGGGGGGGGGGGGTTGGACCATTGAGTTTAATCTCTTTGGACCACTGAAGTGAAGAAGCACCTGGATGGAATGCGATTTGGAACCGAAGGTGAAGTTTAGTAAGCTGCCATGACCTAGCTTCAGGTGTTTGACACAGATTTCTTCTATCCTGGAACAGGCACCAAATAGTCTGTACCAAGGCCATACTGTTATACAGCTATACGTTTTGAATAAATTTACACAATTAGAGATCTTGTTACCTTATTTAATGAACCACTCTTCTATACACTTGTATCGCTCCATCTATCTATCTAGTCTACATCCATATACATCACCTGCCATGATGTTTTCCAGTACTGTAATGACATAAGATGGCCGGCTGAATGTCGGAGGGTTGTCATTCTCATCCTGCACAAGAGAAAGAAAAGTGATTTAATGACATTTATTTGTGTAGCATAAAATTCTGCCCTATCTACTGTCTATACTTGGCAACTTTCAGAATGCCACTTCCAGGTGTCTAATTACAGTATATCATCGGAAACCAAGAACACAATCCAAACAATGTACAAACTGATACTAGACTGCAAAAGCAGTCTGCAAAATCACATCTGCAGGGCCAGTGCCAGGTTTTTCAGAACTCCAGGAAAGATATTCAATCCCGGGTTACAACTATAGGCTGGCCCAATAGCAGCAGGAGATTGTCTACCCCCAAAAGCTCAGCTTACTGTTGCCACCACACCCACACACCAATACCTACTTTCCAGAACCTAAGGTGTGGTGGAGGCCTCTTAGAAGTTCAACACCTGTCGTTTGCATTAAGTTCAACAAGGACGCGTCTCTCGGAGTCATCCTTTATTGTGTGATCGTCATTCTGAGGAGTGCGCCCTAGATTCTGAAGTCCCTAGGCAGCTGCCTAATGGTAGAGTCAGTCCAGAACGTCTGATATGACAACATGCATGCCTCCTTAACCTGATTACAATATTTGTTTAGCTTTCAGCAGAATCCTGGTCAACATAAACAAGTCTGTTTTTCCTTTAAGTTCTGTCTCGGAATGGCAGCAAATCAGCTTGTGGATTGGCCTCAGTTGGTAGAAAATCTAGAGATAGAGGGCGGCGTTCTATCTATCGTTCTATCATATATATTAATGTTTCAGTCCCTATTATCTGCAAGTCTAGCCAAACGCTCGCTCTGTTTTATTACTATGTGAAAAACAGCAGTTTCCGGCTGACAAAAAGGCAACCGGCACTAATATGTTACAGAGAAAATGTGTCACTGTTTTTCTCAGCAAATAAATTAGAGATGCTAAACAGCGACGATTAAGGCCTGGAAACATGTAGACGCATTAGTCGTTCATTCAGATAAAAATTCTAGCACAGTCTCATTTACATTTGACTAAATCCCAAATAACATCTATGTATGTAGGTCTCTTCTTATACATAAGTAGGATTTACTAAACTAAATCTCTATTTATATACACCCCAATTACAGAGTTTTTATGCCCCCTCCTCGTTTTCCTTTTTTGATTGTGCTGAAGAATTTCTTTGGTGAGAAAGACTAAAAGAAGTGACTTGACAGCTACTTTTAACCAGCATCATCCAGCCTCCAAAAAGCCAGTGACCTTTTCAAGTTGGGTTTTTCGACTAAAGTGATTACGCTCTTCAAAGAGCACTTAGGGGAAGTATTTAAACTCTGTCAAACATCCCACGTCCTTTTCTCTCTCTCCCCACCTACCTATTTGATTTCTAATAATCCAATGTTAATTTGTCTCAGCAGAGGCAACACCGCAGAAAGCGAACAATTTCCTTGCAGATGGTAGAGCTTATTCGGGAGACAACATTATTTCCTTCCCCGAGGTCAGGCAATGATTTTAATGCCCGGTTACACTTTGTGTTGTTGAACGAGTCAGCTTATGAAGGTCAGATGTTTCTATTCCCCAAGCTTTTGTCAGATCAAATTAATTGCATGCACTGAATGTCCAGGAGAAGTCAAGCGCTATGATCGGGAGAGGATTTGGCCTTATGAGATGATGACTTCCTGTGAAGTATATACTGTATATTCTAGTGACAATCGGGTCTGACAGAGGACAATTCTACTATGGTGAAAATGTACTAACAGTGTATAAGTGATTTGTTTATTTAAGTTATTACAAGGTAAATGGATAAATAGTAATATATTAAAGTATACAATGGCTGATGCATAGGGATGACCCGCAGTTGGGATGCCGGCTTTAAGAATACTAGTCAGATCGCTTAGAGTCTTTAGACATGAGCCCTTCACTCCCCAATAAATTTCTTTGGAAGTGAAAGTACGGGTTCATTGTGCAGCTGTCCCCCATTAGGGTTAATACATTAATAAACAATTGTTGAGGGCAGGGCATAAAGTGGTCATGCAGAGGTGGAGGAACTCATTTCTCTATGTCACCTAATTACAACACCTCCTTTCTCCCCAATAGACAGAGAGAGGGCCAGTGGTAGGGTTTTTGGCATCCCCCTGCAAACTAAAATGCTTTTCTGTGCAGTGCCAATGTACAGGTTAAAATGTTCCACCTCACCATTAGAGGCGGTGGAACTAAGTTCCACCCCATCCCCCCTCACTTTAACCCCTGGTTGAGGAAAATAATAAGAATAGATGGACAGATAAGTATCTAGGAGCCACAAGTGCAGAAATTGCAGAGGATCTCCACCAACATCCAAGCTTTACCCATTCCACCTTGCAAACATATGTCCCAGAAGCTTCAGTGTGGTAAGAACTCCTCGGTGTGCTCCAGAGGCTGGCAGCTTATCAATGCTGCAGTAACGGGAACATATATTCGGATTCAGTATTGAATCCCGGCGGTCGGGATCCCGGCGTTCAGAATCCCGACGCCGGAATCCCGACAGCCGAAATGCCGACAAGGGGGGGACGTAGATCGCCCCCCCTTGCGGGCTCGCTGCGCTCGCCACGCAGCGGGCCCGGTGCCTCGCTACGCTTGGCACACTAATTTATTCTCCCTCCAGGGGTGTCGTGGACACCCCAGGAGGGAGAAAGTGTCGGCATTTCGGCGGTCGGGATTCCGAACGCCGGGATCCCGACCGCCGGGATTGTAACTGCATCCCATATATTCAAACCACCAATAACACTGGATACCCGTTATATGGATAAGTCTGTAAACTTAAGCGTTATTAGTAAGAATCCAGGAAGTATTAATGTTCTGCTGAAAACACAGTGATATTCGGCTTCGCGCATATATCCATCTATTAAAAAAAGGCTCCGCAACGCTAATGTTTTTGCACACTTTTATGCTAGGTAAAACTAGCTATGTTATGAATACATCTTGATCAAGCCATTGATTCAATTTCCTCCATAATGCTTCAAATATATTTGAAATACCATAAAAACATTAAAGCGGGTGGGATTTCCTAAACAAAAAATGCGGTAAAACCCTGTTTTCTGGGTTTTTACCACATTTTTCAAATTCACTAAAGCCCCTCTAAGCAGGGCTTCGCAGCGGGAGTTACTGTATGCCAAGTCAAGCTGATGTAACCCCATAGAAGCCCATGGGCTTCTCTTTGCAGCACCGCTGTGTGAATGATCCCACCCAGCATGCCCCACTGCCGCCAGCTACTGTACACATGCCCAGTTGGACTTCCCCGTTAGAAACAAGGAAGTCCAGGCAGTAGTGGGGATTGCAAAGGGCAGCTCTTCTCAGGAGAGCTGCTTTGCATTGCTCAACGCATATGTTAGTACATATGCAATGAGCATCGGCACGATGGGCGGCAGGATGTACCGCTGCAGCTTGGTGCATCCTGCCCAGCTTCTGTTACCAGCACCCTACAAGCCACATACAGGCAGCATCAGAGTAGTGACAGTGACACACCCTTGGACTTCTGACCTGGGCACCAGCAGACGTTGCACACATTGCTGCCTTCAGAAATTGTGAAGCCAAGAACTGAGGAAATAGGCAGAACCAACAGAACCCCCCCCACACCCCTCCCCCAGTTAGGAGCGGAGTATAATGTAGGTGGTGCTATAAGAGGGGTGGGGTATAAATTGGTGTGTAAACCTGTTTTTAAAAAATTGACATTGCTTTGGCTGTGGGCAGGTGCTATTATAACATGTCAACACATAAATACCCTCATGGCAGCTCCACCGCACTCACACACATATACCCCAACCACCTCTCCCTCTTACACACAAATATATACCCTAGCTACCAACTTCTCACACATATATGCTCCTGCCCCATCCTCCTCCCTCTCATAACTATACCCCAATATATATACCCTCATTTATATACCTCAATACTGCCGATACATCTACCTCCTACAGATATACCCTATGCCCAGCCATCTACATCTCACTGATAAAACCTAGTAGGACAGCCATGATCATGCAGACATAAATTTACCTTATCTCTGAATACCATTAAATGTGTTGCTTCTTTGTATTCCTAGGGATTTGTTCATATAGTACATATTGGCAGTTGCTTTGACTTCTCCATGATGGTAGCCATTTTGATGAAGACATTTATATACATTCATCCGCAGCTGCAGAGCCAGCCAGCGTCCCCTGGGCCAGAAGTACTAAGCCTTGAAAAAAGTGATGAAATGGAGAGTGATAAACAACCAGCCAATCAATTTCTGCCTGACATTTTTCAAACCCAGCCTGTAACATGGCAGGTAGGAGCTGATTAGCTGGTTGTTTATCACTCTCCATTTCATCACTTTTCAAGCTTAGTACATCTGGCCTCCTGTCCGAGACCAGGACAAGAGTACCTGCAGTCCCCCCTGATGGCGCATCATCAATAGTTACAGCCCTAAAATCAATTCATCGTTTCAGGATAGCCCACCATGGTCATTGGATCAATATCAACCAATCATTCATTAAGATTCTGCTTAAATTGGAGGTGCTATTCTGTGTTATTCGCAATACGTTTTCATTTGGTAACAGACTATCAGTCAAAGCCAAGGCAAAGTTACAAATCTAAAGGCGGCATAGAGTTTTATATTTTGCAAATTGCTCACTTAGAGTATGAAAATAAATCTGCAGCCACTAAAACACTATAAAATATAAAAGCTTAAAAGCTTTTTGGATCAAATAAACATTTATTTTTTAGTTTAGACATTTTTTAAATGGTAAAATGTACATTATTAAGACCACGGATATATGTATCTATGTGTATATATATATATATATATATATATATATATATATATATATATATATATATATAAAAAGGAATGAAGACAAACAGCGGCACTCAAACGGGATTTTGTAAAGCGTGTATTGTAGAAAAAGGTTTTTCGTTTTTCCTACAATACAATAAAATCCCGTTTGAGTGCCGCTGTTTGTCTTATTTTCTGTCCACAAAATTTATCCGGAAGGCACCAGGGTAACTGAACCCAGCTGAGGGAGTGCCAGGCCAAAACACAGAACTCTGTGTATATATATATATATATATATATATATATATATATATATATATATATATATATATATATATATATACATATATATATATATACGGATATTTTATGTACTGCAGCTACTTGTAAATGTTGAAAATACAACTTGAACTGTACCTACAATTATCCTTTAATGAGATGCAGTTAACAGAAAATATATTTGTTCATGCTCAGATCTGCTTGTTTCTCTGACAACTCAGAATTAATCAATGCTCACTAGTTACTGTACATTGATCTAATAAATATGCTAGATTTGGAAGAAAAGTCAAGCATTTTTTGAGATACCAAAGCTTCCACACTCTCCTTCTGTAATCTATGTCAAGATGACCACCCACACAACATTGCGACTGCCATGGCTCATATCAGATGTGCTGCGTAATGCCTGCTTCTTGCAGCAACAGCTAATTGATCTGGATAAATCAAACTAATGTTTTTTGGTAAGCAAAAATAGATTTTAGCGCCCCTTGCTGTGAATATTGTGGGTGAAGCTACAATGTGAAGGGGGTTTAATGCTCATTGCCAAGAGGGATTAAATGCTCATTGATTGCCACAGGGTAGTTAAATGTTTGTTGCCACAGGGTAGATCATGGGTGGGCAACAGGCGGCCCGCGGGCTGCATGCGGCCCGCGAAACCCTCGCGTCTGGCCCGGCCACTTCCGAGTCCAGCACAATGACAAGAGGCCCCCCACAATATTGATAATAGGAACGGTGAGGTCCCGCCGCTGCCGATGCATGACCGGCGACTCTCCATCCCCGCACAGCATTACTGGGAGTGTGGGAGGGGTCATGCGGCCGCCGCACCAACCAATGGCGTCCCCTCCCACACTCCCAGTAATGCTGAGCGGGGATGGCGCGGTCATGCATCGGCAGCGGCAGGACTATTCAGCAGCAACGCATACACTTAAAGTCAGGATTCTCCTTGCCTGACTACCCTCTGGCTGGCTAAGCAGACTCCACCAAGCGCTGCTGCAGTCAATGTTCAATAAGTAAATATATTATACAGTATCTTGTATGACTGGCTTGTATTTGTGCAGAGGGTTTTAATCAGGCAGCATAATGATTTGTAATTTCATTATGCTGCCTGATTAAAACCCTCTGCACAAATACAAGCCTGTTGAGAGACTCCTAACCTGCATTATTTGTGTGTGTGTATATATATATATATATATATATATATATATATATATATAGAACAAAAGATACCCAGCGCAAAGTCCTAGTGTTTTTCAGGTATAAGTCCACATCAGAGTCCCAAATGTGTGCAGTCTCTCTCTGGGATCGTGCCAATGATCCAGCGGGGAAAACTTGCAAAAGGAATAGAGAAGACGCACCAATGAGCAGAATGTAACAACACTTTACATACAAAGCTCACATACATTGGGGTTAAAACTCTTATGCTTGCCAGCCAGATAGTTTTATCACCGTCACGTCCCGGACATCAATGTGAGAGAAACGCCGTCACTCAGCTGCCGCCGTCAAGCCGCAGACCAGGGAACAGCACACACAGAGTCGGAAGGATCGCCGGCTGGATCGCAGGTGGAAGCAGGACGTCTCAACGTCGGACCAAAAGGAAGCCACGCCCAACGCGTTTCATCACACTGTAGGACTTCGTCAGGGGGTGTGGTTACATGAGGTGAGTATCGGGTATTTATACCCACCTTCTCTTCACAGGTGTTAGCTATCTGTGACCAGCATCACTTAATCAGCAGCATAATCTCACATACAATCAAAGTGCCACATGTTTACAGAGACATATATCAAAATTAACATCATACAATCAAATACACATATATAATACATAATACAGATCAATACCGACATATGATACAAAAATATCGCGTTTAAAAATATATATATATATATATATATGTATAGAGGGAGCTCCGACCCCCTGCCGACTGTGCATCTGGTGATTGTCACAGCTTTATAGTTAATACCCTTGTCTCCCTCATTAAGAGTATACTATATCCAAATTATTCTCCTGTTTCTTCTGTTTTTTCTATATTGATATATTTTTTTATACTGATGTTTTTCTATATTGATATTTTGCACTAAATATCTGTCTCGTTGCAGATTGGAGCCGACTTTGTAAATAAATATATTCGCGTATATAATTGTTCTGATTGCTGCTATATATGCTTTTTTGCACATTTTTGAATATATGTGTTTTTATCTATATATAAAATATATATATATATATATATATATATATATATATATATATATTTTTTAAGTGAACTAAAATAAAATATATATATTTTTTAATATTTATTTTTTATACATATATATATATATATATTTTTAAACGCGATATTTTTGTATCATATGTCGGTATTGATCTGTATTATGTATTATATATGTGTATTTGATTGTATGATGTTAATTTTGATATATGTCTCTGTAAACATGTGGCACTTTGATTGTATGTGAGATTATGCTGCTGATTAAGTGATGCTGGTCACAGACAGCTAACACCTGTGAAGAGAAGGTGGGTATAAATACCTGATACTCACCTCATGTAACCACACCCCCTGACGAAGTCCTACAGTGTGACGAAACGCGTTGGGCGTGGCTTCCTTTTGGGCCGACGTTGAGACGTCCTGCTTCCACCTGCGATCCAGCCGGCAATCCTTCCGACTCTGTGTGTGCTGTTCCCTGGTCTGCGGCTTGACGGCGGCAGCTGAGTGACGGCGTTTCTCTCACATTGATGTCCGGGACGTGACGGTGATAAAACTATCTGGCTGGCAAGCATAAGATTTTTAACCCCAATGTATGTGAGCTTTGTTGCATAAGTAAAGTGTTGTTACATTCTGCTCATTGGTGCGTCTTCTCTATTCCTTTTGCATATATATATATATATATATATATATATATATATATATATATATATATATAGCTGGCGAAGGTGCGGCACTCAGAGCTTATTCAAAGAATTTAAACAGAGACGTATCTTTTATCAACGTTTCAATTTCCTGATGAAAATTTCGATAAAGAAATTGAAACGTTGATAAAAGATACGTCTCTGTTTGAATTCTTTGAATAAGCTCTGAGTGCCGCACCTTCGCCAGCTATCAATTTATTCCTGTGAAGGCACCAGCTGCAGTATTCTACAACGTTGGGAGTGCCGGATCCTTTGGACAATATATATATATATATATATATATATATATATCTCACATACACACACAGTTGTGTAGGTAGGGTTTCCACTGCACTGGGGCACATAAAGCTGTTAAGATGGCCCTGCCAACCTGTGCTGCCACTGAAGCGAGCCGGGATATTTTCTCCCTCCTCCTGTGATGTGAGTGACATGCTGAGATGCTAGGAGCTTCTTGTGCAGTGGGGGGCGGAGGCAGCTGTGTTAAGGTAGAATTGCTGCTGGGTCCTTGGGTTAAGGGAATGCATAATAAAGGTAGAAGCTACCTCCGTTTTACATCCCATCTCCCCCAGGACCCAAACAGCAGCATATACAGATAGAGCCATCCTCGTCTAGCCCTCTCTGGATAGCCGTGGTGAGCCAAGGCCTAACATAGAACAATACAGTTGGAGAAGGGGATTAGCAGAGAAATCTGGTTATTTCATGAACACTGCAACTATGAGCTGTAATGTTAGGCTTATTTTATTTAATATAAAAAGCAGACCATTAACTTTAGAAAATCGACTACTGTATTAAATCATCTTCAATGTGTATACTTAGGCTTCCTCCATGGTTTCCATAGATAATCCCAAAACCAAGGGTGAGGGATGGTCCTAGACCAGTGAAAAGTCTAGATGGGAGTGGCCTAGCGTTACTCGAGTCTTAAAATCGTATAGAGTCATGGGGGTTTATTTACTAAGATGGAAGGTCTATTGAAGATAGGATGTTGCCCATAGCAACCAATCAGAATTTACTTCTTATTTATTTAGCACCTTCTAGAAGATAATAGCAACATCCCATTTTCAAAAGAACTCTCATCTTAGTAAATAAACCCCATGGTGTTAAGAAAATATGAATATCAACCAATCAGAATTTTAATATTAAATCTGATTTAGCAACATTGTGGGTTTTATTTATTAAGGCAGTTTCCGTATGGTGTAAGTAACCCTGCAATGTAACAAGAGCTGAATTCAGGAGATATTCAAAATGGCAGCCTGCAGCAGTAATTTAACTATTGTTACATAGCCATAGAACTTAACAGCAGAAAAGTCGCTTATTCTTATACCCAGGGGCATCAACAGCTCTGCCGGTATAATGAGGTGGTGTGGCCAATGGTAGGGGGCGTGGCCACCCCTGAAAAAAAATAAAAAAACATTGGCATGGTGCAGGTGGGATCGCACACCCACTCAGGGAGAGGGGAGAGGCTGCCGCTGCAGCTGTCTCTCTCGCCAGCTCAACACACAGCACTGAGCAGCATGTGCTGGGCTGCGGAAAGACGTTGTGCTGCCCAGCTCTCTGCAACAGGGGAGGGTGTAGTGGGAGCCACTGATAATACATATTTGAAACATCCTCAAATTTTCTTTGAAAATACAAATACCTTTCCATCCAATTTCAGCACATTTCCTCATGTTCTAAAACTTCTCTTCCATAGATGAATGTCTCCCACCTGTACCTTGTTAATACCCTTGTTATATTTGAAAGTTTCTATTATGTCCCCCCTTTCCCTTCTCTGCTCCAAACTATACATTTTAAGATCTTTTAGTCTTCCCGCATAAGTTTTATGATGTAGGCCATGCACCATTTCAGTTTTCCTTCTTTGAACACTCTCTAATGTATTTATATCCTTCTGGCCTTGAGATCTGAACACATTATTCTCAGTGTGGACTGCATTCTGGCACAACCTATCAAGCTAAGAAAAGTGTTTCAGCTTGGCTGGTCAACTAATGCCATCTTCAGATGCTGCTCGGTTCCTTTCCAGCAGCCTCCGTGCTGCTATCCTCATACCCAGTGAGAGCAGGGAGTAAACAGCGAGACCCATCACTTTAATGCAGACCTCTTCAACAGTTGTCCGGTAAGGGTTTTTTGTTAAATACCCCTATGAAGACATGGTGATAAAAAGAACTTATGCTTTGGGGGGCCCCAGTGCTGCAAATATCAGGCCACACCTCCCACAATTAGGCCACAACTACTGAAAAATATCTGGGCCCAGCCAGACTGTTTACTGTCCTGATCAGCAGTACCGCCTCACAGAGTTTAAAGCTTTGTGAGGCGGTACTGCCCCTCCCCCACTTCCTGGCATCCTAAGGATCCTCTACCATGGGTCTTCAACCTGTGGCCCTCCAGATGTTGTGAAACTACATGTTCCAACATGCATTGCCACATTTTTTCCTATAAGAGCATGCCAAAAAACCTCAGGGCATGCTGGGATATGTAGTTCCACAACATCTGGAGGGCCACAGGTTGAAGACCTGTGCTCTAGGCAATGTTCTTGGTAACCCCGCTCCCTCCATTATATCATCGGTCTGGGTGCCTTCTTTGTACCACTATTGGTCAGGAAGCAAGGTCAGGGGTGTGGCTAGCACAGCAGACCATGTTGACCCATTATGGCACTGTGTTGACCCACTATGGCACTGATTTACATTACTGAAGTGATACTTCTCATGTGTGTTCCATTCTCATTCCTCATGTAAATCAGAGTAAATCAGAACCTGCACATCTCTAATGTGTACATCATCATACTGTATCTGCTGCTTTGTTTCATGTATGGTACTAGTATGATTAATACATGGAAATTGCTAAGTTAAAGTTATATTTGATATAATAGGTCACGACTGGTTTACTTGCTCCTTCCAGTGCACAAGGCTGCTGTTAATGGCAGTTGACAATGTTATCTACTGCCATGACGTCATAGTTTCATATAAAAGGATTCCAACAGCCCACTAAAACATTTGAGTAGATACTTACAAAGACTTCAATGCTGACAGGTACAGTGCTGTTTAGGGATGGCACTCCTGAATCTTTTGCCATTACCGTCAAAGAAATAACACCATTTGAGATTTGTTCATAGTCCAGAGATCGAATCACAGTTATTACTGAGAAAAAGGAAAATATTAGTCAGAAAATTATAACAGAAATATGGTGTATCTTTCTTTGAATAATGCATTTTGTTATCATTATTCATCCATAATATGTAAATATTCTAATCCTTAAGACTAATAAAATAACAATGTGAAATGATCACAATTAAAAAAAACAACAGTAATAATACCACATTAAATTATTTTCAGAATATAAAAATGTTGATTCTAAATTAGCAGAAGTTATGAGCACTACATTTTATCAAAATATTTTCTTCTACATAAAAAAACAATAACATTTATCAAGATGGTAAAAAAAAGTAATAGATGTGCTGCAAGGCAATCATAGGGCTCGACGGATCCCAGCAGGCATGCACACCATGCTGATCAGTGGCGGATCCAGGGGGGGTACAATAAGGGCGAACATCCCTGTAATACAGTTCCAGCCTGCCCACCTACTGATCCTGCAGGCTGCAGGCAATAGCAGCAGTGCAGCTCTAGGCAGAGCAGAGGCTCGGGTGAGTGGCCAGGATCTTGCCGCACTAGCCGCATCCAGTCAGGCTGAGTCAGCTGTCAGCCCAAGCCTGATGTGCTCATCCAGCTGCAGAAGCCATGGATTTCTATTTGATTTTTTAAAGTTCAGATGCAGTGTAATGAGTGTGTTCTTCTTCTGTGATGGTGTGAACGGGTAGAGACACTGCCTGTGACAGAAGTGACTGCAGGTAATCTGTCATATATAAAGAATAGGACATATGGACTATAGAACAGGGAGATCCTTCCTTTATCTGGGATATGTCTGGCTGTGCTCAAGTCTTCTTCCACTCTTTCTGCTTCTTTCTTTTTTTTTCCATCTCTTAACTCTCTCTTCCATCCTACTCTGGGCCCATCTCTACTCTCTGTTTCTCTCATCTCTGTACCCCCCCCCCCTCTCTTTATCTTTAAATGTCTACTGCCAGCTCCCATCTCGCTTCTTGCGCCTGTCCACAGTCTCTCTCTCCCCATTGTTTTTGAACCCTTTTGCTTCCTTTTCTTTCTCAAACTTCAACATAACCCTCTCACAGTATGAGGATGTCCACTGCCACAAACTCATAAAAGATAAGCAGAATCAGTCCCTATGCTCCAGACATCATGCTCCGGAACCTGCCTTTACTGCAGGAGTGCTGGGCTGCTGCTGTCACCTCATTGACATGCGAGAAAAGGAGGCACAAAAGCTGACCATACATCAGAAAGACCGGTCTTACAATCATGATTGTGTCCAATTTCCCTTCAACTCCCCTACAACCTTGGTGGTTTTTGGACACACAATGTACTCACAATCTGTCATACAATCCGTCATACTGTACAATCCATCTGATTGTATGATTGAAGCTTCATTTAAATAGGGGGCTGGCCCACTAGGATCAAAAGGATAGGAGTACCAAATATATTTTTTTTAATTTACAGGTTGCCAGCAACTATCAATCTGCTCACGTCTGCTGTGTTATGCCATTATTAAATAGCCCGAATGCAGCAATCCTCTGAAAACTGTTTTCAGAGTAGTGACAGAATTGTGCAAAAGGAAGTCCACCGCTCTCTTCAGCCGCCCATCTGCCACTGGAAACTTCTGCGGCTTCCAGCATCTTCACTGCCAAAGGCCGCCCAGAAGCTGCACCTCTCTTCTCTGCTAGTCAGGGAGGGAGTGCCACATGACTCTGGTTGTATGAGCCATCTAAAGACAGATTGCATGTGCTTAAAAGCACATGCAATCTGCTCCCAATCCCAACTGATCTGACGTGCCGCACGTCAGATCAGAGAATCAATCCTCCAATCTCCTGGGGCCGACAATGTAGGATTGTGTGCACACGATGTGCACACAATCTGTATACAATCCATTTTACAATCCATTGAGATTGTATGATTGGGTGCAATGTCTTTCTGATGTATGGCCACCTAAACACAGCAGTTACAGCCAGGGGCAGTGATGATATCATATATTATTATGGATTGTATGAGGAAGGAAGGCCCCAAATCAGGGTCTTGATTAGGGCCCCATGGAGTGTAAATCTGCCTCTGGGCAGGGTGATTGTTTTGCATCCATACGCAAATAATACATTTTTGTAGCCAAAGTATATTAATATTGCTAAGGTTGCAAAGTAAACATTAGTCAAGATAAAGCACTCATTACACAGTATGCTGTTCATTCCCACTCACCTCCATAGCCTTCAGAGATAGAGATTTCAAAAAAGCTGCGGAATGCTGAAGCCTCAATAATGCTGTATGTAATCTGGTTATTTGGTGGAGAATCTTCATCGGTTGCCTAAATATAAAAGCACATGGCAAAAATATGCTTTACTGTAATGATAAGAGTGTCAAGTTCCACCTTAGAGAACAAAACTACCGTCATTTAGAGCATCGGTGGTAAAACCTGTCCTCAAGATGTACCAATGGTTCATGTTTTCCAGGCAACCTATGGTTCTATAGTAGGAATGATTGCAGCAGGTTTGAAAATGTGACAGTTAGTAATAACTACAGCTGTGCACCAGCTAGGTGATTTAGAAAACGTGGACCGTTGGTAGATCCTGAGGACTGGTTTGGCCACCTCTGATTTAGGATTCTGGAATCTGTAACTCTCATAGAGATGCAACTAAAACCAGTATACTGTAACATTTGTAACTCATTATTGTACACTGAGCTGTAGTCATAGTAAATAAAGGGCAGATTCAGCTGCACCAATAAACTGCTCAAACAAACACTACAGTACCACACAAACTTATTTAACCCTTTGAGAGATGCTCAAAATATCCACTAAAAATGCCAACTCACAGCATTTCTTTTAGTATAAATAAATACAAATACAGCCAAGTCAATTCATTGAAGTTTAGTTAAATATTGCACCCAAAAATAGAACAGTCGCTGTGAGCGATGCTGGCATTTTTAGCTGATATTTTGAGGATCTCTCACAGCAACTTTGGCACTGAATGGGTTAAGTTAACCTTCTATTATTTTTATTAATTTTTCTCAGTGCAGAGTTATTACTGTACTAGTTAAAAGCTTGTCAAAAATGACCACTTCTGCAATGTACTTTCAGCTTTGCCAGTCTTTACTTTCACTTTGAGCCATACTTACCTACACTCCCAGAATGGCCTGGAGGGTCCCGCAAATTGGGTCCCCCTCTCGGCCCCCCCGGGATGGTGGGCAAGTCTCCTGCATTGCTCCAGCACCCTCCTTTACCGCTGCATCATATTTCCGTACATGGGAAGGGGCGGGGCTAAAATTACCCAAATTAAATCATTTAATGTAATTTAAGCCCCTCCCCCAATCCGCAGACCCCCAAATTGCCGTGGATGAATGTCATGGGGGCGGGGCTTTGTGATGTCAGCCTCATCCCGCCCCCTACCTAAAAAAGTGGGCAGGTATGCATTCAGCTGT
The DNA here is from genome assembly GCF_055691185.1 of Crinia signifera. NCBI lineage: Eukaryota > Metazoa > Chordata > Amphibia > Anura > Myobatrachidae > Crinia > Crinia signifera. The sequence continues at coordinate 75,529,434 of NC_139222.1, read as the reverse complement.
GACAGTTTTTAGCCCACAATCTCTCCACTCCACCCCCAGTCCCCCTCTGCTCCTACTTCCAATCTCTGTCTTTACAGCTCCCTTTCTCCATACCCAGAAACAGATCAGTGTCCCTGCAAAAATTACTTCCACTTTCTGTTATAACATCTTTTAGCACACAAAGGAGTAATTTGGTCTGTCCAGTGGCCGCTAGTGTGGATAGATAGGTATGATTTATTAAACATAAGAAGAAAAAAGTAACATCCCTGAGATTATATCCCTCTTTGTAAAGCCTGCTAGAGTGCCATGCTGTACTGCATGTATTGACTTGACAGAGTAAATACATGATAATATGTTGGAAATGAGAAGCTCTGATTCTGCACTTAAAAGCAGCTATTTTAACAGTGGAAGGTTACGCAGTATAGTTAACCTTCTTGTAGCAAAGGTACTATATCATTTGACAGCACAGATGTATCCTTTGCCAGGATTACATCTAATTATAGGAAGCATATCTTGCCGATGGCCGTACTTGTTAAAATAACCTAGTGATGGGATTTGTAGAGGCACTTTATGATGTGTAATGCAGGTGCATGGTATAGAGTAAGAATTCATTCAACATTCCTGTGGCTGACCCAGCTATTATTCTAACTATACCTTCAGCAGCTGAAAAACTCTAACTGGATTCTATGAAGACAAGAGGATCAGGTTGTGGTAAACAAAATAACGATAATAAGCTAGATTTGGCAAGGAATTCTATCAATTGGACCTTTGTGTGCAACTGATTAGAAACAGTTAGCGTCTGACTATTCTGATTAATTTTGGCTGATTAATATGCATAAAATATTCAATTGAGCTGTTAGAACCCGTTGATAATAATCAGCAAACTTGGCTGAAGAACTTAAAGAAAAGAAAATAAGTTTGAGCCAAGGAAGTCAAAATACAATAAAGCTAAAATGATGTTGTGATACGTTTTGCTCACCCTAAGTTTGATAACAGTGACCACAGATGGTTCATTCTCTCTTATTGCTCCAAGATAGGATTCTTTCTGAAAGATTGGGATGTTGTCATTGACGTCCAAGACATTGATACGCACGCGGCCTGTTGTCTCCTCACCACCTCCATCCCTTGCAATCACTGTAAGGGTGTAGCGTGGAGTAGTCTCAAAGTCCAGCCGGGCAATAAGGGTTATTACACCTGTATTTTTGTCTAGTGAAAACCTATTTGTCAAAAAGATATAATGTGCATAGTGTAGTACAGAAAAATACACAAACACTGTTACTAAATAAAAAAACACACACACTGTATATATGGTATGCTGATTTTCAACATTCATAATGTCTACACCAGAATGACATAGTGGTTCAAGAAATATTGAGATGGACAGAATGTTCACTTATGAACTATTGACAGGATTGAAACATCTACATTAGCAGTGGGCAAAAGGTTAGGTTTACGGTTTAAGGTCGATTTTCCCGAAATCCATCCAAGATTTAATGCTAACCACACATCAGACCAACTTTCCTCCAACCGTCCAACTAGTTGCTTGGATGGAATAAAAATATGGTACTGGATGGGAGCAAAGTACAGAAAATTTAGAAAAGTGCTCACAAACCCAGGAAAGTGGACAAAAACATTCAGTCAAATTGTTTAAATCAAACAGGTTCAACTACAGTACCGTGTCTGAGCGTGAGTTTTTGTCTTTTTCTAGACTTTGGGAGAAAATCTCTGAAGTAAATATTACATTTAATGTCCTTAAAGTGCCTTGAGTACTGTTGGAGAAAGTGCGCTATAAAAATTAAAAACCTACTTACTTACATTTGCTCCCATCCAATACCATATATTTATTCCATCCAAGCAACTAGTTGGATGGTTGGAGGAAAGTTGGTCTGATGTGTGGTCAGCACATGGCTCAAGCACATATATCAGTCAACATGATTTAACCATATGTACTGAAAACCTGGACTGAGAAGGCAGATTCTGGAAAATTCTGGTGTCAGGTTAGAGGTTAGGATTAAGGTTACGATTAAGTTTAGACTAAAACCCTAGTGTAAACATTCAGAACATGTCCACGTTTCATCAGTACCGAAATGATGAATGATTACATGAATATACATGATATGCCCCAAAGGAAGTGTGACTGTTGCCAGTGCTTTGCGTGTAATGATGAAGCATATTTGGGTACATGGTTTTATTGGCTGGTGTCCTCCTAATAATAATAATAATAATTAGATAAGCTATATTAAAGAATAAATGGTTTATAAAGAATCATCAGTTGAAGTGGTACAATAAACATATAGTTTGTGGTAAAGTAACCTTATAATGCAGGCATGTCCAAACTGTGGCCCTCCAGCTGTTGTAAAACCACTCATCCGATCATGCCTTGCCATAGTTTCAGCATTCCTTAATAGCAAAACTGTGGCAAGGCATGATGGGACTTGTAGTTCCACAACAGCTGGAGGGCCATAGTTTGGACATGCCTGCTATAATGGAAGCATCCACACTCATTCTGGACTCCTTCAACACTGTTTTATTTAATTTGGATGACCGCAAAACAGTACATTTTTAGAGAGTAGAATGTGTAAAGCCCTGTTACTTATTAGCATAGACCTTAAAGTGGTGCTGGCAGCATCATTAACATAATTATTCCACCAGTCACTAACTACTGGAATAATTACAGAGGACTGGAAAAGAGTGAATGTTGTACCACTGCACAAACATGGAAGCAAGGAAGATGCAAACAACTACAGACCAGTGAGCCAGTAATAGAGAAATTTATGTTAACACTGGAAAGAAAGAGTTGTAGATTATGTCACATACAGAGGAACCCAAACAGCATGACTTTACTCTGGGGAGATCATGTCAAACAAAGCGTATTTACTGTTTTGACTGGGTGACTAAAGTAATATATAAAGGAGGGGCCATAGATATAGCTTATCTAGGCATTAATAAGGCTTTTGACACTGTACCATCATCGCAGACTGTTAAATAAACTTGAAAGCATGGGATTGGACACCAAGATGGTTAAAGTAAATAAGATATTGGTTGCAGGATAGAAAACAGAAAGTTTTAGTAAATGGAGTGCATTCACAGAAGGGTAATGTTACGAGTGGAATACCCCAGGGATCTGTACTTGGACCAGTGTTTTTTTTTAATATCTTTGTTGCTGACATTGCAAATGGTATTGCTTTGTTGCATTGCTTACCTGCCTTTAAGTCATCTTAAATAGTGACCCCTAGATCCCTTTCCTCCACAGTAGTTTCCTGTAGTGCCATTAATACTATATTTAGCCTTTGCATTTTTGCAAGATTTTAATTTTTTTTGGCATTAAACTATAGTTGCCATGATCATTCCTCTAGTCTATCTAGATCAGTGGTAGCCAACCCTAGCTCTCGAGAGCTACCAACAGTTCACATTTTCCAGACAACCTAGCTGCTGCACAGCTGCACTCATTAATCACTGACACATTTTAAAAGATCCACAGATGGAGCTAATTAGCTCACTTGTGATTCTATGAGGAGACCTGCAAAACATGCACTGTTGGTAGCGCTCGGGGACTAGGGTTGGCTACCACAGATCTAGATCATCTACCATTTGTTTTACCCCTCCTTGTGTGTCTACCTTGTTGCATACCTTTGTGTCATTTGCATACTTGCATATTTGCATCAGCTGTCTGATCCCTGCGCCGCTAATGAAGCGGGGAGCGGCGAAGCGGCGGTGGACGGAGCGGGGTTTTGAATTTGGCGCCAGTTCGGCTGCCAATTCAAAACGCCGCTCGCGGCGGTTTGAACCTCCAGCCGTCCAGGAGCCAATCAGGGCTCCCAAATCGGCGGCCAATAAGAAATGGCTAAAGTCAGACGCCTCCGGCAGGGCGAAGAAGACGACTCCACGCCGGCGGAGCGCAGGTGCACTCCTGAAGACGCGAGAAGCCGACAGAGGACGGCGCAGAAGACCGCGTTGGGGAGAAGAGGTCCAGCGGCCGCTGAAGAGGCCCAGAAGACGCTGGGATCAAGACAAGATCTCCGGCGCCTTCTGCAAGAAGACATGTGTCGCCGCTGGCCAGCGGCAGAAGAAAGAAGATGGCGGCCGGAGAGGCCAGCGGGGGCGGGATGCAATAGAGCTGACGAAGCTCCCCCCCGCGGCCTGTCCCAACACCAAGCCTTTGGCCACCAACCCACCATCCACCCTAGACCACCGGGTGTCGGGCACTAGGCCCGTGGGCACATTCAGGCCCTTCCAGCCTGTGGGCGCATTAGTCTGGCTCTCTCGGCCCGTGGCTCATTTGTTTGTTGGGCCCTCCTGGCCCCTCAGAGAATAGGTGGGCCCTTTTGTTAGGAAGCTGGGCCCTCCAGCATGTGTGTTGCACTGTGGGGCATATGATATCTGGCACTGTGGGGAATATATGTGTGGCACTGAGGCATACCTAGCACTGTGGGGGGCATATCTGGCACTGGGGGAATAAAGTTCTGTCATGTAGCCACTCCCCCTTGTGTCATATGACCACGCCCCTGGCCACTCCCCTGACCATGACTTTAGGTGCGCGCATGATGTCGGCTCTTTGTCTTGACTGCCGATATTTTTCGGCTCTTTACCTCTGACCGGTTGGCCACCCCTGATCTAGTGTATAAAAAGACCAATGTTTACATTAAAGTATATTGTCATTATTAGGGTATTCTACTGTTCCCCCAGACTCCTGGATTTGCTCCAATGTTCTGAAGAGAGATTGATTGGGGACTATATTTGAAAATACTCCTGTAGAACTCATGTGTTTGCAAGTGAGAGACAGTATATAACAGCAAAGGACAAACAGCAGAGAGATACAACAGTCAGACTAAGGTAATTGTGTAAGAATCAGAATCAGCTTTATTTGGCCAGCTGTACTTGCCAGGGCAGCTGAAGGCTATTTTTGTTATCCAGCATGTTGTATGGCTGAGTACCAATCTCCTGAACTGAGGGGGCCAGCATCTCCTGGGGCCATGGTTGGGGCCGTGGCTGTGGGGTGGGCCAGAGTGTGGGGGGAGAGGTGAGGCCAGGGGGCTGAGGTGGGCTTGGATGGACCCTCACTGGACATGTCACCGCTGGTGTATTTTACATATGAGTTAATAGGCAAATGTTCTCTTTTACCCAAAATCTAACCTTATAATGTCAGATGGAAGTAAATGAAGTTAGGTAGTCTTATGTTGTTCTTCATAATACAAAATAGCACAGGAGCTGAACTTAGGACATACCTCCCAACTGTCCCACATACCGCAGGAACGTCCCGGTTGGGGGCATTCCCACATCCCTCCCACGGCCAGAAGTGTCTCACGATGGGGGGGGGGCAGTTGGGAGTCCCCCACTATCACCCGGTGAGTAGACACTGTGTGCATGCACACAGCGTCTATTCCCGCAAGCAGAGGGGCTGGGCAGCAGCGTACAGAGCTGCTAGCCATGCCCCCACAGCGTCGGAAAATGGGGGCATGGTCCCGTGAAATCATGTGATTTATAGGCCACCCCCCTATTTTTGGTGGCACGCAAGGATGTCCTTCCTTGCCTTCGACAAGAGTTGGGAGGTATGCTTAGGGTATAAGAAATTAACAGGGATGGAAGTTAGGAGGAAGCACTAAGCTCACAACAAATAATAAACCTGCCTTGAAACTGAGGGAGGCACTTGCTGGAAGAGCTTGCAATCTGGTATCCCAGAGTATTCTCTGCTAGTGAAATGACTGCATACACTGGTGAGATTAGGCACCCTGCTAGTGATGGTTGGTATACACATACAGGTAAAGGTTATGCACTCTGCACAGGTAAGAACGGAAATGCAGGTAATGGATGTTACTACAGACTGAGGGAATGCATGTAGGTGATTAATGTGCATTCTGCATATACAGTAAGGAGTGAAAAGTACGCAGGTTTTAGACAAGAGATTGATAGAAGACTGGAATTGCACAGGACATTACAATAAACTGTACAACAGACATGTCCAAAAGGTGGCCCTCCAGCTGTTGTGAAACTACACATCCCAGCATGCCTTGCCATAGTTTTAGCAGTCCCTAATAGCAAAACTTTGGCAACGCATGATGGGACTTCACAACAGCTGGAGGGTCATAGGTTGGACATGCCTTCTGTACAGGCTTTACTAACTGGAGACATTATACAGTGTTGGAACTGCATACCTCCCAACTTTTGAAGTTGGGAGGTCGGGACGTTCGCGCGGCGAAGCCGTGCGCGTTCCCGAAAAGGGGGTGTGGCCTCGAGAAAAGGGGGCGTGGCCTCACGGGGTGACGCGAACTCCGGCCATGCCCCGTTTTCGCCGCTCGTCGGCGCTGAATAGATGCTGTGCGCATGCGCACAGCGTATATTCTCGGCAAGCTGGGGGGGGCTCCCAACTGTCCCCCCCACCGCGGGACAATGGCGGCCCCGGGCGGGACACGGGAACGTCCCCGAATATCGGGACGTTCCCGCGGAAATTGTGACAGTTGGGAGGTATGGAACTGTACAGAATTGAGAGACACACTTGCTAGAAGAAGCTAAATCTAGGAATAGGAACTCATGAACTCAGAACCAGAATGTTCCCCATATGACAGTTACTTCAATCGAACAAGGAATCAGAACAGGTAAAAATACTGGTATAACTGGAAATAGATGCAAAAAAAGGGTTTAAATAAAGCTTTCTGATCAATCACTGGTGAATCATTGGATTTTAAGGCAGAAATCATTAACAAGTAGGCCTGGCTGCTGGGGGGGGGGGGGGGGGGGTCATACCTCGTAACCTAGCCTATTCCTGAGGGGACAAAATGCTTTATTGCTGGACCAGAAAATCAGCTCGTTACACATTGCACTGATGTACAGTATGCCTGGCCTATGGGTTAATAAGCACTGGCAATGTGCATGTACAGTATGTTTATGTGTGTTAATGAGTGCTGGCAGGACAGTTTCTGTGTGTGTGCATTAACTGGGGAATTACTATACAGTATATCATACATTTTGTACACTGTTGCATACCTCCCAAATGCCCCAATTACATCGTAGGGTAGAAGTGTCCCACAGGTGAGGGGAGACTTGGGGGAACCTGAAAAGATGACACCCGAGTACAGGGTGGGAGTGCAGGGGACACCCCCAAATTGACAAAACCAGTGGTCACGCTGCTAGACCATGCCACTCGAACCGATAACATGCCCACCTGAATTGCAGCTCCACCCATTACTCAGCGTGGTAGGTCCCAATTTTCAAGATGTACAAGTTGGGAGGTATAATGCGGTGTAGTATATTACAAATTTAGGGCACTGATGAGTGGCATATTATGAATAAGATGGAGCATGGATGGTGGGAGAATGGTTGTCTAAGGCTCCAAGATCCTTGCATCAGCCCTCTTTACAAGGCAAAACCAGGTTGGTTTTGCTTGTAACTGATTTCTGGTTTAGAAATATGGGCAAACTTCCACAAAGTCAAGTCCTCTGATAGCTCGCAGGTGATTGCATTTAGCCCCATATATGTATATATTTATATTTACTTTAGAGGCCAGTAGGAGCACCCCAGCAGATGACATGACAGCATCATGGCCGGTAAGATGGAGTCGGAGTCAAAGTCAACTGCGTGACATAATACTTTGAGGGTCAAACTCCAGTGAGATACTGTACATGCATCAGGTCTCATCAGAAACCTTTCATTTTTCATACTTCATTTGGGAGTTACAGGGATTTAAGGCTGTATCTCTTGATCTCTAAATCTCCCATATTCCATTTGTGGCATGTAACCACACCAATATTAGACAATGTTGTATAAATAATATGTGCTCTGATTTAAATCCTCTCAGGTTACCATCTTGCCATCTTAAACTTATTGTAATTCCCAAGGCATAAGCTGCTCTCACCTGTCAGGATCATCACTGAATAAATAATTCACTTTTCCGAAAGTCCCAATATCATTGTCCGTAGCCTATGATAAAGACCAAAAATAATAAAAGATTCAGTTATTTAATCACAAGAAATGTTAAAAAGAACTTTAATAAATAGAATTCCAAAATTGTATAGAACAATCTAATACATCATATATGCTTGGAAAATATAGTTAAGCTTGTCATGTTTTATTATAACCAAAGCCGGCGCTACCTGCTCAGCAGCGGATGCAAAGCAGGGGGGTGCCTGGTAGGAGAGGCACTCTCCCTGCTCTACATCTCCTGATGTCCTCTGTGGCTGTTGGCTGTATCCTTATGCAGTATATGATTGCATTAAAAACACTGGGTAAGTGCATCAGTTTTAGGGAGACTATGGGGTTTATTTACTAAGATGGGAGTTCTATTGAAGATGAGATGTTGCCCATAGCAACCAATCAGAATCTACTTATTTATTTAGCACCTTCTTGAAGACAACAGATTCTGATTGGTCATCCATAGCAAAATCCCATCTTCAATAGAACGCTTATATTTATAAATATATCCCTATGTATTTTGAATACCTGATTCTAACATCAAGATTCTTAGAGGCAGTGGCGTATCTATGGTACCGCAGCCCCTGCGGCAGCTTGGGGGAGCCAGAGCCGGCGGGGCGCACTAGAAGTACCTTAACCGAGCAGCAATTATACACGGCAGTGTAGGGAGTAAGCTCTTGGCCAGATTGCCTCCACTCCACTGACTACTGCTCTCTGGGGACCGAACCTCCTCTCTTGCGGGCATCGGAGAAATTCAGGGAGGCAATGGCACAGGTCGCAGAGCCGGGGAAGGTCCAGAGCCTTCCTGTGAGTTGCTGCCAAGGGAAGCCAACTGCGGCCGGGTGCTTGAATTTAACGTGCATTGCAAGAGATTAGTCGCCCGTGGCTGGACGCACACCAGCAAACTTTCCTGAGCATGGAGGCGAGACCTTTTGACCCCTTGTGGAGGAGAGAGGAAAAGAGGGGATGGGACAGGACAGGACGTGCAGGCAGAAAGACAGCTGCTGAGAAATAAGTGCCTGAAACAGCAGTTCAGAGACAGAGGCTGCCAACTTACATAAAGTGATAGCAAGTATCTTAGCTCTGAGGCTGTGAAGAAACAGGGACTAAAGCTATTAATACTCAGTATTGTTTAAAAAAAAAGATATCCCTGCAATCTATACTATATCTATATTGTATTCATACTTGCTGACTTTATTTTTCTCCTCTCTGGGAGAGACCCGGAAAGGAGACCCGCAAGCAGCATGTCAGGGGGGCGGGACAGGAAGACATCATTAAGCCCCGCCCCATGACTGTCAAACAATGTAATTTGCGGGTCCACGAATTGGGGGAGGGGCTAAAATGCAGACCCGCGAAAAACTGTAGGGGGGATGTGGGGGCTGCCTAGCCAATGCGGGAGGATTGGACACCTTCCCAAGGGGGGCGGGAGTGGGACCCTATTTTCCGGAGCCTCCCGGCAATTCCGGGATGGTTGGCAAGCCTCATTGTATTTCTATTATAACATCACTAGCCTCACAGGAGCTGACAAACCTGCAGTGGTAGGAGGCCATGTTTAGGGCTGTGGTAAGTTTCTAGAGAAAAGGTGATCAGCCAACTCAGAGGCAGTCCAAAGGTAATCCCTCTAAATAAATAAATATATATATATATCATTTTATATAGAGTAATGCTGCTTAATGGGCTGGCGGTTCAGGGCCCGGCGGTGTACTTAATGGGAGGTAGGAGACTGAGCCTCTTGTTCTTGAGTACTCAGCAATGTAGCTGATTGTACTTGTACAGTTAAGGTGCCCATACACGTTGAGATAGTGTGCGATGCGTTTTGTACTTTACAATGGTGCTGTGCGATTTTGCATCTTATGCAATGTGTAATTTGTGCGGTGCGATGCATTTTTTACTGAGTATAGGAGTCACCTAATGTTTTAGGTACATCGCATCTCGATCTAGAACAAAAAGTACTTGCTGCACATACTTTTTGTACTACACAATATTGTATGGCGGGGACGCGCATCGCATCACAGGCACAAAATAAACATGGCACGATTAGAACTGCATGTGATAATTGCAATGTGTATGGGCACCTTTAGACATGGAAAAGGAAATTAGGCGCTCTTTTGTGGGGCACGCTTGTTAAAGTATATAAAACGTAACTTTTAATGTAAACAATTTAATAAATTAACATGCAAGACATGGGCATAAGGATATAGATATATAACTGGAATAATTTCATACTAATGTTACCAATAACTGCAAAAATAGGTTATTCCAGACAAAATGGGTTAATAAAAAAATGCGAAAATATGAAAGAATAGTGTTGTACATATAAAAGCAGGGCCACCACTAGGCAGTTCTAAGCATTTGCCTAGGGTGACGGCCACTGGAGGGCACCAGTTTACAGCAGGAGGTGCCCATGAAGGTGAGTGGCACTGGCCGCAACCCCCCCCAGAGCTACTAGCCGGCCGCCCCGCATCACCTGATCCAACTCCCTACCCCTGATATTACTTAGCGGTGGTCACCACATTATCTGCCACCCCCAGGCCCCCCCCCCCGGAAATGATGTGGCGGCCTGCATCACCCGGCGCCAATGACCGCCTGCGACACCCCCTGCCAACCCACCACCCCCGTCCACCCTGGATTGCTGCCGCCGCAATCACCGGCACCCACCCCTGTACAGTGGCTGGGGGTGGGTGAGCACCGGAGTGCCCCCCCCCCCCCCCCTGCGCCTGGGGTGCTCCGGTGCAACTGTAAGTGGTTGAAAATACTCATGTCCCTCGTCAACCAAGTCAGAGGGGAGTAGTCAAACACTATTTTAATAGGCTGTGTAATGACAAAATGGTGATTATTCTGATTCACTCGGAAAGGCACAATCACTCTCTAAGAGTCTAATGGACAAAACCATATGCATTGCAGCTGGGGCTGATGTAACATGTGCAGAGAGAGTTACATTTGGGTGTTTTATTGTTTCTGTGCAGGGTAAATACTGGCTGCTTTATTTTTACACTGCAATATAGATATCAATTTGAAGTACACCTCCCACCAAAATGTAATTCTCTCTGCACATGTTACATTAGCCCCACCTGCAGTGCATATGGTTTTGTCCATTAGAGAGTGATTGTGCCTTTCCGAGTGAATCAGAAGAACCCCCAATGGCCTTACTCAGATCTGATCGCAGTACAAATTTGTTTGGAAAATGGGCAAAACCATGTGCACTGCAGGTGGGGCAGATGTAACATGTTCAGAGAGACTTAGATTTGTGTGAGTTATTTTGTTTCTGTGCAGGGTAAATACTGGCTGCATTATTTTTACACTGCAATTTAGATTTCAGTTTCAACACACCCCACCCAAATGTAACTCTCTCTGCACGTTACATCTGCACCACCTGCAGTGCACATGGTTTTGCCCATTTTCCAAACAAATTTGTCAAAGCCAATGGGCCTTATTCAGATTGCATTGGTACTGCGCGCATTCGCACGCAGTACCGATGTTGTGCGTCTGCGTGTTTCTGCGCATGTGCAGGCGCATGGTGCGTGCACCCATGGCGACCTTTCGTGTCGCCAGGTGCACGCACCCATGGCAGCGAGGGGGGGGGCGGAGATGGGCGGGGAGCACCGGGCTGCTCCATTACCATATGGGAACGCCCAGCGTTCCATGGGCGTTTCGGTGAGAACGCTGGGCGTTCTCATGGTAATGAGGCAGTGACGCGGGTGTGTGGGCCGGGTAGCTGACATACCCTGGATGTCAGCTGCCCGCCCATATCACGCCAGCGTGCACGCATATATACGCAACTGAAAAGTCACTTATATATGTGTGCACGCTAAACATCATTCGATGGTCGGTGACCATCGAATGATGTGGGCGGACACCCCAGCAAAGCGAATGGATGTTTATGCAAAACATCCATTCGCTGCTGTGCGGGCGAAGGGGGGGGGGGCATGTGTTCTCCGGGCTGGATTTGGTGGACTCGCAAGGCTGCGAATTCGCAGCCTTGCGAATCAACCTGAATAACCCCCAATGTGTGGTTATAGTGTCAATTTTTCACAAAGACCCAAAACATGTTTCACGGAACACGAAAAGTGCCCGGTGCACATCCCTAGTGTACAGATGGAGCTTTCCATCTTGTCATGCCGTTTGCCGAGACAGGGACATGTGAGCATCTTACAAACTTACGCATCCCATTGTTGCGAATGTGGTGCGCAAGCCTCTCACATGCACTAGCGCGTCCCATTCTCGGCAGCAATGCGGAAAACGCCGGCCGGATAGATAAACCTAGCCTCATCTGTATATAATGAATTTCACTTTAAAAATAATGGTCTTAATCATAGAGGTTGTGTATAAGTTCTGGGAATCCCTATCCCCCTTTTTCTTATTTAGGGGGAGAGGCATCAAACCTTGGAGAAAGAGAGAGAGAAAAAACTAATAAATATAAAAGTACCAACCAATCAGATCCTGCCATTTTACAGGCTGTATTTGAAAAATGAAAGAGAGAAGCTGAGCAGTTAGTACTGTATGTCTCTCCAATAATTGATACATCTACCCCTTCATGTGTAGCATGGACTGGCTTGCATTTTCTATTATATCCGAATGACACATTCCCAGCTTTACGTGAACAGGACCTGGCTTTTTGACAGGTAAATAGCTGCAGACTGTTGCTTCTTTCATGTAAGCAGCTGACAGAGGTGACAAGAAGACACGCCTGCTACAACCTGGTGCTCGGCACTAATTAGGTGCACCTGGTGGTAGCGCGGGGTCCTGGAGCTACAGGACAGTATGCTTGAGAATTTCACAGCCTTAATGACCCATAAAGAACAACTACACATTAGACAGCTCATCACACAGTAAGAGCTTTCACCTGCCAGTTCTGGGAGCACAATACAAAAGCCAAACTGCCCATTTATCACAGGTTGCAAGACATCCACATACTACACAACACCATCACATGACTGCAAGGATGTACCTCTGCAAGGCAATTGGATTTCTCATCCAGAGTGAAATGCACTTATTATTATTGAGTCACAGTTAAAAAAACGAAAACTATCTGCATAGTGAGTAACATCATGTTATGGATTCGGCACCCAATAACCAGAAGCTGTACATTTAATCAATCTAGAAGGTATTAATCGGCTGTGCCCCTGAGAAATAAAAAAAGGGTTGCAGGATCAATGACTAATGCTACTTACACAATAATTACAATTGTACCAGGTATAGCTTAGGGAGACAGCTTTCAATAAGTCGTTGACGCATACTTCACCAGTAAATGAGCATAGCCATATGTTACAGTTATATAGCACTAAATGAGCCATGAACTCATTGTGTAATGAGGGATTTTAGGTCTAAGCAAGAGAAATCTAACTCTGGGCACAGCTGTACGATAAACATATAGAATGAGAAATATATGTATATATGTGTAAGGGTTGCCCACCTTACCCTCGCCTTCAGGGAGAAAATGCTCTGTTCCTGGGCTTCCCTGGTAATGTATGATTGCCATCACCTGTGGGGAGCTAGGTAATTGATGAGAAAGGTGTTTCACCACAGGCGATGGCAATCATACATTACCAGGGAAGTCCAGTAATAGAGCATTTTCTCCCTGAAGGTCAGGTAGGCAACCCCAATATACTGTATATATATATATATATATATATATATATATATATATATATATATATATATATATATATATATAAGAAAAAGATAC